>NC_141546.1:98377500-99070000 GCF_021556685.1 Rattus norvegicus
TTCAACCAGATCTGAAGGCAAGAGAGAGGTGGGGTTGGGGGAGGAAAGGAGAGAGAGATTTGGCCTGGCTTGAGAATCTGAAACCCCAAAGCCCACTCCCAAGGTCACACTTCTACCAACAAGGCCATACCTATTCCCATAAGGCCACACCTACTCCAACAGGGCCACACCCACTCCAACAAGGCCACACCTTCTAATCCCTGTCAAGTAACACTACTCTCTAATGACTCAACATTCAAATCTCTGAGCCTATGGGGGCCATTCCTACTTAAACCACCACAGTCTTTCATTGTTTCTTCCCATCTTCCTGTGTATTAAGGGTTCATGCATGCTCTTTCTGCAGCTCAGAACTAAAGAAGGGAACCAAGACATGAGGGTCAAGAGCAAAGCATCATGAAAAGTCCATCTCCTGCAATGTCTCTCATGATTTGTGAACATCCCTGAACCATTAGCATCACAGTCTGGTGGGGCAAGAGCCTGGGGGGAGCCAGATGGATTTATACAGGCGGTGAGACAACTGTTATTCAGAGGCTGCTGGGTATTCAAACAAAACTATTTTCTGACACATCAAGGAGAGGGTAGAACCTCCAGAGAGAGTCGACTTACAAACAAAAAGGTAGTTTCAAGGCAAGTAACCGTGTGCGTGATAAATGTGCAAGGTCTTTATTATTCTCTGTACCTGGTACAGTGTCCTATACACACTCAAGGGGTTTTCTGCACATAGAATATGAAGGCTAGAGTCTGATATTTAGGAAAACATTTGGGTGACATCCTACCCCACCCCCAACCCCTATTTCACACTCACACTTCCCCTCATCAACAAAAAGCCACCGCTCTGAGCCAGGAATTTTGTCCTAGTCCCATATCTGGGCATTTTAAATTCCAGACCTCTAAAGTAATTTTAAGAGAGAGTCCTTCTTCCATTAGGAGTTTTGGGTAGAAGTCAGGTGAGTTCTGTGATGTCCCTTCCTGTGAAAGCACCTCTTTCTGGAGTCCTGTGCTGCAGTAGCTCTTTTCCAGAGGAGGGAGATCTCAGAGTTCAGGGGATGGTGAAGCATGGATCAAACGGGTTGGAACTGCAGGTTAGACTGACTTTCTCAGTCAGCTCTGTTTCCAGCTTGGTTTGCTGTCAAAAGTGTGTGATAGGTTAAATCAATCTTCACAACTCGTGCTCCCCTCCCTTCCTCCCTCCCTCTCTTGTCTTCTCTTAATTTCTCTTTCCTGCCTTCCCCTCCTCCTCTTCCTTTCCCCTTCCTTTCTTTTTTTCCTTCCTCCTTTCTTTCCTTCATTCTTTCTTTCTTTCTCCCACCTTCCTCTTTGTTTTCCTCAACCTTTTGTAACTAACTCCCCCAACTCAACATTGTGTTTTGAAGTTTGGGTTCATCTTTACTGATGAGAACACAGTCTTAATTTGGTCTTCTGCTCTGAACAATTCTCTGCCTCCCATGAGCTTTTGGGAGTAAGCCACAATAAAAAGTCTAAAATTACATTTCCCGCTTACTACATGTACCAAGTTCCCTCCAAAGCATTTACACCAATTTAGATCCCCAAGAGCACCAAATAAATGTTTTTATTTCTTTTACTTTGCCAGCATTTATTATGAGTTTTAATTTTTTCCAATTTTATGGGTACAGAATACTATTACTAAGTCAGAACACACTTCCTGTTTTGTTTTGTTTTGTTTTAGTGGATTTATGCAGGGTCCTTTATTTGTTGATCATTTCTGGCCCTGTCTTTTTGAAGTAGCCTGTTTGTGTCTGTCCTATACTTATCTGATGGGGGTGTATCTCCTTACTGATTCCAGGAGACATGTGGTTAGCTGTAAGTATCGTGGACACCTTCCCTGTCTGCAGCTTGTCATTTTTGAAGTGTTCCTAAAGAGGTTTAAAATTACAAAGTATTCAATTATGTCAATATTTTCCATTAAGATTTGTGTGGATTTGTGGACGCGTGTGTGTGTGTGTGTGTGTGTGTGTGTGTGTGTGTGTGTGTGCTGGCTAACCAATCTTCCCTTATACTAAGGTAAGGATGTTTTCTTACATTTTTTATTCTAAGGCTTCACAGTTCTGTTATGTACATACATATATTATGCATATATTATACAAATATGTATATGTTTGTAATTGAGTATGTGTATTAGTCAGGGTTCTCTAGAGGAACAAAGCCAACAGAACAACAATATACCAGAGGAGAATTTATTGGGATAGATTAGCTTACCCACTACTGTCTGAGTACTTCTATAGTACGTCTTAGCTCTGGGGAGGCTGGAAACTGGGAGTTATTTAGTCCATGGGTCTGGGTGCCTTGAGAGTCCCAGTCTGATGCTGGAGGCCTAGAGCACTGCTGGAGAGCCGTCATGCTGGAAGGCTACAGAACCTGGTTCTAATCTCAAGATGCTGGCAAAGAGCAGAAGCAAAGGTAGACCCAGTCAGCAAGGTGTGAGAGGAAGCAGGACAAAAGGCTTCTCCCTCAGATTTCCTCTTATCTGGGCCTCTGCTGGAAGGCACTACCTACTTTGGGTTACCATACCCATTTTAATTAACCTAATCAAGAAAACCTATCACAGGCGTGTCCAGAGGCTTGCTTCACACATGACTGTAGAACATGTTAACCATCACAGCAGGAGTGGTACCTGCCAGCTGGTGTGTTAATGTGGCTGGGGTTGATGATGTCATAGAGCCTGTTTCTGGATACATCCGTGAGGATTTTCCTAAGGAGGATGGCTTTATGCTGATGGGCTAAGTAAAGACCACTTTCACACCATGGATGGGCATCATCTTTTCACTGATGACATAGAAGATAAATTCACATCTTCTGCCTCAGTGTGGGCACACATCAGCCATCGGAGCTCCAGGATCTTCAGCCTTCACTTTGGACTCATGCCAACACCCCTTGTAGTATACAACCACAGTTGGCAGGTTCCACAAGTTTACCGGGAGATTCCCCACAGGATGCTTGGTACTTAGGCTTTTGAACTACATCCATGCCTTTGTGATGTCCCAGCTTAGAGGTGACAAGACTGCAGGGCCTCGTCTCCATAACTGCATGCTGACACACCTCAAAATGACTCCCACTGCCCTCTCCTCACATGTACACATGCAGCACACAGACAGAAGTACTCTGTATGAGGGAAGGCAATATAAGCACTTGTATTTTCATTTTCATTAGCCAAAATGGACATGTGTGTATATATCTGTATGTATGTGCTATGTACACATAAATATACATTTGTATACAATGTATACATACACATTTATGTCCCTCTGAACAAAAATTCATAGCTACTTACAACTTGGGTCTTCCCTGGGTCTCCCTGTTACTGACTCCCATGGGATGGGAAGAGCCCACTTCAGGAGACTTTGGCTAGCTCAGGAAAACCCCACTCTCAAGACACCTTACTCAGTGGCCCTCGAGACTTAAGGTTGCCATATATATTCAGACACCAAAACTAGATAAGATCGATGAAGCTAAAAAGTGCATACTGAAAGGAACCGGATATAGATTTCTCCTGAGAGACACATCCAGAGCATGTCCAATATGGAGGTCAATGCTAGCAGCAAACCACTGAACTGAGAACAGGACCCCCTTTGGAGGAATTAAAGGAAGGATTAAAAGAGCTGAAGGGGCTTGCAACCCCATAAGAACAACAATGCCAACCAACCAGAGCTTCCAGGGACTAAACCACCACCAAAAGACTATACATGGACTGACCCTGGGCTCCAACTGCATATGTAGCAGAGAATAGCCTTGTTGGAGCACCAGTGGAAGGGGAAGCCCTTGGTTCGGCCAAGGTTGGACTCCCAGTGCAGGGAAATGTGGGGGGGGGGATAAGGGAGGGTAGATTCGGTGGAAACACCCGTATGGGGAAGGGGTGGGGATGGGGGCCTATAGACAGGAAACCAGGAAAGGGAATAACATTTGAAATGTAAATAAAAATATATCTAATAAAAACAACAACAAAAAGACTTAAGGTTGCATCTGTGGAAAACAAAGGAAACTGTGGATAGCTGTGTTAGTCCTTTTTGTTCCTGCTTCCAATAACACAACCCCACAGATGGTACAGATGTTAATGAAAAGTTGACTTTGGCTCAGTTTTGGAGAAGCAAGATTTTGCACTCGCGTGTGTGTGTGCGCACACGCGCGCACGTGCGTGCAGTGTGTGTATTCTTGTGTGTGCCTCTATGTGTGTGTGCATGCTCACACAAATGCATATGTGTACTCTGATCACTCTTCCTTTTCTATCGAGCATTCGAATACAGACTCCACCTCGATGATCCTGTCTAATCCCAGTCTAGCCTCGACTCTAAGCACCATAGTCAGGAATATTTAGTGCTCTACATCAGGGATCAGTTCTCAAGTCACAAACCTTGTGACACACAGGTCAGCTGTCACCGCCTCCCCCACCCCCCACAACAGCAGTAGTTCATTCTTCTAGTTATCAGATGGTCACTGAACTACGATTCCTTGAAAAAGAAACAAGCATTCTGATCTACGCAGGCCACAGAGTTGGAAGGAGACGGGTGAAGGCATGAACCCACTGCCAGGTCATCCCTCCCGTGCCGTGCTTCCGGATTGCTTGACTAAGGGCTGTCCTGAGCCAGTGCTGAGGAGTAAACATGCCCAGTCCATAAGAATAGCATCTGCAGGGGTTGGGGATTTAGCTCAGTGGTAGAGCGCTTGCCTAGCAACCGCAAGGCCCTGGGTTCGGTCCCCAGCTCCGAAAAAAAAGAAAAAAAAAAAAAAAGAATAGCATCTGCAGAGTCCACACTATAGTAGTATAGTAGCCTGGGCAAGGCCAAGTAACATCTCTAGACCCGTTAGGTCCAAGAGCAGATCCCACTCAAGTACAGGGCCACTTTGCAAGCCAGTTCGTTTTTCTTCATTTTCCCCAACTGTGCTCTCGCTATAGAGCGAGCTCATTTGTCATTGTGAGTCTTTTCTACAGTTCAGTGTTATCTCCATCTGTCTTATGCCAGCAACAGTCTATTTTAAATACGACAGCTTTGTAATAATATTACTGCTGAGTCCTTTCGATCTCTCCTTGTTATTCTCTCTCTTCAAATTTCCCTCGTCTCACTTAACTCTATTAGGACACGATGTTGAAGTTAATTCTGTCAGGGGCTACTTATGGTTCTGTCGTGATTATTGTTATAAATATATTGGATTCATAGATTCATTTGCAGATAACTTCTGTTTTTTTTTAATGATAGTGAATTCTCATCCATTGATATACTTTATTTTCCTATTTAATCCAAGACTTCTCTTTCCCCAAACAGGTGATTTTAGTTTACTCTCTGTAGCAAACTCTTTTGTGAGATTTCTGAGAATTTTCCACAGTGGTTTGCTGGTCTGAGAAATGTATTACTTTTCCTAAACATTAAGTAATTGTATCGCTAAAGTACACAGCTTTTAGATCTAAAGATCTTACATTCAGAAGTTATGTTTATTCATTCTTATACTGTTTTGTAGATTTTGTTGAATTGTCTATAAAAATACTCTCAGCACATAAAAACAATATTAATATCCTCTCCTTCTTAATTCTTATAACTGGGTTTCATTTTCTTGTCACTTTGAAGTGCAGTGCTTATTAAGAATATAGATAAAAGGCTTATAAGCATTCTTGCTTTAAAGAAGATACATTCAATGTATGACCATTGTTAATGGACATAAGTCATCTTTAATTCAAAGTGAATATAAGTGCTTCATGGTACAACATTTTAATGTATTAAGATTATTCTTTTGTCCTTTAATGGGACAAATAATTAATTTTAGTCGCTCAACAAACTTAAAACAAAAGAAGTCTTTGGTTATATATTATCATGTCTTATGTTGTAATGATTTGACTCTGACTAATACTTTTGGCATCTGTTTGTTAAGTGATAACAGCTACGGTTATTTTGAACTGCTTTTCAGCTATTTCTGCCACCATGAACTTAACCCGTAAAACACACAGAGCAGTTTCCTAAATGCTCCATGTTCTAACATAGTCTGTGGTGGCCCAGACACTTTTCTCTGCGGGCTTTATTGGGAAGCTTCACAGTTTTGCTATTTCATTTGTTTGTTTTGTTCTGTAGAGAAATGACTTTATAACATTGATTATTTTGTTTAACAAGTAAGATTTTATAGTTTAATTTTTCTGTTATTTTTATTATTTTCTATACTGTCTGGCTTTGTGTGTCAACTTGACACAAACTGGAGTTATCACAGAGAAAGGAGCCTCCCTTGAGGAAATGCCTCCATGAGATCCAGCCGTAAGACATTTTCTCAATTAGTGATCAAGCGGGGGGAACCCAGTCCATTATGGTTGGTATCAGTCCTGGGTCTTGGGTTCTATAAGAAACCAAGCTGAGCAAGCCAGGGGAAGCAAGTCAGTAAGTAACATCCCTCCATGTCCTCTGCATCAGCTCCTGCTTCCTGACCGGCTTGAGTTCCAGTCCTGACTTCCTTTGGTGATGAATAGCAATGTGGAAGTGTGAGCTGAATAAACCCTTTCCTCCCCGACTTGCTTCTTGGTCATGATGTTTGTGCAGGAATAGAAACCCTGACTTAGACATTTTCTTTTTTATTATTTCTTTTATTTTTGAGATTATAATATAATTACATCATTGCCTTCCTTCCCTTTCTTCTTTCCAAGTCCATTCATGTACCCTTACTTGCTCGATTTTAAATTCATGGCCTTTTTTTCATTAACTGTTATGGACATAGGAATATGAATGTACATATATACACATATGCACATCTATATGTATATGCACATATATTCTTTGTTTTTAAGAACAGAAAATACCTTTCTAATATCTTAAGTTTCCTGCTATAGAACTGTTTATACTATTATTAATTTTAATGCTTTTTTAAATTAAGTTATTTGTTTATTTTACATCTAGATCACAGCTTCTCCTCCCTTCTCTCCTCCCAGTTCTTCCCTCTCCCCTTTCCCCTCACACTTATCCCTCCTCTCTTTCTCCTTAGAAAAATGGCAGGTCTCCCATGGGTATCAAGTTTCAGTAAGACTGGGTGCACCTTTTCTATTGAGGCTAGACAAGGCCTCAATAGGTAGGGACCCAGGGTCCAAAGGTAGGCAGTGTAGTCAGAGCCAGTATGAGAACAGGCTTACCTGTGCGCTCCATTAAGAAATTTCAGAGATGCTAAAACCTTCTGGGTGGAAGGAGCAGGGAGAGCGGTTGAGCAGCCAATGTCCCAAGGCAAGAACTGATCCCAGGGGATAGCTTGACTTTTTGGTACCCATTCAGGTAATTAGTTCTAAATTAAAGGACCGGGAGTAACAAACGCTAGCAGCAGCCTCTAAATTCTAGGTCAAGCATACAAGAGTAAAGATTGTTTTGCTTCAGAAATATAATCTGCGAGGTTTGTGGCATTCATTTTGTTTATTGAACTGAATATTTTGAGTGCTTCTAATGCTTCACATTCTCTACCAATATTAGGGCTGTAGAGATAAGTAAAGCAAAATCCTTTTTCAGTGCCAACCTGATAGCCCAGTGCAGCAAAGTACACGCCAGAAAGTCTAAAGATCTAAGTTCAAGCCCCAGAGCCCACATAGTGCTAGAAGAGACTACCTCCACATGGTTGTCTCTTGAACTTCACATGCCCCCCCACCACAATAATAGTAATTAATAAAATTAAACATAAATTGTACTCTTCAAAGTTTTTCTTAGAAATAAGAGAGTTGCGTAAGTTGACTAGGAAGATAAACCCATAGAATTCACGTGAAACCCAAGTAGTCAGTGCTCTCTGCTTCCCAACTGCAGATACAGCGTGATCAGCTGCCTCATACTCCCACTGCCACAGCCTTAGCACCCCCAAGGTGTGAGTTAAATAACCCACTCTTCAACTGAGACCAGGACAATCTATTCCCACTGCCTCCCTCCTCCCTCTCCTATCCCTAGCCTCTACCTATATGTTGATTCTTGCACATGCGTAGTGAGAGAGAAAAGTGATCGGGTCTGGGCTTTACAAGCAGTAGCCCTTTTGAGAGAGGCTAGGGATGGGAAAGGGAGTGTGAGAGCAGGCAATGAGAATGACTTAATTTTCCTGTGCTTACTTGGAGTTAAGAGAGAGCAAGGAGGCTTTGAGATGTTTCTGTAACAACTGCACTACGTAGCTGCCCCCTTCTGCTCCATAGGAACTGTGCCCAGTGTTATGCACACAGGTTTTTTGCTTTGATTTGGTATTTTAATCTCATCCTACAGATTGGGAAACAGGGATCACAGTGAGCCGGTGAGTTTCTTATAATCACAACAGCTATTAAAGTGGGAGCTGAAGCAAAACTTCAAGCTGACAACCAAGTCTTTACTCTTGATCTCACCTCTAGATTCCTTGCTGGTTTTGTTTGTGTCTCCCCCAGCCCCACTGTGGTAGCTTTAGGGCCAAGTGGCACTTTAAGGACTTGCCAGGTCAGCACTGCATGGATAATTGTATTTGTCTTGATATTTATATCTGTCTCCTGAGCTTGTCAGTGACACGAAGACTTTGTCAAATGATATGAATGGATAGATAGAAAGGGAATCAACCATAATGTCTGTGATGAAGTTTTGTAAGTCAAGATGGAGACTAGAAGACACATAGTCTATAGAATTTTCCAGAAGGTCCTAGTAATGTATGGATCTCTTCCAGACAAGAGACAGACAGACAAGACCTATAGGTAGGTATATAGGTAGATACACATATATGTAAGTGCATTAGTCATTGAACATCATACAATTAGATCGTGTTGGTTTGAATAAGTCTGGCTCCCACAGACTCATCAGTTGGAATGCTTGACCCATAAGATGTGGCACTATTAGGTGGTCTTGCCTTGTTGGAGTAGATGTGGTCTTGTTGGAGGAAATATGTCACTGTAGGGGCAAGCTTTGAGGTCTCTTGTGTTCAAGCAATGCCCAATGTGACACACAGTCTTCTACTTCCTGCAGATCAAGATGTAGAACTCAGCTCCTCCAGTACTGTGCCTGACGGATGCTGCCATGCTTTCCACAATGATAACAGCCTAAACCTCTGAACCTGGAAGCCAGCCCCGATTAAATGTTTTCATTTACAAGAGTTGCAGTGGTCATGGTGCCTCTTCACAGCAATAAAACCCTAACTAAGGCACACACACACACACACACACACACACACACACACGTGCAAATGTTTATGTGTTCATTGTAAGTAAATATCATATGTATATATAAATTTTCATATTTCCTGATGATGTGCAGTTTGGCCCTGACTCTTCCCAACAATTACAGATGTCTTTGGCATCTTAAAAGTAAGAAGCCTGAGTTTGTGGACACTGACTACCCTGGGACCACCCAACATTCTACACACCCTATTGCCGAACTTGTGTGCTTTCACAGATATTTCTGCTTTGAGTTTTATGCCAAAATGCCTAATCATCCATCCTACCCTCCATATTGGCTCACAACAATGAACAATGACATTGGACTGTCACTTTGGCTCCTTTGTACTTGCCACACCAGGAACATTATGTGTTCTGGTCTTCTGGATGCTCTAGCTCATGGATTCTAAAATCAGACCACAGACAGAATCGAGGAGCCCCGGTTTCAGTGTGGGCTGATGGGGCAGAAATACACATTGGTCACAAAAACACTACAACACAAACTGCAGCCTGAGCTGAGCACTAAAGAAGCCTCCAGTGAGCTGTGGATCTCTCCGTCAGTGAAACCTGTGGTAGTGAGGGAGATGAGAAGCATGCTGTAGGGTTTTCTGAAGCAGACCTCTACCTGTTCTCTTAAACTCTGTAGTGTTTTTCCACATCCATTAATCATGAGACCAAACTAGGAGCTTGCACGGAGCCATATTGGATTTGGGCCTAGCCGCTTTTTGAACTGCTTGGCTCAAAGTGGCTAGGTGACTCTGGGCTGTTTGGCCACAGAGACTCACCCCTAAGACTTATGACTTAAGACTTATGACTGCCATAAGTCTTAAGGTTGTTGGACAAAAGCCTCTCCCATGAATTTATGGCACTGGAAGATAACATTCAAGGGATGCCTCAGCTTGAACAGATACCAGTTATCTCCTCAGTCTACACCCAGTGTCTCCACCACCTGACCTCATCGCCTGACCTCTTTGCCTCCAGCTATCACTGCCTATACCCTCATCTCCCCCTCCTTCATGTTTCACAAAGGTCACTCCCCCTACCTGAAAGCCTTAAAAGCTGCAACGTTCATCCCAATAAACGAGACCTTGACAACAGAACTTTTGCTTGGTCTCCTTCTTCTCTTCACCCCCATTTTGGCCCACAGGTAGAAAGCCTCTTCAGGACCCTGAATAATCACGACAAAAAAGAGATATAAATAATCTCTCTACCATGTGTGTATTTTCATATATGTTTCTTGGAACATATGCTCAATGTATCTTGAACATATCAATGCCAATCTATCTGTATATATCATATATATATCGAACGTATGTCGATATCATATAACTCTATCAATCTATCTTCCATCCCTCTCTCCATATACTCTTGTTTTTCCTTCCCTGTGGAACTCCGAATAGTACATACGTCTGGGAAAATCTTCTTTGAAAGCATGACATTTGTGCTGAGCTCTGAAGATTATAATAATAAAAAAAGGAGCCAGAAAAATAACTCTAGCAAAACGGGAATATGAGAATAAAGCCCGAGGCAGAA
Organism: Rattus norvegicus; assembly: GCF_021556685.1. Classification (NCBI taxonomy): domain Eukaryota; kingdom Metazoa; phylum Chordata; class Mammalia; order Rodentia; family Muridae; genus Rattus; species Rattus norvegicus. The sequence continues at coordinate 98,388,149 of NC_141546.1, forward strand.
AGAACTGGAGCACAGGCAATTATCAGGAAACTAGATTGGAGAGGAAAGCAGGGGCCTGACAGAGGAAGGAGCTTGAATCCTGCTCCTGAAAGCATCAAGACGCTTTCAGTAAATGTTTGTTCGACAAAATGAGTTCCTAGTAAGTAATTTCCAGAACAGTGAGAGCAGTACTCAAGCTCTGGAGCAAACACATGGCTGTTTTCATCCAATCTTCGATGGTTTTCACAGTGGTGGAAGTGCTGGAAGGGGAGGGGGCTGATAAAAGCTGGTTGCGTCCTCTCAGAACATCTGAGGACAGGACGATGGATGAGCAGCCTTGTGCCTCGCCAGTCATTCCTTAACATTTTATCAGTTTGGCGTTTTTGTCTGTATTTTGCGGAACACGCAGGCAGTGGGGATGCTGCCTTTTATCTAATATCCTAAGCATGGATCACAGGTTTAACCGGAAGCCAGGAAGCCAGTCCCAGCTCTGCACACGAGCGCCCTCTTCTGTGCAGTCGCAGATTGGCCTTCAGAGGAAGGTTGAAACGACCCATCAGGCAGGCCAGGGGCCCCGCGAGCCCCACAGTTAGGTAGTCAGAGGAGTTAAAGGAAGTCCTTATGAACCACCTCTGCCCCATGGAGGTGCGTCCATGCGGGATCCTTCTAGAATTAACCGCAAGAGGGAAAGGGATGAAGAGATTGAGTTAGGACATCATCCTGAAAAGGGAAGGCAACATTTTCCAGCTGGGGGAATCTACTTCCTGGTTCACCATGACAGATGGGAAAGGACCAGAGACAGTCCTGTCAGAATCCACAGTCAGAGGAGTGCACAGAAGTGGAGGGGTAGGCTGACTTGTGCCCTCCATGTGCTGACAGGGAGAGATGGGGAGAAGCCAACATGTCTGCGGCCAGCCCTGGGACAATTCGACAACTGCTGCCTGCACATTTCTTGCCTTCTTACTCCTGTCAACCCCTCTGTGCCCTCCCCAAAGAACTCCACTTCCACTTTCATGTCATCGGGACATACATGGTTCTGTGTGCCTGTCGCATGTAGGACCCACGTATGAAAGAAAACGGGTGTTGTGTGGCCTAGGACCCACACCATCAGATCCTCAAAATAATCATGCCGGTCAGATAGGCTAGATCTATACTTCCACGGCATCAGGGAACTGAAGCCCGTGATGTGAGCCATCTCTCCACAGACACACAGCAAATACAAGAACTAAGATAAGCACTTCAAGGTCATGCACGCGTCCTCCTGGCAGAGGCAAATCCGAGCAGCGAGAGGAAGTCAATAGTGGTTGTAGGTGTTGCTGAAGAAGAGGGTGCAGGCTGTAGCTACTGTTGAGGCTTGGGTAGGGAAGACTCACAGCTGCTTCTTCTGTTACCGTTCAGGACTTTACGCTAAAACAACAGTGTGAGTGTGGGTAGGTGGAGGTCAGATTTCACTGTCATTCCTCTGACATATACCTGTTTTTGGGGAATCTCACTGGCCTGGAACTTATCAAGCAGGTAAGGTTGGCTGGTGTGGTAAACCTGTGGTTCTGCTGTGTCCATCTCCCCAAGGCTCTGGGCTCTGCCTGTCTCATCTCCCCAGCGCAGACATTGCAGGCAGACATCACCGTGCCTGGCTTCTTAAGTGGGCTCCAAGGGGTTGAATCTTGACCCACATGCTTACAAGGCCAGCCCTTTATTGACAGAGCTCTCGCTCCACCAGTTCGGTCAGAGCATCTCCTACAATTGCACTGTTGCGAAGACCTTTGACTCTTCCCCGGAGTGGGATTGCTTAGAATAAGCAGGAGCCTGCCTGCAGAGACACAGAGGGAGAAAACTCAAGTCTCTTTACTGACTTTCCCTTGTCCTCACCCTCGAGGGTAGCAGACCCCTGCTCTTTAAATTTTATTTTCCTTCTTTTCATTTCCAACTGCATAGAAGCGTCCTTGGAGGTTGGGCCCTCCACTCTCCTTTCCCCACAACAGCTATCTTGATAGTTTCACACTCAACTCTAATCCGCATTCTGAAGTGACTCTTGTGCAGAGCGCCCTTTGGAGGGCACGGCTCTTCCCCTGCCGCCCTATTGTGTGCAGAGCCCATTCTGTGTGCAGAGCCCACCAGCCACCAGCACACAGAAGCTGGGGCTGAGCGGAGGCTCATTCTGGACTCCAGTTTCCAGGTGATTTTTCAGCTCCCTATCAGTACTTAGCAGCCCTGACTTTCCTGATGGGAGAAGACTAATTAAAATGACAAACCCAGCATTGATTTATTACCAATGGGATGAAAACAATAAACAAACCCTGTCATTGCTAATGGGTTCTCTCTCTCTCTCTCTCTCTCTCTCTCTCTCTCTCTGTGTATGTGTGTGTGTGTGTGTATGTGTCTCCTCTCCTCTCTTGTCTATGTGTGTCTGCATACACACACACACACACACACACACACACACACACACACACACACACACACACAGGGCTGCAGGGAATACTAGGCCACAGGGAAAGAGTGCAATCTGTCTTTACCATTCAGCTTTCGTCACTACGTCCTATCATGTCTTCTCCTTAGATAGAACACACACACACACTCTCTCTCTCTCTCTCTCTCTCTCTCTCTCACACACACACACACACACACACACACACACACACCATAAAGAGTCTAGAGGCTCTGTAAGCTTCTGGCACCTGCTCTCATCTAGAGGACGCTGTTATTAGCATCTGTACTTGACAGGTGAGAAATCACGGTGTTTCAGGGCTAACAGGCTCAGGGAGATGTTACAGCAGAATATCAATGGGCTCTGCTGTTTGATGCACCCAACAGTTCTGTCTAGCAGTTGGAATGTAGAAGGGTGTCAAAAAGTGTTAGCGGAATAAATGAAAGTCCACTACATGGAATGATTAATCTCCTTTTACTACCTTATCAAGTTCAACTTAAAACAAATGCTTGGAGATGTGTCCCGTAGGCTGCTGTTTGATTGATTCTGTGGCACCTCTCGTAATGTGTGTTAGCCGTCCACAGTCAGGCCAGGCACACAGTATACAGGATGGAAGTGGCTTTCCCACATTCTGTCATCACTGTGTTTCATGAACCCGTCGACTATGGGAGAGTGGTCCCTTAAGACGAGAATGAAGCTAAGGGTTGGGGAGATGGCTCAGCAATAAAGTACTTGTATTGAATGAGGCCTTCCTTGTAGCCCGTGGACCCATGTGAAAAACAGACACAGCAGCATGCTTCTCCAAGTCCATGTCAAGATGAGAGGTAGAGACATTTGAATCCCAGGGAGCCAGCATGTCAGCCAGACAGGGATGAATATCAACAAACAACAAAGACCCAGTCTCAGGGGCAGCTGAGATGACTCCTAACTATGGGAGTTTGTCCCTAAGCCTGGTGACCTGAGTTCCACCCAGGGTCCTACCTTCCTGGTAGGAGGCAAGAACCAACTCCTGAAAGTTGTCCCCTGACCTCTACACAACCACCATGGCAACTGTGCCCACAAGAACACAGACACCGCCCATGTATACGCGCTTACTCAGGCCTTGATGACATACCCCTTGTCTCTAGGCATGATTTACCTTATTTAACCCCACACATGTTAGCATTTTTCACTGCACTAGCATCCGATGGTAGCTGAAGGGCTGAGTGTTATTGGCCTGTAGGCTTGGGTTTTTCTTCTAGATTCTTCCACTATTTATTTATTTATTTATTTATTTATTTATTTATTTATTTATTTATTTATTTTGGTTCTTTTTTTCGGAGCTGGGGACCGAACCCAGGGCCTTGCGCTTCCTAGGTAAGCGCTCTACCACTGAGCTAAATCCCCAGCCCCAATTCTTCCACTTTATATCTGTGTGATCTGATATGGTAGCTTGGTATTACTCTCATCTCCGTAAGAGACAGTATTTCTTATATGTAGTATATATGAGATCATAAGAGAATTGAGTGGTTTGAGGAGTAAAATGAGGCCTGCGTCTAGAGATTTCATGGGACTAGACTTTCAAAATATTAGGTATAGCAGTTATTATGGTATTATCTTGTTGATCTAACATTTCTTTAATTATTCAATATATATATATTGTCATTTACCTTTCCTGGGTTTTAAGTTGAGCAGGTCATTAGTATCCAAAGTGCTGGCTTGTAATTACATGGATGCGCCACCTCAGTGCCTGACATAATGACTCATCACCAGTAAAGAATTTAATTTCATCTGCTAATCGCTCTTCACAGTGCTCAGAGTAAGTCCAAGGTCTCAAGAGGATAGATGTACTCCATGCCACTTAATGCTGTCACAGCCGCAAGTCTGATCTGATTACATTCTAAAGATCGTGTTCCTAGGTAAGTTAGTTGTGGGAATATCGCATGGGGAATCTCCATTGTTGTAAAATTATAAGAAAAAAATGCTGTCTTTTTATCTCGCTCTAGGTCAGACACTGCAGTGCCTCAAGATATCTGGTAGATATCATAATCTCAGTCAGCAAAGTGTCTCACCCACTTTGCTCCACCCCATACCGCACTGCTGATGGTCTCTCTGTGAGCCTGGCAGCAATCTCTCTACCCATCTATTTCCCAAGGCAGGTTGCCACCATGCCAGAAATATACATCCCAATTCCGTGGCGGCCTTGTGTCTCCACCACCACACACTCTCTTAAACTTAAATCGCCACAAGAAAGAACATACAACACAATCACCTCTGATCCCATCGATGAGATATAACTGCCCACCTAAACATACAAAGTCTTGTACACATCCATCCCTTAAGAACATTCATCACAACCTGTAAAGGTAGAGTGGAATCTTAGCATCTGCCTCCATGTTCTCTTGATGGCTTCCTCTCCAATCTCCTTCCGTTCCAGTTTCCTCTTCCCTCAAACTTTTCTCCCGTCCATCCTTCCTTCTTGTCCAATGACAGGCCTCATTCTATCTTGTACCTGCCTCCACCTGTATGACATCCTACAATCTCCATAAAGCTAGGTGCCACACCCATCACAAACCTAGGTCATATGGTGTGTGTGCACACATATATATTGCTCCTGGGACCTTGTCATCAAAACAGCACAAATCAATCAAAAGGGAAACTAAAGCAAACGAGAGGTGCCTGAGACCCCTATTGACACAGAAGTTACTCCAGACAACGATTCAAGGTATAGTAGAGGAAACACACAAGGCTGTTGTGCAGCTGCTTGCTGTCAAGCATTATTTAGATAGCTGTATGTGCCCCACTGTTATGTGACCAATGCCACTGTATTATCCTGTGCACTACCATGCACACGTGAGCCATGAATTTCCTTGTCACAGTTATGGCCACAAGGTCACTGGATGAAAAGAACATTTGGGTTCATTTTTACTTGTTTTATTTTTATTTTCTCTCTTACACATTCGTGTGTGTGTGTGTGTGTGTTTGTGTGTGTGTGTGTGTGTGTGTGTGTGTGTGAATTACAGTACATATGTGCCCTGATACGTAGAAGTCAGAGGACAGGACAACCTCATATGTTCGTCTTGGTCTTCATTTCTACCTTGTTTGATATAGTCTTTAAAAATACAATTAATCATCATTACATTTATGTCTTTGTTAGTCTCTCTCTTTGTGTGTGCATGTGTCTGTGTGTGTATGTGTGTGTTTGTGTCTGTGTTTGTGTGTGTGTATGTGTGTGTGTGCGTGTGTGTGTGCGCGTGTATGTTTTGTGTGTGTGCGCGTGTATGTTTTGTGTGTGTGTGCATGTATGTTTTGTGTGTGTCTGCATGTATGTTTTGTGTGTGTGTATGTGTTTATGTGTGTGTGCATGTGTTTATGTGTGTGTATGTGTTTATGTGTGTGTGCATGTATGCACGCACGTGCATGATGCTTGTCTGGGATACATCTGAGGGACTTCACTACAGATGGAAGGAGGCTGTGACTGGGAAGTCTTCTCACTGTGGAATAAACTGCAGGTCCACGGTCAGCTCTGTGGGGCGGCCTGGGGTTTGGTTGTTATTGCTGTTTTGTTCCTATTTCTTTCTTTCTGAAGGACAAGGAACTCCAGCTGCACAGTTTCAAATGATTGTGTGGAAAATGAAACCTTGTCTTAGAAGCCACTTCATAAAATCATCTTTTTGCTGTTTCTAGAGGCTGTCACCCACACACAAAGGACACCACCCACTTGTACGGAGCCGTATTGGATTTGGGCCTGGTGGCTTTGTGACTGTATGGCCATAAAGTCTTGAGATTGTTGGACAAAAGCCTCTCCCATGAATTTACGGCACAGGAAGAAAATAAACACGGAATGCTTTCAGCCCGAACAAATACCAAGTATCTCCTGACACCCGGTGTCTCCACCGCATGACCCCTGCTGAGCCCGGCTGATGCATGTGGAACTGACACACCTGGGCCACACCTGGGCCACACCTGGGCCACACCTGGGCCACACCTGGGCCACACCTGGGCCACACCTGGGCCACACCTGGGCCACACCTGGGCCACACCTGGGCCACACCTGGGCCACACCTGGGTGGTGGTCAATTCGCTCCTGCCTTTTGCTTTCTCAGCCTTTGTCCTTGAGATTTAGGCTGGTCTTCTCGGATTTCTCCCTAATTAATTCAGGTCTCCTAGTAGTCGGTCTTTTGTTACGAAGTCACTCTTGAGCCAGGGTTTCCCACTGTACTTCCCAGATATTTTCTACCTGGGGAACTTGGGTATATAAGTGTGAATAAAGCTACAGGAGTCTCTCTCTCTCTTCCTCTCCTGGCTTGACATGAATAACCTGCCTGATTCTCGGTACCGTGTTGGTGCGGGCATGGGGCACCAATACCCACTCGCTGGGATCCTGAAAGGCTTCAGTCTTGAAGGTCAGCCTTGGCAAACCAGGCTCTCAACTTTGACCAGTTGAAAACCACCGCCAAATGGTTAGAACCAAATGCCAAGGTGCCCCTAGGAAATGACAGTGGGCGCACGGGAGTAGTAGTACCTTTGGAAGAAATAAACAAATTCATGACTTGGGACAGACTGATAAAGGCTTTGAAAAGTGGATTCATTTCAGGTCCTGATGCTGTGCAGTGGACACATCGCTTTTTGTTAGAAAACTATGCTCAGGGCCAATGAGATGGCTCAACAGGTAAAGAGGCTTGCTGCCAATCCTGAGGACCTGAGTTCAAATCCTGAAACACAAACATAGTGCGACCCTAAGGTTGTTGTACACACACACACACACACACACACACACACACACACACACACACACAGGAAGAGCACTCAGAGAAGGCCTGATGCTTTTAAGTGTCAATCAAGCCCTAGGTACTAGGACAGCAGCAAGGCACACAAGTCAAGTGTAGAGGGTTTGGCCTAATGCTGCTTATATTCTAATGTTAATTTGGGTCCACGAAACTGCAGAATTTGAGTGTCTGCACTTAGCTTCTGGGAACCGCCCCCAGCTGGTTCTGATTGATAAATAAAAATGTCCACAGTCAATAGCTGGAAAGGACAGAGGTGGGTTTTGGGGATTTCCCAGACTTGGGACTGCAGGGAGAGTGTGGAGGAGAGGAGAGATGCCATGCCTAAGAAGAGAGGCGTGACCGCCACGTGAAGGAGCCTGGAGAGCGCGGCCCAGTTGGGCAGCCCTCTGGGTCCAGGACAGTTAAGATAGAATATAGAACCCGCCACTGGGGTTTATTTATTAGCTATTAATTCAACGCACATGTCCAGACATCACCAGTGTTTCCGCCAAGATTCAGTGAATGGGAAGAGTAGAGAGAAAAGCGGATCTGGTGAGCAGTTGGCCTGTGTTCAGGTGAAATCTCTTCAGACCTGTTATTTGCAGACTCTTGCCCTGCTTCTTCTTGAAAATGTCCCCTGTCCTCGTCACAGCCCTTCTTCTATGTCCAGGGTGGTTTCTGTGATAGTCACAAGCACAGATAATGAAGCCGTGTGAATCTTTTCGCTTTATGATTGAGTGAATCCTCTTTCCAGACCCTTGCCAGTTCTTGACTGAGGCATTCCATGGCCTGTCTCTCCACTCTCCTTCAGCCCTCTTTACAACAAGGACTTCAAAACTCCCGGCAGCAGAGAAAAATCAAAAGCTTAAGGAATCCCCAGGCAAGGCTGCCTCAGTGAGTGTTATATTTCACTTTGGGATCCCTGGGAGTCAAGACACCCTTTGCTGCCTTGGCTTGCTGGGGAGATAATGAGCCTTTGCCTTTTTTAGCCTCTTCCCTGAAGTAACTGAAGCTCCTTCTCATGGTTACAAGCACCACACAAGCACCACGCTTTGGGGGAAGGGCCCAGTGCACTGACAGACCAGTTAATCCTAGCTGGTTTTGGCAATGACTGAGTTTGCACAAAGCTAATCTCCCCAAAGCCTTGGGTTTGAGAAGACTAGCTTTCTAAAAGAATATCCTGGACTGCTTCCTCAGAATTTTCTCAAATTTAGTTTCTACTAGTCTGCAGAGCAATTCAGTTCAGACGACACATCTTCCTACACTATGCCCTTCTCAATCCATTGAACATGAGCTCATCTGAGAAGCAACGCAACCCTGGCTGCAGGTAGGGCAATGATGTCCAATCACAGGCTTTCAAAAGGAGAGACGAGAGTGGATCACACAGGATTCATTCTCTCTCACTGAGATGTAGACATTGGCTTTTCTGGCTGTACCTCCTGCAGCCCTTGGACATCATTCATCACTTCATTTTGAAATTTATTTCCTGTTTAGAAACTAGAGCTTGGAAGAGTAAGAAAAGATCTACTCCACTACTCAACATAGAAAAGTGTCCTGTCTGTCTCAGGTGTCTGTCTCAGGTCTTTAAATGGAGATGCTCTTCCGGTTTAGGGAGAGAAACCATTTACTTCCCTTAAGTTGGGATGCAGTGGGACGTGTCCAGCCAGCAACAATAGCCTTGTCCTTGGCTGGAAAGATCTGGATGGTCTTCCTCACACACAACAGAGAAATACGGAGAGAGGGGGAGTGGAGCCGCTTAAGCTTTTCATAAACAATCACATTTTGACTTGAGGTACTTAAGTGACTTTGGCACCCATGGCCTTCCTGTCTTTGAGGCTCCCAAGTGCCTCAAGCAAGTCAGTGTGGAAAGAGGTTCTAATGGTCACTTACTGTGGTAGCATGGGAGTCCTGTGAGACTTCAGCAGAGGACTCTGGCTCCTTTACACAGTGCATGACCCATTTTCAAATGTATATCAAAACAACTGATTTGTTACAAACAGAGGGAAGTTCATCTCCAGCCCTCCCTACTTTTGCTTTTTAAATTTTAATTTTATTTCCTTGTCTGTATATGAGCATTTTGCATGCATGTATTTAAGTATACGGCATGTGTCTCTGTCGTTTTCAGAGGTCGGAAAAAGGAATGTAGTTACAGGTGGTTTCGAGCTGCCACATGGGTGCTGGGAATCAAACCCAGATTCTCTAGGAGAGCAGCCGGTATTCTTAAGTGCTGAACCATGTCTACACACACACACACACACCCTTTCAACTTAAATTTTTATTTTTATTCTTTTTCTTTTGTAAATTCATGGGTAAGTCCCAATTTTCCTTTAGCTCCTTCAAGCATCCATGACACCTAACATCAATCATCCTATCAAAGTATGTATGGGTTTAATACACAGGTCTTCAGAGCCAGTGCAACCCGAAAAGAAAAATAGAGCTGCAAATGTCTCCAAGCACGGTCCTTTACAGTGGCACGAGACCATAAACATTGCCCACATATCAGACAGGGAAGCCCAGAACAAAGGTGCTCGCTCTGCTTTGAAAGTAAGGGCACTAAAGATGTGTTTGTTACTCTAACAAAATCCAATACACATGAGATTTGAGCTCAGAAATCACCGTTGCAATCATAAAGTGACGCTTTTCTTTAGACAGAAACCTTTTCATACATACTCGCTACGGCGAAGTGTGTGTGGAAAGGTCTGGCTTTAAAGAAGCCAGAGAGATTCATAAAAGGAGATAGTCAGGGATGTAGAGGTCACGGCTCACTTTAGATAAATCTGAAATCAAAGTAGCCCCGAGGCGATGCCATGAAAATTAGGGGAATTTTGCTTTCTTATTAATGCAAATTGGATTTGCTCTAACTCTCTCAGAGACGGAGGGCAGGGCAGTCCAAGGCATCTTCCTTCTTGTAACTGTATCTGCTCCATTGCAGATCGCCTCTCCCCCAAACAACTGTTAATAGCTCGGTCCCGAGAAAAGCGATACTGTATTTCAGCTTGTGTGGTGGGACTGTTACCTAGCACTGCAGTAAATTTTACACAGCAGTTGGCTGTGGGATCAAACTAGCCGGGCTAAATGAATTAAGCAATCGTATCATACTGCAGGGCGTATTAAGGAGCATGCCCGAATTAGGGCACTCGATACTCCCGTCTCACGGTCCCACTTCCGCCCCCATAATGCTTTGGCCCAGCAGGCTGTAATTTGATATTAAACAGGGTTCTTATTAAGTAGATACAATGAAATAACTGAGTTTTTGTTGCATTAGTAGAGTTAAATGCACTTTATTAGCGCTCATTAAGAGGAGGGGGAAGGTAGAGGTAAGGATTCATTAGCCAAAGAGCAGCCCCCGAGAGGCTGAGCGATTAAACAGCTTGGGGGCCAAGAGCAGGATCCGGGCCACACACAGCAGAGTCTAAAAGTCCGTCCTTTCCCCCGTGACTAAAATGTTTGAGAATAGTTTGGGGAAAGAAATGTTAGGTCCAACTGCAGGTCAGCTGAAAGTATGTGTTTCTTTCCAGAGTTGTTAATTTGACAAAAGGCAGAAGCCCCATAAAGAGAGCGCAAATTATGATTTATGTTTTAGAAGAGAAAGGAAGTTGTATACTTTTGGGAATCGGGGTTGGGGGTGGGGGTGGAATCCTGCTACCAACTATTCAATTCTAAAGGATATTCCGTGAAGATGGCTTTTACTCTTCTTTGGTTTCAGAGGGAAAAACACTTCCAGTGGAAACATTTGTACACAAAGTGAGTTTCTTGACTTCTTAAGCTCCTCATTAGTAATGCTTGCCTTGTAAGAATAAACTCGGTCCAGCTGAAGGGATGGCTCAACAATTCAGGGCCTTACTGCTCTTCTCCAGTCTAGTTCCCACCCCTGGTTCTCCAGTTCCAGGGAATCCAACACCCTCTTCTGGCTTCTAGGAGCAGCGACATGCGCGCGCCTATACTGACCCACACACATAAACAGCAGCAACAAAAGTGTGCTTCTTTTTCAGTTAACAAAAATAAAAAAATAAAAAATTTGGCCAACGGGATCTCCCTGATTCAATTATAACCGAAGTCCCTACTCTTTAAAAATGATATGACGACAGGTGGTCTCTTCAAGGCCTCCATGTCAACTCAGCTCTCTTATTTTAATATTTCTTATTTTTAATATTTTGACATATACAGAGGTGAGGGCTGGACCTGGATCAAATCACATGCATACACCCACCCACACCCTGGTACTCTGAAATGAAGCCCCCCCCCCCCCCGCCACGAAGTAAATGCTATTTTAAACAGCCATCCATCCGTAATTAAAAGTAAGTATAGTTTTGAGATGAAGACCCTTATGTAAATTTTAAATAACTCTGAATTGGGGAGTCTGATTGTTCCTGGTAGGTCTGATGTTGTGTTAAGATCTGATACACACCTTGGGGCTGGGGATTTAGCTCAGTGGTAGAGCGCTTACCTAGGAAGCGCAAGGCCCTGGGTTCGGTCCCCAGCTCCGAAAAAAAGAACCAAAAAAAAAAAAAAAAAAAAGATCTGATACACACCTTAAGCAGTGGCCAGTTCTGTAACATTCCGGGCTAGTGTCCTACTCCTTTGTTTCTATCTGTGGTCTATAGGATGCTTCCCAAATGTCCAGTGTTATAGGCTTGGCTTCCAGGTGTCACTTTTGGGGCGTTTCCTTTGGAGTCAGGGCCCCTAGACTCCCCTTACTGGTACCATTGCCTGCTGACTCATAGTCTAGGCAGTTTCTCCAACACATGCTCCCGCCATGATTATTGCCCTTACCAGAGACTCAAAGTAAGGCAGACTTTTAACCTTGAACTGAAACTCCAGAACTGGGAGCCCCAAGTAGGTCTTTTCTCTTTATACGTTAATCACCTCGGGTGCGTTGTTACAGAACTGGTGGTTAATGCTATGCTCCCCAACTTTTTATCTCTTCACTTCTAGCTCCCCACTTCCCATTGCCTGTGTGTTTCAAATAAACCCTATCATCGCTTTCCCTAAGATCCTGCTTTGAAGAGAACATCTTTAAGGAAAGTAGGTATAATGACGGCCATCTTCACAGTCATCCATATTGGAAAACATTAGCATCATTGCGTCCACACAGTTGGGTTACTAGTGCTCTGGATTTTATATCCACGACACACTCCCCTTCACCTCACGCCCTCCATTATAGGCTGGTGATAACTCAAGGCCCTGGCCACAGCCCTGACACTGCAGAGAGGCCTCCAGTGCCATCAGTCCTTGTTGTGCTGTGTGTGCCTCACCTGGATGCAGCCCTTTGAGAGCATAGCTCTTGCTGAGTAATTTTTTTTTGCTAAAATCTGCAGCCGATTCCCTTGTCTGGGTCTATAAAATGAGCGTCGGCACTCTGAGCACTTAGCTTGGAGCCTCTGCTTCCCCAGTGCTCCGTAAGCCTACCACTCTGGTGTCCACACCCTTTCCTTGGGCCAAGTTCAACTTATTGCCGCTTTCCCTATGTGCTACCCATGATTCACTGCTTCTTCTTGTTCTTGGTCCCTTTTCCTGCCCTGGAGTGCAGCAAATGGCCTGAATTTAGTTTCCAGTATTTACACAGCAGCAACCATCTGTAACCCTAGTTCTGGGAATCTGATGCCCTCTATCTGTCTGGCATCTACCAGCACCAGGTATACATGTGGTGCACATACACCACCACACACACATTACATAAAAATAAATAATTAAACATCCCTAATCCCTGGCAGACATGTAGAGGAGAGGTAAGAACTTCAGGACATAGGGAACCTTTCTGTGAGAGCTTTGAGACACCATGGAATAATGACTTTGTTGGCTTTATCAGGAGAGGAATGAAAGAGTTAAATTATGAAATTCATGAAAACACTGGATTCTGGGAGAGGTGCTGTCAGTGTAAATCTCTCTGGCACTGAGAATATTCTTTAAAAGTATGATAAATGAATAGTCCAGAAAGAAAATTAGGTAAACAGTTCTTTCAACAATGGCATCAAGAAGAATAAAATAGCAGAAACTGAGCCAGGGAGGTGCGAGATGTTCTACTCTGGAAACCGTAAGACAGACATGGCTGAAAGAAACTAAAGGAGACACGAGTCGGAGGAAACGCAGTGCGCTTGTGGGCAGGAAGATTTAGGACTGTTAGCAGTACATTGCCCAAAGCAGTTTACAGGTCCAAGTCCACCCCCTCAAATCCCAACGGTCTTTTTGTGAAAACAAAAGAATTCGCTATATTTAAGATAGAACCACAAATGACCCAGAAAAGCCAAAATAATCTTAAGAAAGATGAATCGTGCTGGAAGCCTTCTATATACTTCCGAGCATCTTCCCACATGAGAAAATCGTACAGTCAAAATGGTGCGACCCAGTGTTGCATATGCATACACACAGAGGTTAAGACAACAGAAGAGAAGTGGTGGACAGATATAACCAACACTGACCAAGCCAGCTCAGTCAGTCAACAGGTTCTCTAGGGCAGGAGCGAGGGTTTAGAAGGAAAAAAAAAAAATATTAGACAACACTGTAGCAAGACCCCAGCCAGGTCTGAGGCTAAAGCGGGTTTATTTTTCCCAGTCTGCTTTTATACCACTTTAAGTACATGCAAAATAATAAGATCAGGTCTGGGTCAAGGAACAAGCAAGGCAATGAACAAAGTCCCATAAACACCTTTCCAGGGGCTAATCAGGATGACCAAAACAAAAGGACTGCCACACATGCCTAGGCTGAGCTTTGCATTAACTCAAATGTAAATGTTCTTAATCTGAGCCCATTTCCTGAGTCCTAACCCAAAGTCAGATTCCTGTCTTGAGTTTATTTCTTTGTCCTGGGACTGGTGTCAAATCCCTGCCAAGTTTCTAGAAGCCCTCCGCCAAAGCTCTCCACACAGTACATATGAGGTCAAGTGATTGCCGACATTAATGCAAAGGGTACCACATGGGTCCTCACCTTTAAAAGGGGAGACTGAGATAACTCAATATTCATGTTCAAAAGGACAGACTATGGTAACATAAAGGTATTTATTTGTATATCCAAACAATATTACCCATAGAGTGAAATAAAACATCACCAATAGCAAGTAACGGTGAAATAATCACACCCTGGGATACGAGGAGAAAGAGAGGAGAGAGAGAAAGATTTTGGAATATTATGCCATGAATTACTATAAGTTTAAAAATTCCATTGATGGGCAAGTAATGAATAGATCAAAGTCTGGCATACACGAGGGAATATTACTCTGACTTCAAAAAGAAGGGAAATCTGTCATACGCAACAGTGATGGAGATAAGGGATAAGTTAAAACAGACCAGGCAGACACAGAGGGTCAAAGGCCACCTGAGGTCGCTGATAAGAAGTATCTACAATCCTTAGACTTAATGAGGAAGAAACTTCAATGGCAGTTGCCAGGGATTAGAGGAGAGGACACTCAGAGTGATTTCTGGATAACTCTGAAAAGAGGTTCTGGAAGTCTGAAAGTCTGCTGAAGAATGATGTGTACATAGTAGTACCCTTTAAAATAGTCTATAAGGCTAGGGGTGTGTGTGTGTGTGTGTGTGTGCGCGCGTGCGCGTGTGTATGTGTATATGTGTATTGTGTATATGTATAAGTGAGAATATGTGTGTGTATTTGTTTGTGTGTGTATGTGGGGGCTGGTTTAAAAAGACACAAAACAAGATCACACTTCTTGATTGTTAATCCAATTTCATATGTGTATGTGTGTATGTATGTATATGTGTATATATACATGTATGTGTGTGTATATGTGTATATATGCATGTATGTGTGTATGTGCAGATGTTTTTGTATGTAAGTGTATTTATGTATGCATGTGTGTATGTGTGTATTGTTTATATGTGTGTATATGTGCATGTATATGTGAGTATTTGTCCATGTATGTGTGTGTATATGCATGTATGTACGAGTATATGTGTATATGTATATATGTGTGTTTGCATGCATGTGTATATATGTGGGAGAGTGGTTACCACAGTTAAATAGACATAAACTGAACAAAATCACAGGGCACTCAATGGTTGTTAATCTAGTTTTACATGTTCATGAAAAGTAACTTTCTGTCTTCATACCTGATTCCTCTTTTGTGCCCTCTGCTCTATAGTAACAGAAGGGTGATTAGAGATTGGGCACTGTCAGCTGTCACATGACACATTTACTCTGAAGCTCCATTTATAAGACTAAATAACTGACCATTTATTTGAACATCACTGTGAGCGAGGTTACCTGTTACCTGCAAGGCAATGCACTCAAACAGACACAGGAGGAAGCCACATTAGCACGTGTCTTTAATGATGATAACTCTTCCTTTCCAATCCCACTGAACCTGGAAGGAAGGCATCTTCCGTCTCCGAGATCTACAGTTGACTCAGCTGAGGACCTGGGAACACCACTGGTCCTGGGACAGTGTTACAGCAACTTTATGAATGGCAGAACTTTGGACATCCCGGATAATCTGGGCTGATGAAAGCAGAATGTCCAACTTCCCTTTATTTACACCAGGGTTTAAATAAACCCTGAGGCTCCTGTGGCAAGCCTGAACATATGGTTGGTGCCATGGTTTCCATAAGAAGGTTGTCAGGACCCAGTTGACTTTGCCTCCCTCCCACATTCTCTGAAATGGCTGGAAAGCTTCCCCTCCTTCTGGGAGACCGGATGTTACTGCAAACAGTGCCAGCTGATGGGTCACTGCCTCGATAAACACGGACTGACTGGGAATCAGTACCTGACTGAGGAAGAGGGAGAGAGCAATGGCTGAAGTCATTCTACCAATGTAATGGGTTATCGAGGTCCACCGGTCAGCCTGAGGGGCTCGGACCTGTCTCCTTTATCTTACATCCTCTGGGTTAGAACATTAGGATATCACAGGGTCATTTGGAGCATGAACAGAAGACAAGCATGTTAGAGGGTCGCTTAGAAACGAATTTAATATCCGTCACTCAGGACAAGGAAAACTTTTGTTCCAGCAAGCTGTCACGTGGAAACTCAATACAGGGAAGAGTGGAGCGGTCTTGTTGAGGGCAAGGGCAAGAAGCTGTGATGCCCTCCCCACCCAGCTCTATCAT
Organism: Rattus norvegicus; assembly: GCF_021556685.1. NCBI lineage: Eukaryota > Metazoa > Chordata > Mammalia > Rodentia > Muridae > Rattus > Rattus norvegicus. The sequence goes on from NC_141546.1 coordinate 98,404,357, forward strand.
CTCTGGCTGGAACAGACTATCTCAGCACCTGTCTGTTTGTCCTTGGCCTCTCTCACATCATTCTTGGCTTCTAGCTTTCAGAACTCACACACCCTTAGTGGAGACTGTTCTTTATGGACCCGATTTGGTCTAGTTGTCAATCCACATATTCCCAGCCTGCTTATCCCTCAGAGAGGATGCTTTTTGTACCTGTGTCCTCAAAGTATATTTCATGCCTACCTGGAAGTACGGGGGGAAGAAGTGTTATCACAGTCTCAAATACTGTTGCCTTTTATATGGCATTGGCATTTGTATCAACACTGCCAAGCCTACAATGGCCAGGTTGCCATTCCTCAAATGAATCTGGCAGGTGCCTACGGAAGGGTCCCTGTTTTCATGGTGATTTGTACTGATGGGAAGAAAAGCTATTTTTTACTAAAACTGAATCCTTAAAAAAAACAAACATGAACAATTATTAAATACTGACCTCCAGGTAGAAGCCTTTAGTAGTCTTTGGGATGAATTAGAAACCAAACAGAGGGCAATTCTGTTGGTTCAGGAATCTGATCACCATGTGATTGATCGATATGGCCAGTCGGATGTGGTGCTTGGCAGCCATTGTTAGCTGACCGTAGGACCGAGGCCTTCTCTTCAGAGGAACCACCGACAGTCAATAACCAAATCTGTGTTTCCAAGACAAAATTTCAATTTGGGGGAACCACATACCCAAGAGGCTCCCAGAGACTTCTGGCTTGTCTTATGGGATAAGGGGAGATATTAATATAAAGTTTTGAATTTCTGAAACAAGATGTGTCCACATTTGGATTGTTTACTTAACAAGTAAATCAATCACGTTCCTATGAACAGTGTCCGCCATCACAAAACCAAACAGGCTGAGAAATCACGTTAGAAGCACAGGACTTTTAAAGCTGGTTTTAACGAACTGGAGCACAAAAGTTCCCAGAGGGGATTTTGGGTTCCACACGGAAACTAACCATTAATAAATTATCACTTGTGAAATTTTACTGAACGTCACACACAATTATCTGAGGGGACATCAAAATTCCTCTCTTTTTTCCAACCATGGGACCATCGGAAGCCAGCTGTACTTCAGCCAAAATGTATAGCAACGGATCAAATTGAGGAAGACATGTGAGAGTCTAGATTCTAAAAATTAAAGTATCTATTAAAGACAGCATATAATATAGTGGCATTATTTCCAGATTGTCTTTGTGCCAGGAAACTTAACAAGTAGTTTGTCTAACATGCACTGCGTTTAGTAGTGTGTGGAGGTTGCTTATCTGTGGATGGGTTTAATATGTGTGCATACACGTACATTTGAGTGTGCCTGCAGGTATGTATGCCTGCATGTGGAGGCTGGAGGTCAGTACTGGTGTCTCCCTCCATCATTCTACTTTATTTTGTGAGCTAGGGTCTCTCGCTGAACCTGGAGCTCATCCAGTGGACTAAACTGACTGGCCATTGAGCTCCAGGAACCCACCTGCTTCTGCTCCCAATCCTACCCAAGCGCTGGGGTCAGACAGGAGCCACTTTATCCTGTTCTCTGTGTGGCTTAGCGAGACAGTTTACCAACTGAACCATCTCTCCAGTCTTCTGTATTGTTACTTGAAAAATCATCAAATATTTTAGAATTTTTCTGTTTTAATTGTAAATACAACAATATTGTTAGGCATGGCCCACAAAACAACAGCTTTTTGGAGTCTTCATTCCAGTATAAGACGTTCCAGGTGCACTGACGCAAGTCTGAAAACAAAAGACTCCAATTCCTCAGTTCCTCGGTAGCTTTGTCTTAGGGCTCAAGGGATTCATTCGGCGGGGACACTTCCTAGCTTCCTGTTGCTTTCTGGTCTCCCTTCAACACCAGAATACAACTACTGAGATCGAATTCTAAAATAAATAACTTTTACAAACTCTTATCTTAGGATCCATTTGTGGCGAGGCCCTTCCTCGGAATGCTTGGCTCTTTGGGACATTTAACAACAACTAAATTTTGCGCTTTCCCTTCTCAGAGCAGGAACCAACAACAACGATATAAAATATTCAAATAATCAGCGGCACGCCAGACGGTTTGATAGGTTTCCCTAACAGCCAATGAACGGCTTGGTAGACTGTCCTAGCAACCAAAGGCATGCCGGATTGCTGGGGGCACAGAGTCCTTGTACTCACAGAGAAGCCTAAGGGAACCAGGGATGTAAGTTACACAAGGTTGTCTCCTCCGTGGAGGAGATAAAGTCACATACCTGCATTCCATCCGGAGAGCCAAAGAGAGTGAATTTTATTAACGACCTTGTGACCTTTCTGTATCTTGAAGGCAGATATCACCCATCTCTTGCTATATAGGCAGACCTCACCCAAGTTCCCCTAGACTCTCCCCTCCCTACACCATTATGCATCCTTACTGGACTTGTCACAGTAAGGGACGTGTCACACGTACCTTAGCACTGGTTGGCCTTTATGCTATTGGTCAGAGACCACATTAGGCCTTTTAGCTATAGAACCCACCCTCATGGTCACGTGTAAAGGAGTTTCTGTGTAGTCACACCTTAAACTTTATTGTGCACATGGAATTGGACTGATTTGAGTGATTGTTGCCGGCAACCCTTTCCCCAAATTGTGCTGTTATAAATATGCCCACAGGAACTGCCTGGCATTAGATTCCCCAAAGTCTGGTCTAAGTTGATGAAGCCAATCTGCATCAGGTTTCCATCCTTCTCTCTTCCGTCACTTTGTTTCCTTGTCTGGACGCCTGTACCCCCGCCCCCTTTACCAGACAGTTTGATAGACTCTCCTAGCAGCCAATGGCATGTGGAGTAGCTCCTGAGCAGGTTGATGCCTTAATAGCCAATAGCCTGCTGAGTAGCCGCAAAACAGCCAATGGCGTGCTGAGTAGCCCTGAGCAAAACAGCCAATGGCGTGCCGAGTAGCCCCTGAGCTGGCTGATGCGTCATTTTCAGTGGCTCCTTTCTCAAAGTCAGCGAGACTCCAGAGATTTACACATCTGCTGGATCATCTTTCTCCTTAACTTTCATCATGCAGTGCTGAGAAAGAAGAAAAAAGAAAAAGAAAAATCAGCCACAGTCTCTATCCCATCATGCATCTGTGTCCACATCTGAGCTACCCTTGAAGGTAGCCTTAGAGAGCTTGAGTCTTCCTTCTCTCATTTCATGAATCTCTAGGTCCCAGGTACCCTCCCACACTAGTAAGGGCTGACTAAATGAGAGGACCTCCTGGGTTCCAGTCTTACTGAAATTACCCGCTGGACTCTGATTTCTTTTTGAACGATAATTTGCTTAAATTAAGATTCTTAACGATCAGTTTTAAGGGTGAAGTGAGTGAAGCGACAGAAACCCATCACCCATTCACGGTGTTTAGTGCCTTAGGATTCCTTCTGTACTGTATGCATTCCATGTGCGAATGCTGGGTGCTGACTCGCTGATCATCTATCCCAAGATACCTTTGCCTTCAATATATCCACTGTTCCGGGGAAGGCACCAGGTTCTGGTCGAAGGTTCTAATGCTGCAGCCCACCCTGTCAGCCATTCGCTGTCAACATGAATACAATTTTATGTAATAATAAAGCATTTATTCTTGGAGTCTAGGTGACCGGCCAGCCAATGTCCCCAAGTGTCTGGACATCAGAGGACTTTGGCTGTACACTTCCGCCAGGCGGCTTAGCCTCCGTCTTCAGTTTTCCACCTGGGTTTGGCACAGTTCCCTGGAAGAATTTTATAAAGTAAACTATTTATGTATTCTAGGACTCTGACCAACCAATTAGACAGCTCCACTATTCTCTCGTCGGCTATTAAAGGAGTCAGAATTATTCTTTAATTTAAAAATTGTGAGCCACATCAATTTCCTTTAGACTTGGTCATTTAGCACTGATTTGGGATTGTGAGTTCTGCATGGGATAGCTGGGTTGGAAGCAGAAGCTATTCTCTTCTATAAGATGCTGCTTGCGAGCCAAGGGTTTGTGTGTTTGGTGGAGGCTTGTATTATACTTAGGAGTCCACACTGGGCTTCCTTGACACACCTACCACAATGGTAAACTTTGTCTCCCCTCTTATGACTCAGGCCTTTATAGAGAGGGAATAACTCAGAGAGGCTAAAAGTTTTTGAGGTTCCTGTTTGCAACCTATCGTTGAACATGATTTCCAGTGATTGAAATGTTTATTTCCCCTCCCAGAAGAAGGCATTATGACAAGTCTTTTTCTTTCTTTTTTTTTAATGGAAAAAAAAATCTAACAGGAAGAGTCATTTGAGAAGCTCTCTGGGCCACATTGTGCTGACTGGAGGGGCCTGCTGAAGAGAACACACAAGAAGACACAGAAAGACGCAAAGATGGAGCTGCCCTGGGAAAGAGAATGATGGTGTCCCGGGTATGGTCCAGGCGTGGCTGGAGGTGGGACGCACGCATGTCAACACCACGGTTCATCGTTCAGCTTGCTAAAACTAACGTAACAAAATCCTCACCGAAGTCGAGCGCTCCATTTACCATTATGTCTGTTTCTAGCTGACATAGCACAGTGTATTTTCCTTCGGATTACAGATTAAACACTCATCCACTCACTCTTTATTCTTCGAGTAGTTTTGTCACCTTTTCATGAACCAGACCTGATTCTTGAGGACATAAATGCAAGTGGCGTAGGTTGCATGCTGTTCAACAATTTACAGCCCAGTAGAAAGGAGAAATAGAACATATTTTAAAATAAACAACAGAAATAGGTGGTATTTGGCACATCCTGTGCCTTCTGCATCTCAAGACCATGAATATCTTGAAGGGCAGAAGGAAGTGGTGGCTGGGAGCTCAGCTAAGGGTATGGTGGTCTTCCCGCCTCTCCTCCCAGGAGGGAATGTTTACAGTGTGTCACTTTGTTTCCTTGTCAGAACTACCCAGCAAAGCATTCTAAAGGCTCTCAGGGTATTTCCACGACATGGTATCCAGGGCCAATGGTAAGCTGGAAGAACGGTGTAATGGAAGGTTAGCAAGCACACTGTTGTGTCTAGTACAGAGGGCTAAGACAAGCGGAAGGACCGTGTAGCTGGGGTTTTAGGGTAACAGCCTGGGGCTCCAGTAAGGTCAACAAGCTAGACGCAGCCACTTGTCTCCAATGCCAATTAAAGCAAAAAGTACCGGTGACAACCAAAACGAGGTTTATTCACTGTGGCCATGCTGAAGTGGTTGAGTGTCTCTGAATCTGTCTTTGGGTAATGACATGAGCTTTGCTTGAGAAGAGGACTAACTGGGGCATGTGGCAAGAAGTTCACATAGTTATACAGTCCTGGTCAAGGTCTCCCCCTGTGTGGTACTGGCTCTGTTCTGAATCCTTGTTTCTGCAAGGAATCCTCTTCATCTGGGGGTGATTTGTTAGGCCTGTTTTCCTGTAACTCCAGGTGTAAGGCAATGACTTAGCAGTGCTTCCTCAGCTCTGGTAGGGCATGAGACAGGTTAAACAGACCCTCCTTCCCTTCAGGGTTAATACCCAACGTGCATAGGGAAGTGTGTACCAGTTCCTTTACCCAAAGTAAAGGGCACAGATGCAAATGAAGGCAAAGATACTGGGTTGTTTTTTTTCCCCCCTGTGTTGGGCTACCTTCTCCAAGCGAGAAGTCTATTTTACAGTAAGGGACCCTGTGACTCTTGCTGAGGACCAGATTCAAAGGCTCTGCTCACAACCACCTGTAACTCCAGCTCCAAGGGATCTGATGCCCTCTTCTGGCCTCTACAGGGGCCTGCACACACATGTACAAGCCCCAACGTGGACACGCGTATACAGATAAAACAAATCTGTAAAAAAGAAATTATATTTTCCATTCGCAAGGTACAGACTGCAAACCGATGGTAAATATTAAAATTTTTGCTTTTTTTTTTTTTCCTAAACGTAAGAGCGAAAGCCTCCTCGTTCTAGAAAACTGTGAGGTTGAAAACCCAGTTCAGGAACGCCTGCTACAGACAGGCAGGTAACCCAAATCTATGAGGTGATCGGAGTGGGGGAATCATAGAGAAACGCTTGATGGGGCACCACCCGGAACAGGAAAAGACGGAGACGAAAATGTCTGGCAGGCAAAGGTCACCTGAGGTCGCCAACTAGCAACGCCTCAGTTAAAACAACTTCCGTCAGACAAAAATCCAATGCTGCCTCTTTTAGCACTTAAGTTGCTATGTTTATGTTAGCATGATTTTGTAACAAAAATGATAGCCCAGTGAGCAGTATTTTTTTTTATCTCACTTAGCTCCCTTAATACATCGAGAGCATTTTTCCGTGTCATTTAAATGATCTCTAAATGCATGCTTTTAGTGGCTGTCCAGGTTTTTAACACATGCCTTTATTTAATGATTTCCTCCTTCTTAGACATTAAGGCTAATCTCCTAAAATGTTCTTCAATGTCAAAATAAACATTTGCAAAGCTTCTACGTAAATCAGTTCCAAAATGATTATTCCTGTCCTTTTATACCGGGCCTGCGTGGACCCCTGGAAGCTGGGTGGTCTGTCTTGGAGAAGCAGGCACTAGAAGCTGAGATTGCCCTCCTGTCTGGCAGTCACAAAGTCAGGAGCACACTCAGTGTAGCATATGAGCCCTGACAGGTGGATAATACACCCATGTCACCAAACATAGAGTGCTTAACTCAAATATTCTATTCTAAAAATCAGAGACCGACCCAGGGAGATGGTTCAGTAGGTAAAAACCTTGGTGCAGAGACCTGACATCCTGAATTTGGTCCACAGAACCATATAAAAAACTGGATTTAAGGTTCTTATGTGTGTCCAGGTCTCCTACAATGAAATGGCAGAGAGAGACAGGAGAACTACCTAGCAGTTCATGTTCCAGCTCGCTTAAAATATGAAGGATATCAGAAACCCGAGAGCCCCTGCCTGAAAACACAGTAAAGTCAAGAACAACTCCCTGTGACCTCCACAGGAATGCTACAGCGCGCACACACACACACACACACACACACACACACACACACACACACCCAAAAAAGTACATTTGAAAAAACAGTCAGAGGTTGTTCAATGTTAGAAAATAGGATTGCTTCATTTCCTATCTCAAAGTCTCTTAATGTTCCTTTCAGGTTAAAATGGAGTAAGAACATAGTAGCCCTGGAGAGCACAGCCCCGTTTGAGTCCTCAGCAGGCCCCTAAGGCAGGTGCTGGCTTTCGGTCAGTGTCTCCTTTCCCTGCTCTTAATCCGCCTTTTACTCTAGGGAAGACCATTCATCCCCTTGATCCTGTCCCCTCAGCGTCTGACCACCATCACTTCCCTGTGTGTGGAATAAAATGCAACCCTGTAGTTCAGTATTCAACACTTTATTGAGACCCCAAACTGCCTCTGGGACCTTATGCCTCATGTTCTGCTCCCAGATTAATTTCTGTTGCTGAGATAGAAACCCACTGGCAAAGCCACCTGACAGGGGTGAGAATTTATCATAGCTTACAATTAGAGTCCACTTGTAGGGAAGTCAAGGCAGTAACAACACTGTCATCAACAGCTGATGGACAATAAATACTCAGAGGCTTGCTGCTACCAAGACTCCTGCCCTCACCAACCCAGTTAAAAGCCAACAAACAGACAAACAAATAAATAAAACAATCTCCTGTCTAAGGAATGGTGCCACCCACAGTGGACTGAGTCTTTTCACATCAACTAACAGTCATGACACTCTGCCATAGATTTGTTTGCAAACCACCTTGCTCTAGACAATCCTTCACTGAGACACTCTTCTGGATGGTCCTAGGTTGTGTCAAGTGGACAACTAGAACCAACCCTCAAAGCTCCACAGATCTTAACCATTTCTGTTCACCAGTTCCCGGCCTTGGGACAAGTAGGTTGCATCTGTTGTCTTAATTACCTACAACAAAGCCTCAAAGTGTAATCTTTCTCTTCATTTTGCTGAGGATAAGTGGAGCCTACGGGGACAAGGTAGGGTTTGAATTTTGAGTTTCTCTACTATGCATGCGTTTCCTTTTCTATTTTTAATTTTTTTTTAAGATTTACTTATTTTATGTGTATGAGTACACTGTAGCTGTCTTCAGACACACCAGAAGAGGGCATCAGATCCCATTACAGATGGTTGTGAGCCACCATGTGATTGCCGTGAATTGAACTCAGGATCTCTGGAAGAGCGGTCAGTGCTCTTAACCTCCAAGTCATCTCTCCAACCCCTCTATTTTTTTTAGACATCTAACATAACAAGATTTCTCGCTGTCTCTATTTGTAAGAACACTGTCAAGTGACATCACATACTTTGAAGGTCTCCTGTGTCACTGTTATGCACCTCTGTGACCTTTGTCTCATAAATCCAAACCCTGACACCATTAAACAGTAACCACCCTTTCTGCTCTCCTCCTAACCCGCAGGAGGCAAGCGTGCTAGCCTTTTATTTTGCATTTTTCACTCTGATTCCGATGGATCTATTGTCATGTAAATGAACCGTGGGTACACTAGCTACTATTTTGCCACTGTTTCATTCACTTGACAGAACATCTTTACCTTTCACCCATGGCTCAGCATATTACAAATTTTCCTTGCTTTCAAAAGCTGAATAACTCTCCATTTTCTTTATCTGCCCATCCATCAGTTTGTCCTTGAGTCGTGTCTGTGTTTTTAGCTATGAGAAACACTGATGCATAAATGTCCCTTTGAGAGCCCGTTTCCCATCCTTTTTAGTATGAACTTAGACGTTCCCACTATGTGAACCCTAGAGCCTCCTCACTGCTTGTTTGCTTTTCTGCTGTCAAGATCTTTTCTTTGCTGCCCCGGGCTTCCTTTCTTGCCCTATTTTAGTCCCCTGCAGGATAAAACTCTTGTTTGTCCCCTGAGTCTCTCTTGTCAGTTCTTAGTTCAATCCCTTGCACACAGTAGGCACTCAATAACTAGTGCCTAACTGGATAGATGCTCACTGTATCCCTGATGCAGTCTTAAGGTGGTAGGAGACACACATGACATCGTCCATATGTGGTGGAGAGTTTAGAGGAAGTTGCTAAGCAAGTGACATCCCCCTGTCTTCTGGAACAGGAAGCACACAGGCCTCTGCACTTCCAAGACCCCAGGGCACCTGGAACAAGAAGAGAGACGCAGCGTGCTGGAGAGTTGTCCAAGCTGGGTCAACTTGAATTTGGCAGAAATAGGCCTACTGGTTTTTCTCTGGGGTTTTCTCCCAGCGTGCCTTGAGGGAGAGCGCTTGTGACCCAAAGAATGGGAGGGAGAAGCCAAAGGGCAGCTGTGGAGCAGCAGGAGTAAAGGGAGGGGAAGGGGAGAGAAGGGGAAGGGGAGAGAAGGGGGAGGAAAAGGGAAAGGGGAAGGGGAAGAAAAGGGGGAAGGGGAGAGAAGGGGAAGGAGAAGAGGAAGGAGAGAGAAGGGCAAGGGGAAGGGCAAGAGGAAGGGGAAGAAAAAGGGGAAGGGGAGATAAGGGGAAGGAGAAGAGGAAGGGGAGAGAAGGGGAAGGGCAAGGGGAAGGGGAAGAAAAAGAGGAAGGAGAAGGGGAGACCAGAAGCTCCTTTCTAGAAATAAATGCAAGTGAAACCAGGCCCAGTGTGAAGCAACTGGAGAAGCCTGGTATTCTCACAGCTGAGTGTCTTTGGTTAAAATACTCAGCCCTCACTTTAGGAAAAGTCCCTTCCAAAGGTGCTGAGGGTTCTCAGAGGCTGACCTCTGGTGCAATGCTGACTCTGGCTTTCGCTTTCACCCGGATGGGCATAGAAGTGACTTCTAAGCAAGGGCCTTGATTGTCACGAGTTCACACCAGACTGTGGTGCCGACCTCTGTCTCACATGTGGGAAACTGAGGTCCGGCTTAATGTAGCAAGCTGCATTCCTAACATCTTGGTATTTATACTCAGATCAGGGACCAGGATTTAGATCGTGTTCCCTGGGAAACTATCAGCATGGTCTCCACGGTGCTGCAAACACACCCGTTGCATGGCTGCCTGGTAGCTTATGGTGGCAGGTGTGTGGTCTTCTCCCAGATCTGCCCTGGCATTCCTGGCATTTCCTGTAGATATCAAGAGGACATGCCATAGGCTTTGGTTTCAAAGACCAGTGCCATAGGACGTGACTCATCTCCATGACTCACTTTTAGGGACTTTCTCCTGAGGAGTGCCACGCAAATAGCATGGTGACAGACTCTACTCGTGTTGGTAAAGTCCACACCCTGCTTCCCAGTGGCTGGGAAGGCAGCTGCACTAATGGACATGCACTAATTAACAAGAGACAGCACTGTGAAGGCCTGTGAGGATTAAAGCACTCTGTGCCAGCTGTCATTCATTTGCTGTTTCATGAGCCCTGCATCAGAATGCTATGCATGTAAGAGGAATTACACACAGGCCATATTCCAGTATGCCAATAGTCTAGCAAACGCCATTATCTGATTGGAAGTAACACTTAGTTGGTCAAAGTAAAACGATACAGTTGCAAGGCACAACAAAAGAAGACAGAATTCCTTCCCCATTATCTGATTGGAAGTAACACTTAGTTTTTGGTCAAAGTAAAACGATACAGTTGCAAAGCACAACAGAAGACATGATTGGTCTGGCTGGCATCTTCCTGCTCACAGGCCCCATGGACCAAGTTTCTATCTGCTCCAAATTCCTGGCTTTCAATCATATAGGCCCCGTCTACTGTCTGTCGCACATCCCTGCCCGGTGTCAGGACCTCTTCCCAAGTCATCCTCATACCCACCGGCCTCACATATGTCCCTCTCAGCTCCTGCTTGCGCATGCTGTGTTAGGGACAGGGAGTTATCAGACTGACAAAGCAGCTGACTTCGAGCGTCCAAGTCCAAGAGAATGCCTGATTTTCCTTTTCTCTGATGCACAGTCCTGCAGGTTTCAACAGCTGTAGTCAGGTGTGTCGTAGTCATAACTGGGGTCCAGCATGGTAGCAGTACCTTTTTGGTCTGGTCTTTCACGGTCACACCTCTCCTGCACCTGCAGTCCACAGCTGTCACTGTCCTCTCAGCACTTGACTGCCTGAGACCGGAACAGTTTGAGCGCAGCTACCTCAAACACGTGTGCATTGGTTTTAATGCAAACATACCTTTTCATTCTCGCAGGCCTGAGATTCCTGGCGAGTATGTTTAATTTTATAAAGTCATCACCAGAGTTTACAACCCCAACCTCCATCCAATGTGTGCCTGTGGGTATCTGCCTCTGTCTCAGTCAGCTGCTGGGTAGAGCCTCTCAGAGGACAGCTATGCTAGGCTCCTGTCTGCAGCACAACATAGTTAATGAGGGATTGGTGCCTGCCCATGTGATGGGTCTCAAAATGAGCTGGTTACTGGTTGGCCATTCCTTCAGTCTACTTCTTTTTTAAGATTTATTTTAATTTATGTGTAAGTATCTATGTAGGCATGATGTAGTGCCAGCAGAGGCCAGAAAAGGGCATCAGACCCCCTGAAGCAGAAGGTACAAACAGTTGTGAATGCTATCATGGGTGTTAGGAACCAAAACTGGGTCGTCTGGAAGAACAGGAAGTATTCTTTTTTTTTTATTACTTTTTTTTTTAATTAACTTAAGTATTTCTTATTTACATTTCGAGTGTTATTCCCTTTCCCGGTTTCTGGGCCAACGTCCCCCTAATCCCTCCCCCTCCCCTTCTTTATGGGTGTTCCCCTCCCCATCCTCCCCCCATTGCCACCCTCCCCCCAACACTGGGGGTTCAGTCTTAGCAGGACCAAGGGCCTCCCCTTCCACTGGTGATCTTACTAGGATATTCATTGCTACCTATGAGGTCAGAGTCCAGGGTCAGTCTTTTGGTAGTGGCTTAATCCCTGGAAGCTCTGGTTGCTTGGCATTGTTGTTCATAAGGGGTCTCGAGCCCCTTCAAGCTCTTCCAGTTCTTTCTCTGATTCCTTCAATGGGGGTCCAGTTCAGTGGTTTGCTGCTGGCATTCGCCTCTGTATTTGCTGTATTCTGGCTATGTCTCTCAGGAGAGATCTACATCCGGCTAACAGGAAGTATTCTTACCCACCCTAGTATCTCTCCAGCCTCATATTTTAGGCATTTTGATAGGTTTTTAGTTATATATTATTATGATAAACTGTGCCGTGCCCAAGTGGTCAATGGTGCCAAGCATCTTCCCCCTTGCTTCATATTTCTCTGACCAAGCAAATGGTCAAGTCTTTTTAATCTATTTTTTAAAAAATTGGTTCATTCGATTTCTTTGGAACTGTCGACTTTCAAGAGCTCATCATCAATTCCAGATACAAAACTCTCAGATTATACATGAGATTTGAAAATACTTTCTCCAAGCCTCTGGCTTGTCCTTTAATTTCCGTCTGAGTTTCCGTCTGTTACTATGATAAGCCATGATGATGAAAAGCGACTTTTAGGCAAGCATGGGTTTATTTGGTTCCCAGTGCCACAGTAGCAGAGAAGTCAGACCGACCAGAATATAAAACAGCCAGCCATGCCCATCCACAGTCACGAGCAGAGAGCGAGGCTCTTTCATGTGTCCTGTTTGCTTGCTCTCAGCTAGAGCTCTTCACTCTAGACCTCCTGTCTAGGGAATGCCGCCACCCACAGTAGGCAGGGTCTTCATTTGGATGGTGTTTTGCTGGGATGTGCATGTTCTGAAATTCTGTGAGAAAATGTTTCCCAATGGTGTGTGTGACATTTAAACGGAAAGCTAGTTCTCAGAATTGTGATGTTTTGTTTTTGTTTTTGTTTTTGTTTTTTTCTGGAGGAAAACACAATCATTGACAGGTCACTGTTCTTCAGGTGTCTCAGAACCCTTATTACTAATGTGCCTGCGTGTGGCAAGAGACATCACATCCTGTAACAACTAGTCTTCATTGTCAACGTCACTGGGAGACACACCTCCGAGCAAGTCTGCACGAGTGTCTGTAGGGAGACATAACCGAGGAGGGAACACCTTCGCTGAATGTGACCTCCCCGTCCTGTGGTCTGCAGTACAGGTTGAAAATAAGGGAACACAGGAGAAGGGGAACCCAGCATAGAATGTCATCTCTGCAGGCTTCCTTCCTGAGGACACAGTGAGCAGCTACTCACACCCAGTGCCATGCTTCACCTCCATGGACTGTATTCCCTCCGACCAAGAGCCATACAATAAGCCCGTTCTTATGTTGCCCTTTGTTGCCTTAGCCATAGCAACAAGAAAGTAAAGCACATCCATTGCTTCACTGAACTGTTTAAACTAAGAGGATTTTCTTGTAACAAAGGAGGGCTTTCAATATCTCTTCCCATTCTTTTCCGGAGGAAAACAAAATCATTGACCTGTTAGACCCTGAATATACATCACCCCCTCTTTCCCTGTGTGTGTGTGTGTGTGTGTGTGTGTGTGTGTGTTACATGAAGGTGGGAGACCTATGTCCCTCTTGCTACAACAAGGATGCTGTGTCCCCAAAAACACAAACAGGAAGGTGGGGCTGTGTGACCTGACACCACAGACACAGTAGCAAGCGTATAACAAAGGAACAGAAAGACCTACAGTTATACCACAAGAGATCCAGCCATGTTGATTACACTATACCTTCTGGGATAGCAGGGGAGGAGACCAGTGAATCTTCAACCATGGTGTGTCACCTCAGCGGACACTTTGACCCGACTGCAGGCATGCGTTGCTTGGACGCATGTCTTGGCTCCTCCTTTACAGATAGAATGGCAGCAGCGGGGATCTAGGTGTTCTATCCTTGCCCGAGAATGAATGTCTACACAGTGTTCAGGGACTCTTTTCAGCCAGCTTCCAGAAGCTTCAACAAGAACAGACGAGGAACCAGAATAGACAGGGCAGGGTCAGAAGAGGCTTTCTGGTTTCTTTCAGGTATATACATATTTTCTTGGAGCGTTCATCTTTCAGTCCCATGCTTAGCTGTGGTACAGGGTCACACCCGGCCTGGGGCCACACTTTGATGATCGAGATGGTTGTTTCTGTAGTGCCAAAGGAGTTCACACTTCTTTTTTAAAACTTTATCTGCATTTATTTTGTGCTGAATTTATGTCTGTGCCATGAGTTTCTGTTCCTTCAGTTTCTTCTGGGATATCTTTTTCTTCTGTGCAGCCTCCTCTTCTGGCTTTGGAACAGTCTGTTCCTTCTCAGTGAGGATCATCTCGATGTGGCAAGGGGAGCTCATGGATGGGTTAATCCGGCCATGAGCTCTGTAAGTTCATCAGTGTTCACCTGGATGTGTTCAATGACTACAGAATCTACATCTACACCCTTACTTCAGCATTACTCTCTGCATTTTTAAGCACATGCAGCAAAATTCAGCACTCTTTTTTGGCCACCATCCCTGTGTCCAGCCCCACTGTATGGCCTGGGCACACCAACCAACTCCACCATTATACCACCATAATGGCACACATTGCTTCTTTAAAGTAACATCCTGCAGATACTTGGTGGCTTTGCAGATATGCACACCTTTGATGGCCTGGGCAGTTTTCTTGGTGTTTTTAAAGTGGACGTGAAGGTTTGGACTTCTTGATTTGCATGATTTTGTGGGGTTCTCTGGGTCAAGAGGGTAGCAAACCATGTTCACAGGTCACCTCTGGCGGCTTACAGGAAGAGAGAGCTCACACTTTTGACATTTCTTCTTTACTCCACCAAAGAAAACAGAAGCATCTTGTAGTCGGCAGAGGAAGTACAGGCGTTTTGAGGTGAAGATCAAGCACTTTCCCCAAACACTTGGCCAAGAGATTTTAGTCACTTAAAAACTATTAGTGTGTTGCTCTGGCCAACTTCAGAGACCTTGTGACTCGGAACTTTCCCAGAGCTGATGTAACTGTTCTGGAAGTCTCTCGACTTGAACTTAAGAGTTACTTCCACACAGCTGCGCTATGTCCACCTTCCACAGCAATCTGGGCCCAGAAAGCAGGGAAGGAATCGGGATGGGAAAAACCCAAACTAAACTCTGAGAGCAAGAATCACAGAACAATCCTGGGTTGTAGTTCCAGTCATTGGCCACCAGGGGTCTGTCTTCCCACAAGGAGCTGTGCGCAGAGGGCGTGTTTCTGGGACTGTGAAAACCCAAAGCATTCCTGGATGTTTGTGGTACATCCAGATGTTGGTTGTAAAGGTGCAAAAACAAAAAGAGTTCTCAAAGCCAGGACAAATACTGTGCAGCTTCTCGTTTAAGTATTTAAATAGAGTAGCAGATGGATCTTGTGCCAATCCTTGGGAGAACGACGGAGCAGTAGGTGGCCCAGAAAAAAGTTAAAATCCAGGCCATCTGTTCCTGGATCTCTTTCAACCTCACCTGGTTTTCACTCTCACCCCTGTGCCCGCGCTGCAGCTGAAAAATATCATTACCAAAAAGTGTGGGGAGAATTTTTGTTTGTCTGTCCTAGCCCCCAGAATTGGGAGTGGCCCTGCACTAGAATTGGGTAACCCAAGCACGATTTGACATTTAAAAATTACACATTTAAGGCCATTCCCGGGAACAAGAACTGTCTCTTGCGATCTGTTAAGAAACTCTGCAAATTAAAGAGTTTCAGCGGCCGCGGTTGTAGGGGGTGTCTCTCTAGTATTTTTAGTTGCTTTGTTTTCTTTTGAACTAGCCAAAATATTTTCATCACTTAAGAAATTATCTCCTTCATTCTCTTTCTACTCTGAAAATTTCTGAGAGTTCACTTTTTACACTTTTAATTAAATTTTGAAAAGATGTGGCTCTATAGTCAGCTAGTATAGGAGGAGTGGTTTACTAGAAGTAACTGTTACTCCATCTAAATATCATAGTGGACTCTAGGGCAGCCAGCCTTGTTGGGCCTGAGGAGCTCGTTCCCTTTGGGGGATGCTCTTTTCCCTTGGTTTTATTTGTTGACGCTGGTGCCCTTGGGACATTGGACTCAGTTTATCTAGTCTCAGTTTATCTAGTGTTTGTACCCATCAGGGCTGTTTATACCAGGAACAAAACCTTAGAGAAGGTGTGCCTCCCCACCTCTGCCTTCTTAATTCTAGTCCTTCAAACACATAGAGATGCCTTCGTAACAGTTCCGGCTCCTCCCAAATCACGTGGTGGTCCTTAACCTGATTTCTTACAATGTATGCAGCTGTTTGCCAATCTATTATGCACTGAGAACTTCATGCTGTGGCTGAAATTAAAATGGAGACAGCATTCTGCTCTCTCAAAAAGATACCAAACCGGTGAAAAGAATTCTAAAAGCTTATTTTAAAGATGTATACATTGTTGTGAGCACATGTATGCGTGTGTGTATGTGTGTGTGTGTGTGTGTGAGAGAGAGAGAGAGAGAGGGAGAGAGAGAGAGAGAGAGAGAGAGAGAGAGAGAGAGAGAGAAGAGAGAGAGGTTGGGGAGCATGCCCTTGTGTGCAAGTGTCCTCAGAGGTCAGAAGACAGCACTGGATCCTTTGGAACTGGAGTCTCAGGCAGTTGTGAGCCATCTGACTTGGATGCTGGGAAAAGAACTCAGGACCCCTGGAGGAACAGTTACCTCTCTCAAGCACTGAGCCCCTTTGAGCCCCAGCAATCTCTTAGATGCACTTCTGGATCTAACTGAATATTGTGAACGTGAGGTGCTGCAAGGGTTGGCGACACAGAGGGACTCTGTTTGATCCCTCATGCGACACCCCTTCAGTTTACAACTACTTCGTTTAGAGATAGCTGTCGCTGAAAACCGAGACTCCTGAGCTTTGTCGGCAGAACCCAGGTCCACGTATTAGGATAAAATAACCGCAAGTTCTCCTTCCAACGCCATTTCATTAAGCCGAGATTGTCAGACCCAGTCTATAAAAAGGAAAATAGAAGATCTCTCTGAAAAGACTTTCTCACTTGGCTCGAGTTATCTGGATATAATTGTTTTTACGTTATTATTATATTTAAGCCGTGACATCTGTTTCCAGACTGTTCTGGGAAAGAAGACTTAACAGGAAGCAGGTTCTGTGACAGCATTCTCTTCTCCCCAAGCAGAGCATCCGTGGAGAGGGACGAACATGGGAAAGAGAAGCAGCGAGAACCTGAAGGGACCTCCGAGTGTTTAGAAAAGTGCGGAAAGTTGAAGACCATCTCTCTGTCTCCGCCAGGGGCCATTCCCAGAATGCGCGGGACAGCAGACCTAAAAGCCAGGCAAATGGGCTTTTCATTAGGAGGGATGAAATGGGAAGGAAAATTTGCGTGTTGTTCAGGATGCCAAATCCCATCCAGTCACTGGGATTTTGAAAGCACTAACCATGGCCATGGTGCTCTGGACACTAAGTCTGTAGAAGGTAATTCCAACCCCAAACTGTCCTCTGTGTGTTTGCACATAACTGCTGAAATCTGACTAATCCACTGGACGTAAATGCTGCCTTCTCCTTGCTGTTTTCCACATAAGGAAGGTATTGATGTATTTGTTCCATTAACGTTTATTAATTGTTAGCCAAGACCCAAGAGTAGGCACATAAATAAGTAGTCTCGAGATTCACTGGCAGGAGATTCCCTGACCAACAACAGTAGGGCCAATGCTTTCACTGGTTCCCCAAAGAAGGCCCAACGGTTGGATTCTATATTGTGAGCATGATGACACCAAGACACCAAGAGCTCCTAGAACTGACCATGTCATCCTTGACCTCTTCCCCTTTTTAATTTTTATCACATTTGTTTGCTTATTTTATACCTGGATGAAGCGCATGCTATGGCCAGCCTGTGGGAATCAGGGGATAACTTGCTGGAGTCAGTTCTCTCCTTCCACTGTATGGGTTCCAGGGGTCAAATTTAGGTCACCAGACTCTAGCAGGAAGCTTTACCTGCTGAATCGTTTTGATGGCCTCTGATCTCTGCCTCAAAGTCATAATTTCCAGGCTGCTCCTGGCAGAGTTCTTGTTTTTCACCTCATGCATGGGGCTGGAGCCACGACGAGTCTTCACATTTCCAACGTGTGCTACGCACATGAGTTATTTGGAATTTCTCCTCAGAAGGGACAGTCTTTTCATCATTTATTTACAGAAACCATTTAGTATGTGAGCACAGAATGGTGGATGTTAATTTTGGAGGATGGGTTGTAATCTGATACTGGGCTATTGTTTGTGTTACTCAAATGACCCCAGCCTTGGCATTTAACAGATATTAAAAAGCAAAAACAATAAAACCTTCACATTTCAAAGTGATATGTTCGCTTCTTTCTGTTTAATCATACGGTGGTTACGAGTGGAATCTGTGGGATCCCGACTCTTTAAAAGGTACTGTCTTCTTAGTGTTCTATTGCTGTGAAGAGACACCGTGACCGTGGCAATTCTTAAAAAGGGGAGCATTTAACTGGGGTCTTGTTTACACTTTCGGAGCTTTGGTGCATGATGATCCTGCATGTAGCCGGAGAAGAAGCTACATCCTGTCCCACGAACAGAGGAAAACGGCGTGGCATGAGCTTTTGAACCCTCAATGCCCTAAAGACACATTTCCTCCAACAAAGTGACAACTCAATCAAAGAGTCTTACTCCCTGATAAGGAAGCATTCAAGTATGTGAGCCCATGGGGGATGCTCTTATTCAAACCAGGACAGTTGTTGGGGTTTCATTATGACCTGCAAGGTGTTGGATGCTCATGATGACCTAAGTGCTTGAAAACAATTCTTACTTTCCAAATATTGAGAGAAACTCCTTAAGCATGCATTTGTTTTGATCTTGGGTGGACACGCACTCGCATGTGTGCATGCGCGCGTGCGCACACACACACACACACACACACACACACACATACACACACACACACACACTCAGTCAGATGTGAAACTCTACCACTACGGTAGATAACAAATGTCTTCATTTCTCTTTAAATAGCATTTAAGTTATTTATACATTCTGTAACTGTATTATTAAAAGCTCTCAAGACTGTATTTATGTGTTTTTCTCGATGAATTAATAAATGCTGAAATTTTGTATAGTAACATTTTTAATTTCATTAAAGAATCCATACACATATACTTTCTTAACATCATTTCCATCCCTTCATCTTCCCCTCCAGCTTCTCTCTTCCCCACTCCTGCTCAAATTCATGACCTCTTCTTTAATAGTTGTTATACACACACACACACACACACACAGAGACACACACACACAGACACACACACACACACACACACACACACACACACACACACACACATATATATATATATATATATATATATATATATATATATATATATAATAGCCTACTGAGTCGATTTACTGTTGCTTAAATGTGTGTATTTAGGGCTGAGACCATGGGATTGGATGACATATCAAGGGGCTTGTCCCCAGAGAAGACTGACTCTCCCTCAGTCTTCTCTGTAGCTGTTCATCCAGGGGCAGGACCTGGTGAGAGACATCCCCAAATCTGTCACCATCATAATGAATAAAAGCTAACTTTTTCTGCCCAAGACATAGAGTGTGAAGACTAAAAAAAAGTTATAATCCAATCAGAAAGAAAACTAAATGAATGATAAAACAGGGAAATCACCCACCAGGAGGAATCCCATGCAAATACCACATTGGCCTGCCGGTGGCTGCCATTGCTTAGACTGTCAGATTGACATGTCGCGGCCGCGGCTTTCCTGTCTCATCTACCTCCTGGTCCTCTGGTCCCTTCTTCTGCTGTTTTTCCTGAGCCCGAGATATAGGGGTCATGATATACATATATCAATTGCAGCCAGGGACCCCACAATGAGCTGCTGTCTGCATTTTGACCAGTGGTGGGTTTCTGCAGGAGAATGTGTCTACTGCAGAAAGAAGCTTCAGTTATGAGAGACAAGACCCACACTCCCCTCTGAAGAAGACGTGAACTACAAAAGGCATTAACTTTAATTTTGTCTCTTTTCTTCAAATTCTAATCTTCTGAGCAGTCATAGATTTGTTCTACTACTATAAATTGCTATCATGTAGGAACATAATTTTGGGGGTGGGGGCACCTGAATCCATGTTCCCAGGCTATGGTCATTCATAGTTTGCTCCAGAATAAACTAGAGAAGTGTGGTTTTGTGTATAAACTAGAGAAGTGCGCTTTTGTGTGAACAAAAAAAAATACATAAGTAGGCTCACATATTTATTTCTTTTAACTACAACTTATTTTGCATGTTAAGGTTTTAGTCAGTGCTTTAAGTGATCTTACCTCTCCCGAGAGCTAGAAATGGAAAGTCCACTCTCAGTGTTTCATTTCCCAGGGGACTTTTCGAAATATCTCCATACTTGGCTGTCCCAGCACCTGTCCATCAAGTGAATGTGATACAAACCAATTTTCTCTTCTTTCACCACATTGGTTCCCAATTCGTGAGGTTTGACCCCTTTGGCAAAACTCTATCTTCAAAAAAAAATTACATTATAACCCACAACAGTAGCAAAATTATAGTCATAAGGTAGCAATGAAAATAATTTTATGGTTGGGGATCATGTCAACATCAGGAACTGTATTAAAGAGATATAAAGCATTAGGAAGGTTGAGAACCACTGCTACAATAACAGGTTCAAGGCAGAGTGGGCCACTATGCAGAACACAAAGACCTGGATTTGAAGAAGTAACTGAGGTTTTCTGAAAGCTGGTCCTCTAGGACTTGCTTCTTTTTCTCTTGCCCAATGAGGGAATAATATTTCTCACTACCCTTTCCACCCAAAGAGTTAGAAGTATATTTTGTTTTTAGGGGGTATATGTATGTACAAGTGTGTGCATGTGTACACATATATGTACACAAGCATGTGGAGGTCAGTGGTCAAGGTCAGATATCTTACTCTGTTTTAATGCACTTGTTTTTTGGGTCAGAATCTCTCACTGAGCCTGGAGTTCAATGATCCAGCTACAGTGGGTGAACAGTAAGTCCCAGGATCCTCCGTTCTACCTCCCCAGTATTGAGATTACAAGCATGCCTGCTACATGCCTTTCACATGGTTGCTGAGATCACATACATGTTCTGCTTGCCCGTCAAGCAATTCTCTGTCTAAACCATCTTTTCAGCCTTATAAAATTATCAAAATATCCTTGGTAACCATAGTGCCTTTGGCTAGTCTGTCTTGTTATGAACTGGATCCATTTGAGAATCTGTTTTTGTGGCAGATTAGAAACAATCAAAGCCTACTCCCATTCTATAGTGAGATCTAAATGTCTGAGTGTTAACTCTAGCAGGCACATCTGGAATCGGAAAGTGTGGGAAGCACGCACTCCAAATGCATCGCCACCGTTCTAAAGAAGGAGCCTGGAGTCTCGACGAGCCGATGGAACAGCCTCGGGGAGGAGACACTGCCTGTAAAATAGGCAACATATTACCGGGCCCTTAGTCATTAACAACTGCACCAAAGGGTCTATGACTCAACTGTAGAAGAGAAGATTCATTCTTGGCTGGACCTACTCTGTCAGCATGCCTACTCTGAATCTAAAGTCATCAAAACCCGGACTGCCTGCCAGATTTCTTTTGGGGCTCTCAGACTCATAAAGTCTTACTTGAACATCTTCATTACAAGTATGACTGTAACCAAGAGTGACGGAGCCTGGAGAGTGCAACGTGTGTGGAGAAGGGAACACTGCTATGCGCTGGCAGGGAGAAATAGTATGTCAACCCATCTCTGGCTGGGAGAAGCTGCCTACTGGCCTTGATTACCGCAGCGGACTCCGGGAATCTGGGCCAAGTTCCACTCCCACCTATAAGACGCATGCGCTCTGACTCTTGTAAGACGATGGCCATTGGCATTATGAACCTCAAAGATTAAGACGGGTTCCTTTCTTTCTTCTTTCCTTCCTTCCTTCCCTCCCTCCTTCCCTCCCTCCCTCCCTCCCTCCCTCCTCTCTCTCTCTCTCTCTCTCTCTCTCTCTCTCTCTCTCTCTCTCTCTCTCTCATAATGGATCACACTATTCATTTATGCTTTGTTCAGAGCTCGTTGCTATACCTTGCCCCTTTCGGATTCTCTTGGCGGGTATTGAACACAGGCGCTGGCCAGCAGTGAATGTGGAAGTTGAGGAAAAGAGACACAGCCTTCTCCTTTCTTCAGTACTGTGACTTGTGCTGTTCCTCATGTTATGATGGTATGGGGAGGACTGACATGGCACCTGGATCATAACTATAAAGACATGCTTGAGATAATATATGCAAGAGATCTGTTTCCGTCTATGATTTTGGAAGTTCCAGTTTGATATCAAGAGAACCCGACTTTGCCTCATAAGGAAATATATCACGGTGGTGTATACAGCAGGGAAAACCATTAACTTCATCACCTTTAAGCAAAGAAATAATGAGTCAGGGTCCTGTATTGCCTTCAATGGTACATCCCTACTGACCTTTTGCTATGTCTTCTTCTTTAAAGACTTTCTGCGATGGTTGGTCTTCACTTTCAATTTTACACAACCTAGACTCACCAAGGAAGAAAACCTCAAGAGGGATTATCTACATTGGGTTGGCATGTGGGCATGTCAGTGGGGGGTGTTTTAATTAAGTCAATTGATGTGGAAGACCTGCACCACTGTGGGCGAAACCATTCCTTACGAAAGAGTTCATGGTCTGTGTAAGAGAAGTCAAGCTGAGCTCAGGCATAATGCAACTGATCTCTTTCTGCTCTTGGTTGAGGATGAGATCAACTCTCTCAAGTTCCTCCCACTTTAACCTCTCTGCACCATGGACCATAACTTAAACCTCCTCTCCCCAAGCTGATCTCGTCTGTGTGTTTTCTCAGCAACAGGACTGAAGCAAGAACACCGCCTCTCCTTGAGATCCATACTGCCTACCTCAGGGTCAGCTTCTGTGATGGGTTACAAATGAGATCCTGTCTCAGATAAACACAACAACAACAACAACAACAACAACACAGCAATAAATCCTTTAAGCCCCATCTCAGCCAGCAGCAGATGCTATGATTTTTTGTGAGCTGTTTTTAGTAGATTTGTGGGAAGTGACACTTTCTACTGCTTTAGTTTTGAATTCTGTGCTCTACGGACTTTTACCATCTTCCTGCTTTCAGAGTTACCTGTAGATTTTCTCTGCCTGGTTCTCTGTCAATTTAAGTCAGCAATTTGAGTATTTTGGATAATATAGTATTTATTTATTATAAAGCTTCTTATTCTTAATTCCGTATATATGTGGGGGGAGTGTGAGGAGAGGGTAAGTTCCTGCTTGGGTGTGAGTGGCAGTAGATCCCACAAGAGGTCACCAGATCCCCTGGAGCTGGTGTTACAGAGGTTGGAGCTGCTCGATGTGGGTACCCACAACTCAGGTCCTCTTGAAGAGCACATAGCCTGCCGGTCCATCTCTCTAGGCCAATTGTCACACTGAATGCTTTTGCTCCTGTCTATTCTGCCTTTTCAAGGATTTTCCCAAGGTATCTATTTCATAACCATTTTATTCATTCCCATGACATTTGAAACAATTTAACTAAATCAAAAATTATATTGGAAACAGTATTCTTTTCTGTGAAGTTCTCTCATTTTAACTGATGTGCTGGCTGGTTTTATGTCAACTTGACACAAGCTAGAGTTATCTGGAAGGAGGGATCCTCAATTGAGAAAATACCTCCTTAAGATTCAGCTGTAAGTCATTTTCTTAATTAGTGATTTACTGGGGAGGGAGGGGGCAGCCTACAGTGGGTGGGGCCATCCCTGGGCTGGTGATCCTGGATTCTATACAAAAGCAGACTGAGTAAGTCAGGAAGGGCAAGCCAGGAAGCAGCACCTCCATGGCCTTAGCCTCAGCTCCTGCCTCCAGGTTCCTGTCCTGTATGAGTTCCTTCAGTGGTAAACTGTGTTGTGGAAATGCAAGTCAAACAAACCCTTTCCTCCCCAGCTTGCTGATTGGTCATGGTGTCTCATCATAGCAATAGAAACCCTAACCAAGATGGCTGAGAGCATCGTTTCAGCTCTGGATTTCCCTCCACTCCTCCAAAGTCTCAAGTATGCAGCCTCGAGCCTAAAACCCAGTCTGGTAAAAACGAAAACATCACAGCATAATGCTCTTTGCAGAACACCATTATTTTAGTGTTTCTACATGCAAAAAATTATAGGGGAATAAATGGTCCTCAGTAGGGAAATGGCTGGATAAGTTATGGTAATAATACTATTGAAAGACTATCTCAGAGAGATGAGAAAAGTGAGCTGTAGAAAATTGTGAATAAAACAATATGTATCTGAATACATATTTGGGTCTATATTTGAGCATGGAGAAACAGGGACAGTCATACAGGGGTTGAGATAGGAAGCCTAATGGGAGGGAGGAAGAGATGGGAGGATGGGGGGGATGGGGAGGAGAGGGTGGACAGGGAGAAAAGGGGGGATGGGGAGGATGGGAAGGATGGGGAGCATGGGAAGGATAGTGAGGATGGGAGGACGGGGAGGATGGGGAGGATGGGAGGATGGTGAGGATGGGGAGGATGGGGAGGATGGGAGGACGGGGAGGATGGGGAGGATGGGAGGATGGTGAGGATGGGGAGGATGGGGAGGATGGGAGGATGGGGAGGATGGGGAGGATGGGGAGGATGGGGAGGATGGGGAGGATGGAGAGGATGGGGAGGATGGAGAGGATGGGAGGATGGGAGGATGGGGAGGATGGGGAGGATGGAGAGGATGGGGAGGATGGAGAGGATGGGAGGATGGGGAGGATGGGAGGATGGGGAGGATGGGAGGATGGGGAGGATGGGGAGGATGGTGAGGATGGGAAGGATGGTGAGGATGGGGAGGATGGGGAGGATGGGAGGATGGGAGGTTGGGGAGGATGGGGAGGATGGGGAGGATGGGGAGGATGGGGAGGATGGGGAGGATGGAGAGGATGGGAGGACGGGGAGGATGGGGAGGATGGAGAGGATGGGGAGGATGGAAGGATGGGGAGGATGGGAGGATGGGAGGACGGGGAGGATGGGGAGGATGGGGAGGATGGAGAGGATGGGAGGATGGGAGGATGGGGAGGATGGGAGGATGGGAGGACGGGGAGGATGGGGAGGATGGGAGGACGGGGAGGATGGGGAGGATGGAGAGGATGGGAGGACGGGGAGGACGGGGAGGATGGGAGGACGGGGAGGATGGGGAGGATGGAGAGGATGGGGAGGATGGAGAGGATGGGGAGGATGGGAGGATGGGAGGATGGGAGGATGGGAGGACGGGGAGGATGAGGAGGATGAGGAGGATGGGGAGGATGGGAGGATGGGAGGACGGGGAGGATGGGGAGGATGGGGAGGATGGGAGGATGGGAGGATGGGGAGGATGGGGAGGATGGGAGGATGGGGAGGATGGGGAGGATGGGGAAGATGGAGAGGATGGGAGGACGGGGAGGATGGGGAGGATGGGGAGGATGGGAGGACGGGGAGGATGGGGAGGATGGGGAGGATGGGGAGGATGGGGAGGATGGACAGGATGGACAGGATGGGGAGGATGGGAGGACGAGGAGGACGGGGAGGATGGGAGGATGGGGAGGATGGGAGGATGGGGAGGATGGGAGGATGGGGAGGATGGGGAGGACGGGGAGGATGGGGAGGATGGGAGGATGGGGAGGACGGGGAGGATGGGGAGGATGGGAGGATGGAGAGGAAAGGACGGTGGTAATAACAGCAACCAGGAAGTGATAAGCAGAGGTTCAAAGCCTAAAAATTACAAGCGGGTCTCAGTGTTTTCTTTCATCACTACGGAGTTCATCTGTCATTTGTTTTCCCGTTGTGTCGCCGGGAGACTAAACTTCACTATGCATTGAGCAGTGAGAGCAGAGTGCAGCAGGAAGACCTTAGTTCTGGGCTCCCAGGTGTGTGCATCACCTGCATTGTGGATGCCAGGCATCCTCATCCCCCTCCTGAGCCGGGCTCTCTCAGGAGCATCTGTCTTGACATCCAGAGATGTGGTTCCATGCATGATCCTCTGTGGTCCTCCACTCAGGCACTGCTTGTTGCTCTATGCCTTTTGTAGAGCCAGTAGCAGTCCACCCAGTGGGGACAACCGTTAACTGTCCAGTGACAGTACCAAATGTCCCTTAAGAGGACAAATTATTCCCAGTCTTGAAGCACTAATCTAGTCTGAATGGTTATTATAAGTTCCCCCTGAAGTGTGTTTGTCCGGGTCCCCTTGGACACTCCGGTCATTGCTCTAGGAACTGGCCTCTGAGTTCCGTCAGTGGTCTTGTTCTTGATTAAGTGTGTGTCACCTTATCACCGTGTGACGGGGAGATATCCAAGCTTGTTTTCCGATCCCTATTGTACAAACAAGTTACGATGACTCATGGTGAGCTCAGGAGCCTCAGCCTCAGGTGCTTGGGGAAGGGTGTTCACAATAAATCATAATTATCTGGATTGTTTTGAGCTGACACTATGCAATGAGGGAACAATGACTTTGAATTGTTTTGAGGAGGGCAGTGCCGATTAGTTTATCTTTTCCCCCAGCGAGCACGCATTCCCGGGGAAGACTCTGCTGTTTATTGCTCCGTTTAATTTCAGTGATCGGAACCCTGGCAAAACTGAAAAGCCCAGATGAAGGAATGGGTCAGGAACCCCTAATGCTAACCCTAACTCCATAGGCTCCTGATGCTTTGGATGGAGAACTCTAGAATGCCAAACATCCTGATTACACAACTCAGAGTAAATTCTCCCCAGTGAAACGCCTTTTGTCAAGGACAATCTCGAATTCATTTGCCTCAGTCTTACTCGGAAGTACTTCTCTGGGATGATGAGGAAGGACAGACAGGATGAGGAGGAAGGACAGACAGCTATGAGACTTCGTGTGACATTCACAGAATCATTTGGCTGGGATTTTTATTGTAAAGTTTGGTCTGGGATTTGACATCCCAGTAATCTTCAGGTGAGGGTCAACAGAAATCACTGGTCCTCCCTCCTCCAGCAAGCCAGTGGCTACTGGAATGATTTTTTTTTTAAGAACATAATTTACAGAGGACACACAGATACATATATAAACAAGGAAAATGCCCTTAATGGCTGTGTGATGCTGAGTGGCCCAAGTCAGGTCATAATGCAAACTATGCTTACAGCTAAACAAACAAACAAACAAACACTTGCTTGTGTATTTAATAAATGTGTTTTCTCCAAGCACTGTCTGCCAGGCATCTTGCTGGGATTGGCATGGTGAGCAAAAGCAGCAGCACGGAGGTCGAGGGCTTATGGAGCAAGGGCACCGTTAGTCTACACTGCCACAAATGAGCTTTACAGGCTGTGAGGCAGAGGTGCTTCTGACACAGGCTCTGCATGAAGGGAGGGAGGGCTGCCCTGAAGCTTGTGCTTGCTGTGAGCTCTAAAGATCATCAGAAGTTACTTCAGTGAGGGAAGGAGCTGCTGTGGTTTGGAGGTGTGGTCTCCAACTTGGAGCAGGTTTGAGGGCAGATCTAGATTAATGAGTGACTGGAGGTGGGTCTTGAGGTCTCCTAGCCCAGCCTACTTTCTGTCTTCCATGTGTTAGTGTCTTTTCTGTGTTTCTGGAAGACAAACTCAATGTGACCAACCAACTTCTTCCCACTCCTGCCAGTCAATGTACCTTGCTTTCCATGATGGGGTGCACACCCTTGACCTGTAAGGCAAATTAATCTCCTTCTATTACCCTAAGTTGGCAATTATTTTGTCATAACCACAAGGAAAATAACCACTTGGGTAGGGGGAGACATTTGGAAAGGGGACACTGTGTATAAAATCCTTGAGATGAGAACAGAGGGCGAGGGGCAGAGAACTGAAGATGATGATGTGTGGTGAGCTTGACAGGTAGCTGGAAGCCAGTCCTTCCATTTAAAATCAATTTCCGCTGAGTCTGTGAGCTATGCAAAGACGAGTGTGAAGAGGGGAGGTGGCACAGTCAGTGTCACTGGCACAGAAGGACGACACTGTTGTGCTTTGAAATCATCCTGGATGGGTTGGGGATTTAGCTCAGTGGTAGAGCGCTTGCCTACCAAGCGCAAGGCCCTGGGTTCGGTCCCCAGCTCCGAAAAATAGAAAAGAAAACAAAAAAGAAAAGAAAAGAAAAGAACTCATCCTGGACAAAGTTCAAGAATTGGTGTGGGAAGGGTGAGAGGGGCTGCTGAGAGGAGATCCTGGAGATGCTGAAATTGATTCGGCCTGGAGACTGTGACGCTTTGCCAGGGTGGATGTGGCATCCATGGTGGAGAAGGGAGGAAAAGGAGCAGATGGAAGGGATACGTGTTGTCTGACATACAGCAGTCAAAGATTGTGAGGACTGAAGGAGGGGCTGCAAGATGTACTACTCAGTGTACACAGGCCCAGGGTAATCCCCATATGCACACAAATAAAGCAAAACACAGCCCGTTGGAATTGGTGGCGGGTATCAATAGGGGAGTGTCTCGTGGGAGGAGGGAGAAAGAGAGACTGACAGTAACTGGAAAACCTGGCCTCATAAAGTCGATTTTGTTTTGTTTTATTAAGATAAGGTCTTGCTATATACCCCCTGACTAGTCTAAAACTGATGGAAATCCTCCTGCCTCAACATCTGGAATGCATCACCACACTCAGCTTCCAGGTTCACAGAGCCATTGTTTGGTTTTGTCTTTTGAGACAGGGTCTTGTTTAGCCTGGGCTGGTCTTGAACTCACTACGTAGTCAAAGATCACCTTGAACTTCTGATCCTCCTGTCTCATCCCATGAGTGCTAGGAATACACACACACACACACACACACACACACGCACACACACACACACACACACACATACACACACGTCTGTGTGTGTATATGTAATGTATATATGTATGCTCTGTTTGTGTAGGGCTGGGGATGGAACCCATGGCTTTGTTCATGATACGTAAGCGCATTACCAACTGAGCTGCCCGGCAGCCTGAGTGTTCTTGGCATACTTTATCAGAAAGTAAGTCTGATTCACGAAATAACACAGGCAGAAAGGATCCACTTCCCTTTTGGTAAAACCTGGAGTGGGGCTACTTGTATATTTCTCATCCAGAACTCTTTTCACAGTCTTACTCTCCCAACACTCTTTGTATGTGATGGAGCCTCGGCCCCTACTAGTCCAGATCAGCCTTGGATTCTGGAGGGAATGAAGTCCAAGATGACAAAGCACAGAAGAACCACACAAGTGAAGACACAGAAGTGACGTTTAAAAATGAAAGAGGTCAAAGTTATCTCAGTATCACTCGGTATCCAAGGGGACCAGGGTAACCACCAGAAGGGGCAGTGGTAATGGAGTGGTTTGAAGTCTCAGGGTCCAAAAGTCCAAGATGGCTAGCACAGTGAAGGATGTGTGGGCAATTTGAAATAAGCACCAAAACCTAAGAGTTAGTCTACTACAGTGTGTTTGCCGAGCATATGCAGGGCTCTGGGTTCAGTACTCAGAACACACACACACACACACACACACACACACACACACACACACACAGACAGAGAGACAGAGACAGAGAGAGACAGAGACAGAGACAGAGAAAGAGAAAGACAGAGACAGAGACACAGAGACACAGAGACACAGAGACACAGAGACAGAGACACAGAGACACAGAGAGATAGAAACTTGTGGTGTGTGTGTGTGTGTGTGTGTGTGTTGTGTGAATAGTAATTAAGGAAGAGGTCATGAATTTGAGAGGAAATGGGGGAACACAGGAGGTATTGGAAGAAGGAGATGGAGGGGTGGCGATAATATAAATATAGTACCCATGTATAAAGTAATAAAAAGAAATTAAAAACTGGACTGAAACTATAACGCTAAAAAATTTAAACACTAAAAAATTAAAAAGTAACCATTCAATCTTCATGAGTTGGTATTCATATGACTTGAGGGTGTAGTATCATATTTAAAATGATTCGGTATAAAGAGTCTGTCCCCAGGAGCCCTCCCACTGTCCTCAAGAGTGTCAGCTCATACTAATACTCAAAGGCTGTCTGACCGTGAAGGTTGTGAAAAACAATGGCAGGCTACAGTTAGTCTCGGGGCCAGGGAGCGGCCATGAGAACTGCTTGTTGCTTGTCTAGATCAGATCAGTCGGAAATTCCCCAGAGCCTCAGTAAAAGGATACTGGATGTTTAGGAGTGTCCCAGAGCACCAGAAGATGTTTGCTTCATTACAGCAATGTTTCTACAGCTGTCTGCTTGTCGAAAGAGCCACCGGAAACCTGTCGTCCGTCTTCAAAACAACCAAGGGTCACTAAAGCCCCATTATTGGCCAAACACAGGAAATACAACAAAGCCCAGCATAATACCCCTCTGCTGAAAGGAATCTGACTTAGGAAAGAGTTGATGGGGTTTCTTCAGTATTGCTAATGTAAATGACTCCCAGGACAGTCATGATGAAAAGGGACACTTATTTAAAAATGCAAGGTCTTTGACTTCAAAACGGGCTATGGGTAGGAGAAGGAAGCCTGTGCCTCGAGATGCCATTGCTTCCTGGTGTGCCAGGAAATATTAACCACCGACAACAAAGCAAAATAAAATAAAGGTGGTTGTTGACATGCCACATGTGTGCTGTTCCTGCACACAGGAGTCACGGGAGGCAGGCAGACCCATGAGACTCTGCCACTGGCTGTACCAGCAAGCCACCTGTGTAACCTCAGGTGCGGCATTAAACAGGTTTCTTTGTTCTAGTGAGAAGAGAGAAACATCAGTTTGATTACTGCCCATGACCTTCAGTAGCAGAGTTATTAGTGAAAATAGTTCACCTGTTGATAGACACCAAGTCTGAAACACCCTAGGGGTTTTTATGGGATCCCAAGTCATGATGCCGATAAAGAAATTATCCAATTGTCTTGCCAGCACCTGATGGTGTATAACATCTCAACTTTAATCTAAAAATAGGGACTTAGAGTTCTCCAGTAGATTTTTTTTTGAAGAAGTTAACAATGGTTCATTCATTGGTTTGTCCTTCTACTCAAACACATACTTTGTAAAATTGATGGTTACTGTGTCTCTCAACCTTGGAGCACTCTGGTTTCACTCAGCTCTGAGTAGTAAGCATTTTCAAGTGATCAAGTTTGCATTCCGTTAAGTCTGGGGGTCTCTGAAAAACAGGCAATGACAGAAATTCCTCCTCATTGGAGAGTGTAGAAGGGAGGTGGAGCCCATATTCACTGCGCTGGATTAATAAAAATCACGAGACTGCTATAGCCATTGAGACAGCCTAGAAAATTCCAGCCTCTGTTCCACTAGGTGTCTGTCTGTCCATCTGCCTCTAGCATTTTCCCTACAAAGCCCTTCTGTCTGGCTAGTCATCAAGATCTTTCCTTTTTGTCTTTCCTGACTTTCATCATTCTCTTTTTTCTCTTCTTTTCCCTTATTCCTCCCTTCCTTCTTTCTTCCCTTCCTTCCTTCCTCCCTTCTTTCCTTCCTTCCTTCCTCCCTTCCTTCCTTTTCTTCCTTCCTTCCTCCCTTCCTTCCTTTTCTTCCTTCCTTCCTCCCTTCCTCCCTTCCTTCCTCCCTCCCTCCCTTCCTCCCTCCCTCCCTCCCTCCCTCCCTCCCTCCCTTCCTCCCTCCCTTCCTCCCTCCCTTCCTTCCTTCCTTCCTTCCTTCCTTCCTTCCTTCCTTCCTTCCTATTTCCTTTTTCTCCATTCCTTGACTCGCCACCTACTGCCTGCTAAATGGAATAGATGAAGCATTTCACTCTGGGGGTGAGGGACGGGCTGGAGTTCAGCAAGGCTTAAGACTATAAATCTTAGACAATGTAACTAACTATGTCTCCAGTCCTTTGGTCTATCTTACTTTAAGAGTCTTGAGCATTCAAGGTTATGTAGCAATGGTCCAAACTTACCAAATCCAAGCAACTTGCCAGCTCTCAAAGGAAAACTTTTACCCTTAGGATCCAAGGCTACATACTTACCAGCAGCCCCTTGTCCCCATTTCCAAAATTCAGAAAGCATTTGGTGGCAAATATTTGCCTCAACTGAACTTTATGATTTATAGTTTTGACATGCCAAGTAAGAACATGCATAAATACTTGGCTACAAAAATCTGAGTGTTTGATTATAGGGTGCTTCCAAAGACCCTGCTAGAGATTTATGGGATATTTCAGAGGCTATAAGTCTGAATCAAGAACGCACAGCCATTGGAAGCGCTGTACAAATGAAGTGTATGCTCAGACTGCCAACGGGAAACACAAATCTGATCAAATTAAGATAGGCGTATATTTAATTTCCTCAGCTATATGAACACCCGATTCAGGCTGTCAGAATTCATACATGGGGAAGCCAATGCCAATTTTTAGAAATCCTCTCTAAAGATTAATCTTGGCACAATACAGTTATCAAATTCCAGGGGGAAATCTGTGTGTAGACTGTCTTTTATTTCCAAATGCCACATAAGGCATTGCTGTCCCCTTGCCAATAGGACACACTTGAGGTGCACCCCATTCCCATAGTGTCTAAGTGATTCCTTAGCCCAGCAAGATAGCACTGACCCTTCGGAAAACTGTGCTGTAAGCTTCTCTTTGAATTACTTTTGTTGACATCTCATTGACTAAATCGAGCCAGACGATAAGGCCAGGTCAGAGTGGAAGATAGCCAAGAGCATATTTCAAGGGTTGTAGTTACAGTGACCCGGGGAATCTGTGCCTGCTTGTGTAACCTGTGACAAATAACCTTCACATGAAGAAATTTCCATACCCACTCGATAACTATTGTCATGAAACTATAAAGAGGGTGAAGAGAGGATTTAATCTGATTCTAGAACTTGTTCTCAACTTCTGCATTGTTTATCCCTCGATGTTCTGGTTGACTCCAACTTCCTTCCAAGGAGAAATAAAGTCTGCCCAACCAGTTGGAGTCATTTGATTATAAATCTAAGAGCAAACAGAGGCACACAGCTGCTTCAGCACCATTGATAAGCGGGTACCTGGAATCTCAGTTTGAGAGTGCTAAGGAAAATTCCAGAACCATCACATCCCACAGCCCTGAATTTTGCCTGAATGGAATTCTCTTTTTTCTTCACCTTTCACTATCTAGGTTGCTAGATGGAAATGTCACAGAGGTATGAGCCCACTATATGAAGCAAAAAAAATTGAGTCCAGAAATTCCAATCTGGATATTCCCTTACTATCAGAGGATTCCAAAAATACCCACTTTAGGACAATTTTCAAGTTACTTATGACTTTGGAGCAAATATACCAAAATAGGACACATATTAGAACTTAAGACTAGTGAACGTATCAAAATAGGAGACAGACATATTGGAACTTAAGACTATCTTAATAATGTCTATATACAAGTAGCATTATACAGACTGAGCAAGTCATCTTTATGTATTTGAGATTATATAAAATGTCTATCTACATACACACAAACTTATGTAACAGCAGTTAATGAAAAAGGGGGCATACATTTGAAAAAGAACAAGGGAGGTATTTGGGAGTGTTTGAGGGAAGGAAAGGGAAGGATAATACAATACAGTCATATTACCAAAAATAAAACAAATAATAGAACTCCTACCTTAAAAATCAAATTAATCATATTTAAATAAAACCACTTTTACTTTCAAAGAGGAAAAAAGTCCCTCTTCTTTTTTTTTCCTTTTTTCTTTTTTCTTTTTTCCGGAGCTGGGGACCGAACCCAAGGCCTTGCACTTGCTAGGCAAGCGCTCTAACCACTGAGCTAGATCCCCAACCGTCCCTCTTCTTCTTAATTATTTTTCTTCTCTATCCTCTGACTCAAACATAAAATCTAAGATGATCATTGATTAGTCTTCCTCATATGCTGATTGTCCCACCAAGGGTTTCCTGTCACTACTGGAAGTCAGTTTTACTGTGATTCCACAAACTCTAAGGAATTTAGAGTCCAGGAGCTTCATGAGTAGTGGCGATCATACACTGAAGGAGAAGAGGCTTGGGGACCCGGGATGGTGATGACAGCAGGTGGGAGAAGTTATGTGGGACGTCCACTGGAGAATGAGCGCTCAGACCACAGGATAAAGGATTTCAATCAGGAAGCAGCCCATGGAGTCATGCTCTGAGTCTAGCATAGGATGATATAATGTTACAGAAATGAGGGAGGGAGTGGGGCAAGGCCACAGACATCCACAAGGGAGCATGAGGGCTGCAGACCCCAGGAGAAAGGCTGGCGAGGGTCTCTCTGCCCCTCCTCCAATCCCTTCCTCTCACTCATGCATTGCTGTTTTGTTTAGAGTGGACAGGGGTGAAAGGTGAGGGTAACTAAAATGCATTTGATTCATGCATAAAAATGTCAGATAACACAATTAATCAAAAATGTGTACTGCGATACACAGGAAAATGAATGATTACTTTAGAGGTGGGAAATGGGAACTGTACTTGTAAGACATCTGGTCCTAATTATTTTCAGACTTTCAATTTTTCAATAAATAAAATTATATTTGAAGTGTTATATTTGTGTGTATGTATATACACATACATATATATATATGTGCATGCGTGTGCATGTGCATTCAAGTAAGCGTGTGAATATGTGTGTGTGTTATGGTGTGTTGTGTGCATATGTGTTACAAGTATGGTGTGTGTGCACATGTGTGTATATGTGTTACAGATGGGGTGTGTGTGCTATTTGTGTGTGTTATGTGTGGGTGGTGTGTGTGTATATGTTATGTGTATGGTATATGTGTTATATGTGTGGTATGTGTATATGTATGTTTATGTGTTGTTCATGTATGTGCATACGCTTATGTGTTATGGTGTGTTATGTATGTAGCTGGGTGTGTGTTGTGTGTGTTGTGTTACATGTGTGTTATGTGTATGTATGCTTATGTGTTGTGCATGCATGTGTATATGTTTATGTGTTGTGTGTGTTATGTGTGTATGTATGTTTATGTATGTTATGTGTGTATGAATGTTTATGTGTGTTATGTGTGTATGTTATGTGTTGTGCATGTATGTGTATATGCTTATGTGTTGTGGTATGTGTGTTATGTGTGTGGTGCATGTGTATGTATGTTTATGTGGTGTGTGTGAGTGTGTGTGTGTGTGTGTGTGTGTGTGTGTGTGTGTGTGTGTGTTTGTGTCTGTGCTGTTCTTGACAGTCCCTCACTCCAGGGACTGTCTTCGTCATTGCTTTCACACTGTATCTTCCTCCCAGCATGTGACAGGCTTCCACTGCCGTTTATACTGCTGTGAAACTGAAGCACCCCTTTCACTAAAGACATTCACAGCCACCTTGTAAAATATCTTTCCTTAATCCAGCAGCCACCCAGCAGGACACAAGCCTGTGGAGAGAGAAATCCTAGACCAGACCGTACTCCGAAGAGGCTGGGCTGTAATGCTTTTGCGGCTGGGTCGGCTCAGCTTTCAGCTTTTGGACGGCTCTGCCAGGCATAGGACAAGTCAGAAGAACGTGGAAAACATTAAACACTTGTGTATGTAGAAAACTGTTTTTCTGCCGTTGGTTTATTGAACTTATTAATACATTCTGAAAGGTGCTACCAATGACTGACTCAGGAGAACTGGGGTGCTCTGAAGACATTGTTCCCCAGATCAAATGAACAGAATTAATGGTACGGGATTTCTGAGACAAGCCAGGAGCAAACAAAGTGTGATTTTGGCAGAAGAAAAGAAAGCAATAATAAATCACGTGTTTTAGAGAATGCTTGACTTAAATCCATATCCCAGGTGAGCAACAAATACCAAGTTCTTATTCACATGCAGTTTTTGTGGATTTCTGCTCCTGACCAAGATAAATTATCAAGGATTTGATCAATCTTTACAGCCTGTGCAATCAAATGCATACACGCATATGCACATACATGACATCAATTGCATGACAAAACAGAGCTATTAACAGGCTTCAGAAACTGTGCTCCAGGCAGAGAAGAGCAGAGGTTCCTGAGAAATGGTGCATCAAAAAGGTGAGCCCCGTGACTACCCACCACTGACTGCCTAGATGGAAATTTCCAGGTTGTGGACCACAGGAGGGAAAACTCAGGGAGGACCTCAATGGACATCTGCATTGTTGAGACAATATCAAAAAACAAAAAAGTTATCCAAAGCAATGCCAGCAAAACAACAAGAAGAAGGCTTAAAGCAATGTGGAAGGGACTGGAACGATGGCTCAGTGGTTGTCGCTTGTTGCTCTTTCAGACGACCTGGTTTTGATTCCCAGCACCCACATTGGGATTGGGTAACTCACACCACCCAGAAACTATAGCCTCAAGGGATCCACCTCTTTTTGTTGTTCCCATTGGCCTCCACAGGTACTGACAGGCATGCAGTGTACTTATAAACACTCAGGCCCACACAGATGCATGAAACTAAAAGGTAAAACAAGCATTTTCTTAAAAAAACATTGAGGAAAATCCTTAGCAAACCTGAACTGTACAACTAGAAAAAACATACCAGTTAAAATCCAAAGCAAAATATAGATTCTCCAAGCTTTCGGTCATCAATGGAGCATGAGGAATGCTAATGACACAGCCTTATGGGAAGGAGGATCATGTGATGTGGGAATGTGTCTGAATACAATAGAAGGAAGAACTATGAAAACCAGTCATTGTTGTTTTCTTGCATGCAATTTAAAATATAATTTTAAAGAGAATTGATAATTTGGAGGAAATACAATAAGACACATAAACAAGCTGTGTATTGTAAGTCAAGGGACAGGTACTTTGAATAATTAAGATGTGTAATCAAGATGAAAATGATTTTCATAGAATACACTCAATAAAC
This sequence comes from Rattus norvegicus, assembly GCF_021556685.1. NCBI lineage: Eukaryota > Metazoa > Chordata > Mammalia > Rodentia > Muridae > Rattus > Rattus norvegicus. The sequence goes on from NC_141546.1 coordinate 98,440,798, forward strand.
CCCAAGAGGGTAGAGAACAGGAAAGCAGGAGAATGGTATGATAAAAATAGAAAATAACAATGAAGATGTAGGCTCTGACCACACCATGTCATTAATCTTAGCTTAGTTTGAATGTTTCTGTTAAAACTCAGCTGTTGCCACATTATACAGCATTGATGGAAAAACCTCTGAAGTACTGAGGAATTAGATAGCAGTCAGCATAATTCCATGAGGAAAGGGGAAACAAGAGGAGAGATGGAAATATTTAGATTGAATAAAATGAAAATATATTACATCAGGCTGGGTCCTCTGCCAAGGCACTAGGATTTAGGGACTCAGCGAACATCAGTACAACATGTTCACTAGAAAGGAAGCGTATCTAGTTAATGGCCCCAGCTTCCACTTTAAACAAGAAAATTAAACCAAGGCCAACCAAATAAAAGAAATATTTAAGACAAGGGTAGAGGACAATAAAACATCCTTAGATATCCAAAACCAGAGATCAAATCAATTTAGTGCTATAGGGCTATTTCTTGAAATCTGTTCCCTTAGTGAAAAATATTCTGGTTATCACTTTCAGGGGGAGATGACAAAGGAAGTGTGGACCACTTTACAAAGGAGAGGAACTACAGGTACGGGAAAGAGGAAGACAAGTATCCTTGCTGAGTATTGGTTCAATGGAGGCAGTTTTTGTCCTCCTTGGTGGAGGATTGTTGAAGGACAGCTGAACTTGGGAAAACAATTCGTTCTCTGGAGCTTGTGGTGGGGAGGCAGAGAGGATATAAGCCAATGTACAAAAACCCAGTCCTTAAGTCTCCTTGCCTGACAGCAATGATAAAATGAGAACCTTGGGCACGGTAGTTCCCTTCAACAACCCGTCATTACTTCAGTATCTCTGGAGAAAATGTCAGGAATTGACAGATGGGATCAGAAAGTCATAATGCTTCTCCCGCAAAAGCAACCATTACCCAAGGGAATAAAACACCTACAGGACAGAAGAAAAAATTTTGCTAGCTGTACATCTGGCAGAGGATTAATACACAAAGTGTAAGTACTCAAAAACAAAAGCAAACAAACCAAATGTAAATACCAAGAACCTAAGTAATAGAGTCAGTAGTATATGGATGAACAATGTAAACAGCTCTCAAAGCGTGAAGTACAAATGAACCCCAGACATATAGAAATCGAACCTCAGAGAAATTCAAGTCAAATCTGGATGAAGGGCCATGAGATATAGTTAACAATTCAAGTGTGATCTCTGGAGCCCACAGAAGGGCAGAACTGGGTCCCAACACTTGTGCTTTGATCTAATCAGAATAGAAACCATTGGAAAACATACAACAGGCAGGGTACAGAGGTGTTTGCCTTTATACCAGGCACTCAGAAAGCAGAGGCAAGTGGATCTCTGTAGATTCCGAGCCAGTCAGGACCATAGTGAGATCCTGTCTCAAAAGGGGTGTGTGTGTGTGTGTGTGTGTGTGTGTGTGTGTGTGTGTGTGTGTGTGTGTGAGAGAGAGAGAGAGAGAGAGAGAGAGAGAGAGGAGAGAGAATCCTTACTGCTAATGAGAATGAAAATTAATACAGATAATCAGTATAGAGCTTCCCCCCTCCACACACACACACACACACACACACACACACACACACACACACACACACACACTAAGCATAGACGTACAATATTACTCAGCTACAGCCATTATATAACCTGTCTCTACAGTGGGAGCCACCTTCCCCTACAATAGCTAGGACCCTGAGCCAATTCCATAAAGCACTGTACACCAGGGTGCTCTCATACTGGGCAGTGGGAAAAGTAAAGTAGCTGTGACTTATTGACCCAAACTTTGCTAGGACAGCACAGATTTTACTGATGAACTAATGAGGAGACCAGGTTCTAGTTGTGACCAAGTGTCTGACTGCAGACTTCAGGTCCTGAAACCCCACACAGGTTTACAATGAGGCCTACTTTAATGTCTACAATGTTTTTAACTACATCTTCATTGTCTTTGTCCAACTGCTTCTTTAAAGATGCTTATTGTAACCCACAGTGTATCAACTTTATAAAGTGCTGCATGAAATTATCTGTGCAGATCCTTGGGGAATATCCATGGTCTGTTCACAGTGGCTGCACCATTTTACACTCCCCGAGGGTCTGAATTTGTATCTTCAGGTACAGTTGTTATTTTCTGCTTATTTTGAGTCGGTTCTGTTTTTGATAATAACATCTTTGCTAGTTTCATTCTTGTCTCTATGATAAAAACATCTCTTTAAAAAAACCCAAAAAACAAGTTTAGGAGAGCATGGGCTTGTTTTAGTTTTCATTTCCAGGTTGTAGGCTACCAGGTGTGGGAAATCACAGCAGCAGCAGCAGCAGCAGCAGCAGCAGCAGCAGCAGCAGCAGCAGCAGCAGCAGCAGCAGCAGAAGCTTGAAGCAGCTGGTCACAGCACACCCACAGACAAGAGAAGAGAGCAAGGGTAAGCACATGTTCACGTGCTTACTTGTGTTTAGCTTTAACAGCCTTGATCTGGTATATACAAACTAGAATTACATTAAGATTGCCACCTTGCCTCTGTCAGAATGGCTATCACCAAGAAAACAAATAACAACAAGTGTTGTCGAGGATGCTGAAAAGGGGAAATACTTGTATACTGTTTTGGCTGCTTTGGCCACATGAGAATTTATATGAAGGTTCCTCAAGACATTGAGATAGACCCACACACACTATTCCTGGGGGTATATTCAAAGGACCCTAAGTCAGTAAGTAAACCTCAGAGATACCTGCATATCTATTTTCACAGTAGCAAAGCTATGGAATCAGTCTAGGTGTCTGTGAAGAGATGAATGTATACAGAAAATGTAGCATATCCGCATACAATAGAGTTTTATCCAGCTATGAACTGGAATGAAATGTTATCATTTGCATGAAAATAGATGCAACTGCAGATCATTTTAATCAAAGTAAGTCAGATGCAAAACAAACAAATGTTGTGTGCTTTCTCCCACTTGTAAGCTCCAGAATATTTTTTCATATAGATACATAAAACTCTTTGTGACATTAAAGCAGAGGGGAGGGTGCTAGCAAGAAGGGAGGGACGAGGCTACTAAATGAGGAGAACGAGGGCTAGGAAATGCAAAGCACACAACATACTTCAAAGGATTTGTGTATATGAAACAACGTTGTGTAAAAGAGTGCACATCAACCATTTCTTTAAAAAGACCCACAATTTCCACATTTTTAAAGGAGATAAAACTTGCCCAAGGAGAACAACCTTGGAAAGAACTCTGCTTTAGAAGCTAACAGCAGAACGGTATGTGCCAGAGGCTACAAACACACTAAGGGGATTGTGGGGGAAAGCATCCAATTGCAGAGTATAACTGTCTGTCTATCCTGAAAGGCCTCACCAGGCGGTGGCAACTCCTTTATGCTAACCAACACCCAGGTATCAGGATGGCTTGACCAGCTGGCTGGGACAATTCGTCAGGAAGAACATGGCTAAACCCAAGTCCTGAGTGTCTGTTGTCTGCTCCTCAGTTCTCCACGTGGCTGCTCTTCCCGTAGCTCATGCTTCCTCACACTACAGCTATGTCCACCGAGCTTAGCACCTGTGCACACTGGCTTTCTGAGAGAAAAGGGTTTGAAAGCTTCCAGTTGTTTCTAGACCTAGGCTCAGAGTCCTCAGGAAGTCACTTCTGCTTCATAGAGCATCGCAGAAAGGTAGCAAACGGACTCCACTTCTTAAGGAATGTGTGTTTTCAGCCTCTGAGGCTAGCAAATCACAAAACAACGCACTGAATACCTCCAACTATGAAGGAGGGATGGATGCCCTAGAACAGGAACCAGGAAGGTGTCTTCCTTACAGTTTGCCTTCTGATGGTTTCCAGACCCAGATATGTAAGATACCCACTCCTTATTACATACAAGGCACACCCCACTCTTAACTGAGGGTTGACTGGGGGTGTGGTTGTCTCTCACTCGGGTATTATGGTTAAATTTGGTTTTGCTGGGTTTTCTGGATCCAGATTTCCTGACACGGCCACCTGCCAATCCCCCTGCCTCAGTCCCTGAAGTTCTAGGATTGCAGGCGTGCATCACCACATCCAGTGCCTATTATGCTTCTCTGGGCAGAACAAAGACTTTGCCCAGCTGACATGTGGCAAGGACTGTCAGAGAAGCCGGGTCTCATGGTCCATTATGCGATTCTGAGAAAGGAAACACAGGCAGGTTCAACACATCCTCTGTGTGGACGCCAAATGTCTTGTGACGTGGGTTCTTCGGGGCTGTTTTTAGTGAGGACACTCCAGTCTTATGAATCTGACAGGAATTTGGCTCTGTGCCCTGACAGAATGCAATGTAGGCATAATTTGATCTTCCTGTAATTGTCTTTTAACTTGGCAATCCAGACTAATTTTTTCCTGTGAAGTGAGCCCAGAACGTCACTGGGACAGTGGTTGGGTTAATTAATGAGGCGTAATAATGTGCATAATAAAAGCATATGATCTGAGTTTTCTTCCCTTATTTTTCTCTTTCCTTCCCACGGAGAATGGCTGGCCCCACTGGAATCTGTGAGTCACATTTTGTTCAAGGAATCTCTTCTTGTAAACAACAGCAAGGAGAAAATAATAACCCAAGAAACATCTGCTTGATTGAGTCCCTGACTTACTTTTGTTTTCCACTTCCCCCATTGCATGTTAAAGGAAGTAAATAGGGGGGAAAATCTAATTATATTACTGTTTACTGATTACAGGATAGGTTTTTATTGTGTTTATTTTAAAGACCGTTCTGAGACACACCCAAAGCCTTCATCTTTCATTTTCCTTACGGCTACTCACAGTGCCCCCTTCTTTTTGTCATCTGTGGTTAACAACCTTTAAATTCACCAGAAAGTTGTCCCAACCCTTGGATTTCAGTATTAGCAGAGGAGCTTGGAATCCATAGCTGTTGGGGGAGAAATTTTCACAGGTGACAGTGACAAGCCCAGTGGAAATCGAGGAAAGGATGTGGCTTTACATTCCAACAGTTCACCAGGTGTGTCTGAGTCTGAAGAAACCATTAAGCATCCTTTCTGCATTGGAAAACTGACCCACCAACTTTAATTCTAGATAACAATTCCAGCTATACAGCAAGCCACATACTAAGCCGGACCAGAGAAGATTAATACTAGCCCCAGGCACCATGTGGAATCTGTGTTAGACTCAAGTGGGAAAAAACTGTTCTGTGGATATTAATGGGGCACCAGAAGCTGAGCTGTCCCTGGTGTAGAATTGTACAGGGGACCTTCAGGACTAAGTAGGTTATCACACAGCTTGGGCAAGAAGTGATAGTTCACCAGGCAAAGCCCCAATTGAACTTCTAAGCATAATACTTTGAACGGGTGGGGAGTAGAAAAAGCATGAGCGAGCCAAACATTGTCTCTCTATTAGGGTGCCTTGCTGATGGTATTTTGCCAAATACCTATCATTTAGCCCACAATTTACTTCAGCTGAAAATTTCTTGGTTGGACGATTCCAATCTTTTTTTTTTTTCTAAAAATGAGCGTTACTCTTGATCAGTGTCAAAATTCATCTAAACTTTTGTTAGAAAGGGATCACTAGCACAGCCGTGCCTGGCACACAACGTTACGTGCCTGCGTTTGGCTCTGGACACTGCCAAGAGTGGGAAGTTCACATAGTCCCAGAACAAAAAGTTCCACTCATTCCACAGGAGTCACAGATAATGAAGTCATAACGGGACCTCTAGCTGGACCAGCTCCACGAAAACAAGGTACAACAGGAAGCTATAGTGCTCCGAAGGGAAGATGCGCTCATCCTGCTCCAGAGACCGTCACCTTCAGCAGGGAACAAATGCTATCAGCTCTGTTTCCCTATGACTAAACCCCGCCTGACCCTTGAGTATATTGTGGCATATATAAGAACTGCTTTCTGATTTTCCAAAACCTCTGAGAATTGCTCTCTAGCACACAGTTTTTAAATAAAGTTAATTCAAAAAACTTTTTTGAGACTAGGTCTAAAGCGTCCATCTTGGCCTCAAGGTATGTACCATCGTGCCCAGCTAAATTTTCTTTTTAAATTCTGACAGTTAGTTATGAATATAGAATTTTCAGAGAAGGAGAAGTGCCAAAACTAAAACCTTTACTAGAATACTGCAGAATTGGGTCATTGTGACACTTCTCACGACTGTCATACAAACACACTAACTAGTAGCTTACCACTGAGAATTTATCATTTTGACTTATAATATCCATCTGCATAAAGATACAAAATAATTCAAGTTTAAAGTAGGCATGGCTTTAATATTTAGGACAGAAATGACAATGGTTGTGAGACAGAGTGAAAAAGAGAAGGCGGACATGTGAACTAGTTATTCCTAGAAAGTGTAGTTTAGAGATTAAAAGAAGTCAGAGTTGGAAGCATCAAGTTTAAACTGTTACAACATGTCCTGCAGGTAGCATTAAGGCATCGTTTAATAGACTTGCCCTTTCTTTTATGGGTTGATGTTCTAGTTTCATTCTGATTTGCTGTGATAACACATTCAGACAAGAAGCAACTTAGGGAATAAAAGTGTTCTTGTCATCATGCACTTCCAGTTAATTAAAGTCCGTCATTGTGGGACCGTCATTGCAGGAACTTCAATCATCCAGTCACATCACACCCAAATTCCAAACCAGAGGGAAATGGATGCATACCTGCTTACTCGTGCTCTGGTCAAGTTCTAACACAGTTCAGAAACCCTGCCTAGGGAATGAAGTTGCCAGTAGTGGGCTAGGTAGGTTTCCCCACATCAGTTAACTTTATTTAGACAATTCCTCATAGACATGGGCAACCCAACGTGAATGATCCTCCACTGAGACTCTTTTCCTAGTGGAGTCTAGGTTTGTCAAGTTGACAACTGAAGTTCATCGCCATGGCTGGTCTCACAAAATTAGGCTGAATCGTTTTATTGAGAGAAGGCTCTATTTATAATCTAATAATCCAAGTAAACAGCACAAAAATACTCAAAAGACAAGGTGGTTCAGTCCAAATGAATGGCTGGGCAGAATTGTCAGGGTAAGCTTAAGAGAGAAGTATTTGAAAAGGGCCTTGGAATCATTTTCCGGTGGCTGTCTTCTTTCTCTCTGTTCTTTCTGGTTTAGTTTTTCCTCACCTAGCCATGCAAGAAATCAGACCTCAACATAGGGCTGTTGCATTCATTCGTGACCTTGCTTGGGGGGGGGGGTCTTTATCAGCCTGTTGCCACACCAAACTCATGCCTGTTCTCATCCTTCATGCTAGAACCACATGCTTGTCTTGTTTCTTTTGCCTTTACATTTCCTGTCTCCTCACAACAGCAACAGCTTCAGTTCAAAGCCCACTTCTCTGGCGATCCTTAGCCCTTCCCTCCAACTCTCACTGGAACACACCCCTCACGTGGTAGATCTCTTTGACTAAGAGGTGGTTCAACCTTGAGCGTCTTCTCAACGGATCCATATCAGATGGATTAACTCTAAACGTATCCTTCTAGCTAGAGAAGGTGATTGGTCTTAGCCGGTCTGATATCTCTGTCATCACATACTTATTTCCTGAATGCTCTCTCTACACCAGGGCTCTGTTTTAGTTATCGCAACAGACATGACTTCTGCCTTTTTGAAGGCCATGCCTAACTGAGGGAAACGCCATAAATGAGCTCGCTATTAAATAAGATCAACTCAGGTTCATATAACTAATATAAAAACAACAGCCATAAAGACCAGCTAATAATAATAGCTTGACCTGTTCTGTGTAAATTATCCTAAGTACTTTATAAGGGCTATCACGTGGGAGTCTAGGAAACAAGGGTAATTATTTCCCCTTTACCTCAGGACATGAAACTAAAGCTTCAAGAGGTTAACAAATGCCCTTGAGATCTTACATCCACTACGGGTCAAGACTAGGATGTAAAAATCAAGCAGCTGGACCCTGGATCTTGTTTCCCCTATCCACCTGATGAGGAAAGTCCGGTGCACAGTGAGTCATCTGAACGGAGAAGTCAGTGAGCTGCAGCAGAGGCCATCAGCTTTTCCTGCCCAGTGGTGCAGCCCTACAGAACTCTGAAAGGTATGAGGTCAGAGGCCCCTTCTCTCCTGTAAATCTCATCAAAGCGGATTCATTCAAACTGGAACAAGTCTCAGGATCTCAGATCTTCTTCAGTCACACACAGGTGCTTTGCATCCAAGGTGGGAGACTGGGTTTTCAAGGAAAGACCAGGAACAGCACAAAGAAGGACCCCATCAGCCAGACATGACAGCTCATGCCTGTCTTCCTAGCACTTGAGGCGCGTTGGCAGGAAGATACCAAGTTCAAAGCCAGCCTAGGATTTACCTTGGTTCAAAAATTAAGGGAGGAAGGGGGGAAAAGAAGAGGGAGAAAGGAGGGAGAAAGAAAGGGAGGGAGGGGAAAGGAACCATTTCTTCTATCTTGTATTCCTTGCCTTCTCAGAGGGCTCAGAAGCATCTCCTCCTCCTCTACTGGATTGGTAGGATCCAGATGCCCCTCTGTTCCTTTTCTTCTTTGAAAAATTGTGTGTTTTTGTTATACTATCTTTAGAAAACCCTTTGCTTAATATCAGTCATCCCAAAGCCTCCCTTTTCCTCTTGCTTTGTATTTCTGACTTTTCTTTTGTACGGATTTCAGTATGTGTTAAGTTCGAACTGCAAATGTTAACAACTATGTAACCTCCTAAAACACACCTCACCTGTTAGAGAACATCTCAAGGCTATGTAGCATTGCAGCATGTGCACCATGACATGTGCAGCATGTGACAGAGAATCCTCCTGCACTGAGAGTGCATTTTTAATTTTGTAGTAATAGGAACAATAATGAAGTTGACCCCTTGATGAGTCCAACAAGATGTTCTTTCTTCTATTTCAGATTAGTTCCTTAAGATAAATTCTCTGAGTGACGATAATTGAAATAATGACTAGGAATGCAAGTGGTCTTCTGAAGCTTTCCGGGAAGTGTGGGAACCCCCTCTGCACTAACATAAGCAGAGCTGGCAAGAAGCGTCATTACAGTGCTGGGTATTTTAAAAAGAAACCGCAGGGCTGTGAATATAGAGACCGCCAGTGCAGTTTTCTAGGCTCAGTCTTAAACACCACCTGTCTTAGTCAGGGTTTCTATTTTTGCACAAACATCATGACCAAGAAGCTTACACTTCCACATTGCTGTTCATCACCAAAGGAAGTCAAGACCGGAACTCAAGCAGGTCAGGAAGCAGGAGCTGATGCAGAAGCCACGGAGGGATATTACTTACTGGCTTGCTTCTCCTGGCTTGCTCAGCTTGCTTTCTTATAGAACCCAGGACTACCAGCCCAGGGATGGCACCACCCACAATGGGCTGGGTCCTCCCCCCAAACCTCCTTGATCACTAATTGAGAAAATGCCTTACAGCTGGGTCTCATGGAGGCATTTCCTTAAGGGAGGCTCCTTTCTCTGTGATAAGTCCAGCTTGTGCCAAGTACACTGCCCATAGGGGCTTTATCTAGAGCATGGGTCCTGAAACTCCTGGTCACAACCCCAATGCAGGGCTGAATGGGAGGGGGTCCTCGAAGTCAGACAACAGTAAAGAGTTTCTGAGTGTACAACAAACAACATTAGCCCAGAATCAAATGATTAATGAATCTGAGATGCTTCTGGAAGTGCTGGGTGGTGTTGTATCTCACGACTTCACCTTAGCCTTGATTCTGAACCCACCGTGCATACCCGTCACACAGTGCCACCTGAACCCTATCTGGAACACAGCTGCTCGGATTTAAGACTAATGTTATGAACAACCGCCTCTTATATCCCTACCCTCTGTGCTCAGAATCCAGCAGATCTTTGGGCTGCCCTGAGCTGGAACTATGTGACCTCCAGAACTGCTATTGTGTTACTGACTTGAATTTCATAAAAAGTTTCAGTGAATTTTGGTTTGGTGCGGAGTTCCCAATCATTTCTGAAATGCTATTTGTACCAGAGATTAATGTCAAGCAGTGTTCTCAACACTGACAACTATGAAATCAAAGTACAGATCAGTTCTTAAAATCCTTGAAGTTCATCTATGTCATGTAGTACCAAACACCCAGTCAAGATTTAATTCTGTAAGCAAAAGTAAACAAGAATACCCACTTATGAGTATGCAAATTGGTTTTATCCTTAATAAATCATAACATTGTTCTTGTTATTTATTTTAAATGCTCTAAAATCAAATTTCTCCATTAATATTCCTCAATATTTGACACGGATACCTATTGTATAGATATGATACCTGGGGGAATCATAAAACTTTCTCAGGCAAAAGGAAGGGTCTTGGGTGAGAAAGTTTAAAATGCTGTGCTCTGGAGAAGAAACCTTAGAGGTAACAAAGAAGGGGGTGGCTGGATTTCAGCAGGGATACTGGGGCATGGATGGAGTTAGTCTTTACAAAGGGTCTCAGCGGATAAAGGGCATGGCTCCTGGAATTTGTAGAAATAAGCATGTCCCTCTGAAAGCTAGGTAGAGAGCAAAAATATATAGCTCAAAGCCAATGTAATCAACAAAATAAATCCTTGGGATTATTTGACTTTTGGTCTACGAATAGCTGTTTGTGCCTCGCAATAGCTTGATTCAGGGCATCATCAAGGCGACTTGGTCTATTTCCCATCCATAACTCTTGCCTGAGCTGCCAGAGGGCCAGTGAGGAAGCAGCAGGATAGGAAGGGCCTCTCACCTGGAGTCCTGCGGTGTTGCTGACTTTCTTTAATGTGCTAATACCCTGCAGATCCAGGCAAGACTTAGAAAAAGCCTAGGAACACAGAACTGTCTTTGCTGAAGCAAACATCTTTATTTATTTTACCCTTGGCAGCCAGACAAGTTTATTTAATAACCACATAATTTATTATCAACTTTGAGATTAAGGGTACCTAAAAACATCTCTTTGCTTGTTCTCTGAATTAGCCAAAGGCAAATTAGGAATTTTGCCAAACAAGGCAATGGGGGAAAAAACATCTACTGGGAAATAACAAGGTTTGGATGAGTCAAATTAAAACCATTCACTCTCCTCATAAATAGTTTAGGAAAAATGAAATAAAATAGTTACCACTGCTCTGATCCACTCAGAAACTTCGCATGGCAAAATGCCAGAACCCCAATCAGTCACCAGGGAAGCCAAGAATGCTGGAGAAAAGGCAAAAACCAGCCAACCTGGAAGAGAAGCATAGAATCATCACCAGGAGAAAAGAATCCAAGGTCTTTTCACCCAGTCCTTGTCTCTAGAGATAACCAACTTCATATGAGAAGGGAGATTCAGGGTTCTAACTAATCCTGCAGGGAGGGGGTGTGGCACCCTCATATCGGTCCATTCTGGCAGAACTCTTGTCCCAGATTAGAGTTAGCAAAGAGATTCGTTCGCTTTGGGCCTACTAGGCAATTATCATCAGTAGGGTAGCCATATGCCTTGGCTTGATTTGGGCAGAGTAATATTTTAACTTTCAGCCCAATGAGAATAAGAAAATCAATGGTGATATTAAAAAGCCAGTTTTAAAATGTCTCTCGTGGCCAGACTGTAAGTTTAAACGTCAATATTTACAAAAACCCCAATGAATGGAGACAAAGACAAACCAAACATTCATAAATTGCCAGAGGGAAAATGCTGCAATGTGATCCTAGACCCAGATGCTGAAGGTAGGAACAGAAGCACTTTATGCACAGACTCCTTGGTCATTTATTTTTCTGGAGTTTTAGTGGTTAATTAAGTTCTCAGTGTCCTTGCTCTGGGATTCAGCAAAGTCTTCCAGATGCAAATATTTCCCACCAGGGTGCTGTTTCCTTTAAGGGGTGTATCACTAAGGAAGAGGACCTTTCTAGAACAGTCAGGGCACAGTCCTAGCTGGAGGAGTGGTGTTTTTGGTCCACCGTGTCTAAAAGGGAAACCTAGTGCCCACGGGGTAGGAAGTCAACCTCAGTAGACAACTGAACTAAAAGACAGTGTTGATGCAAGGACAGAAAGGACAGATTGGCCTGAAGAAGCAGAAGTGAGAGGGATGAAAAAGGAGTCAGAGAAAGTCAGAGCAATCCTGTAATTGCATTAAATTGTCGTCTAGAGCAATTTATGAAGACATGGTAATACCTCCTTGTGCAGATGTCATTGGGTCAGGATGGATGACAGCTAAAGACCAATATTGGTGGTTAAAAATTGGCAAAATAGAATCTGTCTTCATGTCTCTTCTCTCCTTTCCCCTCCCCTCCCCCTCCCTTCCCCGTCCCCCGTCCCCCTCCCTTCCCCTCCCCCTCCCTTCCCCCTCCCCCCTCCCCCCTCCCTTCCCCCTCCCCATTCCTCTCTCTCTCCCTATTCCCTCTGCCTCCCTCTTTTCCTGCCTCCTCTCTCTCAGGCAGGATCACATGAAACCCTTAGACGAGCCTTAGAACTTGCTGCTATAAGTCTAGGATAACCCTGAATGCCTCATCCTCCCAAGGCACACACCACTGCTCCCAGGTTTCGCTGTACTGATGTTGAACTCAGGGATTTCTGAATGCTAAGCAAGCACTCTAACATCAGCCCTGTTCCAAGGTCCAGCATCATCTTTCTAGTCAAGTGGAATTCTGGGGGAAAGCAATATGCTTTCAAATAGATTATCAAGGATCTAGGGGCTAGGGCTTTGGGGCTCAGGAATAGAACATTTGCCTAGTAAATCCTGGGTTTAACCCCTAGCTTTAAAAAAGAAGAAAAATAAAAGAAGTAAACTTTCTTTCTATTGGGCTTCACAGGTTGCATGTGATATTGGCTTGTTGTAAATAGTAATAATTCCATTCTTTTGCATTACTAGTGTCCGTATTGGTTTCCATTCACTGTTCACTTAATGGCTGCTGAACTGAGTTACTCTATGTTGACCCTAAGTATATTACAGATTTCCCCACTAAGTCAGTCCATGCCCTCAGAGCAGCCATTTTTATCTCCACACAACTGAAGTAACAATTGCAGAACCTTCGAGCATTCTTGCAAGGCTGTGAATGACATCTTTCTTTCAACCTTCGATTATATACTTACTTCACTGAAACTACCATTATCTTACAAAATTTTGGGTTAACTGTTGGCTGCAATTCCCAAAGAAGCTCCCCTCCCCTTACCCCAATTCTCTCAGGTATGTTTTCAAGTTTGAAAAACCCCAAGTAACCATAAACGATTTCACAGTGGTGTGCACACAGCACAGAGCAGTACCCAGTGAAGGAGCCTGAACTTTCCAGTTTGTCATCTAGACTCAGATATGACATCTGAGAGGCATGGACCATGAGGATTCAAGTCACCTCTATGTGCCTTAATTTCTGTGTCTGAAAAAAGAGAACATTAACACTACTCCCCTCATGGTGTGAAGAATAAAGGAGCGAGCCCAGGGCAGCCTCCACACCACTGCTGATCCAGATCAGCTCCCCACGAAGCTTCTTCTTACTTCTTCATTCACCTTTCCCATCAGAGGAGCCTTCCAGTCTTCAATACTCAGTGCTTTAGCCACAAAGACACCCAGGATATTTCCTCAGCTTTCTGGCCTCTAAAGACCACACAGGTAGTCCTTCTAGACTCCATTGTTGGGTCTTGTTTGCCTGTGCTTGGCTTAGCCTCTGGTTTCACAGAGAAACCTACTGAGATCTAGCTAGGGCAGTGTAGCAGGGTCAGGCCAAGACACAGTGTCCTTGGTTAAAGTCAGAAGAACCAAGCTGAGGGCTTTGCTGCCTATTCAAACACCAGTTTGGCTTCAGTCTATCTATTTTAACTCAGACATCCCAACACACGCACCTAGGATTTGAATGACAGGGTCCATGGAAAGTGCAGAATGCTACAGGGTGCAGGTGTTTATTATCACCCACATGCGTGTTCCTTACTTACAACCCATGGCAGCTTTTTGATGGTTTTGTTATATAATGAAAATGCAATTATGTAATAATATATTCCATATTTTGCTTATTATATGTCAGACACACAATCTGCTTGTCACATGTGCCCACAGTCAATTATTCCCCTTTGCAAATTAAGTCCCCTTGATTCTCTTCCCACACGCCACATGTGGACCAATTGCTCTCACTCCAGAGTGGACAATGATCTCTCCTCAAAGGCCCTCCATAGAGCCTGATACACAGCTAAAGAGGCTGGGGTTCTCTGCTTCGTCTCACAGGGTTTTCTTTCCCTGGACCACATCTTTTAGCTCTTATTCTCCACCTTTATGGCATAACATCTCAAATATCCTTGTTCTTTCTAGAAGCCATTTGTTCATTCTGTATATGGATGGCTTCTTGCAGTTGGAAACCACATTATACTTACTCTGAGTTCCACTAGATCACCTTACACTTACCTTTGTTTGTTTCCATAAATCTGCACATTTTTCTGAATTTTCTTCACTCCAAGAACAAGGTTGATGTTACCTCAAGTCCACCACTGGGCTGTGTATAAATCACCTGACAGAAGAAGGTCCATCTTCAAGTGGAGAAGAGAATTGTGAACGGCTGCTGAATTTACCAATAACTTCGGGGTATTTTTTCTTCCAGCAGAAAATTGGGTATTTTCTGTGGGTTTCTGGGCCATATGGGAATATATATTTGTATTTGAGCTCTTCATCAATTTTGTTAATTTGAGGGAGATGATTTTGTAAATTATTCTAGATCATGAAAATACACGTAGGTTTTGACCTCCAGAGTTATAATAGACATTAATAAGCCTCCATCTTTGTACATGGTAAGTGGATTACATATCTGTGAAGTTCATTTCAGCATCCCTGGTTGTCCTGCGAGTCTTATTCTCACTCTCTCATTGAAGAATCAGTTAAAGACAGTCTTCCTTCGACACACATTCACTTACGTCTGCGTGTTGGACCTTCTCCATTACTTTTTAAAAACAAATTATCATATAAAACCATATTTGGCCTTTTCTTGTGAGGGTCAGGAGCCAGGGGACCCAGGCTGGACTGGACACAGTGAAGTCATGGGGCTGCTCTAAGTCAACCCAGGTCTAGCAATGTACCAAAGGTGGGCGTCCTCCTCTTTCTTAAATCATTGCTAAGTTCTGAAGTGGGTGCCTTTAAATTTCCAGTTTTATCAGCCTAAAACAACCAGATAAGCATACCTACCTCGTCTCCCTTTATCATCTCCTATGCATTAGACTTTGTATGAATTGGTGATACATCAAAGAAGATTTCAAACATTTACTTCTACAGGAGGGGATTAGAAATGAAGCGAATGGCACAAGGGCACTTCCAGGTAAGAAGCAGTAGGGAAAGGTGGCCGGGGAGTTTGCCCTGGGTGGCTGCTGGACCTCTAGAGTCTATGAAGGGCAGTGATACTGTTTTGCTTATTGAATCATTTTCTTGTTTATCTTTCCAAGGGGGCAGTGATACCTGAGAGAGTAGAAGTTTGCTGGGATATATTTGATGCTCAGTGGTCCCGTGTTAAATTAATGAGTGAAGGGACAATACCAAACCATAGAATACAGACAGTGAAGTTACTATGAATACTCTGAGTAACCCAAGGGATCATTGTAAGTTTCTGGTCTAAATGTTTCTGGCCTGGAGCACTTACTAGCTCTGTAAGCTTGGAAAGTCACTGTCTTAGGCATCCCTACCTCAGGCTAGAGAGCAGGAAAATGGACGCGCACTCACCCGCAGATGGCAGCCTCATGGTGACCCCGATGGTCAGTAGAATATCATGAACAGGTAAGGCTCCAGAAAGAAGGGACACAGCCACCTTCAGTTGGGAGAGCTAGATGTCAATTTGCACAGAAGGAAACTTTAGAGAAGGGTGGCCAAGCTGGTCCCTCCTAGGGGTTGTACCTATGGAGGACCGAGGCCTACGAAGTTAACAGTAGAAGTTTCCCTGGTATAAGACATTCTTTCTGATATAGGAGTTTGCCACCTTCTGCCCATTCTTACACAGTTGCAGGCTGGAGAAGCTATGCCAGGCTGGAGTCCAGTGTCCTCTAAAATACGAAGGCCAACGCTAGCCAACTGATTCACTTCCCACTTCCTACACACGCTGTGCAGCTCAAATAGAGTTTATCGTTCTCACACCTGCACTGCGTCTCTCACAGTCATCCTTCCTCCATTTTGGCTGTGCCTCTTCCTGGAATTATGCTCCACCACCCCTGGCCTATTGAGCTACATTCCCTCAATACATTCTTCAGCTGTACCATAAAAACGTTTGGCGGCATATCCGCCCTTCTGTTTCTGAATGCCTTACAACATATGGCTGTGCCGCGCATCACCCCTGTGTAATAACGGGCTGTTTCCTCCCACTAAAGAACAAGGTTTCTGAGGTCAAGGACAGTCTCACTCTTGCTCACTCATAGCTGCACACCATGTACAGGAAGTGGGAAGTGAATCAACAGGCCGATGTTGGTCTTCGCATTCTAGAAGACGCTGGACTTCAGTCCTTCAATTGCTGAGGTCATTTTGCTGTACGTAAAAGACTCTTGACGAAATTATCTCGGGGTGGTGGTGGCTGGAGAGAGAGCTCAGCATGCAAAGCACACGCTGAGGAAGTCTGAAGATCTGAGTTCAGAACCCCAGACCTCACATACAGCCAGGCTGTCTGCAACCTCAGTGTCTCTGAGGCAAGATGGGGAGGCAGAGACAGGAGAATCCATAGAAGTTCATGGCCCTGCTAGCCTGGCATATGCAGTGGTGAACGATTAGAGATGCTGTCTTGGATTAGGTGGAGGGTATGGATGGTCACCTAAGGCTGTCCTCTGACCATCACACACACGCCGAGAAACATGGGTGCCCCCATTCACACACATCATGTGTACACATGCATACGTCATATATACAAATCACGCGCACACACACACCCCACACACAATCACACACACACTCCACACACAATCACATATTACTGAGGGAATAAATGCACAAATGGGTGGACCATACTAGTTGTTGCAGTGATCTCCACCAGATGCTGAGGAGCAAATTTAGACCGTTACAAGAATTTCACAGATTGAAGCAAACTTCAAAGCCTTCTTCTGGGGAAATTTCTGCTCTGGATCCAGACTTACTCAACACTGGCAGTTTAGCCACCTAGAGCCTCTTCACAGTTTCCACCCTTCTGTTTCACTGCTGCAAGTCAACATGCGAATCTTCAAAGACCTTGCATAGGGTCTCCCAGAAGACGTGCTGTTGAAAGGCGCACAGGTCCTTCCTTGACCCTTATAGACAAGGCTGCTGTGCAGAGAACAGTCCAGATGCGTAGTGCACTGGGACCACACCAGCCCCACATGCTCCACATTGATGGATGCTGGTCTGTAGAGCTCTGTGAAGAATTCTGGAGGGGATAATATTAGAAAACTAAGTATGGGTTTGTTGTCAGGGCCATATGATGAATGAATGGGGTTAATTCGCAGGAAGGCTTTTTTTGTTGTTGTTTTGTTTTTTTCTTCTCCAGCAAGGTTATTTCGGAGGATTGAAATACTTAACATAAGGGAGACAAGCTATTTACTTCTCAAAATGAAAATGTTCTCAGTTTCTTGCTAGGTTCCTTTAATCATAGTTGTGATTAGAATACACGGAAGGAGCGCCTGCACTCAGGGAGGCCTCTGGAAAATGGAGGCTGCTCCCTGATGCTTGCTACACTTTGTGCTTCCCACTTGTTAGGGGACGCCTGACATTACATCATTGCATCTTGCCTCTCCGCTAACAAACTGTCCGGGCCGCCATGAAATTGCATGGATTTTATCTCACTTGCTTGTAGCCGTATCTAGGCTCCTGTTACTTCATTAGTTCTTACACCTGTCAGAACCGATGCCTAAGCAAGGCATAAGTAACAAAAAGTTGGAAGCACAGGTGACACCGATGTCTGCAAAGCCTCACTTGGAAAAGCCATCTGTACCTTTGTTTGCAGGAGTCTGCCCTCCAGGGCCGCTCTCCCTCTCCTCTCCTCATTTCAGCCCCGCCTAGGCAATTGTGCTGGCCTCTGGTTTTCCACCCGTGCATGGTGTGCAAGATATACCCGACACATGGGCTGCCACAGGCTGTCTTCCTGGTTTAGCATACTCAAGGGGAAAACAAAGCCATCTATAAAGACCTTCTAGTTTCTAACATAAGCTTCTGCGTGGGTTGTAAAGTCTATCTTATTGGTCATCTCGGGTCTGAAGTCCATTCCCTAAACTCATCAGTATGAAACGCCAGCAGCTGCAAACCCTGGGCACCTGCAGGGCACCCCAGAGAGGCTCTCTGCAAACAGGCAGCTTTATAGGCAGTGGGTCTAGTGGCCAAATTTCAAGATTTGTTTTTCAAATAAGTGAATGTTAAGTGAAAAAAAAAAAAAAAGGAGAGTTTACGATGTCAACGAGCCAGGGAATGTTCCGTTGGTTAAGGGAGTCTTATGAGAAATCTATCTCTCAGCCTCTGATTTAGAAACGTAAATCAAAACAGATTGTCCTAGATTCAAATAAAGGGAAGAAAGTTGAAAGTCTTTAATGAGTGTCATACCAGTGTGTTCAAATCAAGTACTCCTTCCAGTTGTAATGATTATGGCTAATGAAGGAGTGTTTCCTAAGTTAGAGGCTAATCCTTAGAAATTGCTGTGGAGGCCAGAATGTTCCCTGGGTTTAGGTGGGGGTGTCTGTTCACTCTGCTTAAATCCCCCAGGGCTGTAAAATCAGTGAAACAGACTGGCTTGGAAATCAGGAGAGCCAAGCTCTGGTCTGCCTTTCATGGATTCTTTACTTCCACCAAGGTCTCCAGTTCCTTCTCTTTATACTGCATTTATCCTGTGGGCAGGTGATATACTGACACTTCCCAGACCACATGTGGAGATTGAACTCTTGGCTCTGTGGTGATCGATGGACAGTCCGACCCCAGCTTTGGCTGTGAGCATAGGGGCGGGAGGGAGGAGAGTCTACAGTCCTGAGACAGGTTGTGTAGGTACCCTCTGAAGATTGAGGACATTGAGTCCTTTCCAACACTTAGGGTACACACCCATCACCCTCTGCACAGCCAGATGGGCACACTCACTCATGCTTCTCCAAGGCTTCTTCTTGAAACCAAGGAGAAACCTTGCTGAGTAATAAAAAGATATGACATGACTATTTTTCCCATTTTGAAGCATTTTATATTAGAAGGTGAAAGTACCCTATGGAGTTAAGTGGAAAATGTAGTTGTTTCTTCGACAATACAAGGGGTTTCAGAGACTTCTAGAATTTACTTAAACCTCAAGCAAAATGCAAAGTTAGGCTTTAAGACTGACTAGGTTTTGTGTGTCAAGTGAAAAGCGCAGAGTTAGTGGCGGTCAGCATCCCTAAACTCTACTGCATCCTTACAACAGACTCTGATGTGCATCCCGAGATGAGCCACACGGAATGCATGTAGACTTCGTTCATCTTTTGATTGGTAGCACACAGAGCATGGAGCACAAGGGAGCTGAGGCGACGATGTCTGCCTGGGCAAGTCCGTCACCTGGGTGGCATCAATGTGACTCTCTTTTCTCATCACTTATGTGGCTTCCTTATATGACATCACCAACATGTCTTATTGCCTTACTGGACTCTAAAGTGAGAGGACGAAGTCCCAGGTAACATTAAAGCATAAGTGTTACATTTGCCTCCACAGTTGTGCCAACTGTATTGCATACGTGTCATTGGTACTCAGGACTCTTGCAAGAGAAAATTTGTTATAAGTTCTACAACAGATGATCTGACCACAGCAACAACTTTACCAAAAATCATCTCTCCAAGACACTTCTTCATTTGTTTGTTTGTTTTTGGTGAGGGAAACATCGTTAGCTTTAAATTTATTTTTGAACTTCAACATTGCCCCAAGAGATGTATCATTTAGAGGATAGATTCTTAAGAAAGACCATCTCAAGTTATACAAGGGTCTTTGAGGTTGAGCACAAGGTGAGTAGAGTCTAAATATGATTGACTGCAAGTTTTGCTGGAGAAAATGATTATTATTCAATTTTTATACATTTCAGAAACAAGATCAAGACGTCGTGTGGCATTAAATGGGGATGGAATAGGAAATGTTAAAGACTTTTAGACTTGACTTTCAGTCATTGCCACTGTCCTTTGGGTGTCAGTCTGTACCCTACCATGGGGTTTTGGAGACTCTGTCTCAAAAAATAAGGCAGAGAAGCAATTGAGGAAGACATCCTGATGCCACTCTTTGACCTCCACACATGTATGCATGTACACCACTTGCACTCACATGGGTATACATGCATATAACACATACACACATTCACATAAATGCACACAAGTCCTTGAACATGCACAAAACATACATAAGTGTATGCATATACACATATGCATGTATGCATGTGTGCGTGCGCGCACACACACACACACACACACACACTTTCTCAAATACACACTTTCTGACTGAGTTAGATCCCTGGTAGTTCAGCCCACAGCCTTGTCCCAGCCACCCTCTGGAGGAAGACCCACAGGCAGTCTTCAATTTTCCTGTGACAATGCAGGGTTGTATGACCCATCTTCAAAACGTGGCTTGTACTGACAGATAATACGCTAAGTTGGCACTTGTCACAGGTGGGTTCTTGTATAAAACTCTGGCTATGCACAATGGGTTCCTCCACTCCTCACGATGCGGATGACTCCAGTACTCAGTTGGTTGAAAAGAGCTCAGAACGGAAAGTGCTGAGGGCTCAGGCTGATGCCTGGCGTCTAAGAGGTCACTTGTAGCCACCTCACATTCAAACATACCACATGTGCCATGTGAAGCCAGGCCTCCGTCTCCCACTGAGGTACTGCAGACAGTGTCTGCCTGAACAATCCCTCTCTGGGGCATGTGCACGAGAGGCAAGGCAGAGGGGTAATATGAAACATAAAAAAACACAGCTGAAACAAAGAGTTGCAATTGCAAATGGCCCTTAACCAACACCAGGCCTCATCTGCTGGTGGTGTTTGAAGTCTGCAGACAGAGGCCTGTGCCAGTCCCTTCTAATTCCTCACACTGGAGCTCATCAGAGGTGGAATGCAGAAAGACTGAACCTCCCGCAGGGGGATGCTGTCAGGAGCCAAAACCAGGTCTGTGGGATGGGTGGTACGGTGAGTGACACAGCTGACTTGGGTCCAGCAATTCACAAGGTGATCAGCAATGGTGTCCACTCAGCGAGGGTCGGGACTGGCCTGTTTGTCTAATGGAGGAAGTGAAGGAAGAGGTTATGAAGGGGGGAAGCAGTGAGAGTGCTTGTAAGGCGTGTGGGAAGGTGCTACCAGACAGGCATAAGAATGGTAAGGGTTAGTGAGCTCAAACCCCAGGAATCTCAGAACTTAGAAGAGCAGGAGTGGAGTCATCCCTTCCTGCTTCTACCTGCTCTGGAACACATAAATACGACACCCTGCTGAGGACCATGGGCACTGGGTCATGTAGCATAAGCACAAGGAGTTATTCTCCATGCTAATGAGGCGTCTAGATAGTTCAGATCTTTCAGCCAGAAAGCTTCCCTTCCTGGATATTCCTTCTCATAAAAGGTGTTTGATTCCTGAATAAAGTATAAGCATTCACATCCACCATTAAATAAACCAGTATGGACAAGCAAACCAGGATCATCTCTTCCTTAAGAATTGTTCTGGCTTTGCCTTTCCCTTCGTGCCCATTGCGTGGACCGAAGATTCTCCAACTCCTTCCTGACTCCCAGCGGTACACTGGTGGTGCCCAAGCAGACCTGGAACCACTACTTTTGTCCCAGACTTCGATGTCTCCTCTTCCAGTTAGGCAAGGGAAGACTGGGACTGTGGGCCACCCTTTTTTGGACTTTGTTCTATCTCCCTTGAGCAGCATGCCAGTGACTCTCAGGCAGCGCCAGCTGAGAGGCAGGATGGAGTACAAGTGCTGTCTCCTGAGGAGGTGCAGCAGAGCCATGGCTGTGGGTCTCAGGGTCTTCCTCAGAGTTTGGGTCCTCAGAAGGGAAGGGCACCTATTCTATTCAGGTTACCAAAGAGGAACAGGCCAGCCTAGTACAGTGGGGTTTGTTCTTATATTCCTATGAGCATCTGATGCTGTAACACATAAGGGCACTCTCCTGAAAAAGGGTCAGTCTGGAGTCTGTCCTCTGATACATGGCCTGAGGTCACAGCTATTAAGCATTCTAGATTGGCTCAGTGTCAAACAGGACCAATCTGCCAAACTTGGCAATCTCTTACATTTAAAAGTTTTGGTTTATCCCATTAATTTTTCAAGAACTTAGTTTGACCATAATATCTTCACATTTTCTTCTTGTGTCAATTACAAATTTTATAAGGGATCCTTCCATGTCCTGTGTCAGCAAAAGCCATTTGTTCTCCAGGGAGGGTTCTCCAGGGAGATAGTAACCACAGAATGCCCATATAAGTGGGAACATACTGGATGGGCTCACATTGAAAGGACTCGGTAGTCCAATGGTGGCCATTTGCGTGCTGGAGAAGCAGAGAATCCCCCAGGTAGGAAGACATCTCAACAGTGGCAACCCTGTGTTGATGGATTGAAGGCTCCTTGGAGAGTCTGTGCTGTTGAAAGCATCTGGAATCTGACGTCTGTGGAAGGTAGTGGTCACAGACAGTCGTGCTCAGGAAGGGAAGGGAAGGAGTTTGCATACATGTGCTAGTTTTCTCTCTCAAATTTTTCTTCAATCTGGACTCTGGGTGCTTCCCACACCCAGAATGGCTCTTCCAACCTCAGCGATTGTTGCATAGGTCAATGCTCTACAGAAAGCTCATAGGTCTATGCATTTCTCAATTTAGTCAACATGAAAATAAATACCAACTAGGCAAGTCAGAAAAAAAAGTTGTGATACATGATAGTCTTGCCAAACCATACAGCCTCTACTACTGAGACACCAAAAGAACAAACAAAAGAAATTATGGGGGAGGCCTTTTAATTTTTAACCTCTTGTTTCATTTATTCAAGCAGCATTGAGTACACACTGTGTAGGATCTCTGTTCTACTGTGGGCCAACAGCTGTTTTATACAGACTCATGGAGTGTGGTGTGCTCCTCCACAAACAGAACCATGGCTCCTTGGGAAGCATGTCCTAGCCAACTCATCTCCTGAAGAAAACTCAAAATAATCCTGTTACTTTTAAGAATTCACTCTACTACATTAGTATAGACTTCTGATCCACAGAAGATCACAGTTTTGTCCTTCTCTGTTCCCCTTCACTAAGGACAATGATAAACTTTGGAAACAACCCAAGGAGCAATCTGAAGAGAACCCTAAAGACGGAAGTCTAGTGTCCTTAGCACTAGAGGAGCAACCCTTTCAGTGACTCTTACAAATCATCTCTCCCTGTGGAGGAATAGGACAGACCTGTGTTTGAGGAATCCCAACCCCAACCTAGCAACTCAGAGAACATTAGGAGGCTTTAATCTTTTCTGATCCTCCCTCATTAAAGGGGAGTACTTCAATATAACCCTAGAGGTCTGCTTCTTACCCAGAAATACCAAGTAGCAGATAGGAGTCTGAAAAAGGGGATCACAGACCACAGAGGATAGCTTGGTCAAGATAGTTGCTTTGTCCCAAGTTTGAGAGTCCACTCCTCCACTGTAGCTTCCACATAGGAAAGTCAGATGCCCATAGAAGGGGATCTAGGTTGGGAAGTGCTCTGTCTCTCTGCTGGTCATCAGGGGAGTACTTATAATATGGAATCAGCCAAAGGTAGATAACTCAGGAACAACTCTGTTTCCGTGTAGCTGTGCTCAGCATAACAAGTAGCTGGACTAACAGCCCTGTTCTTCAAGATGTACCAGAAACTTCATCTAATACAGGAACTGGGGAAATGCCTTACATTCCCTGAACAGGGACCAACTGAATGAAGTAGCCAGCAAAGTTTAGGAAACAAATATGCTTCTGGAACTTTCTATATTGTAGGTCAGAATTTGCTGAATGTAAACAAGCCTGTTAAAATAAAATATCTAACAACACAAAATGAATTGTCTAACAGCACATCTAAAATGTTCAGAATAAAACTAAAAATTATTTATAATAAGAGTTTAAAAAACCTCATGACTTGAATGGTAAAATACAGGCAAATTATTATGTCGTAGTTATCATTAACCGTCAACTTGAAACAGCTCAGAAACACTTTGAGTAAAAACAGTCTCAACTGAGCAACTGTCATCACTGGGTTGGCCTGTGGTCATGTCTGTGAGGGATATTTTTCTTTTGATTGTTATTTGATGTAGGAAGACTCAGTCCACCATAGACAGAACCATTCCCTAGGCAAGTAGTCCTAGGCTGTATAAGGAAGCTATTTGAGTATGAACGTGAGTGAGCCAGATAGAAAGCTATCAAGAAGCCTTCTTCTACGTTTCCTGCCTCTACATTCCTATCTTGAGTTCCTGTCTTGGTGTCTTTCTGTGCTGAATTTTCATCTGGAATAGTAAGCAAATAATCTTTCCTCCCTAAGTTGCTTTTGCTCAGAGTTTTTCATCAGAGCATCAGAATGAAATTAGAACCAATGACAAATGTGACACTTTAAAATTACATCATAACAATGCTCCAATATATCATTACAGACTCTGTTGAAGATAAAAAGTCAGGAGACATAATAAAAAAAAAAGAGAGAGAAATTATAGTGGGGTGTGATAGTATTTGCCTTTAATCCCAGCACTCTGGAGGCAGAGACAGGCAGATCTCTATGAGTTTGAGGCCAGCCCGGTATGCATAGTGAGTTCCAGACCAACTTGACTGGCAACTTGAACATTTACTTCTCACGTCAGATGCTATTACAAGACAATGAACCAAAAAGGTCATTGGCTGCCCTTCAGCCAAGCAACAGGATGTAACGCAGATATACAGAACTTAACAACAGCATCTCTACTCCTCCTCCTCAAAATATCAATTTACTAATAAGCTAAAAAGAGAGGGCAAATAAAATATCATATCACAGATAAAGGACATTAGATGAAACCAGGCATCCATCCATTACAAAAGGCTGGCAAGAATAAAAAGGAATAACTCAATTTGACTTTAAAAAGGTCACAAAAAAAAAATCTCACAGCTACCATCATGCTTACTGGCCAACTACTCAACACATCCATCCAGAGACAAAACGCCAATGCTTGCTGTGTCTATTCAGCTCTATCCCGGGAGGGCTAGCCATGCTGTTGTGATGGAATGGTGAATATGGTCCTCAGTGGTGATGCTGTTTGAAACATTTGTGGAGCCTGTAATAGTCAGAGCCTCACTGGAGGAAGTATGTCACTGGAGGTAAACATTGAGACTTTATAGCCAGACACCACTTCCTGTTCACTCCTTTTTCCTTGATGAAAGATACCACGTGACCAGCCACCCTCCTGCTTCTGCCCTCTTTCCTGCCTCTTGGCATGACTTCCTATGGACTGTGCCCATCTAAAACTGTGAGCCAAGTTAATCCTGTCCTGCTTGAGTGGCTTTTATCAGTGTAAGATATCTCAGCAACAAGAGAACTAGGACACACATCACCGTGGCAAAGAGAGGAAACAGAAGGCAAATGTTTAGAAAGGAAAGGCACAAGGCTCCCATATTTACAGATGTTACGTTTGATGGCATAGAAAAAGAATGCTTAGTATAAGTGATACTGAGCCTGTGATATGGTTCAGCGTGACCAGGCACTTGATGTGCAAGCCTGGAGACTTGAGTTTGACCCCTGGAACCCAAGCAAAGGTGGAGGGAAGAGAAGTGAATCCATAATGTTGGCCTCTGACATTCACAGCCATGCCAGAGCACATGCACCCATTATCTAGACACATCTGCCATAATAACTTTAAAATTAAACTAAATAAACACATAACAAATGAAAAAATAAGCGGGTTTGGCAAGCCTAGTAAATACAAAATCAACTATGGAAATCGGGTTTGCTGCCATACGCTAAAAATGAACCACATAATCAAAACAGTGTCATTTATACTCACCCTAAAGAAAATGAATCATTTAGGTATAGACTTGAAAAAACATAGATCAGGGTTATACTCTGAAAATTACAATATGTTTCTTGTAGAGGTAACAAGGATGACATAACATGTCACACTCGGGGAGAGTCAATATTTAGAGGCAGCCATGCTGGGGCTGTGGTGTGACCGAGCCACAGTGTACTCACCTGGCACGTGCGAGAGCCCTAGGTTCCATCGTCAACCTGAGATGGAAAAAGTCCATTCTACCCCGACTGATTTATCAGATAAATGTAATTCTTAACCAACATCCCATCCAGTTTCTGAGGTCAGAGGCAAGATTATTGTATATTTATATAGGAAACGACAGGCTTCAGAACAACCAAGTCACTCTGAACAACAAAGCATGAGAAACCAGCCTTCTTCCTATGAGACCCACGGAATGGCCACAGCAGTTGAGGTAGTATGGTATTGAGGGCAGCGAGATGGCTTTGTGGGTAAAGGCATTTGCGGCCAAACATAATAGCAGAGTTTGCCCCCAGGATCCAGGTTACGGTAGAAGGAGAGAGCTAACTCCTACAATTTGTCCCCTGAACTCTGCCTATGTGCTTTCACACACCCATTAAGTAAAATTTAATAATAGTTTTAAAAAATGAATCGAGAATGACAGGATGACAATGGCAGAAGAGTGGGTACACAGATAAACAGACCTCACAAGGGAAGCCTGCAAGAATGTCCCTGGCTAGTCACAGTCATCAAAGAGGCAAAACCTTTTAGGAGATGGTGTGAGCAGTGGTAGAACACTGGAAATCCGCATGTTAAAAAACTCAGAATAGCTCAGTCATACACATTGCAAGTGTCAAACTGTAAAGTGTTTTTAAATAATCAATTTTCTTGAGTACAAAAACTTAGATACCACTTAACTTAAAAAATATTAGACTATTATTACTTTCTATATAATAGGCACAAAGGCTTTTATTAAAACTTACAATAGTTCTCTTTCACATAAAGATCTCTTATGTGTGGCAAATAAATATATACAGCTGGGCATCATGGTGGAGTGATGGGGAGAAGGACAAGTGGGAGGCACTGCAAAGATAAATCAGTGTTTTCCAAGTTGTAATAATTATATCTACATATGTGCATTTGATGGGGGAGAATGGAGTGCTGTCCTGTGAGGAAGAGGAGTTTCCCTAATGGAACTCTCTAGATATACCAAGAAAGAAGGAGGCGAGAGGACTGAGGGTGCAGTGTGCTTGACTCTGTGGGGTTAAGACCCCAAAGCAAAGAACATATTGAATCATCAGCAAGTTTTAAGACAAAATTATTACTGTAATGAACTAACATATTAGAAGTTTAATTCACATTATAGTTCAGTTAATATTACTCTAAAAACTGCAGGGGAGGAATGAATTAATGAGCTGGGACCAAGTGATAAATGACAGAAGAGCATGTGCCCCCAGGATACAATGGTGATTTTGGATTTATAACAAGCAATTATTTTATTGCATAAATAATTGTGAAAATTTCTTTGAAAATAATTTAACAGTTAATTAGCATATGTCATTTATACAACTCCATATTCAAAAAAATTGAAGCCTTATCTTAATTACAATAACCAAAGCCTTACCTTTGTGTAGATCTCAGACAGACATTGAGATACTTTTTCCTGGAAACCATGCAGAAAATACAAACAAGGAAAATTCAGATCAATAGGGTTGTGTATCAAACTTTCATTTTCTTAATAATAAGAGAAGGTAATATTCTTTGTAAATTCCTTGAACATTCTTATAAATATTAGACAGTAAACAAGGAAGAAGGGAGGGAGGGAAGGAGGAAGGGAAAGGAAGGTCAGGAGGGAGGAAGAAGGAATATCCAAGATCCTTCTAGAAAGAGAAGAGGTGGTTATGACTTGATTCATAGTGTCCTGACAAAGGCCATTTCTCCTGCCATTCTCCTAACAGCAGGAATGTCCAAGACAAACATAAGACCTTAAGGTGAGTTGTACTGCCTTGATTGAAGGAGCCCCTGCTCATACCTATTTTATTTTGAGTCATTCTTTGGCTTTTAATGACATAGATTTAGAGTGATGTGCTTTTGATAAGAAGGAACACACACACACACACACACACACACACACACACACACACACACACACAATCGCCTAAGGGGATTGTTATAGTCAGATCCCTCTTGGAGAAATGGCTGACATAAGGTAATTGGGGTGCCTATATAATGTGGACCATGGGCCACATCGACAATATCTTTACTAGGAGTGTCTGCATTTTAAGAAATCTTGCACTTTAAATGCTTTTATTTCAGTTGTATCACAGAATCTTAAGGAATGGGTAGAATCTCACATTTCCACTAAAACCAAATTCCTAATTCTCACCTGAAACCAGAAAAGGGTATGGGACATTACGCTTGTATATTACACTTGCGCTGTGCCCATAAAGATAGAACGACTCTGTAATCCTAAGAAATTGATCTTTCTCTCAGAGTGACTCATCAGAGGAGATGACATATTTTTACTGCTAGATGTCATTTATGAATATTTGTCTTACCAGAGGGTAACAAGTTATTACAGTTTGCTGGCATAATTCAGTAGGTTAGAGGACATAAATACATCTAAGTGATCCAGGATAAAATTTATTAAATGAGGAACACTCATTAATGATTCTATTCAGTTTCCTACCCTTCCTCAAAAGTAGGTACATATCTACTTATTTCTTAATATCACATCAACAAATGACTTCTTAAATGCTTTATTTTTCTCATCTTTACTCACATAAGTGCCAAATATCTGGGCAGAAGTCGAGGAATAGATGTTGGAGAACCTACTCTATGCTGACGAACTTCAGCTACAACATATTTACTTAACGACAACAAATTGGCTTTAAAAGGCTTATCAGCATCTACCGGTGTCAATTTGCCCCCTTATAACTCAGCAACAAAAACTTAAATGGGAAAGCCTTTAAATTCCGTTTTCTCCCAAGACTATAAACACATAATAGTCACCACGCAGGACACACAATCTCACTATGAATCAAAATCACAATGGGAGAGCATTTCACAGTCACAAGAACAGCCATTACAAGAAATGGGGCAAGACCGTGAAGATGTAAACGAATTGACATTTATGATAGCTTCAAACTGAAAATGGTTCACACGCCTGCTGACTGACGAATAGGGACATCTCCACTCCGTGGAACATTATGCAGTAATAAATGAGTAGGATGGGGAATTTCAGAAGACTTGTGCTGACTCCAGGAATTCAGTAAAAAATACTGTCAATTGTAAGTTCAGTATAAGGAAACTCAATGGCAGAATGCAGATCTACAACTATTTGAAAGGGCTGAGAGTGGCTGAAGGGAGTTTTTGATGTCCTGGACCTGCCTACTTTATGCCTTGATTATTGAATAAGTAAAAATCAGCACAAAGCTACTACTCAGACCAGGACGATGGAAAATGAGGTGTTTACTGTACAAGGACGGGAGTTTAGATGCCCAGACCCACATAAACCTGTGCAGATGTGGTGGACTGCCAGGAGTGCCAATGCTTAGGAGGTAAACACAAGGGATCCTTGGGGCAAGCTGGCTAGAGAGAGCAGCTGGCATCGCTGAGCTCTGGTTTTCTTAGGAGATGTCTCAATTAATAAAGCATAAAGGGGTCAGAAAAGGCACCTAACACCATTTGTGGGCATCTACACACAACTACATACAAGCATGGGGCCTACACACATGAGAACATGCATACACAGACATCACGAGCAAACACATGCACACACACACAAATGCTACCACTTACTAAACTATGCAAAAAAAAAATAATGAAAGGCTTCATTCCTTTTCTGCTAGTGTGCAGTAATTACCCGTACTTATGTCTCCTGCTGAGGCTGGCTCCACAGACCAGGAGAGGCGAGAAGCCTGTACCTTTGCTCTGTCAGACTCCCCAGTCTGTGTAGTCTACACCAATCTCTCTTTCACTAACCTTCAAAGTCACATGCTGAAACCTAATGTGCCAGTGCCTAGTGATGCTATTAGGAGGAGCTACCTTGGGGAAGGAAGTCAAGAGGCTTCCCTTGTGAATGAACTTGGTGTTCTTTTTAAAGAGACCCTGGAGAGCTACTCTGTCTCGTCCATAATGTAAGAACACAGAGAAAAGCTCCCATCTATGAGCCTGGGCCCTCACAATGAGTTTCTGCAACTGAACAAGCCAATCATTTAGAGACATTCATTTCCATAACAGCAGCCATGGTGGCTTCTTCAAACTGGAAGAATGGCTCTTCCCTTTTGAACCCCCATCCCTATGTCAACGCCACTGGGTCAACTCCATAGCTTCTCCAAAAAGCCCGTAGAACGAGACAAACTGCCAGGTCCACGGTCCACTCTTGCCTGAATGACCGCCATGTAACTTCTGTCATTAGGCAGTGTTTTAACTAAGTTACAAGGACATTCCTCAGCTGTGCTCAACAACAAATGGAAAGCAGTTTTTAATTTCTTTGTCCTAGACGTATCTAGCACAGCATAAGCTGGAGACCAAAGCAGAAGGAGCAAGGCCAGAGAAATAAAGAATGAGTTAGAAAGCAAAGTTGTAAGAAACAATCTATTATCCTGCTGGAGCATGCGTCCTGAGGCTTCTTCAGAGGACAGCCGCCATAAACAACACCCTCCCCTAGGAGCTGCGGCACCTGCTACTGATTTTTCTCTCCTCTCAAGTTGGAAATCATGGGTAGAATTCCCCATACAGTGAGGACGTTGGCTGCGGCTTTCAGACAGCTGGGCAATGTGTTTTCAAGATGTCCGTGAGCACTCAGATGGCAGCCTGAATCCAGGGATGGATGGGAAAGAAAAATAGGAGAGACAGACAGACAAAAGATGTTGCAGAGGAGGAGAGAGAGACAGAGAGACCTGGAGAGATGGAGAGAGAAGGAGGGGAAAATACAGGTTTGATTTCTTGGGGTTCCCTGTGCTTCTTCCTTAGCAATTCTCTAGTGCGAGGACGGTTTCCATACTTCATGAAGCCTCTGTAAGCCTGTCGCCCCAAGCACCTTTTAATACTTAATTGTTAGTCTCATATGCAATTCGAAGGAAATATAACCCACATGTTTCTGTTCATTTATTCTTAAATCATCCAAAGCTGGCGTTTTAATCCCAATTTGTCATTCGCAGAAACTCTGGAGATTTCAGTAAATCTCCAGAGGCCCACCTCGATCCCTCCGGTCGTGTCTGTGGTCTTCGAGTAAGTCCAGAGATTTGAAATCAAGAGTTTGAGGTCTGTACCAGGATTTACAGGAGGATTTGAAACAAAGACTCTCTCCCTTGATTGGTTCCTGTCCAACTTCAACGCACGGCCGTTCTCAGATTTCCTTGCTAGATCTCCTTCCTCCTCCTGTTCATGTTGGATGGCTCCAGGAGCAAGTGGCTATGGGTCCTTTCCCCTCTTCAGCTCCCTGTCTCAATGAGGATCTTCTTCAACCTCATGGTGGTTAGGATGAGAATGGACCCCACAGGTTATTATATTTGAATACTTGGTCCCTAGTCAGTGGAACAGTTTGCAAAGGATATGGAAGTACAGTCTGATGGAGGAGGTGGGCCACTGGAGATAAGCGGTGAGGTTACAAAAGCTCACCTGAGACCCAGTCTCACTCTCTGCCTGCAACTTACTGGTCAGAAGAGAGCTGTCAGCTACTGCGCCAGCACCATGGCTGCATGCCTGCCATTGAGCTCCCTGCCCTGATGCTCACAGACTCACTGTCTGAAACTGTAAGCAGGCCTGGATAAAGGCTTCCTTCATAAATCACCTTAATCATGGTGTCTCTTCACTGCAACAGAATGGTAACCCAGAGGGTCTCCTTGCTCTAGAAATCCCACCTCCGCCCCATCCTCCTTAATATCACACTTATTTCTCTGAGCTCTCCTTCCCTCTAAGCTCCCCCTTTTTCCTGTGTCCTGACTTCCATTTGACATTGAACTCCTTCGAAAGCACCTCCAATTTAGCTGTCCAGTGTGTTGATGTTGCCTATAAAATGAAAAGCCACTGCATTGCCAGGTACAGGACATCTCACAGAAGCCTCTCTGAAATGGAAATGGTTATGCTTGTAGTGATGTGCTTTAGTTTTAGAAAAAAATTTGAAGTTCCTAAAGAAGACCACTACAGTCTCTGTAATGTGCATTAAAATGCTGAAATGACTTTTAGTCAAGCTGTGAGAGAGATATAGAGGCAATATACATAATACTCTTCACCTCTGAAACCACCATAAATACTGCCGTCTGTTGATTAAACTCATGTCTGTTACACTGTAACATGCCTACTGTTATGGAATATTAATACTCGATGGGACCCTAAGCATTGTCAACCATTGATTTACACCTGAGTCCTCTAGCACACTTCCAGTTCCTCATGTGTGGTTTGCTAGCTTAGCCTCAGTCCCCAGCAGTGTTCCCGGCTAAAAATGAACGGAGTGCAAACATTTGTCAAATGTGCAAATCGCTTTGACAGACTTTATCACAGTTCATGCCCATAACAACCCTGACAGGCCAGTACCACAATCCCCATTTAAGAGTTGAGGAAATTAAAGTGTAGGGAGATTAAACCATTGTGGCATAGGTGCACAGTTAATAAATGCCCCGAATTTAACTCCAGCCGGTATCTTCTAAGTTACAAACCCCATATTCTTTACATTGTGCCGTGGTTGTTCTCAGATGCCATTTGTCTCTTGACTGAGGAAATGACCATCATCACAGTTTTCCAGGTCAAGAAAAGCAGAACTCAAAACCTTGCCAGGTGATTCTGTTCTCATCTCTGGCAACTGAACCAAGAATAGGAAATCAATCCAATCGTTGGTGCCTCAGCCCATTTGAGTGCATCTAATGAACACCATGTGTTTCTTGACCAAATAATCCCATCAATAAGATGAGCCCAGCCCAGCCCGACGGGTGTAAAACTTCCTCACAGTTGGTGGTAACAGAGCTGAGCAATGTGCTGGAGGCAGAAGTGCTTGGGGAAAGTGTCACTTCCTTTGACCTCCTATCCAACACACTGAGGAAATTACCACCTGCGTGCTTCCGATGACAGTTTGATCTTGTGGCATGCATGTCATCTTATCTAGATCCTTCTCACTCTATGACTGTTCTCCCTTCATCTTGATACAGCCTGGCCACAGGAATCCCAATCCTGCATTTCTAAACCTCTGAGGCAAGCTTGTGAACTCCAGTAGTTGAAGTTGGAACCACAGCTTACAGCGAGGCACAAGGCCATGTACAGTTCATTCAGCTGCTTATCTGGGCAGAGTCTTCGGTCAATACTCAGCATAGAAAGCACTGATTTCGTCTCACGCACCTTTCTGAATAGTTCAAGGCTCTCTGGAATCTTTCAGAGCACAGGGTCCGGATGGATCTACTCTCACCAACACCCCTTCAGCCATCTCCAGTGCCTGTCCATGTCTTCTACCTCTCTCTGAGAACTCCGTGTTTGAGGTGTCATGTCTGTTCTGTTGAGCGACAACCCAGAAGACTCATCCCCAGCCTCTTCTAGGGTGGTCAGTAGGAGACAACGGAGCTGCACAGTCTTGCTAAGAATTCATGTTAAGGGGCTGGAGAGATGGCTCAGCGGTTAAGAGCACCCGATTACTCTTCCAGAGGTCCTGAGTTCAATTCCCAGCAACCACATGGTGGCTCACAACCATCTGTAAAGAGATCCGATGCCCTCTTCTGGTGTATCTGAAGACAGCTACAGTGTGCTTATATATAATAAATAAATAAATCTTAAAAAAAAAAAGAAACCATGTTAAGGCAAGAAGCAATCTTACCCCTGTGTCCTTGGTACACATTTAAAATGTATTAATTGACTCATTTCTAAACCTGAAGAAGGGAAGACTTGGAGACATTGGATTTTTGACATGACGACTTCTAACCACGAGAGCCTTATGCTGGGAGTTTTTATTTTATTTTTTCAAGAGTGTGATAAAACTTGGCTAGAATATGGGATAAGAAAGAATTTGAAAAACAAAAACAAAAACAAGTCAGTATCCATCTATTCTTGAGAAAGTCATGAGGTCATCCTCCTCATGATGTGAAATTTCAGCAAAGGAATCCAGAAAGAAAGACTTGGAAGGGATTATGGAACCCACCAGAGGTTTAATAACCAAGAAAATTTAGAAAGATGGGAAAGTTTACTAGGAAATCAAATAGCAGACAAAAATAGGCGAAAGCTCTGAAGTGTTTGTGGGTTTTTCCACCGGAGAAGCCTACGTCAGGCATGGTGTGACGGTGATGCTCAGGGATACCTTGGGAAAGGCGGATATTCTGTGGTACCTGAGGCACATGAGCCTTTGACACAGCCTCCTTAGTTGATTTAGGACAGGTCAATGTCCTATGTCACCGTGATATATAGCGTTCTTAAGCTCTTGGTCTTAAGTGCCCCTAAACCCTCAGAAGACAAATGGGAACACTTCCCCAAAACAATAAGCATTGATCTATCTGACTCACTTCAGAACTTAGTGAACATTCAATCAATGTTGATGAACAAGCAAAGGAAGAGGAACTACTCTGATTCGACCAGGAAGAGATGGTGCTTGCCTTTGGGAGGAATTACCTGACTATGCTTGAATACCGATCCCCACGGCATGCAACACCTGCTGTGGTTTGAACACGGGAAGCCTGACCAAGAGCAACATGCTCAAGGTTTGGCCCTTCGTGGGAAAGTGCTATTTACTATTAGAATATGACATCCTGTGAAAGGTCCTTAGGGTCTCTCCAAAGAGCCCATGGGAGCTCATCTCATCCATCCTCTTTTTGCTTCCTGGCTCAAAGTATGAATATTATTCTTCGACACACTCTCTACCATTTATCTTTATGCTGTTTGAAGGCTAAAGGGATAGGCTTTCTTCTAACTCCCTGCTGACCTTGGAAGTTGGATCACTCACCTTCATAATAATCTTACCTTGGGGTCTCAATGCACTGGTGAGAATCTGACTGACACAATAGCTAACGTAATACGAGTTGTAACTGTCCTCATCAGGTTCATGGGTGGTTTGTTTTTATTTGTTTGTTTTTACACATGCACCATAGAAAACACTTTAGGAATAGAAATGGCTTCTACCTAGTACAGTGGCATTCATTGAGACTTCCTTTTGTGCCAGCCACATCCTAGGTGGCAGTGGTCAAATAACTAGTCAGGCAAACAGTTTTCACTGTAGTAGAGGTAGGTCTTGTAGTGGCAAAGAGAATACTGCAGACTGCAAACCAAAATAGCAAGGTAGGGCAAACGTCTCAAAGTTTATATTCTTTTAAGAAGAAGAAAAGACTTTCTTTTTTTAAATTTTAATTTAATATCCACATGTACAGCTGCAGGCCAGAAGAGGGTATCAGATCTAATTACAGATGACTATGAGCCACCATGTGGTTGCTGGGATTTGAACTCAGGACCTCTGGAAGAGCAGTCAGTGCCCTTAACCACTGAGCCATCTCTCCAGCCCAAGAAAAGACTTTCTGAGTATGTGTATAGTAGGTGTGTGCATGCCACAATACAATGTGTACGGAAACCAGAGGACAGTTTTTCAAGAGTTGGCTCTCTAATTCTATCACAGTTCCCAGAGTTCAAACGAGATCAGAAGGCTTTTGTGGCAAGTGCTTTTACCTGCTGAGCCATCTCACAGGCTGTCCTCATACTCTCACCTGTCCAGGTAAGGGAGCCTGGATGAATCCATCCTGCAGAATCATCTGGCCTTTACAAGTCTGGATGGCACAAGGAAGCCAGTATTCTTTCTTTAGAAGCTCTAGTCTACCAGATATAAGGCCCGGATGTGATCCAGGCCTAAGTAGGAACCACCAGTAAATTAAAGAATTCCACAAAGGAAAACATGGAGACAAGAGTTAACCTTGGTGAACACACCATATACTGGATGGAAGGTGGCAGTCATGAGTCCTCATGGACTTTAGAAGACAAACAGAGAGAGGTACAGCTATTCTAACCTGACCCTTCCAACTCATTTTCTAAGTCATAAAGCCAGGGTCACACCAACTCATAATGCATGCACATAATCTCAGATCACCATTTATGTATCTAATTCCTTTCAGAGACTATAATGATGACCAAGTTGCTTCCGGGCACCTATAGTGACCCACAGTCTCTTTGTCCTAACCTATTGCTTCTACCCTGTCCCACTGGCTCATTACCTGACTCTTCCACCTTTGATATGGATCTAATCCATTTGTTTTGAAGACTATGATATTTTTCTTAGAACCCATGATCTTCTGCTCCTCCTTCAGTGTTTAATCCCCGGTTGGCTCCACAGTGTAGTCCTCCACTCTTGCTCAACTCCAGCCTAGTCCAATTCCTGACAAGCACATCTTGGACACCAACAACTCACACATCCCTAGCAGTATAGACCCCAGGCTCTCAGACTCCTGCCTTGTGACACAGGAAAAATCCACATATACTCTAAGGCAAAGGTCCTGAGTTAGTAACTGTGTGGCTTGGTTCAGCCAATCTTGTTGAGTTACAGTCTTTGTATGAAAAGAAAATCATAGCGATAGTATTCAACCAAAGCAGCTCTCTATGGGTTGAAGAGCTATCCAAACAGAAAAAGCACTTTCTGGGCAAGTTTAAGTACCTATGTTCAATTTCAAGTTTCCACATAGAACCAAATAGGCATTGTAGTGTGCTCTCAAAGTCCTTGTGCTGGGGAAAC
This sequence comes from Rattus norvegicus, assembly GCF_021556685.1. NCBI lineage: Eukaryota > Metazoa > Chordata > Mammalia > Rodentia > Muridae > Rattus > Rattus norvegicus. The sequence continues at coordinate 98,477,281 of NC_141546.1, forward strand.
AGAGGCCAGAAGATTGTGGGGTTTGCTGGCCAACCACACTAAAAATGGTGAGATTTGAGACCCAATAAAGACTTGGTCTCAAGAAATAAGATGACAGCTCCTGAAAAATGACACCTGATGTTTATCTCTTGCAATGCATACACGCATACATACTTGGAAGTACATCTCCATGTATGTACATACACACAAAGATAAAATAAATTTTAAGTTCATGAAAGCCCATTTATTGTTCATTTTAATGACTGTGTTGTCGTGGCCCTGCTCTGAAAAAAAAAATCTGCTTTGCCATTTCATCTTACCCCAGTTAGAATAAAGATCAAAAGCAAGCAAACAAACAAATAATAACAAATATGGCCAGGACTGTGGGGAAAGGAGAACACTTAGTCACTGTTGGGAAAGTGCAAACTGGTACAGCCACTAAGGAAACCGTGGTAGAGGTTGCTCAAGAAGCTATCCATCTTGGCCACATACCCAAAGTTCTCTATATCCTACTATATGCCTGCTTATCTATGTTCATTCCTGCTCTATTCACAATAGACAGAACGTGGAAATAGTCTGACTGTCCATCAGCTGATGAAGATGAATGGATAACAAAAATGTTGTTCATTTGTATGATGAAATATTATTAAGAAAAATGAAGTTATGACATCCATGTGTAAATTATTACAGCTAGAAACAATAATTCTAAATAAGCTAACACTGATCCAGAGAGACAAATATCACATTTTTCAAATATTTCTCTTATCTGTGGGTGTTAGCTAGGAATCTTCAGATATGTATGTTTCATTTGGCATACCAAGTCCAGGGGGGATGCTTTTAAGGGAAGGAAGTCGGAACAGTTTTATAAAGGAGGAAAGGGGCATAAATGGAACAGGAAGGGTTAAAGGGGGTGGGGATGAGAAAGGCAGAGCAGAGGAGATAATGGGAAGGGAAATTAACACTGGGCACCCCTTGAAAACTCGTGGAAATGACCTACTATACACAGCACCTAAAATATATCGATACACATGAATACAGAGTTTAAATGATGTTACCCTGCAATTGGGTGATACGCCCCCTATTAGAAACCACAGGTTAACAAGTAAAATGCCTGGTGCCCAGGATATGTTACTTCTTTTGGAGCTGTTGGCCAGTGAGGTCCCATTAACCCTACCATTACGTACCACAGACAATGGTCTTGGTTACTCTCCAGAGGTTGATAGTAAAACCCTGTTTCTGAAGATACCACATACTTGACTCATAGAACATGGAGAAGTCAAGCTGGTACTGACCTGGAAGTTTCATGCCTACTGGCTGGCTAGCCATCATACCGAAGGAAGGTTACGGTTGTGCACTGCTGGGAAAGAGAAGTAACGGTCAATCTTCGACCTGTGGCAAGATACATTCACTGGTGTAAGAGTGGCAGCAATGACAAGAGAGTAGCTAATCACTCTGTTGGACTTAAGTCCTGCCCCACGAGATGAAACCCCATGCCCCCACATCTAGCTGAGATGCTACAAGCAACTGATAGCTTAGGGGAGAGGAAGAGTCAGTTTTCTTTAAAGGCCATGCTTCAGTGGATAACCACACAGCCCTGAGTATACGGGCAGCATGAATTGGACTTGATGGATTAAATAGGAAGGGAGTGTAGGTCTGGAAAGAGTTGTGAGAGTTGAATATGACCAAAATAAATTGTAGGGAATCCTCAAAGAACTAATAAAAGAAATTTAAAATAAAGAGGAGTTTTACGTGGCCTCCGGGTTGGCTGTGGCAACACACACCTTTACTCTCAGCTCTCGGAGGCAGATCTCTATGAGTCTGAATCCAGTCTGGTCTACACAGTGAGTTCCAAGACAGCCAGGACTATAAAGTGGTACCGTGTCTAAAAGAGGGGAGGGGAAGAGAGCTGTGCAAAGCGAAAAGAAAATCAGACCCATGAACATGTTCATGAAGAGTACGCACTCTTGGGTGTTTGATCAGCCTGAAATGGGAAAACGGAAGTACCCAGGTCTGCTCTCGGTAGTGGGAAGAAATGGATGGATGGACATTCCCTCGGGTGAGAGCTGGCTTATTAGAGCCAGATTCCAATGGAAACAGGAGAACAATGCCTGCACTGGCATGCAACTTCCGTGGAATGAACTAGAAGAAACTATCGTTACAAAGAGTGGCAGTAAGAATAGCTAGGAAGGGGCATTCAGTACACTTGACAGGAAAGAATCGGAGCTGCAGTCTTGTGAGACCAGAGGCCTGGCAGAAATCCACACACATCCACACACAGGTGCTAACATGGAGAGACCAAAAGGCAAGAGGTCTGTGTGGCATTGAGACATCACAAGTTACTACCAAGAGGAGCCAGGTGGATGGGACTCCATTCACCAGGACCAGTTTCCAAGTTAGCACCTGCGCTCCTCATGCCTGGCTACAGCAACGCTCTCTCAGGCATCCAGAGCAAGAGGCCCAGAATCACCAACTGGGAAAAGAATTAACGTGATGATGTTGCCTCTGATGAAAATACTCTGTCAGCTTTAAACAGTTTCATCTCAATTTGACTCCATTAAATTCACATGTGCAGCCAAGCACTCGGAGCCTCCTATCAGTTACAACATATGGATCTCATGGTGAGATCTCATTCAAAGGCTGGGAAGGGGTTAATAGGAAATATGTTTATAAGCTTCTCTAAAGCAGCAAGGATGATTACTTAACAACTAGGAATGTGTACACGTGCACACACACACACACATGCATACACACACAGGCACGTTAAAAGAATGGGTGAGAAAGAAGACTTTCATCTTTGACGTTTCTACTCTGAACATTTAAAAGCATTATTTGTTTTTACTTATTGCGCACTAAGTTCAAACTTTCCACAGAGTACCTCTGTGAGGGAAGAGAACTGTTCTTGTCACTGGTATAGATTCTATCTTACCAGATTTTATACCTATGAAATATATATTATATATATATATATATTATCATTCTACACCAAGGCTTATGGTTCTACTTGGACTTGTGTGTGTGTGTGTGTGTGTGTGTGTGTGTGTGTGTGTGTGTAGGATTTCTCCAGTAGAAAACTGTTCTTGGTGACGGGCAATAGTTTCTCCAGAATGCTGGAAGCATCTCCTTGTCCTACAGTCAGTGAGAGAACTAAATCTGACATTCGATGAAGGGGATATCTGTGTCCCCAAACCAAATGGCCTCCATGTTTTCAGCTGAAAGCAAGACAACAAAAAATGTCTCCACGTTTCATCTATACTGTCGTTGTTTAGGTCCCCAGCTTCCCGCAGACAAAGAGAATAAATTATCATATGAGCTGGAACATCAACCCAACGTGTGATACTGTTCTGTAGGAATAGAACATCAGCGTTGGTAGTAATGATGCTGTGGGTGTTCGGAGGACCAGAAACCTGGCTTCCGTTTTACAGCCAGCATCTCTCTGAATCTGCACATGAGCTCCACAGAGCAGGGATAGTCACACAGCATCTTACAGACGGGAGAAATGTGAATCCAGTGAGGGGCTTTCTTCTGGCCACATAGCTAGAGAACAGCAAATGCTCATGCTTTAAATTTTGGATGTTTTCTCTAATGGGTGTGTTCCCGGATGGTGCCTTACCAAGCAAGTGCCCACAGCACATACAGAGCCATCAAACGGTGTAGAGTGTGGGTAGTGTTTAGACCATAACACCGGCTGCACTTATGTGGAAGATACCATGACTCCTTTGTCACCACGATTCCAAGATGGTAGATGGCCCTCACCTGCTAGAAAGAATTCCTAACTTCTGATGTGTGCATCTGAAGATTCAGGAAGGACAGTGGCCAGAGGAGCCAAAACCCAACTCTGACAGGGTGTAGGCAGTTGGGACCCATGTTTACGGAGTGATCGCTCCTGGCTAGGGTTTATTTCTGGTGACTGTTCACACCAAGCTCGTGCTCTTGTGAGGTTTATCCCAGAGCATTGCAGCTGCGCCCAGCTCCCATAAGCTGCCCTTGTAAGCCTTTTACCCCAACAACAGAAGCTTTAGCCGCAAATCAAATCAAACCTCTTTCTGGGTGGTTAGATGGCTGCTTAGATATTGCTGAAGTCATTTCTGTTATTATTGGGACACAGAGGAGTGATGGATGAAGGTGCAAGCCAAACAAATATTTAAATATGATGTACACATGTATGCTTATATTGGAGAAGAGGGGATGGGGAAGCAGGGCATTTCTTAGCAGGGCAGGGGTGAAATGCTTCTATACTATTCGGCAACCAATGTTATCTCCTATTCATTGGAGAACTATAAAGGCCCAGCTACCAAGGAAGGGCAGAAAATGAAACAGATACAAAGAGTGTGTGCCAATCCTCAGCTTCTCAGCTTGTTGATGGAAAAAATTAGCCAAATGACTTTGCGTTGGCCTACTATTTGAGAGGGAGGCACTGGGTGGCTGTTATCCCCAAAAAGGGGTCACTAGGGAGGAGGACAGAAGGTAGCTGGTAGAGTCATTAACCACAGACCTTCATATCCATATAAGCCTGGTGCTTGTTGGAATTGTAATCTAGAATTCAAGAAAGGTCTAAAAAACTCTTCAAAATGTAAGGAAGTTTGGTTCACGGAGACAAGAAATCCCAGAGAAGAAGGACCATTTCTACCTCCCAAGGTCGTCAGCCAAGATGCTCACAGTAAACCATTTGGCATAGAAGAGTCCAATCACTGACCTCAAGCAGATAGAAAGTGAAGTTGGGTGTTCTGGGGGACAAAGACTGCTTCCGGAATGGATGCTGTGAAAATACAGGGTCTGCAGCACAGAGAAGAGATGACCTTGATTTTGAAAATGAAGAGATTGTTACAAGCAATGCTTTGGGTTTCAGAGTGTGAAATAACTTTTAAACTCATGTTACCAAATATTGGGAGCTGCAATTCTGTCAATTTGCTATGGTCCCCAGGTCCCCAGCATTGACCATGTTAGGTGACCAGCTCTTAGCTTACTCCAGAATCCTGCCATGAGAAAACAGGAGCATCTTGGTGGATGAAAGTCAAGGGTGAAGGGTCAAGGGTCAAGGATGAAGAATGGAGAAGAAAATATCTGATGAGGATTGGGCCTGGAAAAGACACTCAGCTGTTTGCTGATCAAAGCAACAGGCGGTCATTCCTCCCTGATTAACCGCAGGAGGGGCAAAGCCTGCTGGGCTCAGTGACCTTCATGGTCCCAGTCCCAGAGCTCCTCACTTCTACCTGCCAGTCTCCTATACTGTTTTAGGGAGGACAGCTTCTTACATGGCCCAGGTGCAGCCTCCGTGCTGATAGATCTATTGCTCCATATACATCCCTCTAGGTCTCAGCCTGTGGCTGACTCTCCAAGACTCTCTTATCAGACTCGTTCTAAACAACCTGCTTGGAGTTGCTCAATGTGTGGAACTCTTCCTGAGCCTGAGCCTCGGCCTGGGCCTGATCCCGAGAACCATTAGCTTCCCAAAGATCCCTCTTGGTCCTCAGCAGAAGGCAAGTCTCCTGGGAACACGTGGACCCAGGGTTTACGGCTTGTTGGTTTTTATTGATGTTGTTTTCCAAAGTCTTAACCCTTGGGCCTCTGGCTGATTTATCTTCCCTGGGAAGTGCTTACTGAGGAACAGTGGCTCCAGCCAGAACGGCGAGAGTCTGTGTACAGCTTGAAAGCTTTTGTCACTCACACGCCTCTGTCTACCTTCACCTTCAACAGCCATGAGCAAAAGGCTCATCAAGGATTTTGATGGTCGTCATCTCCCCATAACCTCTAGGGGGAGAATCCACAACTAAGATACAAACTAAAGTCCAAGCCCAAGTTTAAAACTACATTCAGTCACCTTCTTCCGGCCTCACAGGGCAGGAGCTATGCTCCACAGGTGAAGCACAATGAAAACCTCTCACTTGGGGCAGTTGCTCCCTACTCAGTCTCTAGCTAGCTGGTGTCTCCATGTCAACTGCTGGCTGGGTGACTCCACTCTGAGTCTCCTTTGGAAAGGCACATGACTTTGCAGGAAGCTACTTGGTTCTTTCTGCTTCCCATGTGGGAATGTGGCCTTAAGAGGGCTGGGGAGACGAATCAGAGAACACTTGTTACTCTGGCAGAAGACCTGGCTTCAGTTCTCAGCACCCACAGGGTGACTCACAGTAATCCAAAAAAAAAAAAATACAATTCAGGGGCCTCTAGATCTCTTTCTAGCCTCCACAGTCTCCGCATGCACATAGTACACACACACACACACACACACACACACACACACGCACACACACACACACATTCAGGCAAAATATTCAGACGCATAAAATAAGAATCAATCTTTTTGTAGAACAATTATGACAAGGCTGAAGAACACACATATGCAGACAGCTGTAAGTGTGGACAAAGCTTAGCATTCAGAAGGGCATTGGGGTCCTGTTGGTGGCGGGAGGCATTGGGACATGCCAACTGTTCCCTGAGATAGGTGGCGTTCGACAAGTCCAGCTGTTCCCCGTAATGCACTGAGCACTAGATAGGCCTTTGCTTCCGTGGCTACCTTAATCTAGCTGTGTGATGTTTTTTTATCTGGGGTTCAATAACGTTATATTTATTAAACAAAAAGGAATTAGGATGAGGGCTTACGAGTCTGCGAAGATTGCCCAACAAGATATCTGGGTCGCTTCCACGAGCAGAGGGATGTCTGGGAGACCAATTTCAATGGTGACAAGAGACTCTCAGTCCCCATCTGCCCCTGTAGTCCATCAGAGGTCTTTTCTTGTTAGGATGATAGTGCCTTACTGTTGTTGTTTTTTAAAGCATTGCTGCAAACTTGCGCTTCCCAGCTTGGCAGATTATTGCTGTCCCTCCCCCACTCCTGGAGAGTTGGCCCTCAGAGCTCAGCCATTCATCCAAATACTTGGTATCAGCTTCCTTCCAGAAACCACTCTATCTCAACAAGAAGGAAAAAATAAACCAGAGAGCTTGTTATTTGTAAGTGGTAGGAAGAGCCTTTCACACGATAAGCCTGGACTTCTATTTTAAGGTTTTGTTTTTCCAAATAAATCTGTGTAAACAAGCATTCGGGATCTGAATAACTGCCGAGGAGCGACTACTCCCATTGCTCTCAGCTGAAGCCAAGGCGGGAGTCCCCTGGGCTGGATTTTTTATGGTGGAGTCTGGGAGTTGTAATAACAATAATTTTTTTTAAAAAAAGAACAAAATATCGCCACATATGGAGGGTCTCCCCCACCCCACATAGAAAAGACCGTGAAAGCCCAATCTGCAGATCCATACTTGCTTTCCTTTATGGATGTGGAGGACAGAGATCATGTGCATAGGGAGAGTACATGTGCATGGAGAGAGAACATGTGTGTGGACAGAGAATGTGTACATGGAGAGAGAACATGTGTGTGGACAGAGAACATGTGTGTGGACAGAGAACATGTGCATGGAGAGAGAACATGTGTGTGGACAGAGAACATATGCATGGAGAGAGATCATGTATGTAGACAGAGAATATGTGCATGGAGAGAGAACATATGTGTGGACAGAGAACATGTTCATGGAGAGAGAACATATGAATGGAGAGAGAACATGTGTGGACAGAGAACATGTGCATGGAGAGAGAACATGTGAGTGGACAGAGAACATGTTCATGGAGAGAGAACATGTGAGTGGACAGAGAACATGTGCATGGAGAGAGGACATTGCATTGGGAGAGTACACATGCAGGAGAGTTATCTGTTAGGATAACTGGAAGAAAAACAGGAAACAAAACAGTGTGGCCACAAAACTATCAATGGAACAGTCCAGTCCCTGAATGTTTATAGAATGGGAAAACATCTATTTTCGTACATTCCTCCCGGTGTTGCCTCCACTCCATACCTCCCTTCTCACTACAATTTTATAGATTCAATTTGGGGAGGTTGTTTTGGTTATGTTTTAAAACACACACATAACAAAAATTTTGAAAAGTCTCCTTTGTTCATGTGTCCCCTGGGAACGGTTTCCATCTTCATTAGCAGGAAGATTTGCAAGGCAATAAAACAAAAACACTGGATTTTACAATTACCTGTGCAGTTTGGACTCGAAGAAGACCAGAGGCCTGGCTGCAAGAAGCCTGTCATCTAGCAGGTCACCTAGGATATCCTCCTCTTACCTACATCACCCACGTGACTCAGGGGCACTGGACCATTTGATCACACCGAGGCCTACGGTACTTTATTTCCATTTAATGCTGGGGGAAAAAAATGAGGCCCAGAGTGAGGAGTTCTCTGCCCAAGATTACTCAGAACCAATTTAAAAATCTTGCAATAAATCTCATGGTATCCAGTTCTGAAACATTAAAAAGTATTTTTTAAGTGATTAAATTTATTCTTCGACAATTCCATTCTTGTATGTATCACATTTTGGATGCTCTCATGCTGTCTTATTTCCTCCCCATACCACCAATCCTCCCAACTAGTCCCTTTCTCACAACAGTTACTTTTTAATCATGGTAAAGTACACATGTATAAAATTTAATATCTTAACCGTTTTATGCAGCCTTCTTAGTAATGTTGTACACTTGGTTTCCAGCATTCCCACAGAAGCTCTATGCTCATTGAAAAGAGTACCCTCCCTCCACCCTGGATGCTGACACCTAGCATCTTAGCCTACACCTGTGTATATCGCACCCTACCCTCTGACAACTTGTCAGAGCTCACATAGGTGGAAATGTGCAATCTTTGTCTTCTGTGAGGATGAATAGGTTCACCTAGCACAATGTATTCAATACCCATGTCTTTAAATGTGTCATAAACCACATTTGACATGTTGTGAATGAGTGTTATATCCTTACATATTTTGTATAATCATGTAATGCATGTGTCTTGTAAAAGAAATGTGTCCTATGAAAAGAAACAAAGTTATAGTAATTTAGTGTATGTTCACCTTTGCTAGAAAATGCTACAACTTTGCATGGCTTTGAGGGTGCCTGGCAAGCATTCTTTTCGACCTGAAGCTTTTCCTTTCACATTTCTTATACAGTTACAATAGTGGTAATGAACTCCTTGTACTTAAAAAAAAAAAATCTTCCTGTGGCTTAATTTCTCCTCCATGCTATAGAAGAACAGTTTGCTGGGTATAAAATACTCAACAGCGTTTTGCTTTTAACTCTATAAATATCCCATTGTTTGTTCTGTACAAATTTTCTGCTGTAAAATATGGTTATTTTGTTACTCGAAGGTCCTGGATAAATCTCTTTTCTCTTTACTGCCTTAAAGTCATCTTTCACTTTCTGTAGTTTATATTTCAATGTGATTTTCTTTAGATTGACTCAATCTAGACTTTGTGGTGCAGCTTGTGTTTGTAGACTTGTGTCTTTCCTTGAATTTGAGGACATTTAGACCATTCTCTCTTTACGTTCTCTGCCTCATCTCTCCTCCAGGGACTTCATAACTGCCTAGATTTATTTGTTGGCATCCATAAGCTTGCCAGTCTCTTCTGTTTCGTGCCTCTCATTTTTCTTTTTGATCCTTTTCCTCACTAACTTTCGGTGGCCTGTTGTCAAGTTCAGGACGTTTTCCCAACTCGGTTACCACATTTTCAGCTCCACGCTGTCCATGTAGTTCTTCTTAGTGCTTTCTTTGTCTTCCTTAATATTCTCATTTTGATTGTGTGTCTTTCCCATGATTCCCTTTGTCTCAGTTCTGCTTTAGAGTGTGGAGCGTGCGTTGTCTTGATGTCTTTGTCCTGCAAATCTAAGCGCTGTGTTTCCTTAAGGCCAGCTTCTGGAGGCTTATTTTAAATAAGCCACATTTGCCTATTTCTTTGCACGCCTTGAGAGTTTGTGTCAGATTGTGAGCATTTGAAAAGTAAGTCACCTCTCCTAGTCCTTGTGGACCAGCTCTGCACACGACTCACTCTACAGTCAAACATGAAGGTAGACTGAAGGTTGGGTCTATTCCAGACCAGCGTCTTCTCTGAGTCCTCTTCTCCATTTCTCTCAGTAGCTCCCTGTAAACAGTTTTACTCACCTGTGAGACCCACCCTTTCTCTCAGGACTCCTTCCTCAGGAGTCCTCACGGCTCAGCCTGCTGCTCCCTGTACCTCAGTACTCACTTCAGCCACCTTTATCAGCCTCAACTTGATTCCAAACCATGCTACCACTGCCCCCAGCACTCCCAACAAGAAACTAGTGCCCCGGGCAGTCCCAAATGAGCCAGAACACTGTGTATAAGTCCTACTAATTCCTTGCTGTTGGTCGCCACACAAGGACCAGGAATTGGGAGTCACCTGTCTGCACTGCCCAGAACCAAAGGAATACAAGGCCACGTGGGACAGGTGCTGCTCGTCTTTGGTTAGGTACTGGCTGGCTTTGCTTACAGTGGAGTCCAGTTTCTAGCATCTCTACAAAGTCCCACGAGGTTACCTGTGGCTGTTCACTTGGCTTTCCCGCAGGAGAGTGAGAGCCTGAATTTTTAGGTTTAGAGCTAACACCCTCAAGGCCATAGTCATTCCCCTTAGCATATTGCTTCCCACATGAAGACAGACCAGAATACAGACAGACCGAAATCTCGTATCCAACCAAATAGAAACTGAAGGAGGAGGGGCTGAGCTAGGATAATAGAAAACTTACAGAAAGAGGAGAGCATTAGAGTGAGGACTTGTACATTATGATGTATAGCATGAAATGGTTTCATTACTGAAGTCTCTGACGAAGGGAAAAAAAACCTTAAGATTCCAGATCCTTCTAAAATCATCCCGAAACATTTTCATCAAGTCCAAACACAAGAATAAAGAATCTCATTGTTGTCCTGGGATCAAAATCGGAGCCTCGTGCATGGCGGGCAAGCAGCAGTCCACACATAGCCAGCCCAGAAAGCAGAGACTCATCCCCCCACAGCAACAGTGAGACCGATTTGTTTGCTCTGCCCCTGGCCCCCCTCTTCCAGAAGACATCTGGAAGTGAGCTCTGGTCATCTAGTCTTTCATACCTGTAGAAGATATAAACATTATAAACCTCGCTTCTCGCCAGGCACAAAGCACTGTCATTAGGGAAACATGGGCATCTGGAATATTTGGGGGCCTGGCCTAACCCTCCTGCTTAAATAAACTGCGTAGATCAGGGTCAAGCGGACATTTGGTGGCTGCAGGGTGCTGTGGTTGGCGCTTGACAGCTGCCCTGGGAGGCTTGTGTTTGACTCCATTGTTTTTAATTGTTCTGTTGTCCAGATCGTGTTGCCAGAGAATTTCCCACCAGAGTGGAGAAACTTGGTTTAAAAACTTGGCCCTGGTTCGCCATCAGTCTTAGACTAAACTAGATAAACGTGCGTGAAAGGGGTGCTGGAAATGTGTTTGAAGATTCTGCAGAAATCCTCCGATCACAAACAACAAAGGTGGGGCCAGGAAGCAAAGTATTAATTTCACGTCCCCCCATTAGCTTTCCACCTGTTCTGTCTGATCCTTACTCAGCACAGTGAGGGGAAAAGGCTAATGCGAAGCACATTTATATCAACAAACCTGCTGGAAAGCAGGCCTAATTCTCCCACTGAGCCCATGCCCTCCCTTGGTGAAGGCAGTTTCCCCGCCTGGCTGGGAGCCAACTATGGCAAGCTGGTGTCCATAACTGTGGCTAATGACGGCCACTTCCACTCCAGGGGTGCCATAATTGCCCAGAGCAGTTTACAGATCCATTATTTTATGGCCATATTTCAGAAGAAGGGGTCAGAGGTCAGCAGAGCCAGAGTCTTCACAGGGCGATGGACAGAACCAGCCTCACTTTGGCCCCAGGTCCTCGCCTGATTTGAAACTTCGGTAGCCTTGTATTCTTATTTTCTTTGTTTCACATTGTTGTCTCTTCTCCTTTTAAAACTATCTAAGCCTGTGTAGGTATGTGAATGGACACATGGGTGTGTGCATATGTGTGCATGCATGAGTGTGTGATGTGTGTGTGCTCATGCATGGTTGCATGTGTGTGTGCCTGTGTGATGTGTGTGTGTGCTCATGCATGGTTGCATGCATGTGTGCCTTTGTGGTGTGTGTGTGTATGTGTGTGGTGTGTGGTGTGTGGTGTGTGTGTGTATGTGTGTGTGGTGTGTGGTGTGTGGTGTGTGTGTGTGTGCTGTGTGTGGTGTATGTGTGTATGTGTGTGTTGTGTGTGTTGTATGTGTGTGTGTATGGGAGTGTACAGACCTGAAGGCAACTTTGGGTATCATTCCTCTGCAGTCATCTAGTTTGCCTTTTGAGACAGGGTCCCTCATTAACATAAAACTAACCAAGTAGTCAAGGAGTGACTCCCCGGTCACTCCACTTCCTTACTTGTTCCCCCCATCTCCAGGGCTGGAATTACGCATGTGTACCACCACGAATGACCTGTTTTTGCATGGATTCTAAGGAGCACATGTCTTCAGGCATGCACAGAGACCACATCACTGTCTAAACCAGCCTCTGAGCCCAAAGTGTCTGCTCTTCTGATCAAACGCTATTTGGGAGACACACAGTGGTGGGAAGGAAGGGCTAGAGGATGGGGGTACTGGACAGTGAGACAGAAGCCCACCGTCCCCTGCTCATCAGCTCTACAAAACCTGGACAGCCAACAGATCACAGAGCCCAGAGGTGCTCTCTTCCCAGGCCAGCAGTGTGATGGGCTGCTGTCCTCATAGGTCAGGATTTACTGAGACTGCCCTGAATTATACTTATGCAACCCCGGAGAAAATATCCCAGAACACACCTGTGTTTTATAGTTTAAGCTGCTGTTCACAGGCTACAAACCTATGCAGCAGATTACTGTGCTGAGTGCTGTAGGCAATTCTGACACAACGGCAAGAGTCTATGGATCTAAATCCATTTAAACAGAAAACAGAGGCAGTAAAGATGTGATATAGAAGACTGTTCTAGCGTAGGGCGGGTGGTGGCCAGGGATGTTGCTCTACACTCTATACTTGAACAATAGTATGTTCTTAAGAAGTATCTCCTTAATGATGAACTAGGTCACTGTGTTTTTACAAATAGCTTATTACAACAGCGCATCATTACAAGCATACAGTGACCGTGTGCATGGTGTAACCATAACTGTGTCCTTCCAGGTACTGGGACTTCTCCTTCTGTTATAATGTCACATGACAGGTCATGTATGTAGATTGCCAGTGAACAAAATGTCATGGTATGGTGTAAGAGCACACATGTACAGTGGGAAGAACTCTATGGTAATGTGCATTTCATCAAAGATAAAGGAAATCATGGAGATAGACTAGAAAGAGCCTGGGGCTGCCTTTCTACTTGGCTGTGATGGGCTTTTCCCAAAGGAGAGCAGAGGCTCTGCTGAAGAAGCAAAGGAGGGCTGTGTGTGTGTGTGTGTGTGTGTGTGTGTGTGTGTGTGTGTGAGAGAGAGAGAGAGAGAGAGAGAGAGAGAGAGAGAGAAAGAGAGAGAGAGGGAGGGAGGGAGGGAGAGAGAGAGAATCTGTCTCTCTATGTGAGTGTATCTGTGTCTCTATGTGAATGTGTGTATCTGTGTCTCTTTGTGAGTGTGTATGAGTCTGTGTGTCTGTATGCATGTATTTGAGTGTGAAAGTATGTGTGTGTGACACAGAGAGTGTGTTTGTGAAGTGTGTGTATCTGTGTCTCTATGTGAATGGGTATGAGTCTGTGTGTCTGTATGTGTATGTGGTGTGAGAGTCTGTGTGTGTGTGTGTGTGTGTGGGGGGGGGGGGGCACGGGGGAGAGGTGGGAGTCCTCTAGGTGAGGGGACTACTGAGCACATAGAAGGAATGAAAACTGGATTTGTGTGATTGGAAGTATGAGAAGAAGGAAAAGCAAAGAAAGAAGAGGGGGGAAGGGGGAGGAAGGAACGAAGGAAGGGAGGGAGGAAGGGGAAAGGGAGGGAGAGAGGAAGAGAAGAGAAAGGAAGAAAGAAAAGGGAAAGAAGGGAGAAAGGAAAAGGCGGGGAGATGAAGGGAATTAAGAAGGGGGAGGAGAAAGAAGGGGAGGAGGAGAAGGGGAGGAAGGGAGAAAGCTGATGCCCACGACTGTCTCTGGATAAACTTGGTGGGTTACAAAGCAAACCAAAAAGCATCTCTGTGATAAGGGGGCTTGGAGAGAAGGAGGGGAACTGATGAGGGAGGAAGTGAGATAAGAGAGCAGGGTCTGGGAAGAGTGATCATAATCACAGATAAGTACAATAGTGTCAAATAATTCATTTAGTAAAGGAACAAAACAGTGTTTACTTTGCAAACCAAACCAAAACTTAGAAATAAGAAACCATAAAAGGTACTCAGTAACTGCAACTTATCGCTGTTAGAGCTGCCTGGGGTTTTAATAGACATCCCTGAACTATATTCCTTGAATGAAATAGGAGTTACTCATCTTCCCTCTATCCAGATTTTTTACTTCTCGTGTCTTTCTCGGTGGCATACACAGCCTTTTCGGTTTGAAGTTTCACCCCTTCCTAAGCTCTTTCCTGTATAGTGGAGAGTTTCTCCAGGTCCTCACCTTCTGTCTGAAGCAATGAAGGTTACAGCACCCAGAAGTATTCCATGCATGGCTAGGAAGTATCCCATCCAGTGTGTGACTGATGTCAGTTTGAGCCAACACACCATGCCATTCTCCAGGAAATTCAGTTAGAAATTCTGACTGAAACCCACTTCAAGCTGAGTCTCCACAATGGATCTGAAAGTTGATGCTACTATTTAAGGTTTCCAGATACACAAGATCATGCCACTATGCCATATCCACTTGTGTGGCTGCCAAAGTCTCACCATTTCACACAGAGACAATCTCAGCCCCTCCCTTCACTTTGACCTTACAGAATCCAATCAAAAGGGCAATTAAAGTAAATTGTAAAGTGTGTGACTGGCCCTATGTTGTCTGTGAAGAAGGAAGAGCTCAGAATGCACATCTCACTAGGGATGGGAGTCACAGCAGCCTCTACAGGGAAAGGAGTGAGGTTTGGCATTCACGTCAGAGTTTGTCTATGGTCTCTCCACATTGATGCTGAATATTTGGCTAGAAGAACTGGAAGTGTGCCTGCCACACAACCCCCATCCTACCTCCGAAAATTGGTTTGCCTGTGTGGATGTTGTTCTGCCTTCTGTATCCAAAGCACTCATTCTGTCTCTCACTATTGGTCCTTAAATGTCCGAGAAAAGAAAGCTAAGCTTCAGAGAAGGAAGCCATTGATTCTTCTGCTTCTATTGTAAGCAATCTCTGCTTCTACCTTCCTACCCAAGTCAGAGCACAGACCATTCCTCTGAGATAAAGAAGAACAAACTGTACTTTCAAAGGTTCTATACTTGTGGCCTGGAATAGCCAGGATCCAAGACAGAAATGGGTAGCTGTGTCTCATTTTCCCAAGGCAAAAGGTCAAGAACAGTGCTCAAATAACTTAGGTTATGTATGTTAATATCTACATCAGGTAGATGGCAGATAGATAGATAGATAGATAGATAGATAGATAGATAGATAGATAGATAGATAGATAGATAGATAGTAAATAAGAGATTAGGGTGAGAATTTGTATTTCATGAACTACATGGGGTTCATTAAAAATCCTTCCCAGAGATGGAACCATGGGAGCGAAACAGAAGCTTTACACAAAGTACAGAGTCGGTTTTCTGAGGTAACTGTAATCTATTTCCAGGAAGGAGATTAAAAGTCAAGGCAAAGGTTGGGCAATCTCCCTGTGACTCAGTTCACATTAGCTCCTCATCACTTACAGATGCCAGCCTTCAGAAGGAAAGCCAAAGGAGGATCCAGCATTGCAGCCTCCATTAGAGCCTCATATCTGAGTTCTCGTAGATAAGTACTTGTGGAGTTTTTCATAAGATACGGAAGTGGGGAGAACTAGTTACTGTAGGTGTGACAGGATTCCTTTCAGAGTCCAAAGGACTAGGATGGCTCCTCCAGAACCGAGCCCACCACTTCCTCTCCAGCCTCCTGCAGCTGTTTCCCTGCCACTTCTAGTCTTACCCCAAGAAAATCAGCCGAGTTACCATGGTACCAGAGAGACATCCCCTTAGGCTGTGGTGACTACTGAGAGGCGGGAGTCAGAGGTCAATCAATGAGAGAGTGGACTCTTGCCTTGGCGTTTGTTCTTGAGTATGAGGAGGCCTAAAACTCAATTCTCCCCCAAAGTTTATCATGCACAATTGAACTGAAAAAAAAATGTAATTAAACAAACCATTCCTCATCATTTTTTTTTTGCCTGTTTGGTCAAAGAAAATATACAAAGAGAAAGAAGTAAAGGTAATATTGATTCCCAATCAACTCCCGGTCCTTGATTGATGGAAGGCAGTGCTGGCTAGGTCTTAGAAGTGGGCACTGCTGCACTCTTTCTTCCCGGAAGATCTCATGGTCAGACTTAAACAAAAATCAAACATCTCCTGGAGACAGACCCATGACGAGTGGACAAATTCCCCAACTATTGTCTGTACAAGTTAGATGTCAAGTCATACTAACCCAATATTACCAGAACGTTCCCAAGAGTAGCACCAAACAAGATGACAGCAAGCAGACTTTTCTAAACCTCATCAGACACATAAATGCCCAAATCATAAGCTTAAATGTCCCCTGGAGTACAGGGAAGTCTGCAGAATACATTAAGATCCCAGCGGTATTTTCTCTCCTTCCTAATATTTCCAGCCAGTGTTTCTACAAGAAGTTTTGGGGTCAGGCAAAGGGTATCAGGTTTCCTTATAACATATCATTTGCTCTGGGTTTTACTCCACATGGATTCTGTTGAAACCATAATTTTGTCAGTGAACTACTTAGATGTCTTCAGAATCTCAGCAACCTGCATCATAGAAGACCCAACCCTAAGGAACAGAGGACTAAATGTGATTTTTTGGTGATTTGTTTAGTAAAAAGTAAGTGTTCTCAGGAAACACGTTTTAACTCTTCCCGTTTCAAAATGTCCACCCAGAAAATGATGTGCTTGGCCTTGCCTATGCTGGGATTATGGCTAGCATAGTAAAACTCCAGGAGTTATTCACTGAGCATAATAAAAGTGATAGTTTATTAAATCCAATATAAGGCAATAGACAACACAAAGGCTAGCATATTAGGAAGGTAAGCCATTTTGACCCGGGCTACAGCTTTATAGGTATTCAGCATCTGCAGGTAGTTACACGAGATTTTACTATCTCCTGCTCAATATAGTGTTCTGATTAAAAACCCACTTATTACTTATCTGGTTATTCTTTTATTAGCTTGCACCCAGCGTGTATCACCTAATGCAATTTTGTCAGACACCTTGTCTAGGAGCAGATGGGAGGAATGCTTTGAAAAGGATGAACAGGCGTCCATTAAAACACACGGAGAAGAAAACCGAGAAGCCAGGGGCAGCTGTGACCCTCTGACGGAGAAATCCGTCCCTCGAGCCCTAATCTGTCCTCTGCAGTGTGAACAAGTCACCTCCCCCACCCCCCCCCACACACGTGCTGAACCTGAGATGCAGCTGCCATCAAGGAGTGGCTGAACCCAAATCCAGGCGTCTGAGCGGCAGGCTGGGGTGTGTGTGTGTGTGTGTGTGTGTGCGCGTGTGCAAGTGTCTGTGTGTTTCCATAATAATGCAGACAGTTTGCTTTGGCCTTGGTTATTAAAAGACTTTATACATTTTTATTTAAGTGTCTGAATACTCTGTCTGCATGTGTGCACGCTTCATGTGCACCAAGTACATGCAAAGTTTGCAGAGTATGGACGGTATTCGACCCCTGGAAGTAGCATCTTATGTGGTTGCGAGCCACAGGATAAGGGTTGGGAACTGAACTCAGGTCCCCTGTGAAATAAGGAAGTGCGTTTTTCGCTGATCCACTTCACACACACACACACACACACACACACACACACACACACACACACCCGTTTTGGTTTTCATCTTGTTCGCTTTAGGGTATTTTTTTTATGTAATTTGAAAGTAGCCATTACATAAAAATGATTTTAGAAAACCTTGGGTTTTATTTTTTAGTTCTGCCTAAAACATTGTTCACAGGCTTCAAAACTATGTCAGTTCTTCTATAGGAAGGCAAATGTGTAGCCAAGCTCTTTATAGTGTTTAACTGAAGTAGTCTTTGTGTGTGTTAAGTTCTTGAGCAACCTTGGGAAATGCATTGTTTCTTGTTGGTAAAAAAAAAAGACAGAGACAGCAATGGCTTTTCTTTGCATAGCAGCTCACCCCTATAAGGCACGATTCATATTTATCATTAAACAGCTGCATCCGTCCCATGAGCTGAATGCTGTCCCACTTTAGAGGATACAGAAATCAGAATTAAGTGATTTATGCAGAAGCCTTACTATCTCTCCACAACAGTAGGATGCTTAAGCCAAACATTGTCTACTTCTGCTTTCTCGGTATAGAAGTAAAAACTCTGAGGCTCAGAGGTTAAAGGGCTCAGTATTCAAACAGGAGAACTGGATTTGAGATCCCCAGAATCCACAGGAATGCTGGGCTGGCAGAGACGCCCAGAGCAAGCTGGATATCTAAATGAGCCATCTTGTCAAGCTCTGTGTTTAACTGAAAGACTCTGCATCAACAAACATGACGAGAGCAATGGAATAAGAGTCTTCATGTCAACCTCAGGCCTTCACATGCACATGCACACATGTGCACACACACTAGAACACACCTATATGCTCATACACATGTGAATGTACATACAATGCCCATGCATACCACACACATAAACTCATGAAGAGAAACATAAGTTGAAAGTCAGCCCTTGCTCCAGGAGCTAAGGATGGATGGCCCGCTGGTCTGTGACTCACAGTGAGGCACGATGGATGACGAACTCTGGCTCTCTGAACTAGACACAAGGGTAAGGAAGAGAGCTGGGAAACCTACTTGCGTGTGAAGAAGGGGAGCAGAGATGATGGGGGAACTGGCCATTCCTAGCTCCACAGCTACCATCTAGTCAGAAAACGCTCTACCACACAAGACACACAGATTGAATTGCCTACACTCCAGCTTCAGGGTTGTGCAGACCAGCTTCCCTAAGATGCGAAGTCCAAGATGCAGATTAGCATACAGGATGGATTCTCTGTAGGAACACTCCTATGGGACCCTAGAAGGCAGCAAGGGCAAGCATAGGAGAAGTGTGCTGAGGTATCACCTCAGAGGCCAAGGCCAAGTCTGCAGGGAAAACACTGAAGTTGGGAAGGCTGAAAGGACCACGTCCACCTGAGGACAGAGACCCTGGCTCTGTGCACACACTGTCTGCCCACTCATCAGGTGTGAACTGCTGGTAGAAATACCAGAGCTCTTTGGTTAATGTCCTTGTCCAGAGAGGACTGATGACTGAGGGTCTTGGGCCAGCAGTAGCCCCTGCTTGTGCCAGGAAAGGCTGCCAGCCTTGAGGGGGCTCTCAGTGCCAACTACAGTAGAATGAACAATAATGTCTTAGTGCCCTGACCCCATATGATCACGTCTGAGCTTGTCTCCAGATGTTAGGCAATCCTAGAATGCTCTGCGTGTCCCTCCTGTTCACCCAGCATGCTGTTGTCATTGCTGTTATTTACAAATGCCTTTCCAGGAGCTGAAGGGATGGGTGGTGCAGTGGTTAACAGCTCTTGCTGCTGTCAAGGGGACTGGAGCTCAGTTCCCAGCAACAACATAGGTGACTCACAACCATCTATAACTCTAGCTTTTTAATCGGACACTCTCTTCTGGCCTCTGTAGGCACCCACATACATACAGAGTTACAGACACACACACACACACACACACACACACACACACACACACACACACACACATGACAGAGAGAGGGGAAGGAGGAGGGGAAGGAAGAAGGAGAGAGACAGAGACGGGGGAGGGGGGAGAGAGGGGGGAGAGAAAGAGAGAGAGAGAGAGAGAGAGAGAGAGAGAGAGAGAGAGAACTACATAAATAAAAGTAAAATGAAATCCCTAAAAGAACCACATTTACAGGGGTCATGTACTGAGAGGCAGAAAGGTCAACTGATCATTCTCCTTACACATGGACCTTGAGTACCTGGGAAGGACATGTAGAGCCTTGAGCAGCGCAGAAAGCTGTGACAGCGCTCCAGTTCACCCAGACTTTTGGTTTTCTTTGGATGCGTAGGGATGTGAATCACCACTTGTGTTGAAAAGTATTTTTATTTTCTGGGAAACTTTGATTACTAAAGATAACTTAATTCCCTCTCTGAGTCTGTAGTCAAATATGTGTCAGGGAGAAGGCACACTTCACTATTTATTATAGGCTCCAAAATCCCCTTCCTTACCAGGAAAGCATTTGTTCCAGACCCAGCATGAGCTAACCCTGGGCGTGGGGAGCCATGCCCTCAGTTTGGAAGCCTGTGGGGATGTGTGCTGTTTTGACACTCACCCCTTTGCTGGCAACAGTGTCCACTCTTTTCACTGGGAACAAACTTCCCCCTCCTCTTCTTATCATCTGGACCAGTGAAGAGCTTTCCCCTCCTCATGCCAGGCCCCTTCAGCTAAGGGGTGGCTGAGGGACATGAGAGCCAAGCCAGGCTCACGCTCTGTCTCTGTCTCTCTCTGTTTCTGTCTCTGTCTCTGTCTCTCTCTGTGTGTGTGTCTCTCTATGTCTATGTCTCTCTTTCTTTCTCTCTATCTCTGTCTCTCTATATCTCTTTGTGTGTCTCTGTCTCTGTCTGTCTCTGTCTATGTCTCTCTGTCTCTCTCTGTCTCTGCCTCTATCTGTCTGTCTTTCTCTCTCTGCAAGTTAAATATAGACTGAGAGAGATGAGGGCAGAAAAGGGTGGGAAGTCATTCCTTGTATTTGTGGTTGCCCAAATAAACAATCCCACCAGTTTATGCTGCCTCACTACTTTGCTCCTGACCTCTCTGAAGCCTGATAGTCTAATGTTCTCACTGGCTCTGTACAAAAAGCTGAGGCCAATGAAGTGCATTTGTCTCTTAAGGCTGTAAGGTGGCAACCGTGAAAACTACATTTGCTTTCAAGGAAGGAGAGAGACAGATGATCTTGGTTTCTCTTAGGAAGGTTTCAGGTTGAAGTATAAGCGCGAATACTCAGTTCATGCCCACGAAGCTCTTAACGGTAAGTATGCCGGCACCATAACAATGTTACATTTTAAACAACTCACGGATTTAGATTTTCTTCTACAACGTTATTCCCTTCCATATGTAGAAAAATCAACAGAATAATTGATATCAAGTCACAATGCCAGCATCCCCCCTTGACAGTGACAGGGGATGGATTTTGTATTTGAACTGGTCTCCTGGGATGACTGGTTACCTGACGAGCACCTGCTAGAAGGAGCCATCTTCCCCAGAGCATCATTCATTTATACCCCATTACGGGTTGTTTACGATGTATTAAGAAGCACATTATCTCAAACTAGGGAGAACATGGAGAGAAGTTCCTGTAAGAAGTCCATATGAGTTACTGTTGTGTTGCTGTGACAAAACGCCACGACCAAGGCACTGTATGGAAGCAAGGGTTTATTTGTGCTATGATTTTCAAAGAATAAAAGTCTATCATGGCAGCCAGCAGCAGGTATGGCTGTAGGAGCAGAAGCTGAGAGCTTGACCTGCAAGCATGAAGCAGAGAGACGGAATGGACACACTAGGACCTGAACGAGGCTTAATGTTAATGTTCATCCCCAGTAAAGTAATGTTCACTTCCTCCAGTAAAGCCTCACCTTCTAGACCTCCTCAAACAACGCCACCAGCTGGAAGCCAAGTATTCAAATGAATAATGAGCCTACAGAAGACGCTTCTTGTTCAAACCACTGCAAAGACCCCTAACCTTGAAGAGATCAGCTCCACAGATAACTCGTGAGTACTTCGTGTGTGTGATCAGCAAAGCTACCTCCTCTGACTACTTTCAAGGTCAACAGGACGAAGGCCGTTAAGGAGCTGGCAGAGTTAAGATCGTTGGGTGAGACAGGTTAAAACAGAACAGAGCCAAACAGAAGTAGAGGCTGCAGGACAGACGTGATCTCGGGGCTGGGATTCCAAGTGAAAAGTAAGACTTCATCAGGTGAAGTAAAAGAACTGGAAATGTCTGAACACGAGACACCATCTCTCCTGGCTATGGCAGGTGCTGAAAACACAGTTTCCACGGCTGCTCTGACACATGAGAAGATGAGCTCTAGGTAGATCTGCACTATGTTAAAGAGGAAGCTCCTAGAGGCCTTGGTGATGCCCCCCCCCCCCCCGCCACACCACTTCCTTCAGCGCGACCACAATGTCTTCAATGCTGCTCTAAGAGAGCTGACTCTACTTCTACTCGGAAACTGGGCCGTGGGAAAGAGGCCAACTTTTTGTGTTGTTACAACACAAAAGTTCTCTTGGGACATATCATAGGCCTAAATATAAAAGATAAATCTATATGCATCTACTGGAAGAAAATATAACTATTTCTTCAAGGTATTGGGGTATTTTAATGATGTTTCAGTCAAAACAAAAAAACCCAACAACACATTAGCTATTAAAAAAATCCAAATACATTGAATAATTAAGCCTCTAGTAGTTAGAAGGAACCCTAAAAACAAAAAGCAAATTATAAAGCTGGAGAGATTTGCTCTACATAGGTTCAGTTTTTAAAAACATAAACAATGACAAACATGAAAAACAGGTTTATAGTGAAATTTTATGGAAGAGACACAGTGGGCAGTCGGCGCTTGAGAATTCACTAGTTGCTGGCTTTTAGTTAACGGGGAAATGGAAATCACACACAGCACAGCTATCCTTATAGCTGAAGTCAAAGACAGATAACACCCAAAATAAGGAAGGGTGCAGAGAAAATGTAACAGAGTCACACATTTGGGGAAAGGCTGAGCAACCTCAGGGTAGAGAGTTAAAAACACCCTGGAACGCCACAATCTCCACCATAAAGGAAATATGCGTTCACAGAGAGATATTCTGAGATGTTCACGGCAGCTTTAAAAGCGACAGAAGTAGGAAGTTATCTAACAAGACAATACATCCATAAACTGTGACATAGAAAGCAAAAAGCTACTCCATGATGATAAAGAATAAATGGCTGCCCGATTGATGTTTTTGATCTCAGGACCACTTTCCCTATTGAGGAACACATACACACATGCATACATATGCACACACGACCACATACACACAAAATACATACATACATACATACACATGCACACTAAATATACATATATACATATACATACACAAATAGACAAATACATACATACATTCATACATACATACATACATATGCACACACATATACACAAAGACATTGCCTTACTTTGGGGGAAGGATTCTTCAATGGCTGGCTTAATTAGAAAACATTTGGATTTTCAAATTTGCTTCTCAACTCATGTTACGATGTCGTATTTTCTGTATCCTTGGAGAAAACTGTGTAAGATTATTTTGTCGTCCACAACAGCACAGAAAATGGAGGAGGACAATTGTTAATTACAAAACCATTTGACCTTATGGACATTCCGAAAGCCTCTGAGCAGACCACAGCATGGGGACGTCCAGGGTTAGGCTTTGGGAACAACTTAAGGCCGTGTATTGACGGCAGCCTTAGGGGAGGTGGGGCTAACTCAGCTCCAGAAAGCATTACTGACCAGCTTTGCCTAATGGACGGGGTTGTCAAAGGAAAGAGGAGTTTGATGAAAATGGTTCCGATTTTGATTTGTGCAGGAAAACTCATAGTGAGATACATGGTGTTTAACTGCATGATTCTATGTGTTTCAATCACAGGCACAGTCAACCGATACAATCAAAGTAAGCAGGATGGCAGAGTAAAAGGAAGGGCAGCTTTAAAGGCAAGCTAGACCAACAGAAAAGAACACAGTTGGCACTTGTGGCACAGCAGCATAGACTTAACCTGTTCCCCTCTCTTCAGGCACGCTAAACAAGCGCCCCACTAAGGCACATCCCATGAAGTTTACCTTTGTGTGACAGGAGCTCAGGCAGCCCAGATAAGCCTTGAACTTCTTACCTTTCTGCCCCCAGCTCTGGAGTCCTGGAATTATAGGCACACACAACTAGACCCACTTTCCCCAGTACTTTTTAGTATTGTTATCGTCATAATTGATTAACTAATGAATTAATTAATATTAAGATACAGTTTCACTAAACTGTTCCAGATGACCTCTTTCATATACCCATGTGCCTCAGCCTCCCAAGCAATGGGAATTCCATGCACTGGAGAGCCCCAGGGTACCTTAAATTGGCTTGCATGAACTTACTCTTAATAATTCTCATGACCTAAAATCTTTTAACAAATGAAGCTCTAAGACTATCTCTTTCCCTAGTTGACTCATGGCTGGATTTGGGATACTTCGACAAATGTACAGAAAAGGCAAGCATTACCGTAATACTTATGAAAATGCCATTAAGACAAACATTACCATAATACTTATGAAAAACACCACCAAGAAATGGAAACAAAGTCCTTTCCCTTCAGAATGTAATGCTCTGAAGACCTGGACTTCTCTAAGATTTCCACAAGGAACCTAAAGCTTTGGATTGACAGTGTTCCCAACTGAGGTGACCTTCCACAACACTTATTTTGTGAGCAAGAAAAACAGACACTTCCTTAAAGCTCACAACTTCACCACTTTGTTAGCAGTTTCCTCTGAGGCTTCCCTTGGGAACCTGCCATCTCTCTTAGGTGACTTGGGGCAAACATCTCCCCTCTCCCCTCCAGGTGTCCTTGATGGCCTCCATGATGAGGCCCCCTCTGGACCTTGCTAGGTCCTTACTTGGGACTTAGCAGGAAGGCTGTATGCACTTTGGATAGCATGGGAAGTGAAGTGTATGCTAGATGCTTATTCTTCAAAGGGAGAGAGAAATGGAGGAGAAAACTCACAAGTGTCTGTGGAGGATATCATGAATTATTGCATTTCCCCCTATTGGTTATTTATTATTGTCATTATTATTATTATTATTATTATTATTATCACCATCACCATCACTACCACCGTCATCATCACCATCACCATCACCACCACCATCATCACCACCATCATCACCACCATCATCACCATCACCATCACCATCACCACCGACACCATCACCACCATCATCACCACCATCATCACCATCACCATCACCATCACCACCGACACCATCACCACCGCCACCATCATCATCATCATCTCAAATGATATGTCCACACATGGGAAACACAGGGTGGTGTTGCATGAAACCACCCAGCATCTAGTTTCCCTTTATTTGTCTTCCCAGGGCAACATGGCTCAGTGCCCCACGTATGTTTTGCTACAGAATAAATGTACAATCCAAGTTGTTGAGAGATCCCTTAGGGATCTATTTGAAAACAATATTTCAGGGAACATGAAAAGTGCCAGTGGCAGTCCTTGCCTTTGGATGGTCACTAGTTCTGCTTCCAGTAGGAATAATGGATATAGATAGGTTCTAGAACATGTCACATAGCTGGACATTAACAAGGCCTAACCACCCGGAGGTAGGAGTCTTAGTAGTGACCCATCACAGGCATGTGGCTGGGGAAGAAGGTTTTTGTCTTAAGGAAAACAATCTCTTGCTCAAAGGGAATAACCTCCAGTATCTTTTTTTAAATCACATGATGGCTGGCTTTAAACTAATGGATGAGTAGAGTTTAAATCACATGATGGCTTGCTTTAAACTAATGGATGAGTAGAGTTTAAATCACATGATGGCTGGCTTTAAACTAATGGATGAGTAGAGTTTAAATCACATGATGGCTGGCTTTAAACTAATGGATGAGTAGAGTTTAAATCACATGATGGCTGGCTTTAAACTAATGGATGAGTAGAGTTTAAATCACATGATGGCTGGCTTTAAACTAATGGATGAGTAGAGTTTAAAATCTAACAGGTAGCTGCTTGCTACTACAATTTCGAAACTAACTTCTTTTAGGCAATGCAACATATTCACAGACATTAAAGAGCCAAATTATATCACATAATTCAAAGTAAAAGTGTGTAACTCAGGGACACAGACAATTCTGTAGCCAGAAAATTACTTTGCAGAAAATGCAGGGATCACTAAAGAATTTCATGCCCTCGAGAACAGAAGGAGAAAGGCATTCTGGCCCTTGTTTTCTTCTCTCGTATCCCAACAAAGGGTGGACTTATCAGAAGGCGGGAGTCATCTCATCCCAGGCATAACTGCAGGAGGAAATGTGTGCCCAGGGCATCAGTGGATTGCCAGGCTCGACAGCACAGCAAAGCTCACAGTAGACCAGGCTTGGCTGCCACACCCTCAACTCCACCTCCATGTGGAGAGTCCGTTTCGGGTCTACACCCATGTTATCCTCCAACACACATAACGGGTGCCTGAGTCCATGGGGACGGTTGGGTTCTTTTTGCACTTACGGTGCTGTGGTAAATAGATCTCTGTCCACACGCATTCATGTCTCATCACATTCTTCATCTATTCACCTCTGAGCTAGGATGTCATCCTAGAAGTGAATTAATTTAGAAATCGTTAGCACTGTGGTGGTCCAGTTCAAACTGATGCGATTGTCTACTTTCAGACTCAGGATGACAGGAACTTGTTTGATCCTGACCACATGTGCCAAGGCAAAGGAGAAATCTCAGTATGACAGATTTCTCAGAATCTACCTATAATAACTGATTCCAAGACCCAACCGGAATAATTTATTTATTTATTTATATATTTATTTATAGTATAGAATAGTTTATTCAGAGCATGGGGAGGGGTAGTAGAGATAGAGAAAGAACAGAGGAACCATGAGCACGTGGAGAGAAGGGGAAGAGGAATAGGGAGAGAGGGCGCAGCAAGAGAAAGTGGAGCACCGGAGTCATTTCTAGTAGATCGTGCAAAGCTACTGGGGTAAATATTATACAACTGGACCTCAACCGTGATGTTCCACAGCTATCTCAGATCTCTGAGCTTTTGGTCAGGAGAACTGAAGAACAGGAGTTCCTTTTTCTTGCCAGGTATTGGAGCTCCGACCATCGCTTCTGGCTTGGGTATCATACCGTTCAGTTTTATAGCTTTGCCTACACAGAGCTGTGTTCAATGGGAGGAGGTGCCCTCTGTCCTGGATGCCACAGTACTCAGAATCTCTAGTCCTTCACAGTGTTTATTTCCCCACTGGCTTCCCATAAGAGTTGCTAGAAAGCCGGCATTATCACACATGTGTCATTCCTAAGTGGCAAGGAATGGACCTGAGGTTGTACATCCTCTGATCCATAGGTTGGGTTTCCAACCTAGGACACCCACGCCAGACCCATACACCTTTCAAAAGCACCAATACTTCTATCAAGCAGTGGTGTTTGTGTCGGGGGTGGGAGTGTGCCTACACCCTACTGGGCATCCCCAATAGCACAGTTCTCGGGACTTTCAAAATTCTGGGGCATGGTAAAAGAACGCTTGTTATTATAGTGTTTACTTAATCCTAGAATCAAAACAGTTTTCACAGTTTTCTCCAGTGACCACCCCTCAACCGCCAACTCTAACTCTTACAACTATGTTTTCTCCCAAAATTAGCCACCAACTCTTACTTAACTGTGTTTTTATCACCCAACCCAATGCTTAGGAACAAAGGAACAGCTAGGCTAATGTGAAAGGAAGGCCCCAATGTAAATAGTAATACAAAGTTAGCCTAGGTGCTGCCTACCATAAGGCTCAGTGAGGAAGAAGACGTTTGCTCCAGGCCTTGCTTTAATGCGAAGGAGTTCCTGAGACAGCAGTAAAACAGGGCTCTGAGGAAGAGATTTAGTCTTGCATGTGGCCCTTGTCTCCTTGCCTGTGCGCGATGGAACAGGGTTCCTAGAACAGCAGAGCCTAAATGGAAGGTTTAGAAGATCACAGCACAGAGATGCGTTACTCAGGCAAGCGACCTGTGAATTTAATTAACTACAATAATATAAATCCTTTTAATTGACCTCATTATAATAAGCAATCAAAATCAATGTAAGGGTGAAAGCGCCCAGAGACTTGGCAGATGTGTGGGCGTGGTCTCCTCTGGTTCCCCCACCTCCCGTGATGCCCAGGCCTTGCAGGAACGGGCCCCGCCCCCAGGGCCACCTGCTGGCCTGGCACACCTGGTATGCATTCCTGGTGTAGCCTGCAGCCACACCTCTGGGGCAGGCAGGCCTCTAAGGTGCAGTACCTTTAGAGATCCCCAAGGCCTCCTCAATCAATAATCCCCCCTGGGGGGCGCTTTTTACGAGAGTTGGATTATGAGGATTTGGTAAGATGTCGATTAAGCGGCACTTCAAAGAGTGCCTGTGGCCGCACCTGCGCCATTTATGAAGGTCTATTAATAGAAAGCACAGAGTCTAGCACTAATCCCAGGCTCGTAGAAAATCCATGATTTATACCTTAGGGCCCAAAAGGCACTGAGGATTTCAGTCCACAGGCTGCCTAGAGGCAGGGTGTGATGCCGCCTCCCTCCCCCCATCCCCCGCACCCCTCCCCCACACACATCTGGCCAGGGGTGAGCTCTGACTCTGGGTTGTGTGGAACCATTCTGGCCCTGACAGTAAATAGAAAATGATTCTTCAGGCCTTTGTGGAATCTATGCTATTCCTGTCGTAGGGTGACTATTGTCATGCAACAGTCCCTAGGCAAACAGAATGAGCCAGTTAAGGTGTAGGTGATTGCCAGGATCTTTGATGTTAGAACAAGGGCAGGTCGGTTGCTAGCTTATCTTCTCATCCCGCCTTTACAACTGTATTTGTCCTATCCTTTGAGGCATGATGGCAGTCACACCAGACCAGCAAACCGCATAAATTCTGGAATCCGTCAGGTTCCTGTTTCTTCCTAAATGTTCATCTATTTGACTGCTATTAAGAGCCAAGCAAACCTCATTAATCTCATTGTTCATGTTCATCTTGGAAAGCCAGAGGCCCAGCAGCTGGCTTAGTTTTGCTGAATACATGAAAAAAGACAAAAGTGTGTTTGAATGATGGAAGGAAAGACTCAGATGGCACAAAATTAAAACAAAAATCCCCCAAACAGCAAAGTCAAATAAACTTCTGCTCGCCAACCCCTTCTCCTCCTCCCCCTCTTCCTTCTCTTTTTCCTCCTCCGCATCTTCCTCCTTCTCCTATTTGCTCTCCTTCCAATGCTGGGCAATGGAACCTACAGTCTTTCTCGTTCTAGGCAAGTACATTGAGCCAGAGTCCAGCCCTTGTCAAAAGAGAAGTTCAACAGACCAGACAGGGAGAGCTGGAGAGGGATGGGTGTTCCCTGGTCAGCAAACTGGGATGTCTGCTCACTGCCATATGATGAGCAAAGTGAGATAAACGCATGGGAGATTCGTTTCCTCGAGGACCAACATCTATTCCTAAAGGAACAAGTGTGTGCCTGTTCATGTGTGCTTGTGCATGTGTGTGTAGACAGTTCTACTACTCAAAGGTTTCTTATTGCTTTTTTCTCACTAGGTTGAATACAAACATACTGTCTATCTGATATCAATTACATCAAATCTCAACTGTTACCAATTGTGTCAAATCTTTAAATCAAGTCTTCATGCACAAAACTAAAGCTTCAAACTTGGGTATTTTAGGGAGCGATCATTCTTGTGTAAAGAAGTCTACACACCCCCAGAGTTCATCGAAACCTTCTCTTCCATAGATAACTGCTTCCAGAAGGAAGGAGAGGACCGAGGTGTCTGGGAGGCAGTGATGACAGCAGTCGTCCATTCCAGGAGGAAGCACTGTTAAGCACTCGTTAGCCACATCGGAAGTGCATCTCAGGCTGGAACCTCTTAAAGGGAAGAAAGAACGAGATTCAATCCCACTGAGTTCCTGCAGGTGATGTCATAGACATTATATGTAGATTGCTTCTTAAAACCTGAACACTATGTGAGTATCCAGGAGAAATAAATCCATCTGCGAGTTAACTGTTAGTGTTCTCCTATGTTTCCTTCCAGTGTCTTTTGCAGTGCTGAGAGAAATGATACAAATGTAAGTACAAATGTTTCCACAGTTAAACAATGGGGGTCTACACCATGTTACTCTATGGTGAGTCCATCTCCTGAAGACTTTCTTACCCAATTAAAGATTTTAAGATACGAATTTTCATCCATTTAAAACTTTGGTTACAAGTTAAGTTTTCTAACCATTTTCTTCTTTGACTGAGTGTTATTTGCATGTGTGAGGTATGTGTATGTGTGTGTGTACACATGTGTGCATGAGTGCATACATGTGTGTAGGCTACGTTGATTTAATGGACACCAGAGTTTGACTTTGATATTTTAATAGATATTCCTCTATTGCTGTCCACATTATATCTCAGACAGGGTCTTTTCCCTGAGTCTGAACCATTTTAGCTGAGCTGGCTGGCCAGTGAGTCCCAGGATCGATCCATCTCTGCCTTCCCCAGTGTAGAGGTAACAGACACATGATACCACACTTGCCTTGTAAATGGGTGTTGGGTATCCACGTTCCTTATGTTTTCTCAGCAAACACTTTGCCGTTGAGCTGTCTCACCAGCCTTTCACTGGGGAGACGTAAACATTCTTCTTCACCCTGATAGGTAGCACATCACAGCTTCAACTGCATCCCACCCACCCACTCAGAGTCGAGTGCTTGAGCCTGTATCTCACCATAGCTCTGGACCTTGGAGCAAATCATTTCTCCTTGGTTTTCTTTCTCCCTTCTAAAATCGATCTTTAATAGTAGCCTGCAGAAGGGTTATCACTGGGAATTAATGAGTTACTTCACTTTTTTACAAGTGTTTAGAATATTAAGAGAGCGCATGGTGTAAGAGCTGGACAGGTGGCAAACTGGGTCTGTTATAAGAAGGCATTTCCTACTCTCCATCTGTCCAGGAGTCTCACTGGCAGTGCAGTCACAGACATTCTAATCAGGTATTGATCTCAAATCACCTTCCATATCAGGTGTGGCTGGGGGGGACTACACATGTGGCCCTGGTGGGACACACTTACTTAGTTCTTCGCTTCAGCTATCCCTTGCATTCTTGGTGTTCAATGACTCCACAATACAAAACTGTAGCAGGAACAACGGGATGCTTCTATGTGAATGCCAGGCAGAGGTGGGGGTGGGGCACTCAGCTGCAAAAGCATCTCCTGCAGGAGGACCTGATTGAGGACTGCCTGAGAGACCAAGGGTGATTGCTGGTGCAGACAATGCCAGCCAATCAGGAACTGCTGTTTAGAAGAGATGCTTTCTTGGGACCAATGTGTGGGCGGAGGGTGTTTAAGGAGCTTGCAGCAGTGCTCAGAGGAGCCTGCTGCAGCGTTTCTCACCAGCTCCTGTAGTCTGTGTCCTGGACTCTTCCTCACTTCATCACCGACCTCCAAGGGCAGGTAGGGTCAGATGTCGAGTAGTCAGTCTAGGACACAGGTAACACAAAACCCCTCTGCTGAAGCCAGAAACCTATATTCTACTTTCCTCCCATCCCACCTCTCACACCATGTCCCCACCCCCAAAAAAGCTCTCGCTTCGCTCAAACTGAGATAATATTCAACCCAAACAGATCAAGGGGAAAGAGCTCAGTCCTGGGCCCTTGAGAGTTGTCTTTGGAGTAATTCATTATAATATCCGGGTCTTTTTCTTTTTCTCTTTTTTCCCCCATGTCTTCTGCTCTACTCTGCGGCATAATTTCTGCCTCTGACTGGATTCTGCTTGGAGGACATTGCATCTCCTTTTAGTTTGAAGGAGTTAGAATGACAAAAGGACACACACACAGGAAAACAAGGCACGCTCTCTCCTCTCTCTCTCTCTCTCTCTCTCTCTCTCTCTCTCTCTCTCTCTCTCTCTCTCTCTCCCCCTCCTGTCTTTATTCGTAATACTCCAGTCTGGCCAGCTCGTCACCTCAGGATTCCTGACATTGATGAGGTATTGAGAAGTGGAGAGTCACCTGCTGAGAGACAGACTTCAGGAGGATTGTTCAGAGCCTCTTGCTCAGCAGAACCAATAAGATTAAACCAGCCATAACCCCGTAAACCACGCGGGAAAGACCAAAAGTTTATTATTCTTTTTAATGGCATTAGTCCACGTAACTTCATTTCAATGTTCTTATGTGTTAGTCAAAGTGAGTCCTGCCTCCGTCAGAACATAAGCCGTGGAGCTGGTTTCCTATTTGCAAATCTAAAGTCCGCTGTTAGTTTTATAATTGGACTAAGGAAAACTGACAGGAAGAGACTTCTAAAATAGCTCTTGGCTGATCCCTTCTTCTCTATAGCATCGTCCTCTCCTCCCTTCCTTCGCCTTCTGTCTGGAGTCCCCACCTCCTCCTATGGTCCTGGGTTGGAATCTCTGCCTGGCCCTAGTCCAGGCACACATTGTCATGGAGAATTTCCACACTCTAACCATTAGCTCCTCTGCTGTCCATCATTTGAGACAATGTGCCGAAACGGGACAGTAAGCCTTTGATAATGTGCTTGTTTGGCTAATGATAAGAGGACACCACGTTATCTCTCATACACAGAAGTGTGTGTATCTGTAAGAGGCAGAGGGACCCACACTCAAGGACCGACTCTCCCAGCTGTGTGTCGAGAGGGAGCCACTATCACTTGATCTGGGAGTCCTACAAGATTGGCTCACCACAGAGGATTGTAAGAGTTAAAGGGGGGGGGGGGGGTAACTACGAAGCATGCTATGAACTGAAAAGGCCTCTCTGTAGAATAGAGCACCATTTTCAAGACTAGTTTAAATGATTTCAGCCACATTTCACTCTTGGGCAGATGGTAGTAAGTTCCCCATGCATGTCCACTGTCACTCCTCAGGGTCTAGCCTTTGGATTGGGCATCTTTCTTCTGCTTTCTGAAAGCATTCATGATTGACTTTTCCCCACCATAATTCTGTAGTTACTTCAGGCCAAATTAAAAGGTTACCAGAAGCACTAAGGTCTACATTAATATTCAGGATTAAGATCGGTGATCTTCTGGGCTTCTTATCAAAGTATGGCTGGTGCTTGGATTATATCTCTAGCCAATATCTCTTTGCTACAATGGCGATAAGATTCTCTAGCATTTTTTTTTTAAGTTGCCTCTTAGGATTTGCCTCTTTGAAAGCAAAATTGGTACACATGCCCATTGTACCCAAAATATTAGCTAAAGCCACAATAATTATATTTATTTACTTAACATTGATGGAGAGAGGAAATAGAACTGTCTTTCCCGTATATTTTAGTTCTCACTGGTAATCACTGAAATTCAAAAAAGTAGGGGATGTCAATGTCTTTTTGCGTATGGCAATACCTATGCTAATAAGGCTCAAAACCTCTTTTTAGTTATTTGTTTTAGTTCTGTGAGTGTGTATGTGTCCATGTAGGGGGATGTGCACCATGAGGGCACGAGCTCTCAGAGGCAAGAAGAGCTAAAGTTACAGACAGTTGTGAGCTGTCAGCAGCAGGGACCTGAACTGAGGTCCTCTGGAAGAACAATACTCACTTTTAATTCTCCCCAGCCCTCAAAGCTTTCTAACCCATAATCTTAGCTGTCAGTGTCTGAATTGCATCTTTTTAAATCTTTCTGCCCAAGTGTTGAAAATATCTATCTCTAAGCAAAGCACAGGTGTTTTTTCTTATCAAATCTAAATTTTAGCATTTTATCTGATATATTTAATCCACTTATAATTAATATAATTACTGGCTTTTTATGAGTATATAAATATGCATTATGAATTCTCTTTCCTTTCTTATCTTTTAGAAAAAGACACCTGAGAAACTAGGAAGATGGCTCAGTGAGTACAGTACTTGCTATGCAAGCATGAAGTGACCTCTGATGCCCAGCACCCATGTACAAAGGGGGATTGACGGTGGTACATTTGTAGCCACAGTAGTGATGGACAAAGAAAGGAGGATCCTGAGAGGTCACTGTCCAGCCAGTGTAATGAGATTGTGGAGTCCCGAGGTCAGGGAGAGGCTCTCAAAAATAAGGTAGAGAGGAATAGAGGAAGATACCCTGAGTCAACCTCTGATCTCACACACACACACACACACACACCCATAAACACACACACACATGCACATGCACACATGCATACACGCACACACATACAAAGACAATTAGATAACTCACCAATTCTATTTTTAAAACTATTTCAACTCTCCATGGCAACAGATGATGAACAAACATATGGGCAGGCATCACCATGGAGAGGATTTTCCAAGGAAAACAAACAGAAGGAGAGAAAATAGGATAATCCAGGGCCGTGACCTCCTCTACACCTAGAGATACACTGGTAGATGGCATATCCACCACACATGATTAAAATGCTTTAACATAAACCAGACAGTAAACACACAACTGCCATAATTAAAACAGCATTAAATTGGAATTAAATTTAAGAAACCTTTTCAAGATATATACGGTATAAATTCATAGAATGATTCACAGCATAAGAAATGTACTTTAATGCTACCAAACTATCATTTAAATGGAGTAAAATGGTTTCATGTTCTGAATATTTTACCATAATAAAAAATGTTCACAGAAAGAAAACAGAGGAGACACAGAAGATCAAAATTACCACAGAGCAATTCTCAACTGGACGATAGGCGTTCTCTGGTTACTGGCGAGGTAGCCAAGTAGCGTAGTTGCTACTGTCTATATAATCAACTACAGAAAAAACTACAGATGGGAGCAAGGAGGCAAGGCTCTTGGGAAACTTTAAACAAAATGAGGAAACTCTGGGGAGAAAGAAAGAGCATCCACAGTTGTGTGGGGAGAGAGGCTGGTGATGCAGGCAGCCAGTGCGGTGGCTGTTAAAAGCAGGTTTTTGAGGGGCTTTAAAATCCTCCTCTTGCCCCTGACAAATCACTGCATGCCTCATGGCCAAAAACATGGCAATCCTAGCACCTGCCGAGGTGCTATCAGGAGGGGATCAAAGCCCTCCCGAGTGAGATGAGAAGCAGATAACAATAAACTCTTAGCATGCACCCCATGCCTCCCTCCTCTAACCCCCAGTGACAGTGAACTACAAAATCACTTGGTGAATGATGGCCATTAATCCAGGTACAGAGGATTTGCTTGGTTGTGTGGAGGCGAAATGAACTATGATAATGAGTTGATAATGTCAAAACCCTCCAAGCTGGACAACAGTGTCCCTCTCTTCTCATTGTCAAGAAGTAAGAAATACACCAGGACTCAACCCTCAGCCCTTCTCTGAAGCCCGATGCCCGATTATGTAGGTGATGCACTGTGGGAAAGAGGAGCTTGTGGACAGACATATGCATCTAAAGCATTCATCTCCTGCAAAAGCAAAGCTAACCAACCAGAGAGGAGTGACTCCCAAACTGAGGTAGACATACCAGAATATGAAGGAAACAGAATAAAATACTCTAAAGTAGAGGGCTAGTGTTATAAAATGGGAACAAGAAATCATAACGAACACAAAAGGCCATAGGAAGAGTAAAAGGCGTGTAACCAACATAGGGAACCAGAACAGATTCTGGCAACAGATAAAGGATTATATATGAATTACCATGAGGAAAAATATAATTACATCATTTGCAAAAAAAAAAAAATTGTAATTAAAAGAAGCCAAACTCAAGAGGTCAAAAGCACTTTCATATCTAAATAAACCTAAATCAAATCTAAATGAAAATAAAATTTGATGTGGAAGTAGGAGTATTGGGAGGTGAGTGAGGGCCAGCAGGGGTGGGAGCCGAGAGCATAGGACAGCTGGGGTGTGAAGAAAACCCAGTGACACACATGTATAGGAGGTCTAGGCAGACCCGATAGTTTGAAAAGTTTAAATATCATCGGTGGGGAAAAGGAGTCTAACTGGTGGTATAAGCAAGACAATTGATAATGGCTTCGGTTTAGATTATTTGAGTATTCAAAGTGAAATTCTCTCTAAGAAGGAAATAAGAAAAAACTGGGTTGGAGTTGAGGATGTAGCCCGGAGATGGAGCACTTGCCGAGCATGTGGGAGCTGATCCTGGTGGTGGGAGGGGGTGACCACAAAACATAGGAAACAGTAGTCAGCATAGAGATTCAAGTATATGTGAGGCAGGCTGTGATAGGCTTGAGGGAACCAGGGGAAACTGGAGCTGCATGTCCACACTGTGTCTTCTAGTGTTTCCAGTCCCCCTTTGTGGAATGCCCTTGGAATTTTAGTTTTTTCCCACTAGACCACAAACTTGGGTGCCAGGACACTCAATCAACTGCCCCATACATGTGCTAATGAAGGATCTGTGTCACCAGAAGACCTATTAGAATAACATTTGCATTATACATTTTGTGGCCCTCCATTGGCTCTTCTAGAGTAATTCCCTGAAAGGGAGATCTGGTCTACCATGATGAAGGAGGAGGAGGGTCCAGTGAACATGCCACCAAATGTCATAAATATTCATTACAACTTAACTCCTTGCTAAAGTAAAATGCTAACCTCCTCTCTTTAAGTCAGCCTGTTCCTCCCTCTCTCCTTCCTTCCATTTCTCCCTGTCCTCCCTCCTCTCTGTCTCTCTGTCTCTCTGTCTCTCTGTCTCTCTGTCTCTCTGTCTCTCTGTCTCTGTCTCTGTCTCTGTCTCTCTCTCTCTCTCTCTCTCTCTCTCCACCCTCCCTCTCTGGGACATACTATTCAATTTGCTTTGCAAAAGCAGTTTTGAAGTGAGTCTTTTGGCTGCATTCTCCAAGATGACAAGAACTTAGGAGAAAACATTACTAGGAGCAGATGTGTCAATAGGCTGATAATTTCTCAGAATTATTGAACAACAATGAAAACCTCTGATGGACAAGGCTTTTTGTATGCCTAAGTATGCTACAGTAAAACCCAAGACTATCAGAGATAAAGGCACTATTCAAAATGTTTCCAAGAAGAGGATAAAAAATAACCCACAGTGGAAAAATAATAAAATTTATGTCATATAACTTGCCAGAAATGTGGACTCAAGAAGTGGAATTTTTTAAGGAAAATACCCACATTCTTAAATTTTATATTCAGTGGAACTGTCTTTTAAATATGAGGATTAGTAAAAATATTCCAAAGCATATGGACTTCAGGATATATCAATTTGAAAGAAATTTCTGGAGAAAATATGAAATAAAGATTAAATGATGTCTTATAAGAATGCAATGGAAGATAGAGGAATTAGGCAAATAGTTCACTTAAAAACCGGAATTAACCAAGAGACAAAGAAAAAGACAGAGCCACACAATCCAAACTAGCATGGTGTTGGATAAAGGTTTGTGCTCTCTCTCTCTCTCTCTCTCTCTCTCTCTCTCTCTCTCTCTCTCTGTGTGTGTGTGTGTGTGTGTGTCTGTCTGTCTCTGTGGGTGGGTGCATCTGTGTCTGTGTGCATGTGTGTATGCATTGGAGTGTTGTGTGTTTGTGTATCTGTCTGTCTGTGTGTCTGTCTGTCTTTGTGGGTGGGTGCATTTATGTCTGTGTCTGTGTGCATGTGTGTATGCATTGGAGTGTGTGTGTGTGTGTGTGTGTGTGTGTGTGTGTGTGTGTGTGCACACACGTGCATGCACGCATATTCTTTAATATCTCGAGATATGCTTTCTTTATTCTGGTCCTTCAGAGTTTGTGAGAGAATGTTATACTGTATCAAGGGCCTTTTCTGCATTTATTGAACTGATCTTTTTTTGTTTTCTGTCCTTTTTTGTGTAACTGAGTAGAAAAAAAATATTATGTTTTTATGAATTGGTTCAAGAAAAGTATCAAATAAACTTTAACACCTATTTATAATTTAGCCAGTCAAGGAGTTGAGTATAGAATTATAAAGCATGTGTGTAGCCGATATACAACAAGTATATTATTTTATACAGGCTTGTTAGGAGCATTTGTTTAAAAACACAGACTGACAAACGTTGTAATACAAATACTGACTAAGAATGCTATCATGGATGCAGTCTGCAATGTAATATAAGAGGAAATAAAACTATCAGGAGTGGGAGGGGGAGATGTAGCTCATCTGCTGCAGTCAACTTCCTGGCAGGCTACCATTGTAGCCACACAGAGCCCTTGGCTCAGCAGGGTCCTGGGATTGGCTGAATACTGTGTGTGCCATGCTGGAATTCCTAACAATTTAAGTGTTATTTGCAAGTGAAGTCTTACGAGGCAAAGAAGCATGCACGTGAGCAGAGGAGAAACGTGACAGTTAAGTCTCACCCGTGCATTCTGTCAAAACACTGAGGTCATGATGGCCCCTGAGCCAAGTGAAGGCACACAATTGAATGGCACTCAAAGCAAGCATAATGACTGTGTTACATTTGTAATGATATGATCCAGACAGCCTGAAACTAACATACTTTAAGCCAGAGCTTCCTTTGAATGCAGGAATGTGATGGTGTTTCTAGAAACATAAGGGAACCTCTTAATAACCAAGGAAACCTCTTAATTCCTTTAACTTCTGCCCTTCCTGGTGTCAGCTAGGGCTGGGTACCTATGCTAGTGAGTGGGAGCCCAGGGCTCCTTATTCTCTCAGTCCTTCCAAACCTGAACAGAAGACAGAGGGTGGAGGAACATCCTGTCATAAAAAGGACTGAACTGAAAGCTTCCTCTGGGAAAGAGTTTGCACGCTCTTGTATTACAAGGGGTCAATTCTGAACACACAATCAGTGCTCTTACTCTAGGTTTGTGGCTAGAAAAATGGTTCTGTAGTTAAAGACATGTACTGCTCTTGCAGAGGACCCAAGCATTGCCTCACAAGCACCTATAACTCCAGTTCCAGGGGATCTGATGCCCTTACTGGCCTCCATGAGCAACACACACACACACACACACACACACACACACACACAGAGAGAGAGAGAGAGAGAGAGAGAGAGAGAGAGAGAGAGGTCGAGAGAGAGGTCAGTTTGAAGCCAGTATGACTATTGCACAAAACTTAAGCAAAAAAAAAAAAAAAAAAAAAAAGTAATAAAGACAAACCAAGTTCTCAGAAGTGGGAAAAAAATCTAGAATATAAAACTAACTTCTAAAATCAGAATCATTTCACTAAGCTATAAATAGTCAATTAGAAAAGATATTTAGATAATATAAAACATTATTTATAAAACTAATAAAATGCCTCAGATCTAATTTAATTGAGAGCACCCACCCTAGGACTCTAGTATGAGTATGAATAGACAGTATAGGTTCTTGGTGGACAAACATGCACACACCAGTTCTCCCTTAGTTAACCTGCATTTTTAACACAATCTTCACTACAATCCCTGCTGGAGTTTTATTTAAGTACTTAATAAACATATTTAAAAACCTTGTGCAGACAATAAAAGTTCACAAATAGCAAGGCAATTAGAAGAAAGCAGATGTTTAAAAAGAGCAGTTAAGCATGCATACACAAAATGTACACATGTGCACACATACACACTAACATGTACATACCCACATGCACAAGCACCCACACACATTTCTCAA
Organism: Rattus norvegicus; assembly: GCF_021556685.1. Taxonomy (NCBI): domain Eukaryota; kingdom Metazoa; phylum Chordata; class Mammalia; order Rodentia; family Muridae; genus Rattus; species Rattus norvegicus. The sequence goes on from NC_141546.1 coordinate 98,516,437, forward strand.
TAGAGCTTGACTGAAAGATTGGGAAGAAATCCATTCAAAACCTATTATTATACGGCAAGAACAGAGTCAGAGAACACATGGTGGGTAGGGAGTTTACTTGATAATCTGGAGCAGTCTCATGGCATAACAAAAAAACTATTCAACACTTTACATAAGTGTAGGTTCTAGACAAATGTGAAGTGGTTCTCTTCACAGATGATAGAACAGACCTAGCTTCATGGTGTGGGACTCAGGAGGGATGTAGCTAAGATGGGTCAGGGTCAAAATATTCTATTGCTGCCATTTTAAAGCTCTTCCCAGTGTTTAAAACTGCACAGAGCTGGCATGTGGGTATGGTGGCTTGAATGAGAACTGTCCCCATATTCTTGACATTTGAATGTTTAGTCACCAGTTGGTGGCACTGTAGAAACAAGAATGTCTCAAAAAAATTTAAAAATCCAAATTGTCTTAGTTAGGGTTTCACTGTAGTGAACAGACACCATGACCAAGACAACTCTTATGGAGACAACATTTAACTGGGGCTGGCTTACAGGTTCAGAGGTTCAGTCCATAATCATCATGGTGGGAGCATGGCAGCATCCAGGCAGGATGGTACAGGAGGAGCTGAGAGCTCTACATCTTCATCTGAAGGCTGTTAGTAGAATATTCACTTCCAAGCAGCTAGGATGAGGGTCTTAAAGCCCACACCCACAGTGATGCACCTACTCCAACAAGGCCACACTTACTCTAACAGGGTCACACCTAACAGTGCCACTCCCTGAGCTGAACATCTACAGACCATCACACAAATTATAAGGGGAAAATTGACAGAATAACATGGATAGAGGAATCAAACAGCACTGTTGTGTAGAGTGTGTAACAGTGACACCAGCTTTCACTGAGACTTTCAAGCTTGCCCCTGGATTTTCTGCTGTTTGCTGTTGCTGCTGTTTAAGACAGAATTTCGTGCATCTCGGGCTATTCTTGAACTTACGGTGTAGCTGAAGATGACTTTGAACTTCTGGTCCTTCTGCCTCTTCTTCTCCAGCACATCGATTACAACAGTGAACCATTATGCCCATTTCATATGGTGCTGGAGACAAGACGTGGGCCTCCTGCACATTAGGAAAGCACTCTACCCACTGAGTTGTGTCCCAAGATCCTTTCGATTATTTTCATAGGAACAATAGGTCTGACTCAAATTATTGTGTATACTTGATTTTCAAAGTATTGAATTACTTTTCCCAGTTTTGGTAACAATTTCTAGAGATAAACAGATTTTTGGAATAAACATGAATACCAGGGTAACACAGTATTTGTGATGATGAGAGAGTCAAGAAGAGGATACTTGCAAAGTAACCCTCTACCAGGAGTCAAAATGCCTTTGAATTAAAAAAAAATATGCTTTATGGAGGGACTGAGATATCAGATGATTCTGAAAGTCAGGTAAGTCCAGACTATTCAACACATCATTGTAGACTTTTAAAAAGTCTTAATTTTTTTTGAAAACTTGTACCAACTCTTAAAGCTATATCTTTAAGACTTGGGCTTGTTTTTAGTTCTAAACAAAGTATGAGAGTGACTCTCAGAATAACTCATTATTTTCAGGGCACCACAGCCTGGGTCAAGTTTTTTGACTTCCATATTGGATAAAAGCTCACAGAAACACGAAAACATGGATTCATTAATCAACTTTCCATCTCTGTGAAGGAAAACCTGAGGCAATCAAGTTATAAAAAGAAAAAGGTATCTTGATTCACAGTTTTGGAAGTCCATGACAACATGAATCTATTGCTTTGGACCCAAACGTACATAGGTGGTACATCATCATGGTGGAATCATGTAACACACAGAGCACAACCATTCACGTCATGACCAGAAAGCAAAAGAAGAAGATAAAATAGGATCCTGGGGAATTGGCTCAGTGGGTGAAGTGCCTTGACACCAATCTGGTCTTGAGCTGAGTTTGCTCTTTAGAACCCATGAAAGAAACACGAGGCATGGCGATGGGCACTTCTAATTGCAACAGTGGGATGAAGGAACAAGAGCTCCTTGGAGCTCGCTGCAGGGCAGTTTAGCTACTGGATACGTCCTAGGTGAGTGAGAGATACTATCTTAAAAACTAATGGTTGGATGATGACTCAGGAATGATCCTTGAGGTTGTACTCTGTCCTCTGAATGCAGAAACACACATGCACACACACACCTCCTGACTGGAGTAATAACTTTTCGGTTGCTGTGATAAACACCTTGACCAAGAAAACTTATAAAAGGAAGAGTTAATTTTGGCTTATGGTTCCAGAGGGTGAGAGTCCATCATGGCGGCGGCAGCAGCAGGGATAGTGGCAGGAACAGAGGCTGAGAGCTCACAATTTGAACCACAAGCAGAGTGGGGGAATTGAATTTCAGAGCCTTCCCTCAATGGTGTGCTTCCTCTAGCACGGCTGTACTACCTAAACCTTCCCAAACAGTACCAGGAACTGAGGACCAAGCATTGAAATGGTTTGGACTTATGGGAGGCATTTCTCACTCAAATCATGGCATCTATGTATACACCGAGATCTATATGCAACACACACATGCTCACCCACAAAGCAGACAAGAAAACAAGCAAAAAACTGCCAAGAACCAGCCTCAGCTTCATCAGGAGTCCTGAGGAAGGAGAGTTTGGGAGTGGTCAAATTATAGCTCAAAGTTAGTTGTGGTGTATAAGATAACAGCCTTGTAGTCTGCTCAAGATGACCCCCTAGTCAGCTCTCTGTAGATAGATAGCTCTTGGCTCTGTAGTCTGCTCAAGAAAAAAAATTCTAAAAGCTCTCTGGATAGCTCATGAGTTTTCCAGCCAAAGTCAGAAAAGTTGCTAGAAAACATTCTAAGAGTTGTGTTCACTCTCCAAGCAGATCTCTCTGGGTAACTGCTAGAACAGATTCTAAAAGAGCTGTATTCACCTTCGAACAGTTTTCTCTGTGTATCGCTCACTTGAAGTCCAAAGCCCAGTCTTTCATTTACATATCAATTCAGTCATTTACCCCAGCTTCCCTTTTGATTATTCCATGAATCAGCATTTTATGACTTTAGCCTCTTGACACTTAGGAAAAGATAGCAAGTACTTTTTTTTTTTTTTGTAACACAGCAAATGAATTCAAAGATCTGCCTCTTTGAGCACAGACAAGAAGCTAGCTGGAAGGGATCTTGCTCTGAGATTGCCATTCCCATCATGCCCAGGCCTAACCTCACTCATCCCAGGTTGACCTTGGACTCAGGAACCTGCCTGCCTTTAAAAGCACAAACAATAAACGTATGTGGGCGGGATCCTGTCCTGTGATCACCACTCCCAAATCTCTTTATCTTCTTCCCTAATATTTTTCTGACAAGCTGGCTCGGAGTGCAGCTGTCTCTACACGTTCTGCTTGCTCTGTTTCAGAGGTGGGAAACCTTGTCACAACATCCCTTCTAGACCATGCAGAACTTGACAAAAAACAAAAACAAAAACAAAAACAGAAAGAGTAATGAAAGAGGACATAATCTCCTTGAGCTCATGACCCCAGTGACCTAAAGACTTCCAAAGAAGATTGAACCTCTTGAATGTTTGATTCATTCATTCCTTGGTACCAGTTTTGGTTCACACCTTTAGTATGAGAAACAAAAGACATTTAGGACTCAAACTATAACAATGTGTTCAGATTGTTTCCTTCAGTAAACACTTCAAGCCCACTATTAATTTTTTTTCTCAGTCTCATTCCAACTTTGTGAGCTATACTCCAATAAGAGTGAATCTAAAAGTGAGGGTTCTGTAAAAATAATCACAGGCTTGCCTTCTTTCCTTAGAAGGGAGAACTTTCAACAGTGTCACAAAAACAGGTGATTACTCTGGTTAAAAAGTATGTAGAGGGCTGGGGATTTAGCTCAGTGGTAGAGCGCTTGCCTAGCAAACGCGAGGCCCTGGGTTCGGTCCCCAGCTCTGAAAAATAGAAAAAAGAAAAAAAAAGTATGTAGGAGTCTCACTTCAAACTTATGCTTGGAACAAGCATGTTATGTGGAAATGGCTGACAACTTTCACTCTGTCACATTGACAGGACAAATGTCATTTTAATGGCTTCTCGGGCATTGTCCCATTTTTTCATGTCAATGGAAAACTGATTGTCCTAAAATGCAACTAAAACTTTTGCTGTTTAATTGGATGTTTTCAGTAGATTTGTGTATATGGGGGTTGGTGTGAGTACTTTTTATCAAAGCAGCAGCATCTTTCGTCTTTATCAGTATTTATTAGGCAGACTGGAGTCTGCAATAAACCTCTCATGTATCTTTTAATCTACAAATGTAAAATATTTATTAATGGATTTTTTTTTCTGTGTTGACCAGATCTTCCTTGATGCATCATTGGCCTTTATACAAGCTTTTGGTTGAATTTGCATATATTTATTTAGGGTTCTTATATCTTTGTCCTTGAATAACATTGATCTGTAGCCTTTGGTTATCTTTCTTTAATAAGTGTCAAAATTTATCCACTCTGTTTTTAAAAATTACTTAAGGGGGTAAGAAGATGACTCAGTGGTAAAAGGTACGCTTCTCAAGTATGAGGACTATAATTTGGACCTACAGAGCTCATATAAATGCCTGTTGGTCATGGCAACCCACCTGGGATTTTAGCAGACGATGGTGGAGACAGAGGGTAATGCCCCTGCCCCAAGAGTTAGCATCATGCTAAGGGGAGAAAAACTCAAAGCAAGCTGGCAAGAAAGAAAAGTAATATCCGGGAAAGGAACATCAGGTTTGATGGACAGACCCTCCCTCACTGAATAGGAGGAAGCCCTATGGAGAATGATTCCCAATGTCAACTTCATGCTTCCACATGGGCACTCATTTGTATGCACTCTGCACCCCTCTCCCAAAGAGAAAGAATAAAATGACCCGAAACCCAGCAGGGTAGTATGTGCTTGTAATTATTGTACCTGGAGGCAGAGGCAGGAACATTATCAATATAAGATGTGAGACTTGCTTGGGCTCCAGGCCAACCTGGGATATGCAATGAGACCCCGTCTCAAAAATAAAGAAAAAAGATGAAAAATTCTCTGTAGTTTTCTATGCTCTGAGGATTTATATAACAACAACAACAACAACTATTACTACTACTACTACAAAAACATATGCTAGAACTTTTCAAGAAAATGACCTTGAACTTTCCCACAGAGGAGTGGATGGTGGGTCTCTCCCAATTGCTTTGCCTTTCTTGATTATTTATCTTTCCCAGTTGAACAGATCTTCTGGAGTCAGGGTTCCTTCTCTATTTTCACAGAACACCATGAGCTTCATTTACAGCATGGTTCTACCTCGGTAAAAGCAGGACATACTCCTTCAAGCTTCAGCTCTTCAGGGTCTATAGTTTTCTCTTTGCTCCTTCACGACGTGATTTGTGGCATGTTTTAGCTTTAAACAGCTCAGAATCCATCTGTTTTAGTGATCTTCTTTAGGAAAAAGATACTTCGATTGCAAGTCTTATCATTTTTATTCATTTTATGGGCATGTCTTCCATTAGTTTCTGCTTTTATTCTTTATATTTTATTTGCATTTCGTGGGCTTATCTTCCCATTTCTTTGTCACTAATTGAACAGTTGCTCTGTGTGACACTGGTTTTCTGAAAGCATGAGTAAATAACCGGTTATTCACTGGAATACTGATATTTACATTTGAATACCACCATACAAATTAAATGTGGTCACTTGCATATATGTGCGTATATTATAGGTAATTCTAATATATTTTAACCAAGTTTTAGTTAGAAAATTATCATATAAACATCTTACATTTTTAACACTTGACTTTTTAAGAAAGTGACATTTTATTAAATTATGGTCAAAGCTTGTCCACTTATTTCTCTTATGTCAAGAGTAGCTTTATTTATGTGTATGTGTGTGCATGAAGGCCACACATACATACAGATGCCCACAGAGGCCAGAGGAGGGCATGAAATTCCATGAAGCTGGAGTTACAGGTACTTGTGAGTTGCCCAGCAAGCGTGCTATGAATAAAATTTGGGTCTTCTGGAAAAGCAGCAAGAACTCTTAACTGATAAGCCATATCTCTAGGCCCTAGTTATTGGTTTTCATTCCTAAATTTATTTGTGTCATTTGTAGCTCATTCTTAAGACATACTCCAAATCTGCTAGGAAAAAATATGTTTCCTGTGTCCTGGTTAACTAGTCACATACACATATTTAACCGATACTGTTAATTCAACTATTAAACATATATATTCGATGCTATGATGGCATTTTTCAATCATGGACAGTGTTGAAGTAATTCATGTTGTTGTAAAAATATAAAAAATAAAACAGCCATTTCCCTCACTAGGTCTGTCTCCACAGTGTCTCAAGATACCTGCTAGATATCTTAGTCTCAGTCAGCAAAGCCTCTCATTCACTTTGCTCCATCCCATATCATACTGCCCAAGGCCTCTCTCTGAGCCTGGCTGCAATCTCTCTACCTATCTAGCTCTCACTGCAGGTTTCCATGCCAGAAGCACACATCCCAACTCCAAGGCAACCCAGACTAGCAGCCGCACACTCTCCCAACTCAATTCTCCACAAGAAAGAACACACAACACAATAACTTTTGATTCAATTGATATGATGTAATTGCCCACCTAATCATACAAAGCCCTGCACACATCCATCCCTCAAGAACATTCATAACAACCTGTAAAGGTACAGCGTGGGATCTTAACATCAGCTTCCACTCTCTCCCTGCCCCACTTCTCTCTCCTCTTCCAATCCAGTCTCCTCCTCTTCCTTCAAACTTTTCTCCCGCCCATCCTTCCTTCTCGTCCAATGACAGGCCTCATTCTATCTTGTACCTGCCTCACCTGTGACATCATCCCACATTTCACTCACCCATATTTCTAGATTTCTCTGAAAATTTCAGCAGATTTTTTTCCATGTGCTATCTGAGGGGCTTGTTACAGACTCAGAGGCGTTGTTTCCTATTCACACTGTTTAGAGAGGAGGCATCATATTCTTGACTCTTTCCTGCCCATCCTCACCCCGAGAGTCACCTGACATGCTCTCCCCATTCAGGCAAATATTTTTAGAAAGGTATCCTCCCCTACTCTGCCAAAATACTCTCCATTCTTCTCCTCCTTTCTCTCCAACCACTGCCAGCTGTACGTACACATCCACACGTAAATATGCTAGCTTCTCTTGCTAGACTTAAGTTCCTGAAAGGCAAGAAATGTGTTTGCCGAGTGCCATAATCCAAGCATTCTTGTAACGCCTGACAATCCAAGCATTCTTGTAACCCCTGACAATTCATTGATGTTCAGTAAATAAATGCAAATGTTAATGTAGTAGTGTTCATTTGGGTCTTATTATTCTTACTGGTTATCACTCAATTTGCCCAGTATACTCATTTCTAATGGTTTGATAACATTTATTTTAGGTAGTTCTCCAGGAATTAGCATGGTAGCAATATTCAATTTAGGACTCTGTTTTAATGTGAAAAATTGACCCATTCACATTTACTGTAGTAGTGATCTGTCTGTACTCATTTCTGTCATTTGAAGTTGTGTATTATTTCCAGGCACAGTTGCTCATGTAAATAGTCCTAGTCCTAGTACTGATAAACCTGAGTCAGAAGGATTATTTGAACAGCTAGAAATGACATCAAGATCCTGCCTCAAAAATAAATAAATAGAGGCTAGAGAAATGGCTCAGGAGTTAAGAGTACTGGTTGCCCTTGTAGAGTACCTTAGCATGACCCACCCCCCAGCACCCATGTGGTGGCTCATAATGGTCTGTAACTATAATTCCAATGAATCCATTGCCCCTCCCTGGATGCTTATGATACATAGATACACACATTTAGACAAAACTCTCATACACATAAAATTTAATTTTGAAAAATTAAAGTAAATCATGAAAATATTAAACAAAATATGTTTATTATTATTTTCTCTATTGGCAAATAGTCTTGATTAATAGCTGACAGACAAACAGATATGAATACTTTACAGTACACCAAGCCTGTCACAGTACCTTTGTATTTTGAATCCCAATATTTACAACAACCTTAGGGAAGGAAACAAGACGTTGTGAGGTTTGGTCTCCTGTCTAAGATCCTGTGAGTGCTAAGTTGTCAAAACAGAAGTCAGATGCCTCTAGTTTTCTCTTCCTCTCTTCTCCGAGGTTCTGGTTTTTAACTCAAATGACTTAAACCAGTGGTTCTCAACCTGTGGATCATGATTGCCTTTAAGCATTGAATGACCCTTTCATAGAAGGGGTCACCTAAGACCATGAGAAACACAAATATTTACATTACAACTCATAACAGTAGCAGAAATAGCTATACAGTTATACTGATAATATAACTGCATATCTATCATTAATAGATATACAGTTATGAGGAATCATCACAACATGAAGAACTGTATTAAAGGTCATAATATTAGGAAGGTTGAGAACCACTGCTTTAATTAAACCACTTTCTACTTTTTATACCTAGAAATTCAATGTTTATCTTTGATATTTCAAATTTTTAAAAATTTAGTATCTTGTCCTTACTTTTCTTGAAAGCTATAGTGTTGCCAGTCTACACTCATTACTGTTCCCCTTCTTGAAGTTTAGTTAAAATAACCTAGAATTTTGTTTTTATTCTAGGGTTGCCATATTGTCACCAATTTCATGTTGCATATTTCTTTTCGAATGATCTTTGTGAATCCTTTTGCTGTACACTCTAGAAAAGTTTCCCCTATTACATTTTTTGAAAAAGGTTTATTTATTTATTTAATATATGTGAGTACATTGTAGCTGTCTTCAGACACACCAGAAGAGAGCATCGGATACCATCCCAGATAGATGTGAGCCACCATGTGGTTGCTGGGAATTGAACTCAGGACCTTTGGAAAAGCAGCCAGTGCTCTTAACAACTGAGCCATCTCTCCAGCCCTCCCCCATTAATAATATATTAATATATTATCAATCACTAATATATTCTTTTAGGTTTGCTATATTACAAGATCCCTGTCTTTCTCTTTCGGAAATTGGTAATCAGACAATCATTTTATTAATTTCCTAAACTTCTTTTTTATTCTTTGATTGATTCTTGGTCATTGAAATCTGTCTTTGTTTTGGTTGAAACTCCCTTCCAACTCTTCCCAAAGTTACTTACATTTTTTTTCTATTTATTCTTCAATTTTCAATCTCTCTCTCTCTCTCTCTAACGTCAGCTATTTGTCTTTGTTTTATCCTTATATGTTATTGATTGGCTCTCAAATAATTTTTCATTGTCCAATCTGATTTATCAGTACAGGTCATATTTAGTTTTGATTATTAACTTGCCAGAGTCTAGAGTTGTCTGGGAATTTCAATTTGGAAACCACCCAAATCACATTGACCAGTGTGCATGTCTATGAAGGATTGTTTTGATTGTTAACTGATACACTGTGGGCAGCACCATTCTCTAGGCAACCTGTTGTATGAAAGCTAGCAAGCATGAGTCTACAAGTAAATCATCAAGCAGTGCTCTCCATAGTTTCTGATTCAAGTCAAGCTGGAGTGCCTAACCTAACTTCCTTCAGTGGTGCACTATGACCTGGTGTAAGCCAAAAAATTCTCCTCCCCTATGCTAATTTTGGTCAGAGTGGGTTTTTTTAAATAATTTTTAAAAAGTTTTTATTTATTTATTTATTTAGTTAGTTAGTTATTTATTATAAGTACACTGTAGCTGTCTTCAGATACACAAGAAGAGGGCTTCAAATCTCATTACAGATGGTTGTGAGCCACCATGTGGTTGCTGGGATTTGAACTCAGGACCTCTGGAAGAGCAGTCAGTGCTCTTAACCACTGAGCCATCTCTACAGCCCTGGTCAGAGGGTTTTATCACAGCAACAGAAATCAAACTATCATACTTGCCTTAATTAGGGTTTTACTGCTGTAAACAGATACCATGTCCAAGGTAAGTCTTACAAAGAACAAAATTTAATTGGGGCTGGCTTACAGGTTCAGAGGTTCAGTCCTTTATCATCAAGGTATCAACATGGCAGCATCCAGGCAGGCATGGTGCAGATAGAGCTGAGAGTTCTACATCTTCATCTGAAGGTTGCTAACAGAATACTGACTTCCAGGCAGCTAGCCCACACCCACAGTGACGCACTTCCTCCAACGAGGCCACACCTCCTAATAGTACCACGCCCTGGGCCAAGCATACACAAACCATCTCAATACTTCAGTAATTCACTCACTTTCTCTGTCATTGAAGGAGCCCATCTGTTCCATCATCCTCAACAGAGGAAGGCGGAGCAGTGAGCATGCGGTGGGCGGACATGCTGAAGGGCAGGCTTCCTGTTACTGAGGAACAAGGAACAAAGAAGGAGAGAGGCCAGATGCAAAAGTTTTCCTTTGGGGGTTAATGTTCTCAGGTAGTTAGTTCATCCTTGGCAGAACCGAGTTTCCCTTGTCGCCCCCTGCAACATTGAAGATTTCTAAAATTAACTTGGGCTCTGCTCCATTTCTCTGCCAAGTTCCTCCCACAGGGGTACACTAGTCTCTCCGTGGCCAACACATGACATTAATCATTCTCATGACAAAAATAACCTTCACAAAGAACTCTGTCCAAAAACATGTGAAGGCCCCGGTTTGGATCAGTTTAGCCTTGAAATCACGCCATGGTTTCTCGATATCAAAATCAAGGCCGAGGGTGATAATGAGGCGGTGGAGATTCCAGCCTTGGTCCAGGGTTACGTAGGTAAGGACGGAGTCATGAGGGGACCCCCAGAGAGACGGCAATGCTTGCGGGACCCCCGGGCCTCGTTCGCTAGGTCGCCAGATCCTCTAGTATGGTGTGGGTTATGGGATCCTCTTTAACCCTTGATCAGGTCACAGAACCTAAAGGAAAAATATTTTTTTTTTTTAAAGAAAAAGTCTGGAAGAGACAAAGGTGTGGATTTTAGGGAGGTGTGCCTTAGCACCGAGGCATAGAGTTATCTGAGACAGGATCTGTAATGGCTTACCCAGGCCATGCTTTGGAGACTTACGAACCCGTGATAGCTCAGCCTCAGGCTGTCGTTCCTGTGATTTATAAGCAGGATTCAGCTCCTCATATACAGCCATGTGCCATTCTCTTTAAGCCCTCGTGTTCAAAAGACTGCTCCTACATGTGTCAGAGTGCTTAATAGGAAACACAAGACACTCTGGAGACCTCAGTCCTATCTCCTAACCATTAGCTACTTGGATCGCTCCAAACTTTGACTTTCTATCTCGAAAGTTTGAGGAGACAGGAGACATGCCGGGTGAGCTTCTTCTGTGTCTCCCACCAGATGCTGTCTACCGCAGAAGCCGAAGAGGTCATGCAGTGGGCCAATTAAACAGCAGTCAACTGAATAAATGAGGTGGGGGGGCGGGGCAGCAATAGACTTTCCCTTCCACAGACAGTTAGCAGAACACAAGATTAACTTTTCTTGAGGCTCTCATGGGTAACTCTCTATTCGTTCTGTCAAACCTTTGGCTTTTGTTAGAGGATCTTGACCAGGCGGGCATCTTTGGCATAACAGAGGGACTACCCTTTAATTGCTGGCAGAGAAAATCTGTTTTCCAGATCTATTACCAGTACTGGCATGAACCTGTTCTCAAATATGAGACTGTGAGGAGGATTTTCAGATACAGTTGCCTTAACGTTGCAGGCTAATATAGAACTGGACAATTTATACACGGGGCCTCCGTGCTCGTGAGCTGGCAGCTCACTTCCTTTCTTCCTTGATCTTCGTGTTCAGCAAATAAAACTCTGATCTCAGGTTCTTAGTTTGGGGATGAGAATGACAACGGTATGGAACGGAGCTGAGGAGACCAAGCTGGACTTTCCACGTGGAAATAATTCCATACCATAAGTAGATTCCATATCATAGATAGAGAGGTAGATGGTAGACAGACAGACAGATTTCATTCCAGTAGTTTAAGACCTGAGTGGATGTTGCCTACTACTGTGTTAGACACTCTAGAGTTTGGCCGAGAGATCCAAATGATGAGTGCTAACATCACAGTCTCTTTAGACAACCCAGCTCAGGGAGAAGAAGGGCAAAAAATCCACATATCTCACTTTTCTTTCTTTTTTTCTTTCATTTTTTCCTTTTTTTTTTTTTTTGGTTCTTTTTTTTTTTTTCCGGAGCTGGGGACCGAACCCAGGGCCTTGCGCTTCCTAGGCAAGCACTCTACCACTGAGCTAAATCCCCAACCCCCTTTCCTTTTTTTTTGTGGTGAGCTACACACGTGCATGTTTGTATGTGTGGAGCACATGTGCAGAGGTACATATTTGTGTGTATGCTCACATGTACAGTGCACCTGTAGCTTGCTATTTTGGCATCCCTCTTGCCCTAGGAATCCCTTGTCTCTGTCTCCTGTGTACTTAGGTTACAGAGTATCGGCCAGGCCCACCCAGCTTCTGCATGGGTCCTGAGGATACGAGCTCTGGAACTCACATTCTCCTGGGGAGGTCTTTGCCCACTGAGCCATTACCCAACTGATGTTTGATCATTAAACTGTGTGAACTGAATGGGCTACCTCCTAGATATATAATTAAGAAACATAACTTTGGAAGAATAAAAAAAAAAGATCTTTTTTCTCCATCCTAATATCAAGCCAAAATACATTTAATATTTTTTTACATTTTTTTCTTTCATTGGATTTTTTATTTACATTTTAAATATTATCCCCTTTCCTGGGTTCCCCTCCAGAAATCTATCTCATCCCCTCTCCCCCTGCTTCTAGGAGGGTGCTCCCTCACCCACCCACTCCCTCCCACCTCCCTGCCCTGACATTCCCCTACACAGAACAAGGACTTCATCTTCTGAGGGCTGCTTTCGAAAGCCATGGGATCTTCTCTGCTTGTGGACCAGCTCTGTTTGACTTGCTCTGTGTTCTGCATCCCTGCCTCCCTCCACAGAAAGGGCGCTGTAAGACAGGCTCTCCTGTCTGGCCTTGCAGCTATTGGGAGGATCCTGTCCTAAGCCCCGTCCATCGTATCTCGCAGCAGTATCTACACAAATGGGAAGGGTTCTTTGGGATCCGGTTACTATGACTAATCCAGATCCCTCTTTATATGGTCTGTTAAGAAGCATAGGATAAAGTTCATGGTCTTTTTCTAGTACTCAGGAGGACCACTCTTAACCCATATTTACAAGATTCCTTTTCTTATTTCTTTCTACTTCCATTCCCTTGATAATGTATGTTATTTTACCATGTTGAATTGCATACATTTTTATAAGCTTCTGCAATGCCTTCAAGGAGCAGAGCAAGCACAAATTAAAAAACAATCTAGATATACAGCTCAGTATCTGCTCATCTTTTTTCTTGGGTTTGGCCTTCCTAGCCCTATTGGGTCTGATCTGATTATTTCATGGGGTAGGACAAATCCCGCTGAGCACACAAACTCACTTAATCAGTTTCACAGCATCTCCTCGTCAGTAACAGACAGGTTGTTAGATTGCTGTAAAGTACGGAAATTTATAAACGCAGACGATTTTATTATCAAGCTCACTCTGACTTCCTTCACATAGAAACGAGTGTGGAGGAGGAAGAGGAGGCAACCAGAAGGGGGAGCAGTTAAATCAGCCATACACATGCTCCTCAGAAAGCCCTGGGGCTCACAGAGGGCTGGCTCAGGTTTAGCCACTGTGTTCTTTATTGTCTCATACTGCAGTTAAGTAAGAGTTGACTCTTGGTCATTATTGCTTTCCTGGTACCAAATACCATCTGATACTACCTAATAAATTGTTCAACACAAGAAATAAATTCCATACCATAGATAGAAGGGTAGATGATAGACAGACAGATGAGATAAGATTAGATAACATAATAATGATAGATGATTGATTAATAATATAGATGGACAGATTGATTAGGCAAGGTTATAACGGTAGGTAAATGATAAATAGACAGATGATAAACAGACAAACAGATGATTGATAGATGCAAATGACAGATGGTAGGTAGATGATAGAAAGATAGATAGATAGATAGATAGATAGATAGATATTCGTATATAGGTAAGTAAATATAAGTAAATAAATTATAGATAGGTATTTATATGTAAGTAAATGATAGATGATTCATAGATAGATAGGTAGATGATAGATGATAGATGATAGATAGATAGATGATAGATGATTGATAGATAGATGATTGATAGATAGACAGATAGATGATAGATGATTGATAGATAGATAGATGATAGATAGATAGATAAATTGGATTGATAGATAAATGATAGATAGCTAGCTAGCTAGCTAGCTAGCTAGCTAGCTAGATAGATTGGATTCAATCAATCTTTCTCAAGGAATGAATCAAGGGCTCAGGGGAATGAGTGAGAATCTATAGAATGCCTTAGACAGGGACTCGAAGCATTCCTAAGAGAGTGCTATGTGCTTCATGTCTAGAAAATGAAGATTAGTAGTCAGACATTAAAGAAAAGAGCCAAGATTCTAAGGAAAGCAAAGAGTGTATGCAGAGTCCCAAAGCTGAGAGAAAGCACAACACATTTGGGAAATTGTAAGTTTATCTACTTGGCTGGGAAAGGGAGAACAGAATGATATGAACGTAGAATGTGAATCTTATCTCAATAACCATAGGGATTAGTGGATTCTAGGTAGGAGACAGAGATAGACTTAGTAAATGAATGCATGTGTGGTTTGGAAGGATTCTGGGACTCAGATGAGGACTGTACATTACTGGCAAACATGGAGCAGAGTGTTCCATCAATCCAAGAGAGAAATGAGGAGGAGGCTTTCAATTAGTCATGCGAGCTGTGGCGGTGAAGGATAAAAGGTGAGAGAACCAACAGAGGTAATGACCCTTTGCTTGAGGAGAACATGGGGTGAGAGGAGTCTACTGCACTTCTCATGTCTCTGTGCTGTTCAACAAGATGCATATAGGTATCATTTCCCACACCAAAAAGAAAAGGAAGGAATAAGAGGAGTGTGACCAGGCCAATGCTGGACGTTACAGACTATGCGGAAGCCCAGTGGATAAGACCTGTAGGCTCTCAGCCCAGTGGATAAGACCTGTAGGCTCTCGGCCCAGTGGATAAGACCTGTAGGCTCTCAGCCCAGCTCCCAAGATTGACTTGGGCAGGCACATACCAACCTGGGACACTGTACAAGCAGTGTAGCTGCAGGCATCAGTGCAATGTGCTTTCCAAGCAGATCAGAAGAAAGTGAAGGACAAGATACCAGGGGACATTGTGCTTTATGTGATAAACACAAGATCACCCAAAGACAGATGCTAAAAAATGTCGCCAAGAGTGCAAAGAGAAGCCATAGCGTGAGGAGACGGTTCCTCATCGAAAACATCTTGAGCAGTCCTTTCTGAAACCAACTGCTGGTGGATATGAGAAGTTGAAAGTCACGTTTCCAGTGGGAATTCTGAACTGGAAGGGAAGTCAGAATCATGTTTTAGGAATTATGACCACAGGAAAAATGAATAGAGCATTGGTCATTCTTTTAAGGATTTTGTCCATGAGAAGGATGAATAGGAGAGTGACTGATGTGGATGTAAGGTCAAGAAAAAAGCATTAAGAAGTAGAGGGAGACTAGACCTTGTTACCAGGTGAGGTCACAACTATTGACCAGGAATACTAGAATGTTATAGATGAAAGAAAAAACCTGAATGATTCTGGTGAAGATCCCATGTTCTCAGGAATGAATTCAGACTGGGATAGAGAGGACAGACTGGAAAGGTGACATCCCATCCACTAATGCAAGGTAAGGACAAGTACAGATAATTAAAATATTACAGAGAGAGAGAGAGAGAGAGAGAGAGAGAGAGAGAGCACAAGGTAAGGGCAGGAATAGGTAATTACAATATTACACATATACACGCATACATATACATATAGATATGAATAGATAGATAGATAGATACATACATACATACATACATACATACATACATACCAAGGTAAGAGCAAGTACAGATCATTAGAATATTATACATATGCACCCCCATATATATATATATACATATATATATACACACATACTCTCACATACATACTAAAATAAGGGCAGGTACTAATAATCACAATAACACACACACACGCGCACACACATGCACACATACACACATAAATATCAAAGTAAAGGCAGATCCAGATAGTTATAATATTACACATATATTACACATATATATTACATATATTTATACATATATACATATATACTCATATGTATATATGTATATGTTTCCTATATAAGTATATAAAGTGTATATAAATACCTATATAAGAAACATTTAAAAAAAAGGAAGCAACCAATATTAATGGTTTTAGAACAGTGGGGAATATTCATAACCACTTTTAGGGAACCAGAGAGAGAACAAACTAAAGAATCATAAAATTACAAAGACTAGCTGAGATTCCAAGAGCCAGACAAACAAGCCATGAGCTCCGTGGTGACACTAGGTTTCTCTGGTATGCAGCAGGGAAGCCTAGGCAGGAAACAGGACTTTGAATTCAGAGTAGAGACTTTGGTGGCTACTGGGTCAGACATACAAGGAAATTAAGCTCAGCAGAACTCTCCCAGTGAAGTGAGAGCTCGTGAGATTGAAGCACCGCCACACCCCTACCATATGTGTCTGACAGGAAGGATCCAGCAGTGTGTGCATGATCACATTGTCAAAGGTGGGGACATTTCTCTAAAACATCTGCTAACTCTTGTCTTGTGGACCACTGAGCATCACCTCACAGCAGCTGTGGTCGCTGCACATGACCTGTTCATGATCAAGTCAGTCAGCATTCTGGGATGGATTGTGGGAGGGGCACATGAGGCCTCACCAGTAGCTAAAGGCATATTTGGCAGTTGGTGACTCCTGAGTGTCAGGGGTCACTTTTCTTTAGGGGTGTTGGCTCCTGCTAGGTTGCCCATGCTCCAGTGGACAGACCCACACCCATGAACATACAGATAACACTAAAGGGACTCAAAGGTTCCAAAATAAAAGGCAGAAAGTTATGAAGGGTTCTTTTAGGGGAGAGTTAGGGAGAAGTTGGGGGAGAGAGTGTGGGATAAGTATCAAAATCTATTTCCTAGATCTATGATATTCTTAAACAATAAATAACAAATAAATAATACAAATTCACCTTATAGCTGCAGCGGGAGATCTTAACACAGAGACTCACGACTGGTCAAGGGGCATAGCTTAAGTGGCTATGGACTGCTTAGCCCTACAAGAGCAGCAATGTTAACACCTTCACTGCCCCCCAAGTTCAGGGAACATCTTAGAAGAAGTGGCAGAAAGCTCGCAAGATCCAGAGATCAGATAGCTACATGATGAACTCTGGAAAATTCTCTGCTCTCTTAAACTGTGATGCAGGTTAAAGAGGGGTGCTTTCCAGAGAGACAAATGGATCTCACAGAGCTGAGCACCAAGAGGACGTAGGTAGTGGCTACTGAGCAGTCATACTCACAAGGCTCAAGAAAACCTGCTGCACCAGGAAATCTGAAAGGTCATGGACATAAGAGGCCTAAGAGAAATGGCTCCATATTTGACAAGTCTCCCAAAAGGTTCACACCACTCCAACCTGAGGAGCCAACAGTGAATAAGTTGAACCATATAAGAGAATAAAGCTTGTTTTGTATCAGCAAACATATCTGCTCAGAACTATCAAGCTCACACTTGGTGATGTCACTGGCCCGAAATGGACACTCTGTTTTATCTCCCAGTGGAATTTTCATTTGCCTATTTACATATTGCATTCATTCTAGGACAACTGTTTATAGATATTTCTCTTCTGGTTATAGTTAAGACATTTATTAACAAATTTAGTTGAGGTCATTTTCTGTGATAACTTTAGGGAAATGATAGCAATTTGCCATTACCAACACATTGATAGTGGTCATGGCTTGAACCGCTCTTCTAGGGCAGTCTCCCTCAGGACACTACACTGTCACCTTCATAGAAGCCCTTTAGCTCATGAGCTTCAGTGTCTCTTCCTGACTACAAGGAGAGCCAGGCAGGTACAGGTTTGCCTCAGTCTCTGTGGTGGTTTCAATGTGCTTGGCCCATGGGCAGTGGCATTATTAGAAGGTGTGGCCTTGTTGGAAGAAGTGTGTCACTGTAGAGGAGGGCTTTGAGGTCTCCTAGTGATCAGGCTCTGCCCAGTGGTGTGGAAGAGTATCCTCCTGGCTGTCTGCAGACAGTCTGCTCTTGGCTGCCTTCAGATCAAGATGTAGAACTCTCTGCTCCTCCAAAACCATATCGACCTGCATGCTTCTACTGTGATGATAATAGACAGAACCTCTGAAACTATAATCCAGCCCCAATTAAATGTTTGCTTCTATAGGAGTTTCCTTGGTCATGATGTCTCTCTACAGCAATAAAACCCTAAGACAGCCTCCGTTAATCTTCTCTTCATATTGTTGGTATAAACCTATCTATTGTGTGACACCATCCCTGGATGTAAACAACATCAAACCACACCAAATAGGAAACCAATACTAAATAAAGTAAGGTGATAACCAAAACCAACAGGTGAGTTTATTAAGTTGCTTCCTCTGGGGGTGGGAAAGGGGGATTTTGTCAACTCAAAAAAATTGCTACTTAACACCACCTCAAAAGCCGGTCCTCCCTTATATCACAACTTAGGGAGGAAAGCTTTATTTCACCTTACAGATTAGAGTCTATCCTCTAGGGAATTCAGGGCAGGAACTCAAGGCAGGAAATGAAAAAGACCATGGAGGAATGCTGCCTACTTGATTGCTTTCACGACTTGCTTGGCTTGCTTTCTATATAAGTAGGGATGGTACCGCCCACTGTGGACTGACTTCCAACATCACTTATTAATCAAGAAAATGCCCACAGGCTAGTCCTATGGAAACGCTCCTCCCTCCATTGAGGTTCCCTGTCCTCAGGCAACTCTAGTTTGAGTCAAATCAGCAGAAGTTAAACAGCACAGTAGATCATCAGCCCTAGCTGGGTGGCTATGTGCTTGGCCCTAGCAAGGCTAACTTACTAGGTTGCAAGGGCCATAGACTGAAGAAAGCTTCTAGCTGCGGTGGGGGAGGTCTGACTGACAGAGTGAAATTGGCCTGGTCTGTCTGCAGCTGTCTGGAGATCAAATTTCCATGTCACCTGCTTTGGCCTAGGCTTCAGGAACTGAGCTGTCAGGCAAAGCCCTGTAATTGCCCCAGACTCATCCACACCTTCTCCGACTGTCTCCTAATTGAGGTTTAATGGCTTTGGTCACAGAAGGGAGCTTTTCCTGTCTTTATAGATAGACGTTGTTTCATCTGAGTATCAGTCCAATTAGTTTAGCATCTGGGATAATTGACAGAAGTCAGACCCGACTGCACGGAATTCCCCAGGCCACAAAGGTCTTTGTGGTACTTGCCTGGATGGCTGTTTGTGTTTTTGTTGTAGTTGGGATGCCATTTAGAAAATGGGCCCGGTGTAGGAGTAGAGGAAGTGAGAGCCTACGGGGCTTTCTGAGTTGGTTATACCTGACTTTTATTTGCGTTTTCTATCATAAATACTTCTTGTAGTCGCTTCTTAAGTGAGTTGACTTAAATACTGTTGATTTTCTATTTCAAATGAGGTGTGATTTATTTGGGTCATGTTAGATTTCATTCTTTTCCCATAAAGTTAATTCCACCTGGAGATGGGTTTAGGCCTGACCGTCGATAGCGGCTCCTCTACGGTCTTGAGAGGCTATGAGCCAAGCCCAACCCTGGAAGGGACAAACTCTGCAGTGGCCCCTGGAATCATGTAGCTCCAGGGTATGCCATTTTCATTGTTGGCCACGGAAGCAGGAGAGAGTAGGCCAATTGGCCATTTGAGTATCCCCTTTGTTTGGGTTGGCTTTCTCATATAAGTAGGGATGCTTTACCAAAGCAGCTTGGGCAGCGTGTTGCAGTGGAGGACAGGGTTCTCTACAGTCAGCTCCTGATGAGATGGTAACCATCGCCACTGTGTGACATATATAGTGACTTCAGGATGCTCATGATGGGATCTTGCCAAGAGTAAGGGGATTGTCACCACTTGAAACTTGGGTATGCAGCAACAGGTTAGTCTAGGTTTTTTTTTTAAATCGTGAAAACAAACCAATGCAACCTTTAAAACCACTGTTTTGAAAAGGGGATGCATGATCATATTTGTTGAATTATTGAGAGCTGTTTCAGGATTGGCAAGAAAAAGGGTGTTGGGGGAGGCTGTTCCTCGAAAGGCCTGTGAACAAGTGTGTCTTCTGCTGCTTCATACATTTCAACCTCACGCCAAGGTGGCTGCACTCCTGTCACATCGCAGGAGGAGAGTGACGGAAATGCACAGGTTTCTGCTGTAGATGTTCAGACATGGATAAGTGAAAAAGCATGGAAGTTTTCCATAGTTCATCTCTGAAGGAATCGTCCCCATCAATCAGCCTGCATGTGTTTATCAACCTCTTTTGAGGTCCACAGCCCCATGCTAGGTTCCTGGGAAGAAGGATAGTACATGGTGCCTGCTGTCAGGAGAGAAAAAAGGTTAGCAAAGATTTTCCATCTGGGCAGGGTAAAATGGAGAATGAACTTATACAGATCTGAAAACATTCTCTAAGGAGTTCATAAATACAGTGACTAACACTTACGGAACCCTAAATGTATTTAAAGTCTCTCAGCAAGAATTGGCAAGCATCGCTTTACATTTTTAAACTTCACAGTGCTCTGAGAGGTAAGTTCTGTTGTCATTTCCTACAAACAAGGTAACTAGTCCATAAAGATGTGCCATGTGCTGTGGGGCACAATTAACCAGTGACACATCCTTCATCTTTTATGAAATTATTTTATTCCTCAAGAATATAAAGAACCACACCCTAAAAATACCCATTTAGAGACTCATTTAAGACACAGTGAAGTCCCTGAGCAACCTTTCTGACCACATCTCTTCCTCCTGCCTTCAGAGGTAACCCTACCACTAAAGTTTAGAACCCACAATTTTAACCACTACCTTGAATTGGGGTCAAGGAGATTAAGAAGAATGATAGCCAGCAGAAAAGAACCATGGGGTTGGTTGGGTTAAATGGCAATTGGGAGATTGATCCACAAAGGAAGGAGCTTTTGGAGTAGGGAGAATACATGGGGAAAGACCAGAAGAATGCGTGAGTCAGGGGAGGAGTAGGAGTCTTGGCTGGAGGACAAACGGCTTCTCTGACATGTATTTTGAAGGCTGAGGCAATAGAACAGTGGGTAAGAGCCCTTGCTGTACAAGCTTGAGGACCTAAGGTGGAGTCCTCAGCACACTAAAAGGCCAGGTGTGCACGCCTCTGATGCTAGTGGTGTGTGGGGTAAAGAGAGGCGGGACAAGGGTTGGAGCTTCCTGCCTGCCAGCGCTGTTCCAGGCTCAGAGAATTTGTCTCTGGAGAAGGGCACAGAGGATGATGGAGCAGGACGCCTGACCTCTTCCTCTCATAAACCTTCCAGGGTCATTACTCCCTCCTCTGGTGACATGTTTCCCTGATGGTGGGTATTCCGCTGTATAGAAACTATTGGCCCCTCAGTCTAGATGCTCAATAAGGTATAAATCCCACAGCATCACTGAAAAGCCAGATGCTCCAATATTAGTGATTTTTTTCCTACTGGGTCATTCTGAAAGACAACAGCAGATAACACAGTTGGTTCCAGAACCATGTGAAAGAGGGTTGGAAATACATCTGAAGCCATGTTTTACACACCTGTTCAACTCTTGGCCAGCAATGCAAGAATGTTCCTTTGTTATTGCAACCTATCTTGAAAACACGGTTGCTTCCCTACAATAGAAGATATCCCTAGGAGTGTGTCAGGGAGTTCATGGGCAGAGCACATCCTCCCTCACCACAGATAGACACAAGCCAGCAAGAGACTCTACCCATGTTGGTCCAGGACCATGTTCATGGTTCCATTGTGTACAGTCAAACTTCTGAGATTCTTAAAAACCTCCCCAAGGGCTGGAGAGATGGCTCAATGGTTAAGAGCACTAGCTGCTCTTCCAGAGGTCCTGAGTTCAATTCCCAGCAACCACAACATGACTCACAACCATCTGTAATGGGATCTGATGCCCTCCTCTGGCATTCAAGTGTTCATGCAGATAGAGTACTCATACACATAATATAAATAAATAAAGCTTTAAAGAAAACTTCCATGGAGAGTTGGTATATGATGGTGCCCAGATGATACTGTCCAACTTCTCCCTTAATATTATAATCAGGAAGATGGGTTTAAAAATGTATCTGATTATGGTACCAAGCAACATGCTTGACTTCTATAGGACCAGCAGAAACATATGTCAGACACTTGAGATGAAGCCACAAATCCTGTATGTTTCTCTATTTCACAGAAGAACAAAGGTTTTCACTTACAAAGAGGTGAGACGGTTCAGATAGGAAGATGAGGTACACGGAGTGCTGGGCACTTGTCACAGTGACCCAGTGAGTGCAGTGGGAATAGTTCTCCTTCATCACCCATGTGGTGCCCTCTCCTTCCCTGACTTCTCTTTACAGTGGTAGGTTGAAACCCTGGGGATTGTAGGACCCATTCTCTCTGAGAAGAGTTGCTGGGGAAGTTACTCTATTCTAGTCCTGATCCAGGAGAATTTTACAATTGTTCTCCTTTGACCTGTAGTTCTGTCACTATCAGGGGTACAGTTTCAGCCTTGAACAGCAGGTAGACAAGTTAACCCTTTACACCTAACCCATATCTGAAACTACCTGAACCCCATGAGCGTCAAAACAAAGAAGCACCCCCAGGCCCATTGCTCTCGATACTGAAGGAAGCCTTTAGGAGTAAGCCTCCTATGGTTCGTTCCCATGTGGCAGACAGTCTTTTTTATTTTTGGAAGCGTTAACGTCTCTTCCCAGGAACAGACTTTTACATTACTAATGAGATATGAGGTGCACTGCCAAGGTTCCCATCATTTCAGTGAGCCAGTCACTTGTTACATGGCTGACTGCAGGGTAACCAGATATGCATCTTCAGAGGAAGATAAATGGTCATTTCTTTAAGAGGATGGAAACATCTGGATACTTGGTTCTCCTTCGGGAGCTTTATTAACGTCGCGAGTAAACACAGCTTTCAACTTTGAGTCAGCAAGAATTTGAAGACAGATTTTTCCATGTGAGTATCGGACTAATGGGGTCAGGTCTGTCCATTCTAAATACTGCTCCCTCTGTCAAAGGTCCTTGTAGACCAAGAGAGAAAAGGCTGTGCAATGCTTGGAAATGACTTTTCTTGTGAGAAAGGAAAAGAAATGTGGATAAAATTCTCCAATCAGAATTTTCAAAAAGACTGACCCAAAATCACATCCATCTGGTTGTCTGGTCATTTCTTTTCTTTTTGGCATGAATGTTACAAAAGACTTACTCACTATTGGAAAATAAACCAAACAACAATAAATCTACTCTTTACGGGAAAACCAAACACTTCTAGTACACTCACAGAATGAAACATGAAGGACTCAAAACTATAAGGATGAAACTCTGACCTACAACACATGGGTGACCTCCTTCACGTGTCTTCTGTTTAACCAGGCACAGAAAGCTGCAAGCCACCGTATTCCATCTCTGAAAAGACGAAAGGACAAGGACTGGGAGAAACTGGTGTTGGCCAGCAGCACAGATGTGAGGCTTGCTACGTAGGGGAATGTCTTGGACTTCGGGGAATTTCTGTTGGGATAGTGAAGGCATGTGTTCTTTCAAATAACAGGGCAAAACTGAGAAGCCCAGGGAGCCAGGGATAGGGAGAGAGAAGGGTCAGCAGGTCAGAGTACTTGCTACTCTGACAAAGGATTCAAGATTGCTGCCCAGCACCCACATCGGGCAGCTCACAACCACCTGTAAATCTAGTTCCAGGGTATCTGAGACCCCTTCTAACCGCCCCAAGCACATGCACACCTGTGCATACACCTACAGCTACACACACACACACACACACACACACACACACACACAAATAAACAATGAATGTGACAAGAGCAACTCACTGTATGTACGAAGTTTGTAAAGTCCCAAGTGAATATGCACTGTGGCATGTCAAGGACCTCCCGCCTCAGACCCATAGGATTGGCAAAGCTTTCTCTGGGTGAGGTGCAGCAGAGTGATGGCAGTCCCTTCCTCTTCCTCTGCTTCCGAGTGTGGATGTTGACAGTGTACACGGTAAATGTCCACCATAGCTTTCTCCCCGTGAACATTGCTAGCCTGAAGAATGCTCCCCGATGGACACTGCTCCTACTGGGATCAGCCAAACCTGCGTCCTGGATTTAGTTGTATAGCATACACCCTGCCTCCTTGTCCAGTTGATTGCAGTAACCCCGTCTCTATTCAACTCTGTGAGAAACATGTTGAGCTTAGGGTGCTCAGACTTCTTCATTAGAAAATCTAGTCCATCCTATCCCAACTTCTCTATTTCCATGTCCCTGTGTTTTTCCTTTCTTCATCCCTCCCCACCCCAGGGAGCCCAACCCCTGCAGTTCTGCAAGGGCAGAGACACACAGGCAACTGTAGGTAACTGTACCTAATTCTCCACTTTGAACACAGCAGTATTTCTCCCCAGTCCAGGCCTCAGTGTGAGTGGTCTTTGTGCCCTGAGACCCGTGCTCCCATTATAACATAAGTGAGACGCGTAAAGAGAAATATTCCAGAAGACTGGATGTACATATCTAAGAGTAAATACTTTTATCTATCATCTGTTTATCTGTCTATCTATTTATTTATCATCCATCATCTATCTATCTATCTATCTATCTATCTATCTATCTATCTATCTATCTATCCTCTATTTATCTATCATCTATCTATTATCTATCTATCTAACATATACCTATGTGCCTATCTTACTATTCATACGAATAATCAATCCTAACTTTAGCTTGATCCACTTATTTCCAAAGGACTCTTAATTTCTAATAAATACTTCAAGCTATTAAATAAAAATTATTGTGCTTGGCATATGGGGTGTCCCTCCTTAGGCTCATGTATTTGAACACTTGGCCCCCAGCTAGTGGCTGTGTTTGGAAAGATTTTAATATCTACAGGAGGTAAAACCTTGCAGACCGAGGTGGGTTATGGCAGAGGGGCAGGGAAAACTTTAAGATTTATAGCCTCCTCTAACTTCTTTATCTCTCTGCTTGCTAACTGTCAAAGCAATGTGACCAGCTAGCTGGCTGTTCAATCTGCCACCAGGCCTTCCTTGCTGTGCTGGGATAAGCCCTCATGAATTGCAAACTAGAATAAACCCTTCCTTCTTTAAATTACTTCTTATTGGGTAGGGGGGTGTTTTGTCACAACAGTGAGAAAAGCAGCTAGTATACGGGTATAATATAAGCAAATGGAAGGATTAAAAAAAATATAGTCTAGAGCCAGGTATGGTGGCACACACCTTTAATCCCAGCACTCAGGAAACAGGAAGACTGGTGGGTATCTATAGCTTCAAGGCCAGCATAGTCTTCATAGAAAGTTCCAAGACAGCCAGACCTGTGTACATAGAGAGACCCCGTTTCAAACAAACAAACGACAAAATTATAGTCTAAACAGGTGCAGCGCTTCCTTACAAGGACGCAAAGGAGGTCTGCTGCTCAGAGTAGGGTCCACCTGCACTATCTTCTCAACCACTCTCGCCACTATTGCTTTCCAGTGCAGTGGGCACACGCTCCTCCCTTCCAGGAGGTTGTTCAGAGCAGCAGTCTGGTGAGCAACACTGTGGCATCAGAGCTGGTCAAGCCAAAGGATGAACACTGATCTAACTTAAGGCTCCATGAGCTGTTGGGGGGTCAGTCTGTTGCTATGTATACAAACGCTAAATTCTGAACCCCAAGGTCTGGTCCCAGTCCAGACGAGAGCATCCTCACATACACCGATGTTTGTTAGGTAAGCATTGCTCACCAATGTAAAGCCATTGATTAATAAAAAGGTCAGAGTCTGTGATTGGGCAGTAGACAGAGAAAGGTGGGACCTGAGAATCCAGTGAGGGGCTTCAAAGAGACCACGGAAGAGAAGACAAAAGAAGGAGTAGGCAGAGTGGATCACGAGCGTGTGGGAGTAGAAACTTGTTCTGAGGACACACGTGGAAAAGAGCAAGACAGATGAGACTCAAACTACAAGTAACACAGGATATGGATACAGGATAGACTAGCTCAGAATCTGCCCAGTGAATAAAACACCAAGTTTTTGTATCTTTTATATGGGATAACGACAATAAACATTTCATTAACAGTGAACACAGGTCAAAACCACATAAATTCTCTGTGTTGCTCCAGAAACTTTCTGTCTCTGACTACAGTAAAATCCCCACATCACCTACATGGTAGGCATTTTTCTCATCCCATGACCAACGTCAGGAACCCCACTGTAAAAATAACAGAAGCAAGGATAGCTTAAGAGCATAGTCCAAGACCACATAGCAGGTAAGGGGCAGAACTGATTTTAGAGCATCCATGATAAGTGCCACATTCAATTCTCTTAGATGACATGGTCCCAGTGGAATCGTCCTCAGAAACACAATGCTAACTACTGAGCTTCTGAGTCTTGTAAAGGAACCTGGTTCTGAGGAGGCAAGAGAATGCTTAGAATTATGGCTCCTTCTCTAAGGTTTTCCTGTTGTTTGCCAAGCTTTGCTAAATTCCCCAATGTCTACAGGGCTCTGGCCACATTTCTGCGATTACTGATGCGCAGAACAAGCTTTGAGTGATGCTGAAAGGCTGTGGGTTTAAAGATGCAAATAATGCCTTTGAGTTTGACACATTTGTCATGTTCCTAGAGATAATTTGGAAATAATAAGACTCCATAAACTTGTCCATCTACTTAGCTTATACACACACCGAGATGTTATATATTTGGAAATATATCACATTTACATATGTCTTCTATGTATACACATGGTAAGCACCTACTAGACGCTGGGTGTTTATACATTTCATCTCATTCATTCATCATTCATTGAAAACTTCACTGAACAGCACAGCAAAGGTGCCAAGTGAAGGCTGTCTGGATCCAGCATCTGCGTCCCCAGTCTCCGGGGGACATGATTATAGGGTGCCACTTACCATTTCAACCTCTGGGAGCCTGAATTTCGGGGGCTTCTGTTTTGTTTTGGTGTGTGTGTGTGTGTGTGTGTGTGTGTTCACAAGAGTGTTTGTATGTGTGTGCACGAGAGTGTGTATCCATATGGAGGGTCGAGCACATCGTGGCTGTGTGCATGTTCACGTGGAATTCTTTCCTTAGTCTCTGTCCACCTAGTTTTGCGAGGCAGGGTCTCTCACTGACCTGGACTTTACAAGTCAGCTGCCAGGTGAGCCCCAGTGGTCCTCTCGTTTCTACATCCTTGGTGCAGCCATCACTTAGGGGTTATTTTAAAGATGGATTTCTAAGGTTCAAACCCGTGTCCCCATGTTTGCCAAGCAAGCGCTTTAAGAACTGAGCTCTTGCTCCAGTCCACGAACTCAAGTTTTCTCACATCCTTACGTAGCACATAAATGATAAGGCCTATTTTGTCTTATTATTTCAAGAATTGTGTGAGATATATGAAACACCACATGGCATGCAGGCCAATCAATAGGCTTTAGTTCCTAAAAATATAAAAATTCAAACATGCCAAGGATCTGATTTTATCTCCATCATCTCTATTTTGTTTACTAACACCTTTACACAGAAAAAAATAAATGAGCAGAGGGACCTTGACTCTGCTTTTAGCTTTAAAAAACCCCACCTACATCCTTTTTTCCAGTCTGATGTCAAAGACACAGCCTCTCACTCTATCGTATCAGAGGTAGAGTCCTTCCAAAGATTAGCTGTTCCTTCTGAGGGTCACGACCCCCTGCAGTAATAAAGTTTGGCGACAGAATTCAAGGTGGCATGCTTTGAAGTTCTTTTAACGAAGCAAAAATAAAATCAAACGTGTTTTTTTTAAGTTTCAGAGGTTTTTACACTTTCATAGTCATGTTTGCTCTGTGCAACTTTTGCCTGCATCGGGTGTAGTCTGCGCGTGCCTCCTGCACCGTGTGCAGTCTGCGCATGCCTCCTGCATCGTATATAGTCTGTGCATGGTGCCCCAATACACTGCTTGTGTCAATGCTTTGTGGTTTTCTGCTAAAGAGTAAAAAAAATTCAAGGGACTCTTGGGGAATATCTTTGGGAACCTAGTGGTAATGATTGGTTTGAATGTCAGCCGGCCACAGTTTAGAACCACCTGAGCATCGATTGAGGAACTGTCTTGGTAGCCTGCCTTGACATGAGAAGACCCACCCCGCATGTGGATGGCACCTTCTGGTAGCATCCCAAATGAAAAGGATGGGCGAATGTTGCCCTCCTGCTTGCTGGGCATTTCCTTGCACTGCCCACTTGATTTTGCGGTGGTGTCATGGCTGATATCAGAGCCACAGTTTCTGGGCTCCACCATTTACCAAGTGCCAACTGCTCCCCAGGAACCTGTTAGGCTTTCTGCTCCAGACTAGGGCTGCTGAAACCTCCAGCCTGCGGACTGAAAAATCCCCCAGGTTTTAGGTCTCTCTAATATGAGGTAGCCTCTGTGGTAGAACTCTTGATGGGGCAGAAGTTGTCTCTTTATTATTACTTTTGTTCGTTTTCTGATATTTCCTTTTAATTTGCTTCTAAATCTCCCAGTGAAGGAAACGTGTCTATGTGTGAAGACTACCAGACAAAACACGGTGAGAAAAATGAGAGCTGAAGGCAGGACCTAGGCGCTTTCCCTACAGTTAGCTCTGCTTTTGTTTACATTTGAAACTTCTGTAACAAGGAGCCAGATAGAGCTAGCCCCAGAAGGATAAAAAACAAACAAACACGAAACAAAACAATGTAGAACTTGAGTCTGCAATTTCATGATCTCCTGTGCAAGCGCACACAGGAGACCCGTGCTTCACCTACACGGTTTTGCACATTGGCTTTGAACACTTTCCAAATGTAATCTGGCCTAACTTGCTCGTTATCTCTCTCTTTTTTTAATATAAAAGATCATAAGCCCTGTTAGACACATCAGAACACCATCCTATTCATCTCGAGCAAATGTTCTCCCTTCCACATTTTCTTTGAAAGAGAAGGACGGAATGAGGCTGCGGGCGAGAGGTGGGGGAGAAGAACCGACCACTGAGTTTCCACTTTCCACAGAATGGCAAGGTCCTCGGGGAGACAGTAAATTGAAATTAAGG
This sequence comes from Rattus norvegicus, assembly GCF_021556685.1. Lineage (NCBI taxonomy): Eukaryota > Metazoa > Chordata > Mammalia > Rodentia > Muridae > Rattus > Rattus norvegicus. The sequence goes on from NC_141546.1 coordinate 98,545,550, forward strand.
CTGTTTCAGGCAGCCTACAGGATGTGTCTGCAAATGTAGGCGCAGAGAAATGGTGAAAAAGTCTGTTAGTGCCCATTCATACGAAGTGGGGGCCTTGTAATGCGCTCCAGCCCCTGGGAATGGTGGCTGGCCCGAGGCACGGAGGCCGGAAGAATGGGATGGATTTGACATAAGTACTTTTAAGTGCTCTGAAGGCCCCCACTCCTCCCTGTGGTTTACAGCAAGGTCCACTGGGAGCCACAAGGAAAGAGCCCAGTGAATCCCCACAGCTTTTCGTTTTAAGGATAACAAATCTTAAAACAGGTGTGAGCTCAGAAAGCTCCTTGTACTCCTTGCTTCCCGTCTTCTGTGGCCGGCCAGCCTTCTCGCTTTGCTTCGTTATTATCTTTCCACAGATGGAGCACTCTGGAGTCGGGCAGGGGAGGAGAGGAGCAAGAAGCTGAATAAACAGAACGTGCTTGGAGTGACTAATATTCATGAAGTCCGCTGGTCACGCACTATGAAATTTATTAAAGTGCGGTTTCCACGAGAATGTATTAGTGGAGCTAATGAACACAGATTTTTAGAAAGTGGTCTCCAGGAAAGGGCTTCCCGGGCCTGGGTTACGCCCGGTGAATAATGTGGCCAGAGACTATATCGTTAAAAGCTTCGTTAGCGTCCAGAAGGTTGGCTGTTAGGGAAGGTGGGGGAGCCCACAGCGGGGAAGGGGGAATAGAGGGAGACTTGAAGTCAGAAGGTCCCTGAAGCTTTACTCATTTATTCTCATTAAGCCTGGAGACAGCACAGAAAGCCTTTGAACTTCAGTGCTGCCACCTGGTGGACAAGAAGCGTCATGCGAGGACCTGGGAAACAGGGCACCTCCATCGTCAGAGTCGGATGCACTGCACTGTTCAGGCTGCCATTAAAAACCGGGTGCACTCCACTCGCCGTTTCCTTGTCTACTACAGTGCGTTTGGAGCGAAGACAAACACGGGCACAGTCGCCAGCTGTGCTGAATCAAACCTGAATACTTGTTCTACTTACTTTTGTACAACGGTGATCAGAATGCCTGAGATAGCTTAAAAGGGAGAATCATTTATTTTGGCTCACGGTTTCAGACATCGGAGTCCAGCCATCTTGGCTCAGCTGATTCTAGGTCTATGGTGACATGGTGGACAGAGCATGTAGAGGAAGATGATGTTCTCCTCTAGACCATCAGGAGGCAAAGCTGCTGCCTGGCAAGGGGACTGAGGACCTGGCATAACCTTCAAAGGTCCCTCCCTGGCCTACTAAGTCCTCGTCTGCTCTACCTCCTATGGCTTCCAGACCGTCCCAGACAGTTCTACCATTTGGGAACCAAGGTTGAATACGTGAGTCTGTGGGGAATCGGGGCGCGCGCGGGGGTTGGGAGGCATTCCATATTCAGACAAAACAGAACAATGTGTTTTGTTGGATTTGCTTTGTTTTTCGGTTCTCATTCTGCTGTTCTATCCCGTCGGGACCTTCAATTAATTTTCATAATTTTCTTTTTTTTTAATTTAGAGAATACTTTATTAGTTTTTGTAATCAAACCCACGTAGATAAGACCTTACATATTTAATACAGTGTGTTACCCCTGTACAAATGGAAAAAACTTAAGTTCAACATTTCTAGACCAATATGGCTGTTAATTTCTGTACAGTGCCAACTCAACACAGTAAACGGGGATACTTTTTTCCAAAGTTGACAGCACAGCTAAAGTTTCAAAAAATTCAAATTATATATCTGTATATATATATTTATATTTATATAAAAAGACCAATAATAGCAGTGTGTTATGCATCAACAGCAGCAACAGCTTTTCCAGGTTCTGCAGTCATCTGAACAAAACTGTAGAGACATCCAGCACACTCCATTAAAAAAAAAAAGTAAAAAAACAAAACCCGAGAAAACAGCACAGTTCTGTTACTCTTGTGGTACCTGGCACCATTTTTTTTTTTTAAATTAGCTTCTCAATCATCATCTGGAAAGAAAACATTCTGAGCAACATCATTAAAAACAGCTCTGATAAAGCACGGTCACTACTACGTATCGTAAAGCAGGTACAAGCTATTTTACATCCACAGAGGTATGATACAGTACTGTCCTACATCTATAATACTAGAGGATACAATTTAAAAGGCATTATTTGAGACTTGATTCTACTTTTCCAGCAGAGGACCCAAAGGATGGTGTGACACAGCTTTGTAAAGAAACATACTCTAGACAGGATTTCCTTTCACTAGTGGCACAGTTCTAAGGATTCATTCTCTCCATGAATGTCAGCTAAAACCGTTATTAAAAAAATGAAATATCCCTAGAACAAAACCGTATAACCACCGGATTCACGTGAAGATGACCTGGTGGAGACAAGCTGGACCTCACCTTACCAACAAGCTATCAAATCTGTTATGTTTAAACAGTGAGACCTCCAAGGAAGGAGATGCCAAGTAGTGCTTCAAAGCTTCGGACCACAATCAAACACAGCATCCTTTTCAACAGAAGCAGAAGCTCATCTGAATATGCTCAAGGATGCTGACATCAACATTTAATCATCTCCTCACTCATCCAGGAAGAAGGGGAGATCAGTTACTACTGTACTTTATTGTGTTCAACCAAATCACCATGTTACAAAAATAGCAAGCTGCCATAATAAAAAATAAGGCTCCTCTATCCAGCACCAGATAGCATCATTTTACTTTCAAGCCTAGAAATTGCACACTTGTATATAAACCAACCGAAGATGAGGATTGAGAGTTCATCTTGGTGGATTTTTCCTTTGATGAATATGAAGTGTCCTTCCTTATCTTTTTTGATGACTTTTAATTGAAAATTGATTTTATTTGATATTAGAATGGCTACTCCAGCTTGCTTCTTCTGACCATTTGCTTGGAAAGTTGTTTTCCAGCCTTTCACTCTGAGGTAGTGTCTGTCTTTGTCTCTGAGGTGTGTTTCCTGTAGGCAGCAGAATGCAGGGTCCTCATTGCGTATCCAGTTTGTTAATCTATGTCTTTTTATTGGGGAGTTGAGGCCATTGATGTTGAGAGATATTAAGGAATAGTGATTATTGCTTCCTGTTATATTCATATTTGGATGTGAGGTTATGTTTGTGTGCTTTTCTTCTCTTTGTTTTGTTGCCAAGATGATTAGTTTCTTGCTTCTTCTAGGGTATAGCTTGCCTCCTTATGTTGGGCTTTACCCTTTATTATCCTTTGTAGTGCTGGATTTGTAGAAAGATATTGTGTAAATTTGGTTTTGTCATAATTTTCATAATTTTCATAGCATCTTGTCTTCAGTCTTAGGCTGATGTGTTGCTGTTCTCTCTAACATGTTTGTTTTATAATCAATTCCAACCCTTCCAGAACGTTGAACTCATCCTGTATTTCTCTCTTTCCATATACCTACTCCGTCGGCAAGCAAATCCTCATCGGCAAACACCCTGGGATGTTTGTGGTCACAGCATCCCAGGACTGCTTCAGGATGGACCATTACCCCCATTCGACCCCTGACACAGCTCCTGCATGACTGTCACAGCTTCCTAATTGAACTGTGGGCTTCCAGCTTTTCCAGCTCCAGTCTACTCCCCTTTAGGTACCAGAATGGGGCAAGAGAATGTGATAAACACTCCCCTTCTCTGCTCAAGTCTTCTAAGCTCATCAAAAGTAAATCCTAAACTTCTACAGTGTGTTTCAAGGCCTTCCCCTCACAGGTCTCTTCTCCCGTTTTCCATTCTACCTCACTGGCCTTCTCGCTGGTCTGCAGTGAGGCTACCCTCTCATTGCCCTGCCCAAACACTTGACAAGAAGCAACTTAAGAGGGGGAAGGGTGTAATTTTGGCTTACAATTCCATAAGTTAGAATCCATGACAGGGGGAAAGGCATGGGAGCAGACGTGTGAGGCAACCGTCATATTGTATATTTAATCAGGAATAGAAAACAGACCTAAGGTAGGGGGCCAGGCTACAAACACTCACAGTCTACCCCCTGTGATCCACTTCCTCCAACAAGGACCCACCCCCTAAATACTTCATAACTTTCTGGAACAGCACCAACCGAGGCCCAAGTATTCTATCACGTGAGCTTGTTAGCAACATTCACAGCCAGACCCAGCAAGGTTAAGCATCTCCTTGAGGTGGTTCCCCCTGACTGGAATATTGGTTGCCAAGACATCGCCACATGCCTTCCTCCTGGTCTCTAACCAAATATTGCTTTGTACCTTGGTGTTTCTATTACATCTTCTTTAAATAATTTCCCCTCCCCTCCAGTCCCATTATCCTTTCTTTTGCTGACTTATTTGCTTTTATGAGTTTTACTGTGATACAATGCACATAGGGTTTCATCTTAGCTATCTAACCCACGTCGAATGAACTCGGTATGTGCACTGTGAATGTCTTAGTCGGGGGCCGCTGTTGCTGTGATGAAACACCAGGACCAAAGGCAACCTGGGGGAGGAAAGGGTTTATCCGGCTTACACTTCCACATCACTGTTCATCACCGAAGGAAGTCAGGATGGGAACTCAAACAAGGCAGGAACCTGGAGGCAGGAGCTGAGGCAGAGGCCATAGAGGGGTGCTGCTTACTGGCTTGTTCCTCATGGCTTGCTCTGCCTGCTTTGTTTTAGAACCCAGGACTCTCAGCTCAGGGGTGGCACCATCCACAATGGGCTGGGCCTTCCCCCATCAATCTAAAGAAAATGTCTCCACAGGATTGCCCACAGCTTGATCTTAGGGACCCATTTTCTTAAAATTGAGGTTTCGTCCTCTCTGGCTTTAGCTCATGTCAGGTTGACATTAAACTATTCAGCACGGTAAACAATTATTACTAATAGACCACAACATTTTGCTATACTCAGTAACGAACAGTAAGTCCCCCTTCCCCCTCCATAGACTCTAGCAATCAGCCATTCTCTCTGTTTCTTCACATAAGTATGTAGTGGCTGTGCCTGCCCTTGAACTGAACACGATGACGTTAAGGTTGGATAATGTTCCATTTTGTAGATATAACGTGCTAGGCCGAACCTATTGTATTGTTCCAATCAGCCCTTATGCTACTGCCCTGATTTGCCATCATGGGCAATGCTTCCATGAGTGTAGGAATACAGACATCATTCCAAGATCCTGTTTCAACTATCTTAGTTATCTTAGTTATTGTTATGGCTTCAATTGTGAGATGACCTCCCCGCTCCCCGCTGAACCTATTTGGGGACATTGGAGAACATTGGACCTGGGTCTAATTGGAAGGCCAAAAAATGTTTCGAGGTGGCATTTGAGGGTTATAGACTGGTTCCACTTCTGACTGAAGCTTTCTACTTCCTAATTGACCAAGACATGCTGCAGACTCTGGTAACCATGGAGGTGTCTTCTTCTACAATGTCTTCCTCACCATGATGAGCCTGAAACCTAAATAAATCCCCTCTCCCTTAAGGTTTGCTTCTGCCAGGTATTTGTTGAAAATACTAATAAAGCAAGTAAGATGCTTATGTGCGCACAAACCCATTCACTACCTGGTCTGACAGTTTTATTATATTTAGTTTCTCACTATTTTATTGCACTGCTTATTTACTGTCTGCATAGGGGTGTGTGTGTGAGTGTGTGCGCGCGTGTGTGTGTGTGTGTGTGTGTGTGTGTGTGTGTGTGTGTGTGTGTGCCATAGTACACGTGTGGAGATCAGAAAACATCTTGGGAGAGATGATTCTCTTCTTCTAGCATGTGGGTCCTGAAGATGGGACTCAGCCAGCTCCTGGCCAGCTAAGCCACCTCAGCCCCTATATTTTATTTCGAGGCACTGGCATACCGGTCTCATTGTGACAGTGCCCATCTTACACACTAAGGTACTATACCGAGCCTCTAAATCCTCCACACCTCACCTGCACTCCACTTTCCACAGTGGTTATTTTTGCGGGGGTGGAACACTATCTCTTTGTTTTTCTGATCCGAATTTCTCTAATGATAGAGTACGGTTGGTGTGTTTGTTAAACACTTCTACGTGTTCTTTGAAAAATTCCATTTTGAGTTCTTGTTTGTCACCTTGACTACATATTAAATTACCTACATCTCAAGAGGTTGAGTAAATCTGAGAGGGATCTCCTCCTCCCCCTCCCCCTCCTCCTCCTCCTCTTCTCCCTCTCCTCTTCCTCCTCCTCCTTCTTTTGGGTACACTGTAACTGTCTTCAGACACACCAGAAGAGGGCATCGGATTCCATTACAGAGAGTTGTGAGCCACCATGTGGGTGCTGGGAATTGAACTCAGGACCTCTGGAAGAGCAGTTAGTGCTCTTAACCACTGAGCCATCTCTCCAGTCCATGAAGGATTTCGTCTTAATTTAGTGATTTGAAGTAGAAAGGCCCACTTTCCAAAGGAAAAGATCCACCTTGAATGTCAGAGACACTTTCCTCTGGTAATCTATATAAAGGACGTGGAAGAAGGAAACTTTCACTCTTTGCCTGCTTGCTCTCACCTTGCTAGCAAGCCCATTCCTTCACTGGAATTAGAGCCTACTTTCTCAGAATTCTACCATATACTGAATACCAGCTGAAACATCCAGCCTCATGGACAAAACAACCTACCTGATTCTTGGGCTTTGCATTGGTAGATAACCATTTATTCTTGGACTAGCTGAACCACAGAGCGTAAGCCACTTTAATACATCCCATATGGTAACACAGAGAGAGAGAGAGAGAGAGAGAGAGAGAGAGAGAGAGAGAGAGAGAGAGGAGAGAGGAGAGAGGAGAGAAGAGAGAAGAGAGAAGAAAGAGAGAAGAGAGATCCATGTTATCAGTCCTGGTCCTCCAAAACAAAACGAAACAAAACGCTAATACAAGTCCTTTGCACATTTTGAATCATTTTTGCATTGAATTTTGTAAATTCTCTGTAAATTTAATTTCACCCATAGTATCTGCCTTCTTAAATGAGTGTAACTGTACCTAAGATGCACACAAATGTATATAAAATTTCCTTGTGGCCTTCTTTTATTTTCCAAGTCTCCTATCATAGAAGGTAAGTTCCCCGGGGGCTGTGAGAGGGGATTTACAGTGTGAGTGATGAGATTCCTTTATACCTGGAGCTCAGGGGCTGACAGTGTCAGCATAGAAAGACAGGACTGTGTCCTGTGTCCTATTTAATCCTTTCCAGTGTTTGGTCGACATCATGTGCAGCAGTAGGAGCTTTCTGCCTTAACAGTTTCTCAGAGAGTTGTTATTACGTACAGATGTGCTCAATTGTGTTTTGCTTTTGTTTTTGAAAAAGGATCTTGCTATTGCCTAGGCTGACTTGACATGGGCTTTTGAAACCTCAAAGACCTTTCCCAGTGAAATACTTCCTCCAGTTGGGCCACACCTCCTCCAGCTGGGCCACGCCTCCTCCAGCTGGGCCACAACTTTCAACTCTTCCTAAACAGACCACCAACTAGGAACTAAACATTCAAATATATGAGGGGCCATCCCCAGTCAAACCAGCACATCCAACGATTTTTTTAAAGTATTTTACTTAATGCACATAATGTGTTTTGATCAAATCCACTCCCATTCTCTCCCATTCCCCCTCACCTCCTTCCAGCCACTTCCCCCTCCGACTTCACTTTCCCTTCCAGACTTCATTTACATGCGCTCTTTCTAATTTTCAAAGAATTATTACATTTACTTATTTGTGTGGCACAGGGAGCAAGCCATGGCACTGCGAAGTCAGGGGATAATGTCCTGGGATAATGTCCTGGAATCAGTTCTCTCCTTTCACTCTGTGGGTCCCTGGGAACCAACCCAGTGCCTCCAGTCTGGCAGGCTGTGCCTTTAGCCACTGAGCCATCTCATAGGGCCTCTACCTCTCCCCTCCCCTTCCCCTCACTTCCCTCCCCTTCCCCTCCCTCTTCCCTCCCCTTCCCTTCCATCTCCCCTCCCTCCCTCCCCCGCCTCTCATACTTGCTGAGTCCGGTTAGTGCTGCTCTTCTGTGCATGGGTGTGGACCATCTGTGGGAACATGGCTAGGCTCTTGGGGCCCCATCCTTGAAGGAAATTCAGACGCCTCTCCTTCTGACCATGGTTAAAATGTTTCCATTTAATGCATTGACTAAACGTAATTGGATTTACATTGATCATTTTGCTCTTGGTTCTTCTTTCAATTCATTCTGTGACGGCAAGAGAAGCTTTCGCGTATCATTTGGATTCCTGTTCTTCATTTCACTTTGTTTTACTAACAACGGCTTTGATTGATAACACGCCACCTTTTGTCATAATAAGGTTCATAATCTAACTGGTGAAAATATAAGAATTTCAATACACTTTCCTGTACATTTTCTCTTTATCTAGACCATAGCTGATATATATATATATATATATATATATATATATATATATATAATTTGTTCAGAACATATTGAATTAACCATTACAGTAAGTTCAGGCTAGTAGAGACATGGGCTTCATGTTACTACTTCTGCTATCTATGCTTAGCCTGAGGACTGCCCTCCAGATCAAATCAATCAGAGAGTGTGCTCCCGTTGAAGCTAGCTGTTTTCATGGCCTGGCTAATCCTCAGGAAAACAGGAGACTTAGTGGCAGGGAGGGGCATCATAAGAGCAGTCTCCCAAGGTTTTCATATGAAGTTAGATGGCTTTTCCAGCTTGAATATTTAAGGATGATTTCTTGGTTTGCATTGAGTTCTAGATTGCATGGTGTGTGTGTGTGTGTGTGTGTGTGTGTGTGTGTGTGTGTGTGTGTGTGTGTTTTCAGTTTGTCTTCCATTACAGTTATCTGAGGTGAGAGGGCTTGCACTTCATCTCGCTCAGTTAGCCAGTGAAGCTCCTAACGTTCAACCCTGAGAAGCAGCTACCAGATTTTCCGCTGTTCGTGAGCTCACTGATTACTGAGTAAACTGAATGGTTTTTCCTTATCATATAATGTTCTGTGGTTGGAAGGACTTCAAACCACTTAGTGCCCACGTGAGCTGAACTGCTTAGAGATTAAACTGGAGGAACGCTGAGACACCATTGTCAACACATCGTCTTTGGAAAGAGCTAAACATTTGACAAACTTCACTGACAGAGCTAGGGCAAGGTCAGGGCAGTGAAAGACACAGATACCCATCCAGCATTCCAGACTCTGTCTTCTCTGAAGATAGGGGATAAAAAGAAAATAAACTCAAATTCCTATAAATAGAATTTGGTTGGTTTTGTGGGAATCTCCTCAGAGGGAAACGGTAGAGGAACGCTTTCTTTTTTCTAAAGCAGTTGAAGAAAATGTGTTTAAAGTTGTATTTCAGAAACAGGACTATAATTTCTTTCTGATATATTTTCTGCTCAGACATGTCTGACGATGGATGATCAGTGAGAGAGTTTTCCAAAGCTTTCTAAGACTCTTCACATCTTGACTGATGAGCTTCCCCCACATCAGCCTCTCACCCAGACTTGTGTTTTCCGAGTTAAATAACAGAGACTTATCTGTTTTCGACAAGCCGCCTCACACATTCGTCTCTGTGTCGTGATGGTAAATTTCCAAATGCGGAGACCTTCACACAGACTCTGAACTGTTTGCAGGTTTGCAGGTCTACTCCCTTCCCACACCGAAAACAAACACTGGAAAGGAAAGCTCACTCGCAAGAGCAGGAACGAGGCCGCTGATACCAGGTTAGACCACCCAGAACGCACCAGGATTAATGGCAATCCGGCCTGACAGCATGCTGACCACAAGAGATGAGGTCACCCTAAGAAGTGTTCTGAAGAGGAAAATAAAATCAGCAGAGTGCAAGAGAGAGAGAGAGAGAGAGAGAGAGAGAGAGAGAGAGAGAGAGAGAGAGAGAGAGAGAAATGTGAAGTCTAAGATGCACATGGACTGAATGTTTCTCCCCATTCGTTTTGGAAGCCCTTGAGTGTTTCCAGGGAAATTTAATCTGACCGTTTCTGAGCCATTTACACTTAACTCACCACAATGTTGTTCCACCATAGTCACTGGTCCAAAAAGCCCTCCAAATCATGCCCATAAAGAGTCCTATTAAAAGCAATTGTTTTCTTTTCCTTAAAGTGAAATTATGCTTTTCCAGATTGAAAGGAACATGGACATGAACCCTAAAAAGAAAACTTAGGAGACGGGAAATACACACACTTTGAACCAGAGTGTCGTCCACTTAGATTTCCAACCCAGACTGCCTTGGTTTTGGCAGGTCTGTCCTGAAGGGTTTACTACTCCTTGGAAAGTCAAAGTGAGCTGTCTCAGGCCTGGGGGTGGGGTAGGGGTGGGAGTGGGGACGGGTTTAGGGAAGAGGGGTGGGACCATGACTTAAATCTCAGTGCTCAGGGAGGCAAAGCAATGGAATTTGTGAGTTCAGTTACCCTAGTCTACATAGCAAGTTGCAGGTTAACCTTGCTCCCATTAAAAAACTGTTTTTTAGAGTTTTAATTTATTTTTGAGATGGGGGCTTACTATATAGCTAGTCTGGAGTTTTCTATGTAAAACAGGCTGGCCTTAAACTCACAGAGATTACTGATCTCTTGCCTCTTGAGTGCTGGCATTAAAGGCGTGTGTCATGATGTCCACCTCACAAAAGGTTATAAGGGATTCAGCCTAATAGTAAAACTATATATGTGTATTTTATATGTACGCATAGGCTTATATATGTATATACACATGTATAATAATGTATATTATTAATTGTGCTTTAGCCAATTCCAGGGAGGCTGCATAGTGTGAGACCACAGACATAGGACGGGTATTTCATGTTCCCAAGGACTTCTGTAGTCCAGGGGTTAAGAGAAACCAAATCACAGGCAATTGAGATTGTCCTGTGAGGTGTAGCAATTGCCTAGAACTTAGTAAACCTTTATCCTTAGTAAAACAATGATGAAATGATCATTCTGAGTGTTAGTATTGACAAGCTGATGGTAAACCAAACACCTCAAAACAAAAATGATGTTTGTCCTTGAATTTGCCTGCTTACCAGTTCTAAATGACCCTTGTAGGGACAGATGGCTTTTTCTTTTCCAAGTGGGCGAACCTTTAGGTCTTCATTTACTGGACTTATTAGGACTTCATTTATTGCTAGAAAACTACTGTGAGAGAAGGCATTGCTGGCTTGGGATGAGTGAAAGGAGTTTGGCTCCTGAATTTGTACAATGTGCACTACATATGAAAATGCTACGTCAATCAAGAGGGTTTTTTAAGCCCTTTAAATCAGCATTGGGATACGTGTATTCCACTCTTAACATCGCTGTGCGCTCTGATAAAGAACAGTTAGGAGTGGGTGCATCTGGTTGCAGCCCAGGTGTTACTGTGGTGGGCCTAGTTACAATTAGAGTATCTAATTAATTACACAGAATTAATAATTGCTAATTAAAGCAAAGCATTCCTCAGTAAGGTGAAATCCACTGAAATGTGCTGCACAGGCTGCCTTGACCAAGACTTTCTGGGGAAGCCTGCATTGCTTCACCTTTCTGTCCCCAGAGTCACTCTGGTTTTGCTTTCTATCTGCCATCTTTGTGACTCAGAGATCTGCCTGCCCCACTTGTTGCACAGGGTTATCAAAAGCGCATGAGCCCTCATTTACTGGCTCAACCAAACATTTGCCGAGAGAATATTCTACGACAGACATTCAGCTACACGCTGTGGAACCTGTCCCAACCTGAACAAAGCTGAGGCTGGGTCAGGGAGACAGCCCAACAGGTGACAGTATTTACTGTGCAAGCCCAAAGAGCTGCCTTCAAACTTTAGGACCTGTATAAAAAGTCAGGTGTGGTGGTACACATTCGTCATCCCAGGATTCCATAGTGAAACGAGAGGCAGAGACAGGAGACTATCCTGCTTTATAGGGTATAACAGTGACCATAAGATAAATAAACAGCTTCCAGAAGCTGACTTCTGACCACCAACAAGTGCCAGGCCTCACACACATGTATATGTCGTTGTCGTCGTCGTCGTCATCATCGTCGTCATCACCATCATCACCACCACCACCATCATCACCACCATCATAATCACCACCACCACCACCATAATCACCACCACCATCATCATCACCACCACCACTACTGCCACCACCACCACCATCCCCATCATCATCACCACCACCATCATCATCACCATCATCATCATTGCTAATTCTTAAGGCTAAAACTTTGTTCGACTTCTTGCAGTAGGGAACCATATATAACAAGTAGAACATATATCAAATAATGTAAAGCCCTTTAGCAAAAAGGAAAATTGGGGGAGGAGACAAGCAACACTGGGGAAAGATGGTTTTAAGTAGATTTTAAGGGAGCTATCTTTTTTATTAAAAATGCCTTGAAGCAAAGACAATACTTCTATGCTATTTAAATGTTGTTGGATGTTTTTATTTAAAACAAAACCAGAACAGACTCAAAAAGACTCAAGCAAGAAGAGGCTAGTCATTTAGGTCAGTGATAAGAACCGATGTTCTCTCAGCCTTAGCGGGGTTTCCCCCTGAGCATTTTTAATTTTTTTTATTGATTACTTTATTTGTTTACATTTCAAGTGTTATGCCCATCCTTGTTTCCCCTACAGAAACCCCCCATGTTGTCCCCTACCCCCTGCCTCCATGAGGTGCTCCCCCACCCAACACCCATATCCTCTTACTTCCCCACCTTGGCAGTCCCCTACACTGGGGCATCAAGCCTTCCCAGGACCAAGGGCTTCCCCTTCCATTGATATCCGACAATGTCATCCTCTGCTACATATCCAGCTGGAGCCATGGGCCCCCACTGTGTACTCTTTGGTTTGTGGTTTAGTCCCTGGGAGCTTTGGGGGAGGGTCTGGTTGGTTGACATTGTTGTTCTTCCTATGGGGTTGCAAACCCCTTCAGCTCCTTCAGTCCTTTCTCTAATTCCTCCATTGGGATCCCTGTGCTCAGTCTGATGGTTGGCTGCAAGCATCTGCATCTGTATTGGTAAGGCTCTAGCAGAGCCTCTCAGAAACAGCTATATCAGGCTCCTGTCAGCATGCACTTCTTGGCTTCATCAATATTGTCTAGGTTTGGTGGCTGTATATATATATGGGCTGGATCCTTAGGTAGGGCAGGCTCTGAATGGCCATTCCTTCAGTCTCTGCTCTAAACTTTGTCTCCATATCTCCTCTTATGAATATTTTTTGTTCTCCCTTTTAAGAAGGAGTGAAACATCCACACTTTGGTCTTCCTTCCTCTTGAGCTTCATGTGGTCTGTGGATTGTATCTTGGGTAATTTGAGCTTTTGGGCTAATATTCACTCATCAATGAGTGCATACCATGTGTGTTCTTTTGTGATTGGGTTACCTCACTCAGGATGATATTTTCTAGTTCCATCCATTTGCCTATGAATTTCATAAAGTCATTGTTTTTGATAGCTGAGTAATATTCCATTGTGTAGATGTACCACATTTTCTGTATCCATTCCTTTGTTGAAGGGCATCTGGGTTCTTTCCAGCTTCTGGCTATTATAAATAAGGCTGCTATGAACATAGTGGAGCATGTGTCTTTGTTATATGTTAGGGCATCTTTTGGGGATATGCCCAGGAGTGGTATAGCTGAGTCCTCAGGTAGTTCAATGTCCAATTTTCTGAGGATCCACCAGACTGATTTCCAGAATGGTTGTACCAGTTTGCAACCCCACCAACAATGGAGGAGTGTTCCTTTTTCTCCACATCCTTGCCAATATTTGCTGTCACCTGAGTTCTTGATCTTAGCCATTCTGACTGGTGTGAGGTGGAATCTCAGGGTTGTTTCGATTTGCATCTCCATGATGACTAAAGATGTTGAACATTTCTTTAGGTTCTTCTCAGCAATTCAGCATTCCTCAGCTGAGAATTCTCTGTTTAGCTCTGTACCCCATTTTTAATAGGGTTATTTGTCTCCCTGCAGTCTAACTTCTTGAGTTCTTTGTATATATCAGATATTAACCCTCTATCAGATGTAGGATTGGTAAAGATCTTTTCCCAATCTGTGGGTTGCCGTTTTCACCTAAAGTTCACAGCAACTCTATGGACTAGGTGTTTTTCACAGGGATAAGGATTGTTCAGAAGTTATGCGATTGACAAGGACCACAGCTCCATGAATCTATCTTTGGCCCAGACTCTGACCACCAGGAAGGAAGAAAATTCTAGGCAAAAAGGATCAGGGTCTGTCCTCTGTCTTTCCTAGCTCTGCCTCACCTTTGCACAACAGGGTGCCCTGACAATCTCAGGAACCATACTTAATGGCTAAACAGACTGTCTGTCTTGAGTCCCTTCCCCAAAAGAAGGCACTCTCCCCAGCAGGTAGTAGCTCTTTTTTTTTTTTTCCAGAAGAAGAGCCTGCAGTAGGTCCGAGGCCCAATCTTAAGTCAAATGCTTTGAAAGGCAAAGGAATTATCAAAATTAATCAATGCAATTCTTGGAGGGGGGGGTGGACAGTCCGGAGACTCAATTACAAAGAGACCTAGTGTAGTAAAAGTGGGGTATGCAGTTGTATGGTTTACCTCAGTGGAGATGAAGCAACAAGGCAGCCTACTGCCAAGTCCCACCTGGCTGCAATGCATGACTGTCTCTTGGTGCTGGGAGCATCTGAATGTGGGAGCCATGAACTCTGCCAATGGATCTAGAGGTTATAAGGGAATGACCATAGTTTCCTCTGGGGTACCCCTGCAGATTCTGTTTTCCATCTTCAAGATTCCAGTCTTTGAGAATGTTTATTGTATAATTTTTCTGCCCTGACATTACTGAAGTATTGATCAGCGTGGCTGGTTTTCTTATTTATTTTGTTTTTTTTTGTTTTTCCCAAAAAGCTTTTTGTCTGTTAAAGTTCACCAAGAGCATTTTTAATTAATTAACTAGCTAAATTAATTAATTAATTTATATATTTATTTTTGCTACCTGCTATAAGAGAGCAGAGAAAAATCTATCTGGGCGTATTTTTAAGCAAAAATTAAACAAAAATAAAGGAGGCATTCTACTGGAAATTATTCTGAAACATATCTGAAGATAATATATGATTATGTCAACAATGGCTTAATTTATAGGTTCTGCTTGTCGGTGTTCATTTTCCCTATCATGGTGACTCAGTTAACATGCCCCATTGCCCATCTGGCTTAATTCAATCCTTAACCCAGCAGAGGGATTGTCATTTTCAGGCCAACTTGGTTCCCAGCCCTGCTCAACATCTCTCTCCAATCATACTTATCTCTTTCCTCTGCTTGGCACAAAGACATGGGTGTTGTGAACAGCTATGTAGTCCCAGCACCTCATAATGGCATGATGACAACAATTTTACTGGTCCATAAAAATGTTGCAACTTCCCCACAGCACGCAGCGATCTCGCCAACAGTTGTAGGGGATCTTAAATTATATTGCGCAAAATTGAGATGAATGAGTTTGGGCATTAATGCATATCTGTGTGTAATGGGGGCTTTCTCTTCCTTCTCTCCTTGCCAAATGCAGAGGAAGTGGATCCCATCCAGCTCTTTGTCAGCTCCCATTAGAAACGTTTAATACTAATAAAATTTATGGATGTAGTTTCCAAAGGAAACTGCCAGAAGCCTTCAAGATTACTCCATCAGTACTTAAAAGACAGCCATTGTTCACCTTATAAAAATCTATATGCTGCCTGACAGGTATGAAATGTAGCTTTGTATGCAGAGTCAGCATGGGAGACCCCCACCCGCCGGCCCGTGCCCTTTCTTTGGTTGACGTGGAGTTCATGAAATAAAAGTAAATGTGTTCTGAAGTCCATGAGGAAAGATTAATTTGAAAACATTCCCCCCAATAAACATATCAGGGACAGACTCTGGACAGAAAAAAAAAGATAATATAAATCATGACTCCATCTTCTCCACAGGTAGGACATCGGCTAATTCATTTTAAAGGGTTTCTAACAGAATGCTCATAAATGAATATACAAATGTTAAAAGTTGAGTGGAGATGGCCCTGTGAGTCTTGTGTTGTTTTTAGAACAAGTTCTTGGGGGTTTGACTCACACATGCATAAGCACTCACCATATAATGCGGGTTCTTTGGATCATGATTGATTGGTTTGTACTTAGCATATATACATATATACACATACACACATACATGCATAATACCTCTATTATATACATACATACACACATATATACATAATGCCTCTAATACATACACACACATACATACATAATGCCTCTAATACATACATACATACACACATATACATACATACATACATACATACATACATACATACATACATACATTAATGCCTCACATACATAAATACATACTGTCTCTACTATGGCTTTATTTGTATAAAAGTCTCACCAGTCTTCTACAAACAAGCTGTAGGGGGTTGAATGAAAAATGCCCAACATGGGTTCAATTACTCAAACACCTGGTCCCCAGATAATAGTACTCTTTGGGAGATATTGTAGAACCTTGAAGAGGTAAGGCCTTTCTGGAGAAAGAACATTACTGAGGATGAACTTGGAGACTTCATAGCCTCCCCAACTTCCAGTTTGCTCTGTTTGAGTTCATGGCTGAGCCTGGGGGCTCTCAGCTTCCTGGTCCTGCCATGCTTCTGGCTGAGATGAACTCTCATCCCTCTGGAACCGTGAGCCCAAATAAACTTTCTTCTGTGAGCTGGTTTTGGCTGTGGGGTGTTATCACAGCCGCCAAGAGTAACTAACACACAGTTCCTTATTTTATGTGGTCATTATCTTTAGCTTAGTCAAAATGCCTTCCAAGGGGCAGGAGCTTAACATGCATGCTTTGAAATGACACATTTAAATATCGAGTTAGTGAAGCTTCCACACAGAGCTCTGCAGTTTATAAACCATGGCGCTCATAAAAGATTTCAACCTGAAAGTAAGAGGTTTTCCTCTGTGACATCATCATATATGTTAGCATGGGAGGCCACACAAAGACTTGAGACAGTAGTCTCCGAGGTGTCACCTAGATATTCCTGAAGATACACTGAGAGCGATGTGATATGGGTAGATTTTTAAGAATATATTTTTTGATCTTTGGTTATGAAAATGTGTCTGCTTCGAAGGTTCGTGTAGCTGAGGCTTCCTGTTGATCTTCCCCTCTGCCTCTACACAAGACAGAGACACCTCTCATCCTGAACATCGCTATGGTGCCCTGGGCTGAGGCACATCCTGCTCCCTCACAGATACAGCTGCCAAAGCCACTATTAGCTGCTGGGGAAGGCACACGCGCTCCTCAGGCATGGAGAATCTGTATAGGGTGTTTCTACGTCTACCTGTGCTGCACCCACTGTTGAAAATACAGCCTGACATCAGAGACACAGCACCGTGTGTATGAAGTGCTCCATCCAGATCTATTTTAGGGTGACAATCCTCATGTAATGGCCTGGCATCTTCTACTGTCCTGTCGCTTTCAAAAAGTGCAAAGCTAAGTACAGAGTCACGTGTCTGCAAGTCTGGTACTCGACAGCCTAAGGCAGGAAGCTGGTGAGTTAGAGGCTAGCCTGGACTATGAAGGGGAAGACCCTGTCTAGACAAAAACATCAAAAAGTTCTGCACCTCTAGAAGAATCTGGGGACAGCAAAACTAAGAGAGTGTTGAGTGAAAGGACATGGACAGCACCTATTCTACCCAGGTACAAGCTCTTGGGAAGGTTTTGTTCTCTAGAATTTGCCAGATGAACAACGGAATATTCCTTTTTAAAATGCACTTATTAATTTTTTAAGAATTCATGCAAGTATTTTTATCATATCCATCCCCCTGTCCTTCCCTTGGCTTCTCCCACATCTGCCCGCCAACTCCACACCCCTGTCAGCTTCTTGTCCTCTTCTATTTAAATATTCCAAGGAGTCCAATTAGTGCTGAACATATATCCCTGGGTGTGGGCTGTCCACCGGAACATGATTAATCCACCAGGGGCCACACTATTAAAGGACAGCAGCCCTCTCTCTCCCAGCAGCCATCAGTATCAACTGATGCTATCTCCTATCATTATCTCCTTGGCAAGGATGAGGGATAATTAACTCCTTCCTGCTCCATGCTGGAACGTTGACCAACTTGATTTTGTGTAGATCTTTCCTGAGTTCGTGGCTGTAACAGTGCTGTTGTGTCTACAAGACAATGTTTCATTCTGGTCCTCCTCAACCTTTGGCTCTGATAACAAACCAATAGCCAACCTTTGGCTCCCTTCTTCTGATCCCTGAGCCCTAGAGATCAGGGTGTGGAGAAATGTCCCATCTGTGGCTGACCACTCTCCAGATACCTGCTTTCTGGCCTTTGACCAGTTGTGAGTTTCTGTGTTAACCATTAAAGCTGGACTTCTCTAAGGAAAGAAAACCTGTCCCGTTCTTTACCATGTAATGTGTTGTGTGCAAAAGATGGTCCTTCAGTAAATTCTAATGAAAAATAGGAAAAAAGAAAAAGAGAGGGGCTGGGGATTTAGCTCAGTGATAGAGCGCTTACCTAGGAAGCGCAAGGCCCTGGGTTCGGTCCCCAGCTCCGAAAAAAAGAACCAAAAAAAAAAAAAAAAAAAAAGAAAAAGAGAGAAGTAGAATTGATTCTGGGCTTTGTTTCAATCCAACAAGAAGAGAATAGATTGAACCTTGAAGTTCTGTCTTGTTAAAAATGTCTTCCCATAAAATTTTATATGATTATATGACATAGCAACATTATAATCATAAAATCATGTCATTTTGACTGATTATATACTAATGGTTATGGTAATTTAGTGATGATAATTCTATACAGTATAAATGCTTTTCAACAATTGTTTCCAATTTTAAGGTCAACCAAAAAAACTTAAAAAGTAGATTTTTACCCTGGATATGGTATCAGGAGAGGGAGAAAAGAGGGTATGTGAGTGGGTTCCTTGGAAGTGGATTGTGGGTGCTGGGAACTGAACTGGTGTCCTCTACAAGTGTGATATATATGTTTAACTCCTGAACCATCTACCCAGCCACCAAACTTAAAGATTCTCAAATCTCCTGTTTACAAGAAGAATGGCAATATCCTAAGTCAATTATTTTCTCCATAAACATATTGACGAAATAAAATTCTGTGAGGAGAGTAGATTGAAAATAAAAGTTCAAGCCAGGCATAGCGGTGCATGCCTTTGGTCCCAGTACTCAGGAGGCAGAGGCAGAGGCAGGCGGAGCTCTGAGTTCAAGGCCAGCCTGGGCTACAGAGTGAGTTCCAGGACAGCCAGGGCTCCACAGAGAACCTGGCCTCATAAAAAACAAAACAGCAGCAACAAACAACTCATGTGGCCCAGGACGAGCTCCCAGAACAAATCAAAGCAATGGGAAATCGGCCTCAGACTCTGGCCACGGTTACCATCTTCAAGGATTTCTAACGTTTGGATGTATTGTGTGTGTGCGCCATTTACAGCAATACTATTCTCAATGGCCAGAGGTGGGAATGTTCCACCAGTCAGCCATCCATGGAGAAGTAAAATATGGCATGAACACTGTGAGACATCGCTCAGCCATGAAAGAAAGGAAATGTAGATATGTACTTCATACAACGTGGATGACTGAAATAAGCCAATAACATGTAGATGGATACCTGAGGACTCTCCCCCATTTTCATGTGTGTACATGTTTGCATATGAATGGGCACATGTGTGGGTGGGTGCACACGTATGTGGAAGCCTGGTGTTTGCGTTGAGACTCAAATCTCAGTTGCTCTTCCTTATTCCGTGAGACAGGATCTTTCAACCAGACTTAAGCTTGCCGATATCGCTGGGCCCCCAAGCTGGCTTGTTCTGGAGACCCTCCTTTCCTGCCCTTCAGAGGTTGGGATCACAGGTTGCTGAGCCCATCCAGCATGTGCCCGGTTACATGACAAGTGCTTTAAACACGGAGCCGTCTCCTCTGCCCTAATATTGGAGGATTTTTAGAATAAGCGTTTAAATGAGCCTGAAGAGATGGCTCAGGGCTAAGAGCACTTGCTGCTACTGCAGTTCCCAGCACCCACATGGTAGCTCACAAGCAGCTATAACTTCAGTTCCAGGGAATCTGGCCACTTCTGCATTCACAGTGCATACATGTACTCAAGCAGGCTCTCTGTCTCTGTCTCTGTCTCTGTCTCTGTCTCTGTCTCTGTCTCTCTCTGCCTCTGTCACTGTCTGTGTCTCTGTCTTTCTGTCTCTGTCTCTGTCTCTGCCTCTCTCTGTCTCTCTCTGTCTCTGTCTCTCTGTCTCTCTGCCTCTGTCTCTGCCTCTCTCTCTCTGTCTCTGTCTCTGTCTCTCTCTCTCTCTCTCTCTCACACACACACACACACACACACACACACTCATAAATAAGTCTTAAGAAGTATCTGGAATGGTGTGCTGGTTATTTGATACAACCTTTCATTTTGGAAGAGGAAGCTTCTGATGACAAAATGCCCCACAAGACTGGCCTATGGGAAAATCTTTAGTGCATTTTTATAACTGGTGTTTAATGTAGGAGGACCCAACCCACTGTGGGTTGTAACACCCCTGAGCAGGTGGTCCTGGATGTTAGAAGAAGGCAGACTGAGCAAACTGTGGGAGTAAGGTTAGTAAGTAGCGTTTTTCCACGCCCTCTGCATCAGACCGTGCCTTCAAGTTTCTGCCCTGGTTGGGTACCTGCCCTGACTTCTCTCAGTGACAGACTATAATGTGGAAGTTTTGGGAAAAATAAACCCTTTTCTCCCCAGGCTGCTGGTCACGGTGTTTTATCACAACAATAAAAACCCAAACTAAGACAAGTGGTTAAGCTCACAGAGACAGAACCTAGAATGGTGCTCCTGGGTGGCTGAGGGGAGTTTTACTTAAAGAATGTCTTAGTTAGAATTTCTATTGATGAGAATAGAGCATGACAAAGGCAACTCTTATAAAGGACAACATTTAATTGGGGCCGGTTTACAGGTTCAGAGGTTCAGCACATCATCATAGGACAGGAAGCATGGCTGCATCCAGGCAGACAAAGTGCTGGAGAAGGAGCCAAGAGTTCTGTATCCTGATCCAACGGCTGTCAGGAAGAGACTGGAACTCACACACTGGGCAGAGCTTCAAAGCCCACCCCCACAGGGATGCACTTACTCCAACAATGCCACACCCACTCCAACAAGGCCACACCTCCTAAGAGTGTCACTTCCCATGAACTAAGCCTATTCAAACCACCACAATGGATGGGTAAAGCTTGCTTAGAAAGATGAGAAGGTTCTGGAGATGAATGTGGTGGCAATGATGGTACGACATGAATGTGTGTAGTGGCACTGAGCTAAATAACATGACATGGTGTGAACTGTATGACATGGTATGAAAGTATGACATGGTATGAACTGTATGACATGGTATGAACTATATGGCATTGTATGTACTGTATGACATAACATGAACTGTATGACATGGTATGTACTGTATGGCATGGCATGAATTGTATCGCATGGCATGAACTATATGACATGGTATGAACTATATGACATGGTATGAACTGTATGACATGGCATGAACTGTATGACCTGGTATGAACTGTATGGCATGGTATGAAGTGTATGGCATGGTATGAACTGTATGACATGGTATGGACTGTATGACACGGTATGAACTGTATGACATGGTATGGACTGTATGACATGGTATGGACTGTATGACATGGTATGAACTGTATGACATGGTATGAACTATATGGCATTGTATGTACTGTATGACATAACATGAACTGTATGACATGGTATGTACTGTATGGCATGGCATGAATTGTATCGCATGGCATGAACTATATGACATGGTATGAACTATATGACATGGTATGAACTGTATGACATGGCATGAACTGTATGACCTGGTATGAACTGTATGGCATGGTATGAAGTGTATGGCATGGTATGAACTGTATGACATGGTATGGACTGTATGACATGGTATGAACTGTATGACATGGTATGGACTGTATGACATGGTATGGACTGTATGACATGGTATGAACTGTATGACATGGTATGAACTGTATGACATGGTGTGAACTGTATGGCATGGTATGAAGTGTATGGCATGGTATGAACTGTATGACATGGTATGGACTGTATGACATGGTATGAACTGTATGACATGGTATGGACTGTATGACATGGTATGGACTGTATGACATGGTATGAACTGTATGGCATGGTATGAACTGTATGACATGGTATGGACTGTATGGCATGGTATGAACTGTATGACATGGTATGGACTGTATGACATGGTATGGACTGTATGACATGGTATGAACTGTATGACCTGGTATGAACTATATGGCATGGTATGAAGTGTATGGCATGGTATGAACTGTATGACATGGTATGGACTGTATGACATGGTATGAACTGTATGACATGGTATGGACTGTATGACATGGTATGGACTGTATGACATGGTATGAACTGTATGGCATGGTATGAACTGTATGACATGGTATGGACTGTATGGCATGGTATGAACTGTATGGCATGGTATGGACTGTATGACATGGTATGGACTGTATGACATGGTATGAACTGTATGACATTGTGTGAACTGTATGACATGGTATGAACTGTATGACATGGTATGGACTATATGGCATGGTATGGACTGTATGACATGGTATGGACTGTATGGCATGGTATGAACTGTATGGCATGGTATGGACTGTATGACATGGTATGGACTGTATGACATGGTATGAACTGTATGACATTGTGTGAACTGTATGACATGGTATGAACTGTATGACATGGTATGGACTATATGGCATGGTATGGACTGTATGAAATGGTATGAAGTGTATGGCATGGTATGAGCTGAATCACATGATATGAACTGCATCACATGGTATGAACTGTATTACATGGAACAACATGAGTGTGTACACTGACATGGAACTGTAATTACAAGTAGTTAAAGCAGACATGTTAAAATGAACTGTGCAGCTTTCTGCACTTTCTGAAAACGTGTTTTATGGGCTCTTTCTGCACTGGGGCCCTTGCCACCCAAAGAATCAACTACCTTTCCTACCTTACAGGCTCCTTCAGACTCTACGTCTACCATTTATTTATTTGTATTTATTTATTTTTTGAGCAAAGTAGCTAAATGCTAATAAATGCATGCTGTGTGAACAGACATTTTTACCCTTTGTAACACCCCCCCAACACACACACACACACACACACACACACACACACACACAGGAGTTCACCAGACAACAGAAATGTCAGGATAATTCCTGCGTCTTAAGCTACAGGATAGAATCCAATAAGATGTCTTTAAAATGATCAGTCACTGCGCCAATACCAACCTTCCACGAAACTGGAACTAACGTCAAGCCAAAAATAAAATGTAAAAAATTATCCCCTGTTTAACTCGGATCAAATGGGCTGGAGAGCTGCCAAATCTTGCTTTGTTTTATGTTCTGTGGAGACAGACTTGGTCCCTGAGTCCCTCATCTTCTCCACATTTGTGGGAAGTGGATTGCTTGTGACTGTTGCTCTCGCCACAGAGATGGAGGGAAAATAGTTCTGTCTTGCCCTCCATCAGAGAACATGTGGTAATAAGAAAATCATACACAATCCTCTTTTTAAATAAAACCAAGAGGGCTATTTTTATTTTTTGAAAAGGGGGGATTTACATCAAATGTTATTACAGCAGGAGAGTGGCTATGAAGAGAATCAACACTTTCAAATCACAGAGAGGGAAACAAAGGCGAAGCGAAAGTTCAACAGCTTCTCCAAGGGACCAGAAAGGGACCGCACAGAAAGCAGAGTCCCCTGGTGCCCGGGTTTCCACTGCAGACCATCTTCCTGCTAAATCAAAGAGGTAAGCAGTGGGAAGCACATCTCCCACGCCTCCTTAGCAGCACAGGAAGGAACACAAGCACCATCTTGACCTTGTGCTCACCACACTCAGAAATCAGCACTCAGGGGTCTGCACTGTGACTTCCAACCCCTACAGCCATTCAGAGTACAGCGAGGGAATCTAGATGACAGCAGGAACCATTCCTGTGCTCTTCCTCAGCAAAGAAAGAGGGGGAGGGAAAGAGACAGAAACAGAGAGACAAACACACAGCACACAGACAGACAGAAAGATGTATGAATACAGACATACAAAAGAGAGAGAGAGTAACACACACCTCATAGACAGAAATATATATACAGACAGACATACAAAAGAGAGACAGAAACAGAGAAACATATAGCACACAGACAAAAAGAAAGATATACACATACACACATATACATGAGATACACAGAAAGATAAAGACAGCTAGACAAAGACAGAGAGACAGACAAGGAGACAGAAGAGACAAACACCACATAGACAGACAGAAGGATACACACACACACACACACACACACACACACACACACACACACACACACACGAGAGAGAGAGAGAGAGAGAGAGACAGAGAGAGACAGAGACAGAGACAGAGACAGAGACAGAGACAGGGAGAGAGCTGCTCATCTGATGCCTGGCTAAGAGAGAGAGACAGACAGACAGAGACAGAGACAGAGGGACAGAGAGACAGAGAGACAGAGACAGAAAGAGACAGAGACAGGGAGAGAGCACTGCCTATCTGTCTCCTGGCTAATAAGAGAAGAGAGGCCAGCCACAGCCACAGCCACACCACATGTAACCCAGATATAAGGGGATGGGATGGGATGGGATGAAAGACTGCTAGCAACTCCACTAACCTTCAGGGGTTAGAAACACAGAAGAAACACCTTCCAGAGCACACTGGAGGGAGGGGCAGGCAGTGGAGAACCCCTACAGTTTCCTGATTGAAATCTCACTTACAAAGTGGGGTCGTTACTTCAAAACTAGACTTCAGAAGGAGAGCGGCCTTGCAGCACGGCAGTGGAACTGAGCAAACAGAAACCATATAGATGCGCACAGTGGGCTTTTCTATATTTCTCAATAACCAGTGATTTACTCCCGATTTCCCTCCTTGTCAATATTCCCCAATAAATCAGAGCCTGTGAGGTCTTCATTTCTCCTGCTAATTTACAAAAAGGCAGCAGAGCAGAGCAAACGAATGATTCTGAGTCAGAGCCCTAAGCACCCAACAGATCAGATTCCCAGACCCTAGTTTCAGCACTGACAGTCATGGGAGATTTTCAGTATGTGGATATGCATACATATGAAACACACATTGCACATGTGATTGTATATGTGTGTGAGACTGCATCTGTGTGTGCTATTGTAGGCGTTCATGTGTGTATGGTTATATTCTTGAATGAGACTATATGTATGTGAATGTATGTGTGTGTATGAGCAGTGTATGTGACTATGTGCATGTATTCAAGCGTATGAGACTGCATATGTGTCTGTGAGTGTGTGCATGTTTATGTAATTGCAATGATTGTGTGCATATATGTGATTGTGTGTGTGAGACTATGCTCATGAGTGGATATGTGTGTAGGATCATGTATGATTGTGTATGTGAGACTGTGTTGTTTGTGTTGATGAGCATGCATGTGTGTAAGACAGTGTATGATTGTATACATGTGGTTAGGTGTGAGACTGTGTGTGTGTGTGACTATGTGAGACAGTGTGTGATTATGTGTATGTGATTATATATGCGAGACTGTGTTCATGAGTGTGCATGTATGTGTAAGACCTTGTGTGATTGTGTACATGTGCTCGACTGTATGAGACTTTGTGTGTATGTGTGTGTGTAATTGAGTGTGTATGTGTGTGATTGCATGTGACATTGAGTCTGTGACTGTATGCTTGTGCCTGCAGATGCTTGCCCGAATTCAGCGTATTGACATGGTTAGACAGAAGGGGAGAAGTGGGGGAGGTAGAGGTGAAATGGTAATAATTTTAGTTTAATTTTAATCTGAAATCACCTGATTTATCTTTTATGCTTGACATAAATCTTTTAGATCTCACAGAGTTTAGTCAGAGCTCAGAAAGGAGAAAGGGAGAAGAAAACAAGAATGGGAGACCGAAAAGAAAGAGGAGAGAGGAAAAGAAGGGGGCAGAGAAGGGGGTTGGGGACTTAGCTCAGTGGCAGAGCGCTTGCCTAGCAAGCGCCAGGCCCTGGGTTCGGTCCCCAGCTCCGAAAGGAAAAAAAAAAAAAGAAGGGGCAGAGACAAGAGAAAAGGAAAGGGGTTGGGGGGAGATACACTTAGGTGAAAACCACTGCTTGAGAGAAAACCAAAGTGGACGCCACATGTCGGGGAACTTCTATGCTCCCACATGTGAGCACCAATATATTACTGACTTACTCAGAGTCATAAATATGACAATTTGGCTCATTTCAGACTGAGGTCAGGCCCAGCCCAATGAGCCGCCATCCTCCTCTGCTTACTTAATGCCCCTAAATATGAGCTTTTCCCAAAGCTCTGCGCGCATATAACATAACTCCATGTGCATCTGCGGCGGGGAGCAGGGCTCCACGAGGTGACAGGAAGCAAGCTGTGAACACAAAGATACTTTTAAGCTGAATGCTCGAACATGATATACGGAGCCGAAGACCGTCCATCACGGTTATTGAAAGTGTGACCAGCAAAGCTATAAACCTGACACGAAAGAAGAGAAAATATGACTTGTTAGGTTGAAAAAGTACCATAGAGGGAATTATAAAAGGGGAAAATTTCATGACAAATTAGTTTGTATTTTTTGTTTTCATTTCTGACACATGGAAGGAAATGCTATATGTTTGCTTAAGGAAGTGAAAACTTCTCCACTCCATCCATTTAAAATCCTCGCCCTTAGGCCTTTTGTATCGAAGCATGAAGTTTAGAGGCCTTAAATAGGCATAATGTTTCCCCGAAGAATTTGGCCTCAGAAATGTACTCGATTCAGAAGGGCTAAAAAGGAAAAACCGCGTTAAAACCTGGCAGTGTCTGCGTAAGATGGCTCAGAAAGTACATCAATTTGTTTCAGGGTTTCTTTACCATATTGGATGGAGTACTAAATGAAACTGGAGCAAGAATTTAAAGCCAAAAAAAAAAAAGCCACAAACTTGTGGAGTAGTAACCTGAGGCGCATGCGCGTGAGATTAGCTTTTGAGTGGAAGAGAGAAAGCCCAGTGGCTTGCTCACACAGAGGAGCTGCAGGATGAGCAGGAAAGTTGCAGATGAGGAGGGCGAGGCTGGGGATTCCACATGCATTTCCCTTCTGGGAAGGGAGATTTGGGATTAATTAATAGCAACTTCCCTGCTCTGGGCAGCAGATGAAGCAGAATGGACGAAGAGAAAGGACTGAATACTTACTCTGAAGTGAGGTTCAGGTTGGAGAGATCGGTGAGGTTGGGGACAAGTTACAAAGAAAGTCCCGCAAGCCGAACAGCAATGATGCCTATTAATCAGGGATATCTTTCAATCTAAGTTTTAAAGACACTGTTTCTCATTAATCTACAAATATCAGACTAATTTTGTTTTGGTTTTGATTGTTTGTTTGTTTGTTTGTATTTAGTCTCAAAACTCAACAAGATCTTTTAAAATTGAAAGCGATTCTAGAGCCAAGAGGGAAGAATAAATGAGCAGAAATACCAAGGAAAATACGGAAACCAAGGTTCATGAGGTTACGGTTCTGATTTTCCTGGTGGTGGTCGGATTTGCTGTAACAACATGCCTGAGACCAAGCACTTTATTCGGAAAAGAAAGGGCTTGCTTTGGTGTACAGTTGTAGAGATTGAAACATCAGGTCTGGCACGGGTACATCTGGTATGGACCCCCTTGGTACGTCATAATATGACAGAAGTGCACAGACGCCTGAGCAGCGTCCAACATGTGAGGTGACCTCACCCTGTAAACAAACCGTTTTCACAACAACCAGTCCAGCAGTGTCTAACCTATACCAATGCCGCAGGCCGGTCCCTTCATGACCCAATTAGCTCCCGCTGGGCCCTTTCTCCTAAAGCATGACACTGGGGCTAAGCTCTCAGCACATAACTTCTGGGGGATGAATTATGACCTCAGGAATATGAAAACTATTGACAGCTACTTTCATTAGTTATCGGTATAACTAAGCGGGTCAATTAGAGACAGAAATTAAACCAAGCTCAAACGGAATGAAAGCTGGGTATCTCTAATCGGGACCCAGCATTTTGGACTCCAAATTTTTAAGATTTGGGGATGTTCCCACAGACAATAATGAATCACCTAAAGGATGAAACCCAAGTCTAAACAGAGTTCACTTTTGCATTTCGTATGCGATACCTCGAGCTTTACCTCACCATGCTTGTGTTTTAACCACACATGGAGGTCAGGTGTGGAATATTGCATCTGTGGCATCGTCTCAGAATTTGGAGTATATCGGATTTTAGATTTGGGATGCTCAGCCTTTAGCAAGAGAACATTTAAATTTTATATATATATAGAAATCGGAGTTTCAAATTGCTGGGGGGAAAAGGCCTGTACTTAGTCTAATGTTGGAATAGACTACTAGTAATTTATAAAATTACCCGAAATATATCCCTCATCACTCTGGATACCAATATGAATTTTAAATGAGTCAAACATTTACGTGCCAGAAGATGCAAATGTAAAAGCACTTGGAGTGTGTGGGTGAATGTTTTTATAATTTTGTGGCAAATAAAATGTTCTGAACAAAATATTCTGAAAGTTGTCTGCTGTGGTGGTCTACACCTCTAATCCCAGCACCTGGGAGACAGAGGCTGACAGGTCTCTATGAGTTTGGGGACACCTGGTCTGTATAGCAAATTCCAGGGCAGTCAAGACTACATAGTGATACACTATCTGAAAGAAAGAAAGAAAGAAAGAAAGAAAGAAAGAGAGAGAGAGAGAGAGAGAGAGAGAGAGAGAGAGAGGGAGGGAGGGAGGGAGGGAGGGAGGGAGGGAGGAAGGAAGGAAGGAAGGAAGGAAGGAAGAAAAGTTATTCTAAAAGCTGCAGTAGTGGCACTAATGTCTTAGGTGTAACAGTTGCTGTCTAACTGATTTTAAGCTTAATCAGTGGTAAGACTCCTTATTCATGCAGACTACTGTAAGCCTAGGTAACTGTTGCTGATAAAGTCACGGAATCCAGATGAGAACCCACTACTCTGCTTTCCTAAAACCAGTATAATTTCTGACTTCTAAATACTTATCCTTATATCCTTATAACCCCATAAAACTGTGTCTCTCTGAGAAACTGCCAAATTGATTCCCAGAGGCCGTACAAGCTCACACTCCCGCCAGCAGGGGAGGCACGTACCCCTTTATCCACAGCCTCATCAGCATGCCCTGTCATGTGAGTTTTTGATCTGTCGTTCTGACGGGTGTAAGAAGACAGAACATCAGAGTTGTTTCGATTCGCATCTCCCTGATGGCTAAGGATGCTGAACATTTCTTTAAGAGGCCATTAGAGATTCCTATTGAGAATTCTCTGTTTGGCTCTGTACCCCATTTTTTGTAATTGGGTATTTGGTTTGTCGGTGTCTAATTTCCTGAGTGTTTATATATTTTGGATATTAGTCCTCCGTCAGATACATGTGTTTGCCATAGCTGTTGGGGTTCTGTTCAGGAAGTCGTCTCCGATACAAATGCATCCGAGGCTATTCTCCACGCTCTTCTGTTAGGCTTAGTGTGTCTGATATCATGTTGAAACCTTTGATCCACTTGGACTTGAGTTTTTCGCAGGGTAGTAAATATGGATCTCTTTGCATTCTTCTACATGCAGACATCCAGTTAGACCAGCACCATTTGTTGAAGGTGCTTTCTTTTTTTCCATATGGTTTTGGTTTCTTTGTCAAAAATCAAGTGTCTATAGGTCTGTGGGTTTATTTCTGGGTCTTCGATTCAATCCCATTGATCAGCCTGTCTGTTTTTAGGCCAATGCCATGTAGTTATTATTACAATTTTCTTTCTGTAGAACAGCTTGAAATCAGGGACAGTGATACCTCTTTTATTGTATTGTATTGTTCTAGCTATGCCAAGCTGTTTGTTTTTCCATGTGAGCATGAGAAGTTACTCTTTCAAGGCCTGTAAAGAATTGTGTTAAAAGAGAACAGGCACATGTGCAGCAGAGGACTGCCTTCTCTGGCCTCAGTGGGAGAGGATGCACCTAATCTTATAGAGACTTGATGCCCCATGGAAGGGGCATGGATAGGTGTGAGGTGGGGGTGGGTGGGTGAAGGGGGCTGGAGGGGGAGCACCCCTCAGCAGCAAAGGGGAAGGGGAATAGGGTAACTTGTCGGGGGCACTGGGAAGGAAGGCAACATTTGGAATGTAAATAAATCAAACAGTTTTTAAAAACAGGAAACAGGTAGGTCTTTGACCATCTCAGTGTCAATACTTCAGTCAAATCAAGTCACAGCACATACCAGATTCAAAAGATAGAACAGACCCACCTCTTCAGAGCACAGACTGCAAACGACGCATTATAAAGAACTGTGGAAATAGGAAGGGGAGAAAATTGCGACTTTCTTTTACTTTTAAATAACTGATTGTACAAATTATCTTAGTAGGTCCATTCAACTATTTTATGTATTAAAATGATGATAATGGTTTCTGGTTTTTTTGGTTAAGTGTGTTTCGCATGTCTGTAGTTTGTTGACATCAATCAAGCCAGTTTTAGAACATTTGGTTTACAATCTAAGTACAAACATGAGTACTCACATTAAAGAATACAGATGCTTCCAAAAGACTAATATAGTACTTAGTTCTCAGATACAGGTCCTCCCTCCCTTCCTTCCTTCCTTCCTTCCTTCCTTCCTTCCTTCCTTCCTTCCTTCCTCCTTCCTTCTCTTTCCTCCTTCTTTCTCCTTCCTCCTTTTTCTTTTTCTCCTTTCCCTTTCCTCCTTCCTTCTCTTTTCTCCTTTTTCCTTTCTTCCTTCTCTTTCCTCCTTCCTTCTCTTTCTTCTTCTCTTTCCTTCTTCCCTCTCTTTCCTTCTTTCCTCTTTTCCCTTCTTCCTTCTCTTTCCTTCTTCCTTCCAGAGCTCTTGATCCTTTCCTCTTTCTAAGATTGGCGATTATGTTTTGCTCCTTCTGACCCCTCCAACTTCCAATGAGCTCAGACAATTTCTTACAATAGGCAAAGAGAACGCAAGCACCAGAAGAGGCTCGCCAGCACCACTCATTTCTGTTTGCATCAAAACCATCTCAGCATGTTGCCTGGCCAAGCTCAGAGTCACAACATGGAGAAAGGGTCCTCTGCTATTGATAGAAATATACAAAAATCACACAACAAAAGATGTGGCAAGAAGGATAAAGAACCGGGGCCATAATGATGACAAACCAAATATTCATCAACTGGTGAATGTGGTACCCAGTTTGGCATTTTTTATCCATTTACCCAATATGATAAATAAATACAATATACCAAAACATCAGAACACTATTTAGCCATAATAATAGGAGAATTCTGATGCATAGAAGAGTCTCAAAAACATTCCAAGTGAAGTAATCATGACCCCAAGTGCTAAGGGTGGGACATGCTTTGGCTCTAAGATAAATGCATGCTTGACTCTTCAATGTAGCTCGATGTTGTTTTGTTCTCACTCCCTATCTTCTCAAACATATGTCTGCCTTCCCTGTGTGGGTCATGTAGCCATCTATAAGACTGAATGATGACCTGAAAATTGTCATTTTAGTTTCCATTTCCTTGGTGACTAATGAGGTTGGACACCTCTCATGGGCTTGCCATTGGTCTGCCTTTGTTGGTGACGTCGTGATAAAACATTTGCACATAAAACAAAAGGACCCCATGGCATTAGTGCAGTGGACTGCAGTGCTAATGGAATAGAACATTGATCAAAGTAAAAGGGAAAAACCGAGCAGCTCAGTCCAACAGATTGCATTTCCTTAGGATCCGTACTCGTGCGTGAACTTTGAGAAGGTTAACGAGCATTGTTAGGAAAAGCGCTCCCAACGCCATTTGGCATCTATATCTGCCCAAAGCACTACCACTCAAATACAGTGAGTAAATTTGGAAGGGCTTTGGAATTTACACTATGTACAATGGCTGCTCTATGCTCTGTGCTGATTTCTAATGGCCGTTTAATGTCTTCCGGCCCTCTGTGCCTTCCCTGTGGGAATTTAGGCAGTGTGAAAATCATCTCAAAGACTGAGGGAGCCAAACATGATTAGAGAGCAAAGCTGTGGCTGCAGTACAAACACAGTCTCCCCCAGGGTCTCCTAAGGCCAAACAGAAATTGCTTTGGGGAAATCAACCACATTAGAATGATGAATTAAATCTTAGCTGGGTGACTTAGCCGTTGGGCCTTCTAATACTTTCATCCTCCGTCTATCAAAGGGTCTGGTAATGTTTGAAAGTCAGGTCAGTTGCCTCAAGTTTGTGCACTTAATGGGAATTTCTGACTGCCTGCACCCTGAAATGACTTGCTCTCCCTTGAACTCTGCTCAGCTGCTGCTGCTGCAGCTGTACACTGTAGGAGTTGATGCTCCTCAGGGTTGAGGTGAAAGAGTCACTGAGCCCCACCTTTTGGATGCTACTTTGGCTACAACACTCACACAAAGCTCAAGGCGTTCACCATGAGAACTAAAGCACCTGTTTGCCTCTGTAGCCTCTGTGGTCCCTGAAAACCCTACCACTGCAGATCAGCAAAGCAGAGCAGCAGACATTTATTCCTTCATTCTCTCTCTCTCTCCCCCCCCTCCCTCTCTCTCTCTCTCTCCCTCCCTCCCTCTCTCTCCCTCCCTCCTTCCCTCTCTCTACTTCTCTCTCCTTCCCCTTCCCCCTCTCCCTCCCCCTCTCTCTCCATTTTGTCTTACCCAAAGCCCAGCTGTAGACAGAACAACCAGCAAAATTCTCACTGGAAAAGTTTCAGCCCCAAGGAAATGTAGAGATTCTTTACAGAGACCTCCTAAGATGCTCAAAGACCTCTCCTTATTTCCTTGCCCCAGATCAGCATCTCGTCCCCCAGCTGCCTGTCTTTGCACTGATTTATTATTTTAATTAACCACAAAGTCAACAAATATGTACGGACCAGTCTCTGTGTAGGACATGGAGCACCTCCAAGACTGGAGCCTGTGCCCTAGTCTATAGCCTAGGAAGACGTCTCAGGTCAGCCCATCTATCTTAGAGCTCACCAAAGCGTCTTGCACTGCATCCTTCCTCACAGCACACTGGCTTCTGTTTGATGGAAGATAATGGGTAAAGTGCCCACTCACCTATATCTTGCAGGGTAACCATGGTAGGCTCTGTTCTACATATTTGGTACAGCTATGTTTTCTTTTACCTTCTTTCTCTCTGGATTGCTGTTTCAGCCTTCCCACAGGATAAACAGATAACTGAGAGATAGATAGATAGATAGATAGATAGATAGATAGATAGATAGATAGATAGATAGATGACAGACAGAGACTATTCAGATATGACATTAAAGGAAGATGAGGTAAACAGAACAGAACAAATTGCCCTCGTTTCTGATAATTTTTGACTAGTTACTAAGTAATAAAAAGAGCCGTTTGCATGATTATATATCTGAGTTGAGGGCTAAGTTATAGTTATCAATAAAACATTGTGTAAATGCTTTTGGTACAGAATTCAGCTATAGACATCTGATCTGAAGTCTGGGGCAACTTAGACATTATGGTAATTGCGCAATTTTGTTTACAAAGGATCTCTTGTTGTAGTTTCTAACAGTGTGATGGTAATCTCTTTCCGTACATGGTTTTCTGTGGAAAATATTTCATTTTTCAGATAATTCTGAGTTAACTTCATTATAATCTCTACTGAAAATGTTTTGAAACTAAAACATATTTTACATCAAGAATATCCTTTTCTGAAGAGTATTTTACCTTCTACAAGTCAATTAAGGAATATTGCTGACCACTATCCTTTCTATGTTGATATTTTATTCTTGGTATCCTTGGGCTAGGTTGTAAGAACGAGAGAGAAAAGGGAAGAAAGAAAGGAAAAAAGGAAGGACACAAAGGATTGATGTACAATTTCATATGAGCACATTACTTTCAAGAGAGAGAGCTTTGAGTTTGCCATTGTTTTGTCTGCTTACTTTGTGTTGATTTAAAAACTTGGTCATTAAAGGTCTTTAAGATAAACTTTCTTACCACCACCAAGGTGAGCAGAGCAACGACTCACATGCTCTCTGTGCTAGTCAGCTTTCTGCCGCTCTGATAAATAATCCATCGAAAAACAGAAAGTTTCTGGAAGGATGAAACATAAAAAAGGATAACTAAAATAAAAACCTTTAAAAATAGCATATGGAAGCCTACTTCTGTGGAATACTACATACACATACACATATACATACATGTACACATACACATATACATATATGTGTAATATATATATAGTGTGTTGTGTGTGTATCATTTATAAGCATTTAAAGGGATTTACCATCCTTTATATACATTTAAAAACATTTTAAATGCTGCTACTCTATAATTGGCAGGCAAAACCTTTCCTAGACACCATAAACTAGCAAATTATCAGCCTGGTACCAGGTGTGTGTTCTATCTTTTCAGGTTATTGGTCAGTGTGGTGCCATAGACTGTCTTTCAAATACGGCGTGTATTTTCACTGCTCCTGGTTACTCTCCAGAAGGTGAATATCAGACACTATTGCTGAAGACAACATGTGCATGAGACATAGAAAATGGTGAGATTAATCTGGTACAGACTGGAAGCTCCATCCCTATTTTCTAGCTTCTATAGTGCTAGAAGATGCTATAATTGCTACCAGGAGAGATGTGACAGCAAGAGCCTTACCTAAATGAGCTCTGCAAGTTGAAATCAAAACTGGCCTGGAAAGACCTGTCCACTGGTGCAATGGTGGCAGCAATGCTATAGAAGTAACCAACTACCTTCTCATTGGATTTAAAAGCTGCTCTACGTGATGAAACTTACGCCTGCTACCATTAGTGGGACTAAAACCCATGACTGGCAAGATCATAGGCTCTAGAAGAGAATTTAATTCCGTTATTTTGTAAAATTGGCATGGCAATCCCTAAATTCTTATCTTCATAGCCATAGATTGGCACACCCCTTAAATCCTTATTAGAGAAGCTTTGGTACAGTAAATGATAGTTAAAACAGACACACAGTTGGTCAACATGCAGAGAATGAGAGGCTGCAGAGTGCCCAGCTCCAAATGGAACATCTGTGTCATAGCCCATCACCCCAAGATCAGGGATTATTGTGGAAGAAGAAGCAGAAAGATTGTGGGTGTCAGAGGTAGTAGATGTCTGCAATAAAAATGACATTTGCTTGACCTGAAAGGGTCTCTGCACACATGAACCCATATGGCCTATGTCTGCATGCAAGAAGATCAAGCCAGCCAAAATGGCAACATGGATGGGAGAGATTCTCATGAAGTCCCACCTTATGTGAGGAGCTATTGGCATGACGGCTACCGGGAAGAGTTAGTTTTGTTTTGTTTTCTTTTGTTTTTTCATCTTTATTAACTTGGGTATTTCTTATTTACATTTTGATTGTTATTCCCCTTCCCGGTTTCCGGGCCAACATCCCCCAACCCCTCCCCCTCTCCTTCTCTATGGGCTTCGCCTCCCCATCCTCCCCCCATTACCACCCTCCCCCCAACAATCCCGTTCACTGAAGGTTCAGTCTTGGCAGGACCAAGGGCTTCCCCTTCCACTGGTGCTCTTACTAGGCTATTCATTGAGGTCAGAGTCCAAGGTCAGTCCATGTATAGTCTTTGGGTAGTGGCTTAGTCCCTGGAAGCTCTGGTTGGTTGGCATTGTTGTACATATGGGGTCTCGAGCCCCCTCAAGCTCTTTCAGTCCTTTCTAAGATTCGGAAGAGTTAGTTTTATTCAGGGATTCAATCCCTAACAAGCTACCCATGCTCCAGTATATGGTCCTATACCCATGAGCATATGTGCATTGTGTAAAATCGGTGGGTTTACAGAAGGAGAGAGCACATGAAGTTGGGAGAGGGAATGATGGAGATGTAGAGATCAAACTGGAATGAGGAAATGGGGTGAGATTTAGTAAAATTTATTATATACATGTCTAAAATTCTCAATTTTTTTTTACTGTAGGGTTTCTTGAAGTGGAAATTTCTGGTTTCTTGGGAGACTCAGTTGTGTCACTTGATGTTTTCCTGTAAACTTTCTCATGAGGGGATGTTTTGCTGAGGTAGACACATGGGAGGATGTTTTGCTGAGAATACACATGTGGTGTTTTTCTGGAAGCTGCCTGGAAAGAGAGAGCATGTGATGTTTTGCTAGAGCAGATGCTTGGGACAACACATGGTGCTTGGAAAGGGTGTAAATATAATCCAACAGGCAATAGCATTGGTTCACCTTGCCACTCTTTGCCGGTCTGCATTGGGCTTTACTGGCATTGGTTCACCTTGCCTTCTTTACTCATCATCATTTGTTGAGACTTTGTAGAGAGAAACCCATCAAAGAAATTCTCACGATATTCCAGCAGCTTTTTGCCACTTCTGCAGACTCGGGCCAATTGGCAGAGCCTTGCGGTTTCTTCTGGATTGAATTACCATTGCTGATTTGTGAATGGTGTTTACAAGTGAATTGAGCTACTACTACTTATCCATGTGAGCTGACTGCAGATATCCTGATGACAAAGATTGGATTTGCCCCAAAGAACTATTTCTAAACAGGTCCACACCCCCCTTTTGTCCTGTTAATCTTTCCTTTCCACTACCTCTAGTGGGTAGTGGGATAGAAGGGAAGTTAAAACACCTAAGAACCCTTATTAAAGTAGATTTTCAAAAGTCTAAGCCTCCAGTTTCTTTTGACCTATGTTGTCTGAGGTTTCAGCCTACGGCATTGAGCCCGTTGCTTTAGGTCTATGGTACTACATCATGATGAGACTGTGAGATAAAGGAAGTATATCACCCATAGTGGTCACGAAGCAGAGATAAACAAAGATGGGGAGATATCTTGGGATCCAACTATTTCTTCAATGGCATATGTAACTAATGATATAACTTCCTCTTATTGTATCACCCCCATTAGAGATTTATTGTGCTCCCCAAAGCACCGTCAGATAGGGAATCAAGGCTGTAATGGATAGGATTTGGGGGGAACTCTACACCCAAACTAGTTCCTATCTGTCTTATTGTTATTTGCTTATAAATTATTTTTATTTTCTTAAAACATTTTCTTGCCTTCTCATAAGCTCAACTACCTGCTTAGTATAACTTTTTATACAATTTTAATCTATATTAGATGTTTCTATTACCAATCAGACGGTCTTTGGCCCATTTGTTCCATGCAGATAGGAATTGCAGATAGGCAAGGAAGAGTTCTTGCAGTGGTGGTATGTGACAAACTTTATAATTTCTAACCATGTCTTCCTTTTCTGCCATGTGTGTGATATGCATGATTATGTGCACATATGTGCACTTGTGTGTAGATGTATACACCATTGACTGATATAAAGTGCCTTTTTCAATTGCTTTCCATCTTATTCATTGAGACAGGACCTCCCAATTGAACCTATAACTCCCCAAACAGCTAGTATGGACATGAAGCTCACTCCAAACATCCTCTCTCTCTGCTGTCTGAGCACAGGGGTTGCAGACATGCACAGCTGCATCTGGCTTTGTGTGGGTTCTGGAGAGCTGAACCTGTCCCTATACTCACATAGCTCCTCCAGTGTTACGTCTCTCATGCAGGCCTGGGGGTGTGTATCCTGGATGCCTCGGTAGGGTCCTGTGGTGACAAAGCTGCAGCTCCCAGCACTGGGGTATCTTAGACCCTGAAAGACTGGCAGCTCTAGAAACTCTCCATCAACCCTTCAGCTGCCAATCGTCACTGTCCGGTGGCTGCCACTGCTTACAGGGGCACTACTAAGGTTGCGCTGTTCTGCTGGCACATATGGTGCTGGCATTTCTTTGTGTTACCCCTCAGCCTTGTCTATTCACGATAGAGACAAGGGGTAGACAAGGAAAGACCACTGGAGAGGTCTTTAATTGGGTCAAATGTTGCAACACCAGGGGAGACAAACAGCCAGAAAATGGGTGTTGGCTGTAGATCTCCACACAAAGGAAAACCATTTCTGTGCCAATCACAGTCCCTTTGCATGCGTCGTGTGGCAGCACTTCTGCTTGACCACAAGGCAAAGGGTCCTTCTTCTAACATAGTAGGGTCCTCGAGATTCTGCCAAAACGTGTGCTAACAAATGCCTAGGGTAGGGTATTCAAAACAGTTGTGCTGGTGGCTGCCATTTTGGGAGCTAGAACTGTGTTTTAACAGCAAGCAGCTGCAGGTGCAGATGCTCTAGAACGTCCTCAAGGCACGTGCGGCTTGCCTGAAGTACAGTGGTGCTTCGAGAGACTCTCACCTGGCTGTTCACCTTTTCCCAAGGCAGACAATGCACGGGGAAGAAGTCTCATGTCTGTCAATTAGGGAGCCACATGCCCTTGGCCCCAACATGTTAGATTATTTACTGGAAAAATAAACATCAGAACGAGTGATTACAGTAAGGACTCATCATTAATATTAGTAACGTCTTTTAAACCATGTTTAACGGCAGTTTAACTTAACATCTGCCCAGCACTCATGGGTCCCCTCGGTCACTCCCATTTATAAGAGAAGACTTTATGTAACTTATTATAGTGCTGCAAATTCCACGTTATTTGTTTTATGACTGAAAATTCACACCATTCCTTGAAAAGATCAAGTTAAGCACAGTGTCATATATAAATACTTTAGCAGAATATTTAAAACCGTGAAGGAGTAAAGGAGCTAGGCTGAGAGGCAGCGCCTACATCCTAGTCAACATCTCTTTGAAAGGTACTTATTAGGTATTTGCTGACAGAAATGAATAAACTACGTAAACCACTTATTTTTTGGTACGGCCACCCTTTGTTTCTGAACAGCAATAAGATTTGTAAAGATATCACTTTTCATTTTCAATTATATAACTGAGTGACTCTAATGAGACTTTTACCAGAAGCCATGTATGAAAGTCAAGACGCATACTTTGCCAGTAGACTCTCGACATTAAAAGAACAAACCACAGGGTCCTAATTTCCGATTGCTGTGACAAGGTGGTGGAGACAGAGGGGTTCTATTTCCAGCCTCTTCATTTTTTAAAACCAACTCCTAAATATATCCTAAAGAATGGTGTGGCTTCTTATAAACCTTCATAAACTTTCATAAAACTGCAGTTCAGAAACGGAGATTACTCATGTCCAGTGAACTCATGATGCCAGCATGTCTTGTGTGTTTGAGTCTCTATTACTTGGGCCCAAAATAAATCAACTGATGGTCAAGCAAATAAGATAAATATTTTAAACCCTGAGCTGCCTCCGTGCAATGTAGTCCTCTGGCCTAGCAATAAGCAAGCTCTTCTTTAATTATTTCCTTGCTCTACGGCTGCTAAAATTAGGCCTGGGTGTTTTAGAGGGTGGAGCGAATGCAGTGACTGGTGTTTCTATTTACTGGGGCTGTGGCAGCCACCCAGTGCTTAGATCACTGCCAGCCAGGGCCAGCCGGGTACAGGACAACAGAGCTCCACTGCTAAGCACCGATGCCAGGAGACAAAACCTGCAGCCGGGGCCCAGGTCAAGTAAAAGAATTTATTCTCAGGGTAAGCTCTTTTTCTTTTTAAGTAAAATGAAAGAGGCCAGAGATCGTGAGATACAGGTAACTTTAATGGCTATGCTACGGATTGAAATTCAACTTGTGTGTCTATCAGTCACCCTCAACTAGATGTGATGGTACACGCCTGTGATTCTAGCAACAGGGAGGCTGAGGCAGGAGGATTGCAAATTCAAGTTGAGCTGGGCCACACAGTAAGTTCTATCTCAAAACAGCCAGGGCGGGGGGGGGGGGGGGGGACAGAGAAAGAGAGGGAGAGGGGAGAGGGAGAGAGAGGGGAGGGAGAGAAATAATTTAATAAAGCCCACTTGTTTCATGAAATATAAAACAAGAGCACCATCCCACACTAATGCTGGCTACTCTCTGGCCCTGGCGGTCTTGCCGCCTCCATGGTTAGCCCCATGCAGCGACTGCCCATCTCGTAGCATCTGCCCGTCTCGCAGCCGTTCTCTTGTTGAAGACCCTGCTCACATTCCCAGCCGTCCACCCCCTAATCAAAACTCTAGAACCTTGTAATTTATCAATCAGATTTATATTAGTAAATTCTCAACCCACAAACATTTACACTGTGAACTCAGAGTCAACTGATATAGATACAAACTGCCCACCTAGATAAGACAAATTGTCCTGTGATTATCCATCCGTTATAAGATATTCATAGCTACCTGTGGCTATTTAAAGCCACAGGGAATTTGGATCCTCTTTCTCTTCTTCCATCTCTCTCTCTCTCTCTCTCTCTCTCTCTCTCTCTCTCTCTCTCTCCCTTTCTGTGTGTGTGTGTGTATATGTGTGTATGTGGGTGCATGTGTGTATGTGTGTGTGTGTATGTGTGTGTGTGTGTATGTGTGTGTGTGTGTGTGTCCTTTCTGTACTCATCTCTAAAATTCTCAGCCTGCCTTCCTTTTCCACTACCCAATCACAGACTCTCGCCTTATCTTGTGCCTGTCCTCACCTGCATATAGACAGCAATCCACACCCATGTCCCATCCTAAACTTCAACTCTAAGGTCAAAGACTGAGAATTTGAGTCAAGAGCTCTAAGCTGAGGTCTGGTACTAATTTGCTATTTGTATTTGACTGAATTGAGTGCCACCAGTCACCTGGTGACTTCTCTTACTCAACCTGGATGGAAATGACTGTTCAAGAGGGTGAAGCTCTTCCAGAACAAATACAGCAGAGAACCACAGATATTTGCTTTATGGAGGAGTCACCTTTACCTATTGGTAATTTCTAACGTAGAGAGGAAGAATCCAAGAGAAAACACAGTTAAGAATCGGAACCAGCCAGGCCCGGTAGCAGAAATCTGTACAGAATCCCAGCCATGTTCTCAAGACACTGAGGCAGAGGGCTCGGAAAGGTTCAGGGCTTCCCTGAATACACACAGTGAGTCCAGTTCCAGCCCAGGAAATTCAGTGAGCCTCTGTCCTAAAATTAAAAGTCAGTGCAGAAGCTTAGACTATAGCTCGGTGGCTCTGTGGCGACATACTTGTGCAGCACGCCCAAGGCTCTGAGTTCAATCGCCACTACAAAAACAAAAAACAAACAAAACAAAACAAAAAACAAAAACAAAAAACAAAAAAGGAAAGAAAGAAAAATGAGCAAGGACCTTAAAAAACAGTCAAGAAACACTGCACCTGTAGTTCCTCCTTTGCAAAGGGAGTAACTCCACTTGCCTGGCTTCCCCTCATACAAGAACATGCTTGTCTGGGAGCTACGGCTGGAGGAGACAGGTGGCTGACGGACAGCAAATGGTGATACTTGCCAGGAGCCACAGGGGCATACTTCGTCCTAGAAGCTCTTCTCGGAGGCATTTCCCATGGGCAAACTAATATCTTTGCCACAACACTTCCCAGAAGGGGAAGCAGCGAGGTGGAACCCAACAGCATGCGAGAGTCGTGCAGCTCCCAAGCCAGAGAGGGCAGCTTTCGTCCTTAGGAACATAGCTCCGAAGTCTGCAGTCTTGGGCACCATGAGCCATCTTGTCCCTGGGGCTCACCTCTGCTACTTTGAGCACAGAAAAAAAAAAGTCGTAGGTTGGCAATGGGACTCACTTGGTAGAGAGAGTGCTTGCTCCCAATGAATGAAGTTCTAGGTTTCAAGCCCAACACCCCAGAAAGTACTCTAGGTATTCTGGTGTACCACGTGGGGTGGAGGCAAGGGATTCAAAAGTTCAAGGTCAAGTCATAAAGACTAAAGGAGGGTGAGGTAAACCAGGGAGACATCAGACTCTTTCCTTTATAATTAAGACTCATTAAACTCCTTACCTGAGTGTCTCTCTCTCTCTCTCTCTCTCTCTCTCTCTCTCTCTCTCTCTCTCTCTCCCCTCTCCCCCCCAATGAATCTTTCTCTGCATCTTCTACTATTAATTTAATTCTGTTATTTTTGACCACTTCCTTGGAGCAGGGAAAGGGGAACCATAAGTCATAAACATGCTACCTGCCTCCCCCCTCCAAACTAAGAAAACCTGTTGGTCCTAGAAGCTGCAGTGGATAGGGAGCAGCTCCCCAAGTGTAGGGAATGGTCTGTATCCTGTCATTCAGCACAGGGCTTTTAAGACCTGTCTGGGGCTGAGTGTTGCAGAAGGGAGGGGACACATTGCAGTGGACAGTGTCATGGTGAGGCTTTGTCATCTTACCTGCCTACTTACTCCCGACAGGAAGAACTCAACTTTTAAGTGTCTAGAAAAGCCAGAGCTTTGAGGTGACTGGGTACTTGAAGCTATGTAATACTTCTTGAGGGCTTGGGTCCTCAGGTGTTCAAAAAGAACCCCCAACGTGTTCTTGCTCTGTTCTTGGGCCTGGAAGCATTTTGCAAACTGGAAGCCAAACAGATGTTCCTATGACCAACTATCGCAGAGGCAATGTGTGGAAGTCTGGGATTTTCTCTTCCATCGGACATACGAGAACATCTCTACTCCGCAGGTGGCTGGGTGCAGCCTTGTGTGAATTCTAGAAGGTTCGCTGAGGTGGAAGAGCCCTTGGGGATGAACCCTTGGTTCACAGAATTCTTTAATCCAGTTTCATAAGAGCCTGGCCAGCCCTTCTGATGAGGCAGTTATCTTGCATCCCAAGGTCTTCCCTAGGGCATGACCAACTTAGAAAGTTGCTTGGGCTTGCTTTGGCCAAAGATCAACATGTACGCATTCTACACACACACACACACACACACACACACACACACACGTACACGCACACGCACACATACAATACACACTCATGGATACACATACATACACACAACACACAATATACACTCATGCACACATACCACATGCACAGACATGCATACACATACATGTACACTCATACATACACACACCACATACATGCACACATGCACATTTACGTATTCTCTTTCTCTCTGTCTCTCTGTCTCTGTCCCTCTCTCTCTGTCCCTCTCTCTCTGTCTCTCCCTCTGTCTCTCTCTCTGTCTCTCTCTCTCTCTGTCTCTCTCTCTCTGTCTCTCTCTCTCTCTCTTTCTCCTCTCAATGCACAGAGGACTACAAAGAACTTTTATTTTCTCCAAGCCGTGGTCAGAGTCACAGCAGCTCCCAAGAGTCCTGTGACAGCCCCTCCACCACCAGGAGATGCAGAAGCTGCATACACCCCATCCCTGCACCTCTGCAGGCTTTCCATTGAGAATACAGATGTTCTTACCCTCTAGGTTCTCAGCAGTGCCCTTTCTCCAAAACATCAGTTTGTCTGTCTGCTCTGCATATCTGAGGAAATCTCCAGAGCCACCACCTGCAGGGGAGCAAGTTCCTCATGGTTTATGGAAGGTATTGACTGCCTGAGAGTCGCACTGCATTGAGGAGATAAGATGGGGTGGGGGAGAGACTCCAGCTCCCTTCCCAACAGTGTTGTCTGGCTTTGACTTCAGGGGAAGCTGTGTCATCTTCTCACTGTTGGACCCAAGTCTCCATGGAGGAAAACCTCCCCATGACCAGGCACACAGTGGGGCTCCTGTGCACAGGGAAGACAGAGAGGGACACTAGGCCGAAGCCTCCCAAGTCCTGGGCACTTTGTATTTGGGTAGTTCTGCTTTCTACAGGCGTAAGTAAGGACTCAGATTTCGATGTTTTGCAGAGAGAAGCAGATGTCATCAGATAGTGTGAACTTCCCTAAGAAGACAACTCCTTCCTCCTAAATTAGGAAATGCTAGGAAAAACTGCCAGGTTCTCCCAATAGGACTACCCTGTTAACCCCAAGTACTTAGTAATTCTTGTTTAGTTCCTGTCCACCCAAGTCAGGAGACCAGGTCTTTTACCCTATCTATCTATCTATCTATCTATCTATCTATCTATCTATCTATCTATCTATCCATCCATCCATCTATCTATCTATCTATCTATCTATCTATCTATCTATCTATCTATCTATGTATCCATCCATTCATCTATCTATCCATTCATTCATCTATCTATTCATTCATCTATCTATCTATCATCTATCTATCGATCTATCCATTCATCTATCTATCTATCTATCTATCTATCTATCTATCTATCTATCTGATATGTTACTTCTCTGTCACCAGTGAAATGAACCAATTCAAGCCAGATTAGATTATATTAAAGGCAGGTTTATTGGGAAGCTGCTCTCAGGTGGGCAAGTTCCCAAGCCTCAAGGACCAAGGCTAGGGAAGTTGCCATGGGGAAGGGGCAATAGGGAAGAGAGAAAGAAAGAGAGAAGGGGGCCATGCATGCAGAAAGAAAAGAGGAGAAGAGGGGAGAGAGGGGGAGGGAGAAGGAGAGGGAAAGAGAGGAGAGCTCAAAATGTCTGGATTATATAGGGAGAAGCCTCTGGGGTAAAGGCAGCCCAGCCGCTGGGCTGGAAAGTTTAAGGTTGAGGGAAGGGTATGCCAGGTAGGGACAGAGGGATGCTGGGAGAACCTGGAAGCCAGGTCTGCTTTGGTGTGTAAAATATGTACCTTGTCCCGAGCCTGAACCCAAACACTATGTATCTATGTATCTAAATATCTATGTATCTATGTATCTATCTATCATCTGTCTCCCTTCCTATCATTTACCTATCTATCACATATCTATCATCTATCACCTATCTCTTATTCTCTTTCTCTCTCTAGCTATTCTCTGTTCACTATCCCTGCTATGTTCACTATGATCTCTTCATTCTTCCTATCTCTGGCTATCCTCTCTCTCTCTCTCTCTCTCTCTCTCTCTCTCTCTCTCTCTCTCTCTCTCTCTCTCTCTCTCTGATACCTCTGAGTTCTAATTCCTTTTCTCTTTGCTCTA
Source organism: Rattus norvegicus (assembly GCF_021556685.1). Lineage (NCBI taxonomy): Eukaryota > Metazoa > Chordata > Mammalia > Rodentia > Muridae > Rattus > Rattus norvegicus. The sequence continues at coordinate 98,590,154 of NC_141546.1, forward strand.
GACTCCTCCAGATGCCTCTCATTGTTCTCTCTCTCATTTCTGCCATGAGTATCAACAATACAAAACCTTCGCCTTAGCCATAGAGCAGTCATACTGGTGCTCCCTTTGATGTGCACCCTTGGACATATCTCCTGAAACCCTCAAACACAGCCTCTGACTTTACCTTTGTCACTTAAGCCTTCACTGTCCACCTGACTTACCACCTTGGGTTCCAGGAATGACACAAATGATTGATAAATATCTCTAAGACAAATGACCAAAACTACTCCCAAGCAGTAGCAGAATGCTACAGAACAGTCCTCCTGCCCCTGACCAATGAGGGTGATAACCCTTGATGATAAACCTGCCCCTTAAAGCAAGACTTGTAATGTCACCAGGGCCAGATGGTTCCCAGCAAGTGAGAACAGCTCTATCAAGCTCTTCAGGTCCCCCAGTGGAACCAGAGCTGAGGTAGTCACACTCTTGACAAGCCTATTGATCTGTGACTGTCTGTTATGCATGTCTAAGGACCCTCTTTTGTCCCTTTTTCTAGAAAACTCTCAAATACCTCCTACGCACCCCTGTTTTTCAGTACTGGACCATGTACCAGGGCCTTGAATTTGTCTGCTGTATCTCTGTTCCTATTAGTCTTGTAGACAGACTTGAGGGCCATTGCACCCCTTTTTCTGTTCTTCCAAAAGTGATCTTGTTGACCCAAACCCTCTATTTTCTGCCAAAAAAAGTGTCTCTTTCATACCTTCCACAAGTATACCCAACCCTGCCCATCACCTCCACCCTTGACACTACTGTGTTCAAATTCTACTGAATCCTCTTCTCAGCCTTTTGGGCAATGCTAAGTGACTGGACCATCTGAGAAGTGCATCATGGGAACACATGATTTTATACAGCTTTCTGAAAGTCAAGCTACTATCCTTTATCCAGATCCTAGGTACTTCCGGCAAGTTGTATGTACAAGGCTGTAGCACATATTGTTAACAAATTCAGGCTACTGAATCTTTACCAAAACTATAGGGCCTATTCTCGCTTTGCTTGTGTTAGAGACCGCTTGCTTACCTGGCCTTCTCAGCTGCAATGACATAGACCTAGGAAGTGCCACAGCTCACCATTGGACTCAGTGGGAGTTCTCATTGCTTTTAGGTGACTCAATGCTATGTAGAGCAGTGGAGAGAGGGAAGGTGAGGAAGGCCAGCCAGACCACATTGGGAAGTGAGAGCAGAGATGTAAGTGAGTGAATTGGGATTTAGTACTTCTGGAAAGAGACCAGAAGTTCAAGTCCACAGCTTCAACAACATCTGAACTTCGAGGGTGATTTGTGGCAGATAAGAACAGCCCTGATGGAGGTCAGCAACATACGATTAAAATACCTGATAAATAAGTTTATTTTAGGAAGAGGAGAGCAAGCAATCCAGAACTGTACTCGGGGAGGTGTGGACCAAGGCTCCATTGTGATAGCCAGGGGGAGGCAAGAAACCTAAGAAGATTCCTTCAATGGCAGCCATGGGAAGCAGTATGAGAGCTTCCTAGGGAAAAATCTGAACTACCTGATGGTCCAGTGGCCTACTTCTGAGTGTATATCTAAGGAACTGAAATAAGCACGTTCAAATCCACCCGTGTTCACTGTGACGCTGGTTACACTAGCCAAGGCTTGCACTCAATGCAAGCTTCCAGAAAGAGGGGAACAAATAAAGTAGATATAATGGGGCACCATTCAGCTGTCAAAAAGAAGGCAAGGCCACGCTCTACAAACATAGATGATCCTACACACATATGATAAAGGAAGAAAGCCAGGCAAGACATCAAGTAAGTACAAGGCTCTCTGTGCCGTTCATATGTAAATCTCCAACAACTAAGGTAGTCATCCGATCCGAAACCAATGGCCAACAATTCCTCCTCGAGTTAAAAAATGTAATGAGTAAGTTATACTTATTTTCTACTAAACACATTTTTGTGGAGCTGGTTAGATGGCTCAGTGGATGAGGACCCTGACCTCATAAATGCAGCTGCCCCAGTTCTCTCCCAGAAACCCACAGAATGGTAGAAAGAAAAAAGAAAAAAAGGAAAGAAAAAACCCTTGAATCACAGATAAATATGCACAATAATAATAACAACAAACTTTTAAAAACAGAAAACATGTTTCATTAATAGACCTTTCCTAGTTAAGAGCGCTAAGCTAAGTTGTACTGAGTGGCTCGCTATCCCAAACAAACTACCTTTTGGTTTTAAGGCTTCCAGAGCTCCTGTGTTTTTGCTGGAAAGTTAACAAAAACCAGGTTAAAGGGAACTAGGAGGGTAGCACATTTAAGAACCTGAAGGGGAAGAAGGCTGGAACATCCTGGCATTTATTACTAGGTCTGGAAGGAACTTTGTTAGTGGCACTTATGGTTAGAACAGAATTCCTGCCACAGACAACTAAAGGGGAAAGATATTTCACTCCTGAGTACATTAGATTCAACCCACGTGTCCAGGTGGGCATTGTGGCAACAGGAACCAGTGCTGGAAGAAGGCTGTTCACCTTGTCACAGGCAGGATGCAGAGAGAGAAGGTTACCAGAGACCTGGTATGACTTTCGAAGAAGAGTTTCCGCTCACTGACTCCCTCTGGCCTGTCCCCACCTTTCAGACTTTCTTTAAGCTCCCAGATTAACTCTACTACTGAGGACCATGTAGTCAAAACATGTGTATGGGGAGGAAATTTCCGTTCAAGCCGTAACTGAGACATTGCATGAGAAAACTGGAAAGCACATTGCTAGCATCCTTCCGCCGGTGGGAGAAGGATGGAAGGCTGTCAGAGGATCTAGTTGTCCCTAGTTGTCCCTTCCTCCCCAACAGCTGGGATTCATTTTAAGGACCCTTTTGCTTCCTTCATCATGACAATTTCCTCATATTGTCTCCTCAACCTGTGTCAAGGAAAAAACAGGCCATGTCCTCAGAAGGAAAAGCTTGTGGTGGAAGCTAGACCACTCTGTGTGAGAAGGCAGTCTTTGGTGAAGAATGTCACGTGAAGCGAAGCTCAAAGTGACCAGACATCTTTGAAGCAGCATCAATGCCATCTGGAGCCACCAGACTGCACAAAGAGCAGGATGTGACCCTGGTTGTTTTTAGCAAGAATGGCGGCTGTCACTGTATAGCTCTCAGGTCAGTGCATGGGCATCATGGGAGCATATGTGAAGTCCCAGCCCTGAAACTCAATGCTCATTGAAAGTGTCACGAGCTCTGGACATTGTCCACAGTGATCTTGGCCCTTCTGACTCTGCCTTTGTACACAGTCCTTGCTTGCCTCAAGACTTTTGCATCCCACCAAAGGACATCTTGAACAGGACTAAGCAAGTATAAGCCAAGTAGATGTGCTGAGTCCAGGAAACAGGGATAGGGGATAACCTCTTTCCTCATGCCCCCAATGGAAAGTGGGGTCCTGTGATCTCACCTATCATGGGGTTTCTTCTGGAAAAAGAATGTTCAAAGTTTGATTACTCATGTCTACTGAAGTCTACCTGACTTAAATCCTCGTCAACACTCCCTCTCAAACTTGTCCTTCTCAAAACGCTTCTTTTCAGTATAACCATCCCAGCTTCTATAACTCAAAACAAGGCCACTGTAATAGACAACAGAGTGCTGGATTACTCATTCCAAGAGCAAATGCCTAAGCTCTTTGGCCAGTGTCTGCTCTTCCTATTTCGACCTCATCTGAATTTCCACATTTGATAATAAATACAAAGCACACCATGGCCAGCACAGTCCACACACAAGCCTCCTTCCTACAGGCAGAAGAGACCACAGAACACACCATGACCAACACAGTCCACACACAAGACTCCTTCCTACAGGCAGAAGAGACTACAGAACACACCATGACCAACACAGTCCACACTCATGAGTCCTTCCTATGGGCTGATGAGACTACCACAGGTGCTCCAACTTTTCCTCTACCCTTTAGCAGCTGAGTGCTAGTTCCAGCCTGGCTGGTTTCCAGTCATCTCCTGGTCACCTTAGCTGCCGTAGCTGACAGTCCAGGAGAAGGTGCCATGGCTTTTCCTGTCCTGTTTTTGAAATCTGGGTCCATCAGCCCTGAATAATAATTCGGCATTCTCTTTTCGTGGGTTTCCAGTGGCATGTGAACTCCCGGTTAACAAGAGGTTGTTTCAGCTCCCGGTTTTATAGACTTATTGCACCATTTCTGGGTGGGAGGAATTCTCCATTGAGTGCTGAAACTCTGGACTGGTAGAGTCATGGACCAAATGCAAACTTTAGATAAGTATTTGTGATTAACGCGCCCATATTTCATACCCACATCTCTGAATTTGTATTCCAAAGCAGGCAGGAAGGGTACCATTCATTTCCCATGAGTTCGAAGCAAAGGCTTCATCCTAACCAGTGCTCCAAGTTCCCAAGAGCCTCCAGCAGACAATATATCTTAGCTGAAGATCCATCCTTCTGTCAGGCTGTAGTCAGAGGGACCAGTAGTTAGGCCAGGAAATCCTGTGCCCATAAGTCCATCGCCTTAACTCAAAAGCTTACTTGATTCTACTGAGTGAAATTTTGTCTCAAGAGATATGGAAATTCAATGCCAGTCAGACTATGTTGCATATGGGGCAACAGCGTGGAAAGATTGAAACTTGGTGATGTTGAAGGATTTAAAATTTGACTAATGAAAGTGGTACCCAGAGAGGAAGCCTAAGGAAAACACAAGCATGTCGTGATGTCCATATAGTTGATGGGGGCATAATTTCCACTCTACAGTAAATAGTAAACTTAAGCTCTTTAAAGTCAATGGCCTCCTCCTGCTCAGGCCTGGTTGCTTCTTCTATGTACTTGGAACCTAACTGTGGCCCTTGTTAGGTCACCATGCTGAGAGGAAGACCCTGCTACCTAGATATGTGCACAGCCTTTATTCCTGCCATCAACTGAACCCCTTGATCAGACCAAGAAAAAGGCTTAGAAGAGATCTCTGTGGTGAAAAACCCCTTCGATCTTTTTGACTTTGTAAAGCTGCCTCTACAGTGGGGCCTCTTGGTGAGCTTGCAGATGAACGCAGTCTCATCCCCTGAGCTCTTCCTAAGGCCTGTATCCAGTATCTTCTGAGTGTACCCATCACCCATTCTCCAATGTTATTCTTTCCAAGCCTCTGACCATCTGGCCAAACCATCGGCCGCCATCCAGGAATTAGAAGGAGATAATTGCTTTAAGCAATGTCTCCTAGATAATCAAGCACACCGCAAACATCTGTTCCCAGGAGAATCTCTATGCTTTATGAAATCGGGGACCACCCTTGAGTGGTGTTCAAGCACCTCAGCAAGTTAGAACCCAAGACTCTGACCAGCGGCTGGCACACTCCGAGGAGAGAATTTGATGAGCCACAAGAAAGGAACTAACTCTTCCTGGAACCCTACAGAGAGCATGGGTAGGGGCAGGGTGGGGCTTCTGCCTGCAGTTTGAATTCGAAGGAGCGCTGAACAGAGCCACCAGCGTCGCGGCCCACGTGCCCTCTGGACCTGCCCCTCTACTACCGATGCAAAAAACTATCAAGCCACAGAAACACTTGGGGTGTGTGCCCACCGCTCCCATCCCGGGTCTGATTCCAACACAAACAGAGGCCAGCAAAGAACATCCTGTCTCTGTGGTGGGTAGAGACCTACAGAGAAATTCAGGGAGGCGGGAAATGCTGTGGAAAAGGTTTCTCTCTTTTTTCTTTTGAGAACTTCAATTTCTGAAACCCCTTCCTATTAATCACATCTTGGAGTTTGAGATTACAGATCGTCTACCCTGGTGGCCTTTTAACCCTAATTAACCCACTAGATCATTTGGTGCCCCTACTTCATTTAACTACGTGTTGCAGCTTATAAAAAAAATATGTGGCCTCATGTCTGGTCAAGTACTGCACATTCCACAGTTCTTGTTCGGGCCACTTCCTTCCCTATGGAGCCATTGCCTAACTTTTCCAAAGCTGACATTAATATCTCAGACCATTATAATACAGTTATTTTCAGGGAAGGCAGGGAGGAAGTCACGTGGCATCAATTGGTCCCATGGGGTCTCTTAAGTCTCCATTTAGTGTGTTGTTTTTATTCACAGCAACGGCAATGGAGTGGAAACAGCAAGGAAGTCACTATTATTGTGTTAAGTGAGTAATTATTTTCTAGAGTTTGTTTGGTTAATGAGTCAGTATTCCTTTTTTAAGTGTGTGAAGGCAGCTAGTAGCTGGGTCAAAGGTATGCACTCACACATACACACACACACACATGCACGCATACACAGGCACACATGCACGCATACACAGGCACACACACACATACACACACAATGCACGTGAATAAGAATGTACACACAGGCATACACACACACACACGCACACACACACTCAGATCTAGGCCACCACCCATTGGTCCTATTTTAACCTGTACTGTGATGTGAGCTTATTAAAGGGTAGGGACACAGAGAGCTAAGTCAATCCTTTGAAGTTTTATAGTTTGAGAGAAAGGAATTCAAAAGCTCCCAGGCATAAAAATGTAAACTTGGTCCTATTTAAATGAGCGAACCAGAAGGGTTTTGTATTGAAACTTGGGCACCAATATGCTCTGTTATTTTATGTTTACATCATAAATTTTACTTTCTGGAAGGTCATCACAGACATTTGCCCAGGTAGGTAGGGCAGAAGTAATTTTCAATTTCTCAGACTAAGAGCTGAAATGTAAATATCCAATATGCAGAATATCGGATATGTGGACTCTATAAAAGGGCTATTCCAGCCCCAAAGGGGTCGAGACCCACAGGTTGAGAACCCTGGCTCTGGAGGCTCATTCACACTTCACTATCTGTGATGAGGGAATTCTGCTTTTCCATATGGAAGTTGGTAAGAACGTAAGCCACGTTCTGATAAGTCTGTGTCCATTGACACGAACCAGAGTTCTGTGAGAGGAGGAACGTCAATAGAGATTGGCATTTCCCTCACTGATGTTCACTGTAAGAGAGCTCAGTCCCCTGTAGTGCCACGGCCAGGCGGACGATACTGGATGGTATGGAGAACAAGCCAGTAAGCATTGCACCTCCAGGATCTTTGTACATTCCTGCCTCCAGGTTCCTGTCCCAGCGTTTCTTCATGAGAAATTGTAGAGTATAAATCCCTTCCTTCCCAAGTTGGTGTGGGTAGTGGCATATATCGCAGAGACGGAAATCAAATCGGGACACGCAAAATAAAAATCCTTCCCACGATTTCTGGTAGAAGAACCCACCAGTTCGCTGGCATGAGAAGTAATTTACTTTTTTAAAAAAAGATGCATCAGAAAAAAAAATACTAATTAACTGTTCTTCAAGGTGGCAGCAGTCAGTTCGGCAACGTGCATACACCTATGATCCTAACACTTGGTAAAAGGAGGCAAGAGGATCGGGAATCAGCTTGGAGTGACTCTGAGGCCAGACCGGAGTGTATACTGAGATACTGTCTTTAAAATGAATTAAAAAGAAATGTTGTGCAGTGTGGATTTTATTTTATTTTTTTTAAGATTCAGAAGTGAGAAAAGGGATGCGTCTAAAAAGAATAATACAAATTTTCTTAATCAGGGAGAGTCTGGGAGTTGTTTGCCCCAAAGACTAGATCTTAATATGAAAACCTTTCTCAGTTTTTTTATACTGTATTAAAGTTTTATCCTTAATCAGTAAGCCAACAAAATAGGTAATAAACCTGTTCGTTCTTAATTTAGTCAGATCAAAGTACTAAAGCTGTTCAGTTCACATAACCTGTTCGCTATCACCAATAAATAATAAGTGTAAAAGGTTTTATGACCACGGGTGTGAGAATGTCTCCTGGGACACTGTCGCGCATAGCAGTCATGAGGCTGTGCGCAAGCATCCCCACCAGAACGCAGGATGTAAGGAGGCGTGGCTCTGTTTGAGTGACTCTTCGTCCTGGAATCCGGGCCAGAGGGGCTGCTTTCAACTGCCACCCTCACAGAGCAGACAGAGTCCACCATATAGTGCTATACGGGGGAGCTGCTTTCTCTGGCCATCCTGCCTGAGCAGAAGCTGGGCACAGGCTAACAGGGAATGAGGGACAGTTTACTAATGACTCGGGTAATTATTCAACTTGTGAATGGACTAGGGCCTTTGGTTTGCCTTCTCCTTTCTCCTTAGTCTTTTAATTGCTCATAAAAGCCCTGTGAAGTCAGTTGGAGCAGGAAGTGAAAACTGAGATCATCTAGTCTATCGGGTTTCTTTTGAGTCGTTCCAGTTACTGTGTGGAAGGGGAAGTGATTGAACCCGCTGGCTGACTCAAGGCTGGGGCCCCACTGTGGATTCTGCTCGCCTACCCCACCACATCCAAATCAGAACAATGGTCACAGAGGCTGGGGGTGCGGGCTGGATAGCCAGCAGCGCTGTAGGAAACCCAGGAGGCTGGGTTGTCCGTTCCTTGTGTTTTTAAAGATGTAAAAACGGATGCCCAAAGGGCCAAAGGGAGTATACTAACAATGTCACAGGGTTCACTTTAAGTGAAGACGAGAAAACGCCACTTAGGGTTTGATAAATAGCAGCAGTTATATTGTATTAATATTATATCAGTTGTGTATAGTAAGCACGGATTTCACCAGGAGTTCCATCTTGGACATTTTTTTTTCTAGAAATAGTTGTTTTCCTTATGAATTTCAAAGACAATGTATAAGCCACCTAGTAGTAGGGTTTCGTTTCAGACCATAATGTCAATCATAATGTGATTGGTGGTGTCACGCCATTTAGCCCGGACACACAGAAGATAGCAGAGCTGTTTGTTGATGGAAATATAGAAATGTCTTTAAGCCATGGGGCGGCCTGCCACTTTCCTACAGAGATGTTTTTAAGACTTCTTTTTATTGTATGTATGCATGTGCACCTGTGCATGCAAATGGATATGTGCACATTAAATGCAGGTTCCCCCACAGGTCAAAGGTGTCAGATACCCTAGAATTCGGGTGGTGGTTGGCCATGAGCTACCTGATGTGGGTGCAAAGAACTGATTCGTGCTCTCTGCAAGAGCAACGGGTGTTCACAAACGAGGCATCTCTCCAGCCCCAGCTTGCAGAGCTCTTAAAGAGCCACCTAAAGAGAAAGCCAGGTCTCCATCTGGTGGGGAGGGAAAGAGAAGGGACAGGGGAGTAGGAGAAATGATGCCCTCATCTGTTTCCTTTATCACAAACTCTCTCCTCCTGCATCTGGAAGGTATGACTTTACATTCTGCACAGTCCGGAAGGAACATCTGTCTGTAAACACCTTAAAACAGCTTTAATGTGTAATAAAACTCAACTACAAGACTCTACTACTGAGAAGAGACTCTAGGACAAGAAAGGATTCAGAAAAAAAGAAGTAAAGTCTTCTGCTAGTGAGCCAGGTTCTCCTCAACTTCAGAAAACTCAAGAAATACCAATGCTCCTTGGGCTAGGGGAAGCTCAAACGAAATATTCATAGTGACAGCCTACCACACAGATCTGTGAAGTAGCCAGTGTGGAAAGGAACAGAGCCAGCATGGCTGGGGGGGCGGGGCAGTGGGATAAGAAAGACAGCATTCGTTTTCTCTCCTGTAGAGGAGAGGTCTTCTGGCTGCATGGGCGTATCAGGCATCCCTCTGTCCAGACTCACTTCTCTCTTCCAAAGTTTGTCAGGTGTGGCACAATATGCTAACATAACTTTGTAGGAAAGACACTCGTCTGGTATTCAGACATGCCTGGAATTCGAGGGGTGAACTCTCTCACCCAGCACATTTCCAAGATGCTACCTTTCCGGGCAGAACTTACTTGTTCGAAGAAGCTGGTTCGCTTTTCAGAGCAGGTGGGACCCTCCCTCTCTATCTACCCCGATCTGTTTCTGGCCAAATTGTGAGAGGTGTGTGTGTGGGGAGAGAGAGAGAGAGAGAGAGAGAGAGAGAGAGAGAGAGAGAGAGAGAGAGAGAGAGAGAGGGAGGGAGAGAGAGAAAGAGAGAGAGAGTGAGAGAGAGAGAGAGAGAGAGAGAGAGAGAGAGAGAGAGAGAGAGAGAGAGAGTTAGTTTCAGGAGAAAAAAGTTTTAGGAGGAAAGATGGTTGATAGCTGGGCAAATGTCTGTGAGGATACTAAAAGGATCTCTGGGAAGCTGGTACGCTCCAAGTTTTCAGAAGAGAACACATAACACTGATCATCCCTGTGTCTTAATATAGAAGACTCCAGAAGCCCCCAAACAGCCTTAGGAGCGCTACAGGGCAGGGAGGGGAAAGCTCTGTGCACCTCAGAGGAAGTCACAGGGACAAAGAGCATTGTTTGAATACGGCTGTGACAGTGGTCTTCCTGGGCTCTTGGCTCTGGTCATCTGAACCTTTCTGGCCCTGAGACATTGTTGTCAGATCTTCTAAAGGGGGGGGGGACCTGTTTTAGGAATAAAAAACTCGCTGAGTTATTCTGCTTCACAGAGAACTATTTAAGGCTGAGCAGTTTGTGCTTTGACCTTCCCGCCCTTCAGACAGATGAATAGACACACTTCAATGCCCTCCTCTCCTCCCGGAGTCCCTAGATCGTGAGCATGATAGAGAAGGGCAGTTCAGCTTGGCCTTATTAAAAAAAATGAAATTTTATAGCTGTCCTAAAGCATAGCTGTAGAAAAGCCATCAGAAATCAATAAAAAAAACCTACTCCAAATAGTACAGACACCCCCCCCTTTCATTATATGGTTTGTAGATAGAGCCAGATTTCATGTAAAATGAGACACTGCCATGACCCACACATGGTACAGGATATGTTTATTAGCGTTAGAAATTAGCAATTCTTTATCGTACGGATGTAGACAGAGCTTATAATTCCTGGCTGAGCTTGCGGTCCAATGTATTTTATGCACCGACTTTGCATAAAAAATCATTACTCTGAGATATTTAAGCACCAACAAGGGTAAAAGCGTGTATATCAGTTATCAACTGTCCTGAAACAAGTAACCTTCGATCTCGAATGTCTCATACACTCCACACTCCTGCCAGAGCTTTTGTGAGTGCTCAGTTTGAACATGGCCAGACATACTCCGCCTCCAGATCCCAGCAGTGAATACATGAGCTGGGGCCAGAGCCATCCCAAGCCACCCTGGGGAAAGGCCTGTTTGTAGGTTCACCTGCAGGAATGCTGGGGAGTGCCCTTGTTCATTGGCTTTTAAAATCAAGTTTGAAGGAGCACACCCAAGGTGGACTTGGTCATGTCCTCGCCTAACCTTGACGGAGACATTGGGGTCGCTCTGATTCGCATTCATGTAAAGCGACTTATTGAGTTGGACCAAGCTGAGGCAGAGTGGTGGCGAGGCCTGATGTATTTCCCTGTTTCACATCCTCAGAATCAGCCACAGTGTGAACTGAAAATATTCGAGCAGAAGAACACATCTGTGCTGACCGTGTGGACTTTTCCCTTTTCCGTGGTTCCTCAAACAGCACAGCAAGACGACCATTTACAGGGCATCCGTACGGCTTTAAACCGAGGGTAGAGTGTATGTGGTTGCCTCTCTCCTGAAATCCACAGTCTGCGCTATGGAATGAAAATCTCTCCCCTCAAAGAACACACACAGAGATGATAAAGAGATGACTCTGTGGTTGAAAGTACCATACTGCTCTCACAGAGGACTAGAGTGCAGTTTTCAGCCCATGTTGGACAGCTTACAACCAACTCCAGGTCCACGGTGTCTGATGCTTTCTTCTAGCCCCTGAGCACAGCTACATTCCCATGCATAGGCACACATAGACACATGATTTAAAGCACAAAACTAAAGTACTGATTTTAGGTATTAAAAGCAATCTAGGCATGATACATAGGATGCAGAAGAATGTGCACAGGTTATATGTAAATTCCATGTTATTTTATGGGAGAAATCTAATCACTTACACATTTGGGAATACAAGCCAACTCTCATGAGATCCAGGAACAACTATATACAAGGACATTGACACAGGGATGCAGAGAGCACCGGGGATGTCTTAGCAGCTGGAAGCCTGAAATAGCCAAACTTCACAAAGTTGGTAACGTCCCAAGTGCCAGCTGTGCCAAGCTTAGGGTGATCTTCATACAGGTAACATGCAAATGTCAAGACCTCAAAGATCTGCCATGCCTTGGAACCAAAGTGTGATGGATTCTGTTATCAACACCAGACAACCAAGAGGCTAAAGAGAAATCGTGTGCCCGTTCTGAGACATCAGCCAGGCCACATCAGTCACAGATGCCCGTCAGTCCTCTAGGGCACACAAGCGGCTTGACATAGGCTCCATTCAGAAGCTTCAAGACATCACATCATAACAACATCATTGAACATACACCACGGCATAACATAACTGATCTTACCCCCCTCTCTTTTGTGTGTGTGTGTGTGTGTGTGTGTGTGTGTGTGTGTGTGTGTGAGAGAGAGAGAGAGAGAGAGAGAGAGAGAGAGAGAGAGAGATATCTTGGAGAAAAAGATGGAGATCTTGATGTGTCAAAATCATGAGCTTCCTAGGGTGATAAAAACCAGCTCGGTTTCAACTTGGAAGCTATGAGTCTAACTGAATTTAAGGGGAGTGACAAAAACCAAACGGAATTTAAGAATATCTGGAAAGATATTCTTGTTGGGTGGTCAATGATAGAGGTAGGGTCATTTCAGGTAGCCCAGGTTGGCCTTGAATTTGCTATAGAGCAGGGGCTGGTCTTCAACTCCTGATGCTCCCCATGACACCTCCAAAGCAATAAACTTTCACCACTACGTTCCTGTCTCATTCTCTGTTTTCAATTTTTCGCATTCCCTTTCTGAGGTAGGTTTTCAATATAGCCCAGGCTGATCTAGCACTATTGCGAAGCCCAGGCTGCTAAAAGGATACTTTAAAAATAAGTAAATGTAGCTTTAAGGTCCATCCCATGAGATGGACCCCCACACCTGACACTGTTAAAGTGGCCAAGAGCCTGAGACTAGACGGTCCTCGGGCCTAGTAGAAAGCCTGCTATTGTCATTCTGCTATGGACGATAGCAATGAAATGACTCCTACTGCTATGTTCACAGCTCAGAGCGTTGCTCGGCATCAGCAGAAAAGAGCCTCTTCTTGCAGTAGAAGATGGATAACACATTAGAGCCCTGCCCTCAAGGTTCAGAGAGCTGTGTAGAAGAGGGGCGGAAGGATTATAAGAGCCAGACATGGTGGCTGACTCTAAGGAAACAGTGTCTTCCAGACACCACAGGACTGAGGCACACGTGAATGCATAGAGGCCGTGGCAGTGCACACAGGTCTAAGGCAGAGGAGTCCAGAACTGAGAGGGGAGTGGACATAGGGCTCCATGCCGACCCAAGAAGCTATTTGTAATTGCTACTTGCTGGGAAAGAGAAAAATCAGTTTTCTCCAATGGACTGTCACTGGGTATATCAACCACTCTCCAGGGCAGGCCTTGGGGCCAAGAGGAGTGACCAACATGAACCAGACATAGTGGTTGGTGTGTGTTGGGGGGTTTGTTTTGGCATTTTTTTTGTATTATTGGGTTTTTGTTTGTTTTAATTTACATTTTTCATTTTTGTTCTTGTCATCTGAGAATAGGAGAGAGAGTGAGAGAGAGAGTGAGAGAGAGTGAGAGAGAGAGAGAAAGAGAGAGAGAGAGAGTGAGAGAGAGAAAGAGAGAGTGAGAGAGAGTGAGAGAGTGAGAGAGAGAGAGATGAGATGTGGGAGAAATTAAGGAGGGGAAATAAGATCTAAACATATTACATGGAGCTGGAGAGATGGCTCAGTGGTTAAGAGCTCTGATTGCTCTTCCAGAGGTCCTGAGTTCAATTCCCAGCACCGACATGGTGGCTCACAACCATCTGTAGTGGGATCTGATGCCCTCTTCTGGTGTGTCTGAAGACAGCTACAGTGTACTCAAATAAATAAAGTAAATAAATCTTTTAAAAAAACAGAACATAGTGTTTGAAAAACATTATTTAAAAAATTAATAAACGAGGTACAAAGAACTTGAATTGTTAGGGTTTGTTTGCCTAAAATATTAGGAAACATGCTTCTTCAGATTTGCAAGGATCGTGGGTTAGCACTTTTTTCTCTGGAGCTCTGAATGCAAGGACAGCACCATCTGCAACTCTGCCCTCAGATGCAGCGATGCCCACTGTGCTTCACGCTCTGAGGTAGCTCTGAGCAGCTCACATGCACACAGCGGTAGCGATGCCCAGTGCGCCTGACACTGTGTTAGCTCTGAGTAGCTCAGGAGCACACAGCGACTGCTTTCTCAGAACCTGACTCTTGTGTTGTCCTCAACCCAAACCCTTCCCACTTCCCTTCAGGAAGAATGACACAATTACAGCTCCAGGAGGGCTTCTGCTCCCCAGTATTTGAAATCCTCAAACTGCTTCATTTACTTGTTAGCAATAAAGCAAAATTGCACAGTTAAAGAAAATTGTTGAGACTATAAAAGCGCTTGGCTCTTCTCCCCCAATCCAGAAGGTACTGTGTGTTCTTTGGATCTCAGACAACGCTTTGGGCAGCTCCAGATAAGGTATCCAATAACTGCACTTCGTGTCCTCATTTTTCTTGCCCTCATTCCAGAAAAAGTTGGACAGCTGCCTCCGGAATAATTTTATTGTGAGGAAAGTTATTATGAAAACATACTCCGCTGGTTTTCACTGACCTCCAAAACACACTCCCTAATTAAGTGCAAATGGGAACTGACTTGGAGCAGGTTGTCTCTGATTTTGGACTTGGGAGCATTCTTAAAGTTTATGAACTCTATACGCGAGCTCTGTCTGCCAAACGAGGAATTTCTTATTTCATTTGGTGACTGCTCTGAGGTTATATAACGCTTCCCCCAAAAGCCCTGGATGCTGAAGATGCGTAAACCATCTGTCTACGTTGAAAAGTCAGAGAGAGAGAGAGAGAGAGAGAGAGAGGAGACAAGAAAGAAAGAAAGAAAGAAAGAAAGAAAGAAAGAAAGAAAGAAAGAAAGAAAGAAAGAAAGAGAGAGAGAAAGAAAGAAAAAGAAAGAAGGAGAATTCATTGCCCCAGCGATCTGTCTCCGGGAACAACTAATTATTTATCCAGAGGAATTTCCTCATGGCTTTTTATTTTAATATTGAGTTCCTACATAACCGTAAAATTTTACAGTACTGAAGAGGCAATGATGGTATTCATGCCCTCACGTCTTTTTATAGGAGCCTATTTGGCTTTAATATTTAAAGAAACCCGAGGACCTGGCAGAGGGAAGTGTGAGAAGAGGCCCAGAGGAGGCAACTTGTGCTTCACCTCTGGCCTCCCGTCTTTCCCTTCCCCAGCCAGCAGGGGACAGTAGTAATAGAAGAAGGGAAGCTGCTTCCTTCTTGGAATATGAAGAGACATAAACAAGGAGAAATGATGAAAGCTGAAGGGATTTCTCTGACCTTCTCTGGTCCTCCTCGGCAGAGTTAAGCCTCAGGTGGATTAACTTCCGGGTCCTCCGCCTGCTAACTTAGGTTGTGGCAGATATTTGCACGGCAGCAGTTAAGTGTCAGTCTCTGAGCCCACACTCTGCCAAGCCGTGTCCAAAGATCATATTATCCAGCCTTTTGACGAGGAGAAACGAGGCCGATGAGCATTCTGATGTCTTGAAGGTAAAGAAACTGAGGCTTAAAGCCGTGCGCAGATTGTTCAAGGTCACACAGCTAAAGCTGCAACCCGGAGTAACGAAAGAGTACAGAGTTCAAAGTTTCTCATCATTGACCCAGGTACCAAGCTTTATCTGAAAATTTGCTTCCTTTGTTTTCCTTCTTTTTTTTTTTTTTTCTTTTTTTCTTTTTTTTTTTTTTCCGGAGCTGGGGACCGAACCCAGGGCCTTGCACTTCCTAGGCAAGCGCTCTACCACTGAGCTAAATCCCCAACCCTGTTTTCCTTCTTTAACTTTTAACAGCAACTTCCTATGTAGTTCAGGCTGACCTCGAACCTGGGATCCTCCTCTCTCAGACGCTAGAGAGGTGGGATTGCATGCGTTTGCCACCACGGGCAGCTCATTAAAATTGTTTTACTTGACAGAGCATTTTTTTAGCTTGTTGTTGCTGTTGTTGTTGTTGTTGATTCCCAATACGGAAAACTTGAGATACACGATCGTCAGCTGAAGTTGAACACTTCTATGTCAACAATCAGAGTAATGGACGCCCCACCAGCGTGACTAACATGGTGACGTTGTTGAACGACAGGCACTATGGACTTCAATGTGGGACATTCCCTCTTCCTTTCAACGGTGTGACGTCACACCAAACAGATAACTGCTTGTCACCCTGACTCTCTGCAGTTGTTTGGGCAACGTGAGATTCTGGGTGGAGGCCAAGGTTTGTACCGGGCAGATGGGTTCTGTGTGAAAGGGTTAACCATTGGCTGAGGATGAGCTGGATCTGGTGAGGGTGAAGCAGGCAGATGCGGGGGAAGCCATTAGCCTGGCTTTGCTCCATAGGAAGCGCTAGGTCGCTGGGTTGACTGTGACACTGTATCAAAACTTGGAAAACGAGGGTGGGGGACTCAAACAAATGTCCAGATGTTTTGGTTGTGGGTGCCAAAGGTCCAGATGTCTGACAAACTCTCCGAGAGCTAATTGTGTTTGTCGGCACTCGCAGGCGGACTTGGTACATTGCGATCACAGGCTATGGCTGAGGGTGAACGGAGGTTAATGTTCTTCCCGTTCCTGCACTGGCCTCCTTTGTCATGAAGGAAAACTGCAAAGGTAGACAGACTTTTCCCTTCCGTGCCTGCCGAAAACATTACCGAGAGTCAAAAGGCAACTGGGTTTTCCACCGGCTCCTAAATTCCTTTTAAACATCTTAAATCTTTTTTTTTTAAGTAATTTTTTAATCTCCTGGGCTGGTTTTTTTTCCCCCCAAATATAAAAGATCTAAATAGGGTTCGATTCTCTTCCATCTGGTCATCCCAAGCAGTCTGGTATTGAAAGGTTGAGCCCAAGATTTACTCGTCTTCTGACGTCAAATACTACAAAACTATTCCTTGGTCATATAGACCTAAAGTAAGAGATAAATACCATGTTCCCTATGATCTAACCCACATCTTGGGTACTGTCATCAACCAGTCAAAGCTGGTGGGAAGACAGCTTCTTAATTAAGATTTTAAAATACTGTAGATTAATATAGTGTTTCTTACAATACTTATTGACCATTCAGTTCCTATGAGCTCTGGTTTTCTTTTTCTCCTTTCTTCCTTTGTCCTTTCTTTCCTTCTTTTCTTCCTTTCATATTAAAAAATATTTAGTGTGTGTGTGTGTGTGTGTGGTGTGTGTGTGGTGCGTGTGTGTGGTGTGTTTGTGTGGTATGTATGGTCTGTGTGTATGTGTGTGTATGTGTGCATGTATGTGTGTGTGTGGTGTGTGTGTGGTGCATGTGTGTGGTATGTTTGTGTGGTATGTGTGGTCTGTGTGAATGTGTGTGTATGTGTGCATGTATTTGTGTGTGTGTGTGTGTGTGGTGTGTGTGTGGTATGTTTGTGTGGTATGTGTGGTGTGTGTGTAGTATGTTTATTATGTGTAGTGTGTGTGAGTGTGTGTGTGTGTGTGTGGTATATGTGTGGTGCGTGTGTATGTGTGTGTGTGTGTGT
Organism: Rattus norvegicus; assembly: GCF_021556685.1. NCBI lineage: Eukaryota > Metazoa > Chordata > Mammalia > Rodentia > Muridae > Rattus > Rattus norvegicus. The sequence goes on from NC_141546.1 coordinate 98,607,681, forward strand.
GGTATATGTGTGGTGCGTGTGTATGTGGTATGTTTGTGTGGTATGTGTGTTCTGTGTGAATGTGTGTGTGTGTGGTGTGTGTGTAGTATGTTTATTATGTGTAGTGTGTGTGAGTGTGTGTGTGTGGTATGTTTGTGTGGTATGTGTGGTCTGTGTGAATGTGTGTGTGTATGTGTGTGTAGTATGTGTGTGTGGTATGTGTGGTGTGTGTGTAGTATGTTTGGTATGTGTAGTGTGTGAGTGTGTGTATGTGGTATGATTGTGTGGTGTGTGTGTGTGTGTGTGTGTGTGTGTGTGTGTGTGTGTGTGCCTGAGTGTATGTGAGTGCATCACATGCTTACAGTACCCACAAGGGTCAGAAGAGTCAGAAGAGGCATCTGATCCCCCTGGAACTGGAGTTACAGACTGCAGCTCCTCCATGGGAACTGAACCTGGTCCCCTGTGAAAATAGTAAGCCTTCTTAACCAGTGAGCCATCTCTCCCTCCCTCCCTCCCTCCCTCCCCCCTCCCTTCTTTCCTCCCTACCTCCCTCCCTTCTTTCCTTCCTCCACCCTCCCTCCCTCTCTCCTTCTTTCCTCCCTCCTTCTTCCCTCCCTTCCTAACATGGTCTCTTGTTTCCAAGCCTGGCCTCAACTTCCTCCATAGCAGAGGATGAACTGGAACTTCTGATCCTCTTTTCTCCACTTCCCAAGTGACAGAATCCTATGCATGTACTACCATGTGCATTTTGTATGGTCCTGATGATTGAACCCAGAGCATCCCTCATGCTAGGAAAACTACCAGTAAGCTACAGTCCCAACCCCAGCCCTCGCTTTCTAAAATTAGAAGAGCATTTTCTCCTACTCCAACCATGAAGCCTCTAAGAAGGGCTACACCAGACACACATGAGGCAAGTTACTTGATCTGATCCCAAAGCCAGGCAACTAGTCAGAGTGTTTTAAAGTGAACACACAGTATTTGAAGGAACCTCAGTAGCTCAAAGAAGTTAGAGTTGTATTTTCCTCGGTTTTTGTAGACTGCACTTCAGTGAACTGCTCAGGTCGTGTGGAAGGAAAGGAAGGTGGTTAGCGGGTGTAGACTGCTCTGTGTGCTCTCGTGACTTCTATATGACCAGCCAAGTTCCACGATGTCCTATCATCTTAGGAAGGCCCTTTAGCAGTTAGGGCCTTCAGCTTCCAAAGAAACAAACTGAAAGGTTAAAAGATGACTGCTGGGGCTGGGGATTTAGCTCAGTGGTAGAGCGCTTACCCTGGGTTCGGTCCCCAGCTCCGAAAAAAAAAAAAAAAAGAACCAAAAAAAAAAAAAAAAAAGATGACTGCTATGAGGTTCCCCCAAACCCTTTTCTTCGAAAGTCACAACCTGTGTCTACTTGGCCCAGTTCAGAGACACAGATGAAGCAGCTGTCATACGGCAACTGAGGTCCACCTTGAAGGACAAAGGATGAGGTATTAGGAGAACACCTAAGGCCCATGCCTCTCAAACCGAGGCACCTTCCGAGGTCCCTGGGATACAGAGAGAGAGTGTGTGGCTGCTCAGTGCATCTTTGTTTGCAAATGTCCCTGAAAAACCTACTCCTGGATGGTAAATGAGTATTTCCGTGGGATGGACTTTAAAGCTATCATACATATGAAGAAAGGAGACACTGAAGGTGCCGCTGAGTATGTGGCTTCCTTCTCCGAAAATACCCTCTGGAGAAGGAATTCCAGGCTGAAATATCCGAGAACATTTTATTGTTGGAAAGCTGTGTGAGGGCTTCGGCGCACTTCTCCTAGTCTCTCTGAACATGTGACAAGGATGAGGATCTAGCAAGCTGATCTGGAAATCACAGACTGAGCTTTGAGCTCATGGCAACTTCCCACCTCAGCTTCCCAAGTACCAGGGTTACAAGCAGGAGCCATCTGAGTTGATTTTTTTTTTAAATCCCCTGTTCCCTGAGATTCCTGGCTGAGTCTTGGTTTATCATCTGAGCAAACTTCTAAATATATTTGGTCATCCCTAGGACTCTCTCGTGATTAGAAGTTTACAAAGCCTCAGGGGTGTCCTGCATAGCTAGTGTTCTAGGGACACTGTGAATTCTTGTCATAGGCCACTGTACTCCTCTCTATAGGCCAGGCCAGTTTATCCTCAGAGTATGGTTCCTTTGGCCTCTTCTAAAACCTTAGGCCTGCTTCCCTGACTCATAGGAAGGATGTGGGTGTGTGACAGAGTACTACTGAGTGCTATCAAGGAGGAAAGTGTATCCATGTATTCTCTCCAGAGATCTCCCAGTGAGAGCTGGAGGGGTAATGTAGTGAATAACACAGCTTGCCGTTCTGTTAGATGACTTAGTTTTGATGATAGCACCCAGATCCAGAGGCTCACAGATGCCTGTAACTCCAGGTCCAAGGAATCTGATGCCCACTTCTGATGTACACATATAGCACACACACACACACACACACACACACACACACACACACACACACACCAAAATAAATCTTAAAACAAAACAAAACAGCCTCCTAACAGGAAGATGGGCCAAGGCAAGAGGAACTGGGCTAAGGGCCTGTGAAACTACAAGTCATGAGACCCAACACAGGCTGCCCACCATGGCTCTAGTATTAACTATGGGCCAGGCAGTCTGTACAGAGCCCACAGCTCCAGCCTGCTTTCTATGCCTTCTTTCTTCCTCTGTCCAGTTGAGAATACTTCACTTGAGCTCCATCCATTTGGTAGTAAAACTTGACTTGAACTGACACAACACACGTAGTTTTTCCTCATACAATCTAGGGAAAAAACACCTTGGTTCCACATCTTAAAAAAAAAAAATGCACATACTTGGTCACAGTCTGCTGCCTCTGACTCCACCGTGAATTGTAACATGCCAAGCCTGTACCATGTGACTACTCCCGGATCCCCAAATTCTGAAGGGCAGAGTTTGTGCAGCCCAGAGGTTTTAAACAAGGCTCTGTGAGTCTTTTGCGGCCCAGGCCCAATCCAGAGCAGCACAAATAAACTAATCCTATATCCTCAGAGAACTTTCAAATCTCGAATTATTTTTTGCCCAACATTATGTAACAACTGCTTCTTCCCCTCCTCTTGCCCTGTCTGGGATTAAATGCAGAGCCTTTCATCTGCAGGAGGGGACCACTTCAGTGTAGCATAACATGAGTTCACCAACACTGATTTAAAGCAGATTAATGACATTTCCCCTTGAATTAAAAAAATTTTTTTTAATTTACTTGTGTGTAGGCCCAAGCACTTACATTGGAGGGTCATCTAGAGGCTAAAAACAGGGGCTATAGCAGGTTTTGAACTGCCTGATGTTGGTGGTGGGAACTGAACTCCTGTCTTCTAAGAGAACAGCAAGTCTTACCAACCACCGAGGGATCCCTTCAGCTCCTTCCTTACATTTGAAAAGTCAACAAATCAATGAGTAACACTCATAGTCAAGGCTGTTCTGTAAGAGTCACCAAGGATGACCTTGAACTTCCGATCCTCCTGCCTCTGCCTCCCAAGTACTAGGATTACAGGCATGTGCTCTCATGTCCGGTTTCATTCAGTACCGCAGAGGAAACACCAGACTCCTTGGACGCTCAGCAAGCTGTCTATGAACTGCGCTCCACCCCCAGACCCGCAGGTCAATTCTTACGGTCCAGCCTGCCAAACTTTCGCTATGACATCATCGAAAGCAGAGTAAAGCAGAAAGATGGTGGTGACTACGAGTATTTTCACCACGTTGCTGGTGACAGGCATAACGATTTTCCGCCATTTAAATAACAGCGAAATGTGGTAAAATGGTTAGGAAGCCTTGGGGGTCAAGTGCCCATTCGTTTGCGCTCAAATAATCTGACTGTAAAATTTTATGATTTAATTCTTAGAGATGGCTGCGTTGAAGAACTAGCTCATAGAACTGCTCAAAAATCAGCAGTAGGCTACCACGGGCTGTTCACAGTCTGGCATGCTTCCGCCTCCGGCCCTGGGACACAGTCAGATGTGCCTGGGTGAATCTCGAAGCCATTTGACTCAAGGCCCTTGTTAGAACCTGATTCTTCAGCCCCTCGGTATTCCCTGCTAGCACCACAGAGTTTCCTTTGTTCACCATTAATTCCTTCTCAGAGTTGTGTTGACTTCACAACACTTGTGAGCTTGTTACAGGGAACAAAGCTCCCGTTGAAGTCTAGAGAAGCTTCCCGAATCCTGAATCCTCCTTCACTAGGATACCTGCCCTGAAATCAGCTCAGCGCCCCACTTAACATAGCCACTGGCTATTTGAAAATACATAAGCGCATTGAGCAATAAACTGCTTAATTTAAATTCACCCTTGCCGGAAGAGCTATTAAGGGGGACTCCTTAAACTATATTGGGCCAAAGATTTTTCCTGCAGTAACTTTAAAGGAGCTTACATCCTCAGCTTGGCCTTTCTGCCACCCACTCTGAGCCATAAGATGTCACCAGGGTTGGCTTGCTTCCTAATGCAGGGCCCCCAACACACTCACCCTTGGCTTTCTCACCTCATAAATGTGTCATTTCCAGAACCACCTTCCCTTCTTAAGAAAGGGGGGGAGGGGAGGACCGCCTACCCTGCAGAGATGGAACTACCTTAGAAACACTGAACCTAAGCCAAGAGCAAGAAGTTAATTTATTCAACCAACTTCTACTAAGAGGTCGAGGTCTGTGGGGTCATGAGATAAGACCTGGGAACAGTAAGGGAAACCTCAAATCTTCAAAGGGTTACAGCTTACGATCCAAGGGACGCTCGCACGCACTCAAGCTTGAAAACCGTCTAATGCTAAGGTCCCCTTCCCAGCCAATTAAATTAGAAACCCCCAGGGTGGGATCTGGGCTGTGGAATGCTCTAAAACTTCCCCGGGAGGTTCTAATGGGGAGCCACAGTTGAGAAGTACTGGAAATAAGGGGTACCGGTACCCCTCTGCGTGAGCAAAATCAGCCACGCCGTTCTGGATCTTGAGCGCCCAAAGAGGACTGAGGACGTAAGTCAGAGGCATCGGAGGTGTCGCAAGCCTGGGAGTTCGCTAGAAACGCAGGCTCTCAGCTCCACATTTGGAGTGTGTGTGTGTGTGTGTGTGTGTGTGTGTGTGTGTGTGTGTGTGTACGTGTGTACGTGTGTACAGAGCACTTTTCACTTTTTTTTTTTTTTGAGACAAGATCTCTCAGTGGCCTAGAGCTCACCTCATGTGGTAGACTCCTGAGTCAGCCACAGGGATCCTTCTGTGTCTGCTACCCCAGCACTGGGATTACAAGGATCCACCACCACACTCGGCTTTTTTTAAGTGGATTCTGAGGACCAAGCTCAAGGCCCCAAGCAAATACTGTAAGGAGAGAACTTTATGAAGCACCCCCCCCCCCCATGACCTGCCTTTTAACAAGCTTTCTAGGTAACCCGGATCCACAGTTACTCTGGAAAATGCTGGGTTAAGGCCAAAATCCTGTTCCTGAGAAGTGAGGAGATGGGTGCACACTGTAAACCATCGGGAACTTCTACCGTGAGATGCCCATAAGGAAGAGCGTCGATCTGCAGGAAGGATGATAGAGAAGGCAGTGCTATACACAAGTCATACACAGAAACTGCACGTCTATCAGAAAGAATGGAGGCTAGAGGGCTGCCCTCTTGAAGCACAAAGTGAATAGAGTCGGAGAGCTGAAACAGACCCCTCAGGCATGCCGAGCTGGCCACACCATAAGCCCCCAAAGTCCAGCCTAGGGGCGGGGAGGTGGGTCTGTTGGTAAGGTGCCTGGTGCAGAAGCACTAAAGGCAGACTTAGGGTTGTGACTACCCACATTTAAAAAGCGTGGTACAGGAGTAGATGCCTGGAACCCAGCACTGGAGAAGCAGGCACACGCTGATGCCTGGCCCTCACTCACTGGTTAGCAGCCCAGCCTAGTCGCTGAGTTCCAGATTCTGTGAGAGATTATGTCTCCCACACTAACGTGGAGAGCCACTGAAGAAGATGCCCAATGTTTGAGAAGCAGTTTATGACATTCTCTGACAACTCTATTGATCATATTAATGTACTAGGTTACTTTAAAAGAAACAATGTCTTCACAGTATTGGGCCAAACTTTCCCCCAAACCAAATTACTGGTAATGCAGCCACCAATAGACATTATATGGAGATTCACGTAAGTAAATTATTAATAAAACACCCACATATCTCCCTCCCCATAGATCAAATTGGAAACTCAGGTATAGTTCCAAGACACATCTTGAAATTGAATATTACACAAACTTGCAACATGAAAAAAAAAAGGCATTGCTCCAAACAAAATTAAATGGAATTGCACTAAAAAGGCACAAGAAAGGAACTTGCTAAAAAGTCAGCATCTGTAAGAAATTGGTCAACACAGCACACATTATGAAATTCTAAGAGTCCTCCTTTGGATTGCCCCATCAATTCTTTAAACTACTAGTTTCACTTCAAATAAAATATAAGGTGGCAAGAAGACACCTCAATGAGCCTGACTACCATTGACACAAAAAGGTCAAAGAGAAACGTAGACATAAGAGCTCAGCTCTCAGGCAAAATTCGGTGAATGAATAAATGTAAATTGATATGCTAAAAGTTGAAATAAAGTATTTAATGTCACATCAATGTTCTTCATTATTCTATGCCTTAAGAAATGTTCTAGGGCTGGAGAGATGGCTCAGTGGTTAAGAGCACTGTCTGCTCTTCAGAGGTCCTGAGTTCAAATCTCAGCAACCACATGGTGGCTCACAACCATCTGTAATGGGATATTATACCCTCTTCTGATGTATGTGAAGACAGTGACAGTGTAATTATATATAATAAATAAATCTTTAAAAAAAAAAAAAAGAAATGTTCTAGAATCGTCAGACTGTCAGTCCCAATCACAATGAAATTTGGGAAACCTATGGTATTGCCCTTCAGACTTTCCCCTGTGTCTTTTAACAAACACTTCTTATGGTTTCCTCTGAAGATTAGATATGTATCGTTAGTTTTTATACTTAATATTTTTAAGTTTTTATACTTTTGTAATTAAGGCCTTTTGAAGACTATATGGAAACCTACTTATATGGAAGCTTCCATATATATATATATATATATATATATATATATATATATAATGTGAGATGATGTCTTTATACAGGTGAAGGCAGGTACAAGATAGAATGAGGCCTGTCATTGGACGAGAAGGAAGAATGAGTGGGAGAAAAGTTTTAGAGAGGGGAGGAGACTGGAACAAGGGAAGGGAGAAGCAATGGAGAGAACATGGAGGCGGATGTTAGATTCCTCTCTGCACATTTACAGGTTGTTATGAATATTCCTAAGGGATTGATGTGAACAGGGCTTTGTATGTCTAGATGAGCAAATTATATCTTATCAATTGGATCAGAGGTTATTTTGTTTGTGTTCTTTCATGTGGTGATTTAAGTTCAAGGGAGTGTGTGGTGGCTAGACACGCTAGCCTGCCACGGAATTGGGGTGTGCATGTCTGGCATGGTAGCAACCTGCCTTGGGAACTGGATGGGTAGAGAGATTGTTGCCAGGCTCAGAGAGTAGCCATTGGCAGTGTGATATGGGACGGAGCAGAGCAGGTGAGACTGAGACGCTTTGCTGACTGAAATGAAGGTATCTACCAGATATCATGGGGCACTGTGGTGCTAGATCTAGTGGGGGATAAAAGACAGCATTTTTTTTTTGTAATTTTACAGCAACAAATATCTCTGGTAGAAATTTAAATAGACTTGCCATAAAAGGAAAGAGACAATGCCCCAACTAGATATTATATGCCACGAAGTAAAGCCTCCAAAACCAGGAGTAGATCACATCTTGTTGCATCATCAGCCAAAAGGATCCCATGTCTTATTCACTCAAACATCACTGATCAAGGCTACTGCTGAGGGTAACACTCATGTCATCAAACATGGAGAAGTCTGACTGGTGCCCAGCTAGAAGCTTCATCCCTGCTGGCAACACTCACGGTGCACGGTACTCTGCACGCTACTGGAGAGAAAGGCAATCACCCACATCACCCAAGTATAAGCCCTGTGACCCACAACAGGGAGCTGCCTGACAGACACACTGGTGCAATCCTGGAGACTCGGGTCTATCACAATGTCTCTGTGCTCTTGACCCTTTAAAGAAGAACTACAAGTTTTATGTTATCCAGTAAGTTTAGGGTTCATCTTTTTTTTTTAAAGTGTAATTATTTTACATATTATATATAATTAAATGACACGCAGCACTTATATATTTATTATATTTATTCATATTATATTTGTATTCATGTATATATCTATTTGGTATAGTGTGATATTTCAATACATGTATATGATCGGATCAGAATAATCGACCTCACCCTCAGCTCAGACATGTACAATCGGGAGTCCTTTCATTACTTTGACATATTTCACTCAGTTGGACTTACCCTGTATAGGAAGTTGTTTGGTTCCTATTATCCCATAATACCATTCTTCCTTCCACCTCTCCAACCCCACTTTCTTAGGCCCTGGGTCACATTTGTCCTCTGTGTTCTCATCCTGATATGTTGCTTCTGTGAGATGACCTGAAGGAGTTCATGAAATCTGCAGTGTGGGTTTTACATCACATTGAAGAGAAGCAGAGTGAGACAGGTTTGCAAGCAGACAGCATGGGGAACAATGTCTATGGAGCTAACTCAGACAGCTCATGGGGACAATGTCTATGGAGCTAACTCAGCCATTGGGGGACAATGTCTACAGAGCTAACTTAGACAACTCATGGGGACAATGTCTATGGAGCAAATTCAGACAGCTGATGGGGGGCAATGTCTATGGAGCAAACTCAGACAGCTGATGGGGGACAATGTCTATGGAGCTAACTTAGACAACTCATGGGGACAATGTCTATGGAGCTAACTCAGACAGCTCAGGGGGGACGATGTCTACAGAGCAAGGGAAGGTGGCAGGTTGTGCAGATGAGGAAACGGGGCTGTGGTGTCTCGGCAAATGCTTTGATGATAGGTTGAGTCTATCTGACCTGAGCATCCACCTTATCTTTGTGGTTTCCTTTCCCACCTTCCTTCCTTCTTTCTTTCTTTACTTCCTTCCCTCCCTTTTGTTGTGTTTGAGATTGCAATATAATAACATTGCCCCTTTCCTCCCCCAAAACCTCACATACACCCCTCCCTACTCTCTTTCGAATGCATGGCCTCTTTCCCCATTAATTGTTATTGCATAGATACATGCTTTTGTATCTACGTGTATATTCCTGGATGTAGCCTGTTGAGTCCGTTGAGTAATGTTACTTGTATGATCATTTGGTCCCCTCCTCCCTGGGGAGGACCACACTCCTGCTCCCAGCTTTGCTCAGTTTTCTTACCAATCATTTATGGTTATTTTTATTATTTGTTTTTCTTTCTTTCTAAAACTCAAGTTCATTTGCTATTTTCCAACTTATAAATGTCTTTCACAGTATAAAATTTCCCCCCAAAGAATTCTTTTGGCTTTGTTCCCATCTTTATTAGAAACTCCAATTATTTTCTTTCGGTTCCAAACGTTTTGAAATTTCCATGTTTAATTTCCTTTTTTTTTTTTTGCTTATGGTTTTTTTAATTTAGTGAATGATGTTGGTGCTTTGGGGAGAACAGAGTTGGCCATCTTTTTGTGTTTGCTTCTGAATTTGGTGAGATACAATGTTTTGGAGGATTTCTGAGACTGATATGTAACCTAAGACATGCTTGATTTGTGCTAATAAACCAACAACACAGGCTGAAAGCAATATAAGTATTATTTCTCACTTAAAGAAAAAATGTGCCTATATAAAATAACATATATGTGTATATAAGGATGTGCATGTATACAAATAAACGTGCATTACTTTATATAAATATGTACTCATATATGTTCAAAAAATATAATTGTTTTTCAAAGCCTTTCTCTCCCTTCCTTGGCACCCCTCTCTGTTGGCTTCCCCTCTCCCTTCTCACTCCGTGTGTGCATACATGTGTGCATACATCTCCCTTCTCACTCCGTGTGTGCATACGTGTGTGCATACATCTCCCTTCTCACTCCGTGTGTGCATACGTGTGTACATACATCTCCTCTATCACTCCATGTCTGTATACATGTGTGCATACATCTCCCTTCTCACTCCATGTGTGCATACGTGTGTGCATACATCTCCCTTCTCACTCCGTGTGTGCATACGTGTGTGCATACATCTCCTCTATCACTCCATGTCTGTATACATGTGTGCATACATCTCCCTTCTCACTCTGTGTGTGCATACATGTGTGCATACATCTCCCTTCTCACTCCGTATGTGTATACGTGTGTGCATACATCTCCTCTATCACTCCATGTCTGTGTACATGTGTGCATTCATCTCCCTTCTCACTCTGTGTGTGTATACATGTGTGCATACATCTCCTCTATCACTCCATGTCTGTATACATGTGTGCATACATCTCCTTTATCACTCCATGTCTGTATACATATTTGGTTTCTCTGTCATTTGTGATGTCACATGGTCTCTCATCGTGTCACTGCTGTACACATTCTTTTCAACAACGTATTAATTCTGAATTACACTGTGTACTGGTCACTCCCTTGTTCCAGGAAATTTTTCCACCTTACCTGTTCCTCAGTAGTAAGTTAAAACATTCATTTTGTATTAATCACAAACTGGAGCTTTATGGGTCGCTCAAAGAAGCCAGCCCTAAAACCTCAATGTCAAATCAACTTCTAGAGAAGAGAAAGGCACACTTGTCTGTAAACTTCTTCTCTCTCCGTTTCCCTCCCCTTCCTCTTCCCGTCCCTCTTCCCCCTCTCTCTCCCCTCTCTGACCACCCTACCTAGCTGTTTCTTCCGCTGATTCAACTCCCCAACTCACCCTCACTTCACAAGCACTCAAGTCTGTACTCTGTACTCTGTACTAGGTTATGGGACCTAACCTGTCAGAAATATAAATCCAGATAAACTTTTTGAAAATACAGAGATACCATGAGACTAAAGTGCTAAAAGGAAAAGTCACTAAAGACTATTGTGACTCATGGTTGGTTCAGTATCTAGGAGCTGACCAAATGAGATTACAAGTCCCAATTTTGATAAACCAGGGAAATGTGACATCAGTTGATAATCAGGTGAAGGTTTTGAGAATACTTAGCATCCATTTATAGTGAAAACTCTCAAGATGTGAAAATAAAGAGTGCTTCCATTGTCTTAGAAAGGATAACTTCAAAATCCTACAGATCACTAAAACTAATGAGGGAAAACTGAGTGTTCTCTCACCTAGACTGGCAACAAGACAAGAGTAACTGCCAGCTCCAGTTGGGTTAAATGTTGACAGGTCAGTAACACACAAAAGACACACAGATCACAAAGGAAGAAACACAACTGTCTTTCCCACAAGAGTTTGCAAATGGAGTTAACATCATTCAGCTCTTCTTCTCAACCCCCTAATCATTTTCTCACCATCTCATCAAAGCTCTTCTCCACAACCCTCCCAAATAAATTCTATCAAATAAAAGTCTCTGAAAAATGTGACTGACCTACAAGCAGAAAATTTTAGAATTTAAAAAGTGATATAATAGGTTACATGAATATTTAAGAATTACCACATTATATAGTGCATCATAAACATACTTAACAGAAAATAACGATGAGGAATATTTTCAACACTTAAAACAGTATGTGGTGTATATCTGTCGTACTTGGGTTTTACTATTGTGAAGAGACACCATGACCAAGGCAACTCTTATAAAGGACATCATTTAATTGGGGCTGGCTTACAGGTTTATAGGTTCAGTCCATTATCATCAAGGCAGGAACATGGCAGCAGCCAGGCAGGCATGGTACAGGAGGAGCTGAGAGTTCTACATCTTTATCAGAAGGTTTATAGCAGAATACTCACGTTCGGGCAACTAGGACTAAGGTATTAAAGTCCACACTCACAGTGACACACCTACTCCAACAGGGCCACACCTCCTAATAGTGCCATTCCCTGGCCCAAGCATATACAAACCATCACAGTAGTCAAAATAATACAAAAAGATGCTATAAGGCTACAGGTAGCTCACCTGGTGGTATGTGGCCCTGAGTTTGACCTCCAGTAATGGAAACCAACCACGAATCCCTGCAGGTCCTCTCTAGAAGCCACCCCAACTGTGCAGAAGTCCCTTGAGCTGTATGGACTTTGCGTTTGGTTAGTTTGGGTGTGTGATGTTTTTATTTATTGGTAAGATTTTTTTTTTAGTAACAAAGTTTATAAAAATTTAAAAAGCTTATGAGACCAGATATAAAAAGACAGAGATCTCGGTGGAAAAACAGAGAAGGAATACAACTGAACAGTTCAAAACAATGCGAAACTTTAATGGTTGTCAATTGTATAATGAAGTTAATAGCGTAGTAATTACTTGTTAAAAGAAGCTTGAAGGGGGCTGGAGAGATGGCTCAGGGGTTAAGAGCACTGACTGCTCTTCCAGAGGTCCTGAGTTCAAACCTCAGCAACCACATGGTGGCTCACAACCATCTGTAATGAGATCTGATGCCCTCTTCTGGTGTGTCTGAAGATAGCTAATAAATAAATCTTAAAAGAAGAAGAAGAAGAAGAAGAAGAAGAAGAAGAAGAAGAAGAAGAAGAAGAAGAAGAAGAAGAAGAAGAAGAAGAAGAAGAAGAAGAAGAAGAAGCTTGAAGGAAGCAAGAGAGAAGTACCATTGACCTTCTGTTTTCGTCCATTCCCCTTTCCGTCAGTGGTTTCTGACCTTCCTAATGCTGTGACCCTTTTGTACAGTTCTCCATGTTGTGGTGACCCCAACCATATCATTATTTTTGTTGTTCCTTCATAACTGTTGTTTTGCTACTGTTATTAGTCGTAATATAAATATCTGTGCCTTCCAATGGTCTTAGGTGACCCCTGGGAAATGGTTGTTCAACCACAAAAGGAGTCACAGCACTCAGGCTGAGCCTCAATGCCCTGTGCACATCCCAGTTGCCTGCCCTGCTGACTTCCGGCCCAGCATCCAGCATAGGAGCAATGGCTATATATCCTAGACCACTTAACCTCAGTGACTCCTTTGCACAATGGCTGGCACAATAAACCAGGGACTAAAATTGCATACATTCAAATCTCAATCATAATTCCCTTGTTTTACAGCCTTCCCAGGTCTTCTCTTAATGCTGCCTGGTCCAAAGGTCACTCATCTGAGGGTTTGCTGGGTCAAGGAGACCATCGTCTGCATCTCTCAGGGGACGGATGAGAGGGTGACTGGTTCTGCTATGGTTGAGATATAAAATGTTCCCCTGCAGGTTACCCTGTGTGAACACTTGGTCCTTAGATAATGACACTGATCTGACGAGTTGTAGAGCCTAGAAAGTGGCCCTAGAGAGTGAGATCCAGAGTAGGGGACGTGCCTGAAGGTTACAGAGCAGCCTAAAGTCCTGCCCTGTCGCTCTCTATTTCCAGTTCTGCCAGGTGTGAGCACACTCCCACTGCCAGGCCTTGCCTGGTGTGATAGACTGGATCCCCTCAAACCATGAACCAAAATCAATCACACACGAGGTCAAGGCCACACTGGGTAAAAGATCATGTCTTTAAAAATGCCAAAATTAAAAATTACACACACACACACACACACACACACACACATATGTATATGTATATATATATATGGAGAGAGAACACCAATATACAAGATTATAGTTAGAACACATACCAAATCCCATAGATCTTCTCAGTAAGGAATTAAAAATAAAATAAATGAAGAAAGTTACCAAATGCACAGCCATATAAAGCAAACGGATCAAAAGCCCTCACTGTAGAACAATGCTGATAAGACATTATCACGTGATGTTGAAGAATCACTCATTTCTGCCTCTAAGCGAACCTGTCACCAAAGCACCCCTTATTCCCTGTCCTCGTTCACCCCTGCCACTCCCCACGTCCATCCCAGACTTCCCAGCTCCCCTGTTCTCAGATGAGGCCTTTGATCAGCTGTTTTCATCACCGTGCTCCTTACAGAAGAGGCCATGTTACTTCTTCCAGGTTTCCTCAGCCCTCCAAGCTGAGAGGCAGTTGGGAGAAGTACTTCTCCTGCTAGTAAAAGCCCCAGGCTGAGTATATAAGTTAGAGAGACAAAAGACAGGAGCGACAAGAGTCTCTACTGAGGTAAGGCTGTGGACTTCCTGCATCCTTCTCTCACTCCACAGAGCCCAGATAGGATCCTGCTCTTCCCTCGATCCTGCTCTTCCCTCTAGAACACTGTTCCTGTCCTGTCCCTCAACCTAGCTATCTCCTACACAAACAACTTCTGAAGGTAAGTGTCACCTACTAGTCACACAGTCATCTACGTCCCTAGCTGTTTGCAATCTTTGTGACATTTTCACAGACATACGAGCCTTTCCTAAATGAACTAACTGCAGCTCTAACCTCACACTTTTTTGCATGTTCATGTGAATATCCCCTCCTCGGCTGGACGCTGGGGCAAGGTGGAGCTGGCTTGTGTTTTTCCAACAATGGCATTCCCAAGCCTGGCCATGAGCCCTGACCTAAGTTGATGCTAAATAAAAATATAATGAAGAAAGAGTGAATTTATTTTCTGTTGGTCCATCGATTGCTCGATTGATTTAAAATCTAGGCTTAAGCGGATTAGGATGCTGGCTTCAGTTAAGACCATCACCAGGCGCTCCTAAGCCTGGTTCTAGCCCCTCGTGCATTGTGGGCTAAGTTCAGATCTATAAACTCTAGCTGTGAGCTTTGCCTTTTATACAATTGCTGACAGCTTTGCGGGTCTTCTGTCTGCCCTGTCGCCAGATCTGGCGCCCATCTACCCTCCTCCACTTGAAGTTACCCATTTACTCTGTGTCAACCTGAGCCTGTGAGGCAGGGTTATCCATCGCTTAGTGAATCATCCCCTTCATGCTAGAGACCAAATTATCATTATCAACATCACTTTGTGTTTAGGAGATAGACCACAAATTGGCAATAATCCTTTCTGGACACATAATTTGATTACTGTATGTTTTAAATCCTCCCACTAATTCAATGATAAATTAAATCCTATTTTATAAAAAAAAATCATGATTTCACTAAGCCTGCTGTTAAACTGAGATTAATGTCTTATATTTGAAGTATAGATTACCTGCTGGTTCCTCCCACACTTTAGCTTAGGAATTTAGAAACCCTGTGTCAAAATCTCCTCGGTAATTGTAGGCCATGAATCTTTATCTCTGTAGGACACATACCGAAATGGCATATTAAAGCTGTCTGCTGTAGCTAAGTGTACCCCAAATACCTCAGCGTTGATAAAACTGAGAGGTATGTATATCTGCATTCTCCCTCCCTCCCTCCCTCCCTTGACTCCCCACCCCTGCTTCTGGTGAACGCATAAAAACATACATTAAGATTTCTAATTGAATAAATAACCAATAGTCGAATGTTCCCACTTCTCAAGCACATGAATCAAACGAAATACCTTTTGTGCAATCTAAGCAGCAACAGTGAAGACAGCCCACGGAAAGGGAGAGCGTATGTGCCATCGATCAACTCAACCAGGAGGTGGAGTCTGAAACATGTAAGGAATTCAAACCAGCCAACAGCAAAAGGAAAAAAAAGCTAACTTTTAAGAAGAGGCAAGTTATCTGAATGGGCATTTTTCTACAGAGACAAGAAAATGTCCAAGGACGTGGAAACGCTCAATATCCCTAATCATCAGGGAAATGTGAAAGCAAATTGCAGCTCGATGTCATCTCATGTACACAGTTAGAGTGGCTGTTTAACAAGAGTTGAAGGGGTACACGCTGATGAGGGCCTGGAGAAAGAGAAACTGATAGACTCTTGGTGGGAATGGAAATTAGTATCAATGTTATGGTAAAAACAGCAAGGAAGTTACTCAAAGCATTAAAATCCTATCTCATGATCCAGCAAGTCAGTTTCTGGGCACATATTCAATATAGATGGAAACAGTGTATGGAAGAGACACCTGCACCACCTGGTTTATGAGTCTGTCAGTGGATGAACACATAAAGAAAATGATATGTATGCAATGGAATATTATTCAGCCATGAAAAATGAGATCCTGGTTGTTGTTGTTGTTGTTGTTTGTTTGTTTTAATGACAAACACGTGAGCCTGGAGGACACTATCTCTTAATTAATGGGCCAGGCACGAAAAGAAAAATATCACGTGATTTCATCATGTGTAGAAAATAAAGATGAGGCCCCGATAGAAATAGAGTGTAAAGAATTTGAAGAGGAGAGGGAGGAGGGTGGATAGAGAGAAGATGTTTAACAAGTACCAAAACAGCTAAGAGAAAAGCACGCAGGTTTTCCACATCACAGTAGGGCAGCTGTCAGTAACAAGCATCTATGAACAACATGCTCTTAACATGGATGCTCTTAACATGAAAAATAAGTGATGGATGTTTGAGGTGTTGGAGGTAAGAGCCACTTTGATCTGACCATTACTCACTGGATACATGCATTGAAATTTTATCCTATGCCTCATGAACATGGCTAGCTCATGTCAGCTTACGATCCCTTAAACAGCGCTCAACTCATTTACATATGAAATAGTCCTTAAACTATAAAGAAAGTGTGTATGAGAGAGAGACAGACAGAGACAGACAGACAGAAACAGAGACAGACAGACACACATACACACACATATAACACACACACACAGAGACAGACAGACAGAGACACATACACACACATATATAACACACAGACAGAGAGAGAGGGGGAGGGAGAGGGAGAGAGAGAACACTACTGTCATGGGTGTAGACTGAGCTTATAAACTATTACAGAGCTACAGAACTGGAGGACCCCTTTCTTTAAGCACTATATAATCAATTCTTCCATTGATTTTTCCATGAGAAAAAAAATCCCCAAACGTTACGGCTTAGGATGAAAGGTAACATCTCTCCTGGAGGCTGTGAGGTCTGGCTGGGACTCCGCACCATGGCCGTCTCCTAGTAATTTCTCTGGGATTGGTGGAATCTGCAGCTTGGGCCGAGCTCAGAGGGCTCATCCAGAAGAACGCCTAGAGTCACCGTTCGAAGGCTTCTCACCCATAGCAAGCTCTGCTGAGGGGTCCTGGTTCTTCCATAGGAGCTCTGAGCTTCCTCACAGCAATACATCCCCTGAGTGAGGGCGTTTCTAATGGAGTCAAGTCACAAAGAGATCAAGTGCTGGCCTCAGAGTTCCCAGAACAGGATTTATATTTTGTACTATGGAGTTGAGGGATGGCCATGGCAGAGGGGAAAGCATGGACCACCTCTCAGTGTGGACTGTCATGGCCTTATATTCTGTAGAGCATCTTAGAGGAGAGACACTGCACCAGCCATCTTTGAAAAGTTCAGCTGACTTCATTAACTCAACTCATTCCCATCCAGACAAAACAGAACCCCCAGTGATGGCAGACTGAGCAAAGGCAAGCAGTTTAGTCATTTCATCTCACTCAAGACAACACAAAATGGGAATTCTGTGGAATGGGTTGTGTCTCAAAGTCCCTAACTCCAAACACCTTAGACTGTTACTTTGTTTGAAGATAAGAAGTTGGTGGAGACGCTTGAGTTACATTAGGTCATTACTCAAAACCTCAATGCAATAGGACTGATGTCATTACCAAAATGAGAAATTCAAATATAGACACAGACTTTCATAAAGCGAGGCTGGCACATGAGTGCAGAAACAGAGATTGGGACAGTGAACCCGCATGCCAAGGAATGCCCAGAGACAGCTAGCAAGCCGTCAGAGCAGAGGGGAAAAGCATGGAACAAATTCTCCCTCACTGTCCTCAAAGGGGATGGACCCATTGACACCTCAACCTCGGACTTGTAGCATCAGGAGCATGGAATGATATATTCTGTTATTTAAACCACATGGCCTGCGGCATTTTGCAATGGAAACCCTAACACACGTACTAATGGTTGAATAATAAATGTGACCTTTCTTGGGAAGTATGCATGGGCACTGAGAGTGACCCACTTCGCTGTAGCCTCTCCTCAGCTCAGGCAAATACAAAACAAAGCAACAGTATATGGCTTTCTGCTGAGCTCAATAAAGGGTCTGAAATTTCCCCAGCTACATTTTACATTTGCCTAGTGATCCTAAATTGGATTCAGTCTTCCCTCTACTGCCTCTCCCTCTTTTCCTCTCCTACTTTCTCTCCTCTCCCCTCTTCCATGCCTGTGTCTGTGTATCTATCTCTCTCTCTCTCTCTCTCTCTCTCTCTCTCTCTCTCTCTCTCTCTCTCTCTCTGTGTGTGTGTGTGTGCGCGCGCGCTCGAGCGTGCATGCATACATCCTCCCTCCCTCTGACTCTAGGAGCAGCTCTTTTCCTTGCACCCTTCTGGCTGGTATCCCACATAAGGTCCCTCATGTTCCTTACTGCGTTGCACAAGGTGACTGTGAGCCACAGTGAGACAAACCTACAGAGAATGACTTGGAGAACTAAGCCTGGATTCCAGTCGCCAAGGTGTGTAAGAAGTCAATGCTAAGCTCTGGCAAGGACCAGAGCTTCCTAAGAATGTGCGTTTAGGACCTGACAGTTTCCTGAGGGTGAGTCTTTAGGATCTACCTTGACACTGAGATGCCTCCCAGATGGGATGGGACAGTATTCTCCCAAGACCTGCGACCATTCCAGCTGCAAGTTATTAAAGTCTCTTGCGTATTGGCAAGATTCTGCAGGTGTCTTGATTAGCACCTGCAGGCCATTGTAGGAGCCGGGGGCAGGAAGGGGGGGGATCTCAGCAGGACACCTTCCAAGCCTTTCTCCATAAAGCAAGGAAGACAGACTTAGCTGTGCTGCCATGAACGCTAATTCGGCCATCACAAAGTATATTCTACTGGGTCTGGACTGTAATCGAAGCAACTTTCAGGAACGTGTCCTCGTTAACAAACTGCAAGACGACCCCTGTTGGCCAAGCGGTGTGTTAAAGTGGCATTGATCTCTTCCTAGCAGTTTCAAACAGAAGTTGGTTTGTTTTGTTTCCTCCTTCTTTCTTGCCATCCCTCTACCTGCCTTTATTATCAGTCGTTCTCAACCTGCGATTCTTGACCCCTTTGAAGGTCAAATGACGCTTCACAGGGGTTGCACAGCAGATATCCTGCATGTGGAATATTTACATTATAATTCATAACAGTAACAACATTACAGTTATGAAGAAGCAACAGAAATAATTCTATGGTTGGGGGTCACCCCAACATTAGGAATTGTACTAAAGAGGCGCAGCCTTAGGAAGGCTGAGAACAACTGCTCTAGACCAGTCCACTCCAGAAGCCACCTTTCAGCTTACATATCCCTACGTGTGCTCTGCTGCCCCCAGCCCCACCTTAACACCTCTTTTTTCCTCTATGGTCTCCACCCTAGCTTCATAACCTATATACACGCTCACACACACATACATACAAATATGTAAACATTAAAGGCGAGAGAACACGAGCTATTTGTTTCTCTGAGGTACGGTTGTCTCTTACTATAATGCTTTCGAGGTCCACCCACTTTCCTGTAAATTTCATTTTCCTTTATATCTCAGTGAAATCCCACTGTGTATGTACATAATATTAAATATGCACGTTTATGTCACATTTTCATCTCATCTGTGTGTTGAAGGTCTTGTAATCTAGTTTGTTTCCTTGCTAGGGTGAGCAATGCAACAATAAATGTACAATGACAAGACAGAGTCTTTAGGCTGTATTCCCAGAGTAGAATCGCTATATCATATGGCCATATTTTAATTTCTTGATTAATCTCCCTATTAACTTCTATAGTGGCTGTCTACTTTGTTCTCATTCCAGCAGTGAATAAAGGTCCCTCTTTCCTTGCATCTCGTTTTGCCCGTTAACTATTGTTGATTACACTGGTCATCAGGACTATCCAACTGATTCTTCTGGGACTATAATTTTCCACTACTCTGCTTTATGATTAACTTCCAAGTCAGTTTTACTATATGATGACCACGGACCTGACTTGTTTCATCGTATCATTTTTGACCATAGACTTGTTTCATTTTATTGTTTTTGGCCATGGACTTGTTTCATTGTACTGTTTTTTGACCATGGACTTATTTCATTGTATTGTTTTTATAATAAATTGATACTTTGGTGACTTGATTTTCAACAGTAAAAAAAAATAACATTTGTAACCTGGATGGTTTGTGGACCAATTTCTTACAAATCTTTCTAAGATTCCCCAGGGCTAGAGAGATGGCTCTACATTTAATAATTCATACTTGCGAATGGTTTGCATATACTCAGCCCAGGGAGTGGCACTATTAGAAGGTGTGGCCTTGTTGGAGGAAATGTGTCACTATGGGGGTGGGCTTGGAGACCCTCCTCCTAGCTGCTTGAGGATGCCCAGTCTTTTCCTTGCTTCCTTCAGATGAAGATGTAGAGCTCTCAGCTCCTGCACCATGCCAGCCTGGATGCTGCCATGTTCCTGCCTTGATGATAATGGACTGAACTTCTGAACCTGTAAGGCAGCCCCAATTAAATGTTGTCCTTTATAAGAGTTATCTTGGTCATGGTGTCTGTTCACAGCAGTAAAACCCTAAGACAATGCTGTTCTTCCAGAGGACCCTAGTTTGGTTCCTGGAACCCACATCAGGCAGCTCACAATCACCTGTAACTCTGGCCCCAGAGGAACTGACACCCTCTTTTGGCCTTCATGGATACCTGTGCATGCATGTGTATGTGCGTGATTGCATGTGTGGACTTTTAAAATAATTTTTTAAATGTAAGGACCTTGTCTAGTTCACTATCCCACCCAGGAGTGGTGATCATTTTACTCAGAAGAGCCAAGAGTTTTATCTCTCACATAAGCAAGCTCATTTCTTTCTGAGGGACTCAGGGATACTGAAATGAGTCGATCCTAGGCTGCAGAGGAAGTTTACAGATACCCATGTCCAGTCTCTAAGTTTATGGATGAGGAAAGAAAGACCCAAAAAGACCCAACATTACAACCAGGCCATGGAAGGCATGAAGGCCAGAAACACCCATGAAAAAATGAGATCTTCCATGGGCAAACTTTGCACTGAAATGCTGCTACATCCAACTGTAGGGATGTAAGGTCTGGAGTACCTTAGGATGTGCTTTTCAGGGAGCATGATAGTATGTCAAAGGTTCAAACACCCCCCTCATGGCCACCTTGAGGTCCAGACCTACACGTTGGGACAGGAATGACAGCCTCATTAGGAGGGCATCTCACTGTCAGATTCTCACTTGTTCTATTTGGGGACACATCTATTTGTGAGATCATGGCAATCTCAAAAGTGTGCTTTCTAGAATTTGCCCAAACTGGAGAAGTATAACACGGCTGTCAGTTTGCCATAAGGGGGAGAAAACAGCACTGATTTGCCAGTATGGAAGGCTGGGAAGGTAACTTTAATTAGTTGGTTAGTTTATCCCCTTCCGGATAATGCCTGACGCTTCTGTTGACGCGCTGTGCTGAAAGTCTCTTCTCCCATCAGTATGATGGTTTCCTTTCCCTCGCTGATGTGACCTGGAGGTCTACTCAGAACAGAGCTTTGGCCTTATCCTTGGAGGTTCTGATGCCCAGCATCTAGGGAGGGGTACGAGCCCCGTATTCCTAGCATCTAGGGAGGGGTACGAGCCCCGTATTCCTAGCATCTAGGGAGGGGTACGAGCCCCATATTCCTGGTGTGTTTGCAGATGTTGCTGAGGCCATTGGCTGGAGAACAATTCTTCAAAAACTGTTATAGAAATAAAAAACCACACCTCCCTTCTTTACCCACTTCCCATACACACGTGACCCTAGACATGGATCACGTTGTCTCTTTTGACCTTTGCTCTAGACTCTGTCGCCTCCTTTTACTTATTGCTTTATTTTTAATGTTTTAAAATTTTTATACACTGTATTGTGCTCATGTTTTCCTTCTCCTAACTCCTCCCAGATGCTAACCACCTCTCTCTCTCTCTCTCTCTCTCTCTCTCTCTCTCTCTCTCTCTCTCTCAGAATATGTGCATGTGCTTGAAAGGGATATGGGTAGGGAAGAGATGGAGAAAGGGGACTCTCTTAAATAACTCTTGAAACCCTCATCTGAACTAAAAATGGTCAGATGTCTAATGCACCTTTGTATCTGAAGGTTTATTATTGTTCACTCTCTAAACACTCTAGTTCAGATGAAAAGAAATTCTGAAAGCAGATTCGTTTCAATCCTCCTTGTAACTTTCCATGAATACCTGATAGAAAAGAAGCTAAGAGATAAGTAAAGATACTTTGTCTCTCTTCTTTCAAGACCACTCAAGTGTCCCTTAAGTGTTGAACACTTTATCTTATTTCTCTTGAGTGGTATAATGTGTGTGTGTGTGTGTGTGTGTGTGTGTGTGTGTGTGTGTGTGTGTGAGAGAGAGAGAGAGAGAGAGAGAGAGAGAGAGAGAGAGAGAGAGAGGAATGGCCTCCACCCTCACTCACCCATCCTCCCTGCACACGGGCTGTGTCTCCACAGCTACTCTCTCCCCTAGCTGCCATTTGGAATCATAGTCTATAATGGTAGGTTAGCCAGAGTCAGACTCCAAGGGAGTGGGGTCCAAATATAGCTATAAATAAAATAACAAATCTATTTCAAAAGGACTTCATTCGGCTTCTGATGGTATCCGGATGGAATAATGGGAGCTCCAGATGGCTTTGAGGCCCTCACAATCTCTTTCTGTGCCTTTCTGACTGAAGAGCCCTGGGCACATTAAATCCAACAGGTGCACCACTACGGTGTTTTTCTTCCTCGGCTCCTGAGGAAATCATAAACCAAATATATTACTAGAGGATAGTTTCTGGGGTACCCTGTGAGCAAATGGAGAGGGAAAATGGATCAACAACATGCCAACAGGGACAGTAAATCAACAGAGTAAAGGAGGATTTGAATAGACTCTCCCGGGCCTCCAGGGCTCAGCCAAGGACAGGGCCCCTGTCAGTCAGGGTGCAGTCTTAATGTCAAAGCCAGCTGGTGCTGGGAGCCTGCTGGCCCTGAGGAAATGATTGAGCCGTCTGTCAGTTGCCTAAGAGCCACTAGAGGCCAATGTGACTCCAAGGGAAGGGTGGTGTTCCTGCGCCCAGAGCTGCACTTCCCCCCAGGTTCTGGCTCCCCTGCTCAAGGCCTGCTAAGCTGAACTCCTCAAAGGCCAGCCCAGAAAGAGAGATGAATAATCACCACCCCCACCTCACCAGACTCCCCACTCCCCACCCCTGTGCCACAGAAAGGGAAGGCTACAAGATTGATGTGCACAGGTCACAGGTACTCCTCCTTGGCAGATGAAAACCATTTTGTTCCCAGATTACCAGAGAAGTGAGCAACAGGGGGTTACTGGAATTGAAGGAGGTGGGGAAGGCAACCAGGAAGAGGATTTCCCAGAACCATGTGATTGTAGATCTGGCCTTAACTGCATCCAGGTTGTCAGGGCCTTGGAAAAAACCTTTGTACTTCAGTCTACAGGATTCTCCTCTAACAAGAGACGCAGATGGCAGCCCAGTCAACACCGTCACTTCTTAACAACATAATTAGATGTGTGATCTGAAAACCAAAATGGCCCTCATAGGATAGTCTCTAATAGAATAAGAACCACAGTCACCACCACAGAAATAACTGCATTTACACCGAACTTTGTATTCCTTCTCAGCCTACACTAACACATTAGACACTGGTGTCTACAGGAAGTGAGTGGCCTTCTTACGCCCATGTCACAGACGTGTCACTTTGCCCTATGACCCTGTCATTACATTGTTCTAAGGTCTTAAGAAGCACTGGGTGCCACAGTGATCCAGGACTTATGGAACGCCTGCCCTGGAACACTGCTGAAGGTGTTTAACCTCCCACGAGGAGTCTCTTTGTTGAAGGTTACCCAAGCTCCCCTTCAAAAACCTAGCTAAAAAAGAATGTCTAGCTTCTATACAGAGTACTCATTTTTCCATTTTTTGTGTTTGTCTTACAAATTGGTTTATATGGTGATTTTACACTAGAGATACTACATGCACCCATGGCTTTGTTTATCTGATTGATAAAATCCACTTAAAGGTTAAAAAAAAAAAAAAAGAAGGATGGATTTGAATATACCAGAAAAAATTGTTGTGTAATGAAAACATGAAGGAAGTGAATACCTATAGTGTGTCTCATACATAGAATCACACATACTGTCATAATATATGAATTGCTATAAATACATACATATGCACAGACAACATGCACTACAATACACATGCATGCAAGACAGACATATGTGTGAGAATGCACAGCGCCACACATGTGTATATACATCACACACAATCCATATACATCACCACAGTATGTATATGATGCAAAGAATATAGACATATACACATGTATGTATATATATACACATCCCATCGCCATATGCACCTTACCACATCCATATGGACTATTCTTTAAGTATTCAAAAACTTTACTTAACACATCCTAGCTCTTAAGAGTCTCTGTGCAAGCCCTTACATTCTCTATTCTGTTCCAGTCACGGAATCTTCTGGGGACAGAAATCTCAATGTCAGGCAACCAAATAAAGGCCACTCCTCTTTTCTCAGCCCACGTCCATGGTTTATGTCCATTGCAAGAAAGTTTTTTTTGTAACAAAGTGAAACAAATTTCTCACAAGTCTAGGGAAAATGAGCACAACTGTCAAAGTGTCTGTGCACTCATTGCGTGTAGATGCTTCTGGGAATGTCCTCACAGTGCTTGTCTAAACTCTAGAAAAGCAGAAGTCATGATATACAACTCAGAGTGCTGAGTGTCGGTAAAAAGATGTAAAGGGCAGCAGGCATGCACAGCATCACATATGCACATGTGCCCATGCACATATGTGGGCTTGCAAACACACAATCATATCACACACACAATCATATCACACACAATCATATCACACATATACAATCATATCATATACACACAATCACATCACACATACACACACATTTAAGTACACATTCAACAATGTGCACCATCATATCACACACAGAGAAACTATTTTATTAATATAAGATGTCTGATGTCTGAGAACATCAATGCAGTACACATTGGTACATTTCCATGAAAGGAAGGTAGGACTTGGCCTTTCCTCCTGGCTCCGAGACAGTTGCAGACATTGTACTATGAGGTTGCCTCAACTGCACACAAGCATCATCTGTCCCTCAGTGCTAAAACACAACTTTGACAGTGAA
Source organism: Rattus norvegicus (assembly GCF_021556685.1). Taxonomy (NCBI): domain Eukaryota; kingdom Metazoa; phylum Chordata; class Mammalia; order Rodentia; family Muridae; genus Rattus; species Rattus norvegicus. The sequence goes on from NC_141546.1 coordinate 98,632,803, forward strand.
ACGTCACCCATAGGACCCCTTTCCAGATACCAAAAGTCACCATTCTGAACTGAGTAAAATTTGCATCTGAAGCTTTGTAAATAAATTTATAAACAACTAACAGCCCTGCCACAGTCTTTGTAGTCACTTCTGTGAACCCTCTGGAGCACTTGCGGATACTGCCCACCTCAAAGCAAGATTCGGAGCTCTAGGATTCACCCAGACCGTGACATGTCCAGGAATGTGAATTTATGCTGGGATCGCTGTGTTTGTTTTTATTTATTTACATATCACATCATCATCATCACCATCATCGTTAATTACTTCTCTCCTTTGTTCCAGTACTCTGTCCAACACAGACACAATTCATTCTGCACTTCCCAATATTAGGGGGAAGATAGTGAATTTAGTCTAGGTTCAGTCCCAAGTACATAGATGTCAGCTTGTCTAAAAATATAATTCCATAAAATTTGACTTATTCAGTCTGACTTTGACCTTGATTTCTGTCCCCTTTATGCCACCAAACAAATAACCCCATTTTTTAAAATTTATTTATTTTTTCTATTTGTTTTTAAATTGGGTATTTCTTATTTACATTTCAAATGTTATTCCCTTTCCCAGTTTCCTGTCCATCAGCCCCCTAGCCCCTCCCCCTCCCCTTCTATAAGGATGTTCCATTCCCCATCCACCCCCCTACCGCCCCCCACAACAATCCCCTACACTGGGGGTCCAACCTTGGCAAGACCAAGGGCTTCCCCTCCCACTGGTGCCCCAACAAGGCTATTCACTCCTACCCATGCAGTTGGAGCCCAGAGTCAGTCCATGTATAGTCTTTGGGTAGGGGTTTAGTCCCTGGAAACTCTGGTTGGTTGGCATTGTTAAATAACCCAAAATTAAAGTGGCCTCATGAGCAAACATCTTAAGAATGAGTGCACCGAGATGTAGCTTACTTGCCTTGGTTGTTCAAGGCCCCACTTCCATCTACAATAAAAGAAATGCACAGACAGACACACAGACACATGCACACATGAGAGAGACACAATAATCCACAGATTTACTTAATATATAAGTTGATTTTAGTGTCATTCCAGACACCATCAATTCCATTGATTGTGATTATAAATGATTTCTAGATAATAACATGCTGGAAGAAAATCCAAGGAAGAATCGTGTGGCATTTGCTATATCTCACTCACAGACATCGATGAAGCATAGAGACCCAGCATGTCCTCTAGACACAATGTTGACCCTTGATACAATAGCATCTTTAAACTGGTTTATCTGCTTATGACTTTCTAGGTCATATTTAAATTGTGTTTTCTTGGCAACCAATTTGGAAACCAATTTGGCGGTTTCTCAGAAAACTGGAAATAGTTCTACCTCAAGACCCAGCTATACCACTCCTGGGCAAATACCCAAAAGATGCTCCACCATCCCACAAAGACACTTGCTCCACTATGTTCATAACAGTTTTATTCCTAATAGCCAGAAACTGGAAACAACCTAGATGTCCCTCAACTGAAGAATGGATACAGAAAATGTGGTACATCTACACAATGGAATACTATTCAGCTATTAAAAACATCATGGATTTTCCAGGCAAATGGATAGAATTTGAAAATATCATCCTGAGTGAGATAACAACCCCAAAAGGACATGCCTGGTATGAACTCACTTATAAGTGGATATTAGCCATAAAACACAGGACACCCATGCTACACTCCACAGATCCAAAGAAGCTAAAGAAGAAGGAAGGCCCAAGTGAGGATGCTTGAATCTCACCTAGAAAAGGGAATAAAATAGTTGTAAGAGGCAGACGAAGGAAGGAATTGGGTAGGAGAGGGGATCGGAAGGATAATGGGAGGGTTCAGGATGAGGTGTGGGGAGGGGCAGGAGGGATGACCAGATGGTCATGAGAATGAATGGAAGTCTGTAACTGACAGGGTTGGTGAGGTGGGGGCACATCTCCAGGAAGAGACAGAGTCCAGAGGTAAGGAAAGGTGTCCAAGAATCAAAGGAGGTGACCTTAGCTGTGACTCACAGGATTGGGGATATGGAACCTGAAGAGGCCACCTCCTGTAGGCAGGCAGAAACCCCAAAGGAGCAATAAGGACACCAACCCACCCATAAAATGTTTGACCCAAATCCTGTCTACAAGAAATTCAGGGACAAGGGATGGAGTAAAGACTGAAGGAAGGGCCAGCCAATAACCAGCCCAACTTGAGACCCATCCCATGGGCAAGCACCAATTCCTGACACTATTAATGATACTCTGTCATGCTTACAGACAGGAATGTTGTCCTTTGAGAGGCTCTACCCAGCAGCTAACTGTGACAGGTTCAGACACCCACAGCCAAACAGCGGCTGGGGCTTAGGAACTCTTATGGAAGAATACCCAGGGGGCCCCTGCCCACTCAGAAAAGAAGGGATGGGGAGATGGGGAGAAGGATTATGGGAAGAGGTGATAGAAGAGGGGACAGTGATCAGGATGTAAAGTGAATAATAATAATAATAATAATAATAATAATAATAATAATAATTGTTTAAAAAAGATTGTCTTCTCATATAAAAGTACACAGTCTACTTTAACTCAGTTGACATTTTAGGAACTGAGAAAGGCAGATATTATTGTTGAACATACAGAAGAAATCTATGACATGGGTGGATTCTCTAAAATAAAGTAATTCCATTATTTTGACGTCAAAAACAACTCTCTAAATACAAAACTTACTAAAGAATAAAACTAAGCCTCTGCGTTGAAGTCATGGCGTGGCCTAGAAGTCAGCCTGAAAACGGAACCACATTTTGGTTCTATCTTGCAAGGGGGTCATTGCACACAAGGTTTGAGCTCTCCTCAGAGCCTTCCCATCTCTTCCTACAAGGCTGATGAATTTATAGATGCACCACAGGCAAGGGCATTTCTCAGAGAACAAGCAATGTAGCTCATGCAGATGACATCTGGGAGGTCACGTCATCCTCTCCGCTCTCGTATAAATCGTGCTGATTCGGTGAATTGTTTTCAAAATTCATGACCAAAGTGACGTGTGGTACCAAAAAAACAAAGTTAAGGACTTCCAGCCAGAGTCCTAATGAGACCATTTTCAGTTTAACAATGCCTGTGGCTAGTGGTAATACTCCTCTTGAGATAGTGTGAGATTTCAATTTTATTAGTGCTGATACTAAAAGAAGCCCCTCGCTTCTCCTTTAAGATACTTCGGTGGTTATTATTAGGGAACTCCATTCTGGCCCTTGGAAAACACAGTGCTGTTTCACATGACAAACTATATAGCTCTCTAGTCCACCTCAGGTCTGGCTTCTAACTATGGAGCACACACACACACACACACACACACACACACACACACACACACAATCTCATTCACGCATCCTATTAAAAGACCAGAAACTAGATTTCCTTGATTTACCTCCTACCACCAAACATTTTTAGAGGGCTATGCTTTTATAGTACACACTAGGACCATAAATGCATTAATGTGTAAAACATCCGATTATTCTATCTCCTCCTGAGAAGGGAACGGTGATAGAGAGAGATTAATGGACACACCAAAAGCCATCCAGGAAATTAGTAGCAGGTCTGGGATTAAACTTCTGAGTTCCTGCCACCCACTGTTAGGTTGAAGCCAATAGTCCCAACTTCTCCAGATTCCGTTTACAGTGCAGTGGGTGTGGGGGAGGGGGACGACGCTGTCAGTCCTGCTAGCTGGGTATGCTGACTTTCAGCATGATCACGTTAAGGGGCCATGGGACTTATTTCCACTCCAAGTCATTTAGAAGCAATCTGCTGTGTCAAAGATGTCACCCTAGGCAAGGAATCTAAAGATGGGGAACATAAGGAATGTTGGGGCTGTTAGATCAGGGAGCCCTCAGACTGTGGGATTTCCATGTCCACACAGAGCTGTTGAGGGAGTCATCGCAGTGAAGCCATGGATAGTGTAAGGTGGGGAAGTCTGTGCTCAGTGTCTCTCAAAGGCTTCTTTGCTCGCTCTGCTACACAACTGCCACAATTATGTCACGTTAGGCTCCCGAAGGGCATGGACTAAGTCCCCTGCACCCACGGAGGTGTTGCATGTGGAGTGAAGACCAGCAAAGCTTACTGGGTGGGCTTCTTTCCAGGAGGCTGTTCTCGGGAAAGCTGGTGACTTTTCATGACTTCAGTTTTATCATTTGTGTCTGGAACCCAGATAGCTCTAGTCTCTGTACTGTGCACGATGAAATCGAGGAAAGAGGAAACATCCGACATATGGCTCTTTACAAAGTTGAAGGCTCTGAGTCCACAAAAGGCAGAATGAAGGAGTTGGGTGCTTGTTCATCCCTTGTTCTAGAGTAGCAGTGTATCTGAAGCAGGAAAACATGAGGTCAAATCTCAGCTCTCTGACTTTCATATGCCATTGAAGAATGCGGTTGCCTTTCTGAGACTAATCCTTACTTGTATCTAGGCAGGTCCGCAATTACCATAAAGAGGTCTTAAGGAACACTACTATAAGCTCAGATTTAGGCCACCATTGAGGTACGCCGTGAGAAGGCATGTCTTCGTATATTCAGCTGATGGTTCTGTACTGGCAGAGACCTACGGCCCATTGCCACTCTCATGTTTTGTAAATATGTTTTCTTCCTGACCTGCCTAAGGCATTCTAGAATCGTATCTGATTAGCTTTAATAAAGATCTGACAGCCAATCTCTGGGAAGAAAGTGGAGGGCAGATCTTCAGGAGGGAGAGGGAGGAGAACTGAGGGGTGAGCGATTCACCAGCAGACTTGGAGATGGACCAGAGGTAGACCTGGCCACATGGTGGGACACAGGCCAGGATTAGTCGGGATGGAGTAGTCAGGAGACTGCCCTGTTAAGGTTTAATCTTTATAATATTAATAAGCCTCGGTGTCATTTATATCACTGGCATGTCCAAGATAGTCTTACTATAGACTGTGGCAAAGAGTTATGACTTAAAACATGTCACCTGTAATTATTATCAGCATGAGTTGTGTAAAATTAGAGTCTTTCTGTACATTCCAGTGTGTCAGCATGACCAGTGCCTGGGTCGTCCGGCCCAGGGTTCTGGGTTTGCTTAAAGACTAGCGTCTTGCTGGTCTACTTTACTAGCCTCCCCTGACCACAGGAATGAAAATGCCTACAAAGGATGAAGAAGAACTGTCCTTGGGGACATCTGAGAAGTCAAGAATGTGGAGCCCAGCAAGTGCTCCCCGAGGTCGAGCTTTTGAAGAGGGAGTTACAACACCATAGAAATTGCAGGACCTGGGGCTCTTTCTTCCGTTGATTCATATAAATATTAATAAATAAGTATTAAGCGCCTTTTACATACCACACCAGATACAGAAGATTTTAAGAACAACCAATGTAAGTTTGTAAAGTATAATACATATCTCTCCCTATGCTTAAAATCATAATCTGATCACTTACATAAAACCAATGCTGACTCCAGAGCAGTGACTTTTCACAGGAGTGACCTAAGATCAACTGAAACACAGTTATTGACATTACAATTCATAACAGTAGCAAAGTTACAGCTATGAGGTAACGATGGAAATAATTTGATGGTTGGGGGTCACCAGGGCATGAGGGGACTGTCTACAAGGGCCACAGCTATAGGAGAGTTGAGAGCCTCTGGCCTAGAAGGATGGCTCAGTGGTTAAGAATGCTTGCTGCTTTTCCAGGGAACTGGGGTTCACCTCCCAGCCCACATGTCAGGTGGGGCTCCTGGAACTCCAGCTCCAGGGAATCAGACATCCTCTTCTGGGCTTCTCAGACAACCACAAGTGTGTCAAACACATAAATAGAAACTTTAAAATATGTCTGCAAAAAGGAAATGGAAGCCCACTCGTGGAGTGGTTCATAAAGTGCCTTCTGCTGGCCTTGGTCTGAGTGAGACCAGATAAAGCTCAGGGTCTCTCCAGGACAGATGGAGAAAGCCACAGCTACACAGAGTTGTAGCGTGCATCAGTGTTTTCTGCAGTCCACAGAACTCACACTGACTCACTGAGAAAAGGAACAGTGGCCCCCTGCTCCACTGCATCGTGGTATGCAGGAGGGACAGTGTTGTACCCAGGAGTTCCACTTTAGGCTGTTAATTAGCCAGATGAAGACATGATAAGAAGGGCAAAGTTAACACACACACACACACACACACACACACACACACACACACACACTTCCAGCTGTTTAACACAGCTAGGTACATGTGAGAATATTGGGGTGTCAGCACATCTAATGTTTTCTCCTCACTCGTAAGAAACCAGCACACCTCACTGTTCTGGTGAACGAAGTCTCTGGAGTTTGACAGACAGCCTTGCACTGCCACTAGGCAGTGGTTATTTTCTGAATCAGCTGTTGGCATTCCCTGCTGCTTTGGAGCCCCGGCTGTTTCCTCTTCTATGTGCCAGAATTTGCTTGATCTTCCTCACCTCTTCTTCGAATGTGAGTTGCTGCTCAAATGCAGAAGATACCCCAGGATATTTGGGGAAGTGCAATCATGTACTAAGCCTTACATTTTTGAAAGTAATTAGCCAAGGTTTGAGAAATTTCTCAGTGACTGCAGTATTGGGCCAAATCGCAAACCACAGAGATATTTGCAGCTTAAATGTTCTTTAAGTAACTGTGCTATTACCACAGCTCCTCAGAGGGTTCCCCTTTTCTGCTGATTGCACATTGACACCTCTTCCTAAATGACCGGCCCCATTAGAACACGATGGGCCTTCAGAAGAATATCACGTGCTTTGAATAATCTAATCTTTATGTTGGGAGGGGAAGACCTCATCTTGGAACTTGCCCCGAGACCAGGAGTGATCAGTGTTGAGCAGTTGCACGGGCTGTGCTCCACAGGCCCAGTACAATGCCTCACAGAAAGGCATCTGAGGAGGAATTCACAGATAAGCTGCAGCTGCTCCTCCATCCTCAGCATGGTATAATGAACATCTCCAGGACTGCGTCATTTACAGGTTCCACCAAAGCCGTCAATGTTAGCATCATCAACAAGATTACCCACGATTGTTCTATTAGCTTCCGGGGTCACTGTCAACTGTCCTAGTGAACTGAAGCAAGTCACTGTATGTTAGGATAATGTTGCCCATCAGCTCAGCTGTCACCCTACACTGTCATCTTGATAGTTTGTGGTTCCCCAGCAAGATTAAAGGAGGTCAGAATGGCCAGCAGTCCCTTCTGCATAACCTGGGACAGTGTTGTAAGACCCCATAGTGGCCTTACCTCAGGAGAGCCACGCACAGAGCACAGATTCACAAAGTGACCGCTGCAATAGCATGAGGGTGTAAGGTTTTTAATCCACGTACGTGGGGTTGCTCATCCACGCAGGGAGAGGCAACCCCAAACCCCAAAAGCACACAACTTTTATTCGTTACAGAGGGCAGACTTCAGCAACAGGGTTAGCTGGTCTATTCTCATTGGTGGTACACAGGGCAAAGGATCTGGTCAGGTATTGGCTGGCCTGCTCAAGGGGCTGTTCTTGGCTCAGTTGGTCACTTTCCTCATCCAGTCCTGCACCTGGCCTTGGAGAATCACTGGGAAAGGGCTAAGTTGGCACATTCCTTAGAGGGGAGGTGAACTGGGTGGTCGGGCAGGGTCAGGATGACATCTTGCAGTTGTTCTCGGAATTCACCACAGGGAGGGGTAGGAGGTCTTTCTGAGAATAGTTGTTTTTGCTTAATTAGCTTAGTCAGAATCTTGATCACCAAGACTTTATCATATCACTGGGCATCCTGACGTCAGATGTATCCCTCTCAGAAAGGTCACAAGTTCGTCATAGGCATCCTGACCACCAGATGTATTTCTCACAGCCTTGATTTTACAACTTTGTTTCTCATATCTATGAAACTATGAAACTTTATTTCTTCAACAGCAGCTCCCGAGGAGTGGAGGGGCAGTGACAGAGGAAGAAAGGTTGCTCTATTCCCTGGCAGTCAGGCCCACAGCAGTGTACAGGAGCGGAGACTCTACTTAAGACAAAGCATTTTAAAGTAGGCATTTCCCTACTTCCTGCTAATTATTAACCTTAGTAAACAAATACAAATGTATCTCGTATAAGGTTTTTTAAAAAAGGCAATTTAAATGTTTGTAGGGCTGGAGAGATGGCTCAGCAGTTAAGAGCCCTTGCTGCTCTTGCAGAAAGTCAGGGTTAAATTCCTAGCACCAAAACCAGGCAGCTGGCAGTCACCTGCAGTTAGAACTTCAGGGGAGCCCACATCCTCTTCTTGCCTCTGTGAGCACCTACATACGTGTGCATGTACACATACAGACACACAGATACGCATAAGTGAAAATTAAGACTCAAATTTTAAACACGTCTCCCATAGGCGACCTCTATACAACAGTTGACCCAAACAGAACCTTCTGCTTAGTCACAGTCTCGATCTGGGTCCTACAACACGCTGGTTGACATTCTCATGGTCGCGCAATGACAGTCAGTCCCTAGGAGTTCTGGAATGGCTGTAAATCCACCATTTCCTGCAATTCATCAAAACCTGGTCTTTAAATGGTTTTGACTTTCTTCAGAGCCATCACCATATATCACAGCCGTGGCGGTCCCCTGTGCCCCTCTTCTCATGTATGGCTGGGTCGCCTTTCAGAGAACGTATTTTCACCACAGGAAAACTCGGGATGGAGTGACCTCCGATGAGACATGCCTAATCTAAGAGGGATGGTCGTTCATGATCCAAAGTGCAGATAAATTGAATGAGCTTATCTCCTGGAAGAACTAGAGTGAGAAACAAAACCGTGCAATGCCTGGTAGGAAGGAAACAGGAGGAGAAAACGGACAAGGGCAGTGCTCTCTGAAGAGCTGATTGACAGCAACATCATACTGAGAGGAAACAAGGGACAGGATTCTTGCTTCAAATTGCTGAGTGACTCCTTTCTGGTTTCAGCTCCAGGACCATGGCTTCTCAGTTCAAACATCCAGTCTTAGCAGTTAATAGGTCACTATAAAACCTGTCCAAAGGTTTATCATTTCTTCCTCTAAGGCAAGAGGAGGAGATAGGGCCAAGGTCATACTCTGTACATCATTTTTAAAAGTGCTAGAACTTGACATTTCTTCCAGTTCATGCGTGAGAGTGATTGGTTGGCTATTTAATGTTCTCAACCATGATGTAATTACCTTCAATTGTCTAAACCAATGCTTAAGCCTCAGAATGTAAGTATAATTGGAGGCACGATAATAAATGCTACTATTATTTTCTGCTCACATAAACGATGAAGACTGTCAGACTTCTAAGAGAAACAGCTCTCCCTGGGAGCTCTGGGAGCTGCCTCTGCTGCCTTTGCTTTATCCTCTGGTTGCCTGTGTGTTCAAAGTGCCCCGATGTCCCATTTCTCTGGTTCTCCCTCATTTCTTGTACAAGTTGTGACTTCTCTTCATCTCTACCCACAAGTTGTTCTCTTCTCTTCTACTACAGAACTCATAATTCCAGTGGCAAGAAGGAGGGCTTTAAACTTTTTTTAATTTCCAAGACGGCAGGATGGTTGAGTGTGGAAAGATGCTCACAACCAAATCTGATGACCAGAGTTCCATCTCGGAAAAAAGGCTCCCTCATGACAGTTGTCCCCTGACCTCCACATGCACACTGGGTAAGCATGCACAAACACACATGCTCGCACACATGCATGCCCGTGAGCACATACACCACATACACAATACGTAAAGGTTTCAAAACCGGGAAAACATTCTTTCATGTTTGTGGAGTGCAACTCTTTCCTACTTGAGTTTTGGAAGAGTACAGTGAGTCACATGTCTTGCCTGCTAGGTCTGCCCTTCCATGATGTCCCTCAGCACACATGGAATAAAACAAATCATTGGCCGTATACAAAACCTTTGCTCCTGTAATTTACTAGCTAATAAATCAGAAAGCCAAAGCTTGGCTTTGTTTAGTACTGGGCTAGAAAGGGGAAGCTGTACTTGATTAAACCCATTCTAAAAAAAGGACTGCTGCCTAATGTGTACTCTGTGGGGCCCGAGAGCCCAGCTGGTGGATCATGTCCTCAGCACAGCCTGTTTCACAAGTCCCCCTCCACGACACAAACACACTCAAACGGGATTTAATAAAGCTAATTGTCAATGGGGGAAGGTTTTATAACTCATTATAAAACTGTATTAATAATAAGAACTTTAACCGAGTGTCACAGTGTGGCACATGGACTGATTGTGGAAGGAGCCATCCTCTGGTTCCACTCTCTCCTGGAATTGGGAATGGACCTAGGATCACAAGGCTATGTGTCCAATGGGAAAGAAAAATCCAACAATTCATTCTCTCCTTCCTTTCCCTCCCTCCTCCCACAACTCCCTCCCCCCTCCTATCACCCCTCCTCTTTTCCCTCCCTCCTTCCAAACCTTCCTTCTGCTATCCCTCCCTCTTTTCCTCTCTCCTCCCACCCCTCCCTCCCCCTTTCTTCTCCCCTCTTCTTTCATTCTTCCTTTTCATTTCTCCACTTCGTTCCCTATCCTGCTTCCCTTTCTTGCTCCTTCCTCTATCTCTTCCTTCTCTTTCTTTTACATGAAAGGCACAAGCTGCGTGCATTTTTTGATACAATTAACAAAACTGTATTAAAACAAAACAAATCCCGCCATTTCCGTGTTCTTAAAATGGCCCCTGTATTTTATTTCTCCCCTGCAGTGTTTACTTTTCTTCTAGTACAAATGAGATTCCTGTTTTGCCTGGGACTCGGCGAAGACTTATTTGCAAAGATGAACAATGTGTTTAGAGACTTTAACTTCTAAAAGTTCTCTTCACGGAACCTTCTGAGTCTTAGGGTCAGGGTGTGTATAGGTGGGTCTTTTTCCCATGGCTGCCCCGTAGTTCCCTCATTTGGGTGGCAAGAATACAAACAACTCCACCATATTTACCAAGATCACTCTCTCCAGCTCCTTTTGGGTGATGTGCTGGGAAAAGCCCGGAAATCGGAACCCGCAGTTTGAGGCTCTGCTCTCAGCCCCGCACCGGCTTACTCTGTTATTTTAATCAGTTCTCAGTTCTCTTACCTCTAGATTGATCCGGGCAGATCATCTTTACTCTCTTTCCCTTCTCCGGAGCTAATTTTTGTACATCGTAAAGCAATCCTCCTATCTTCAGACAGCCTATAAACGCCCTGTTCTCCACCATAGTGTGTATCAAGTGCTTGGAGACAGGGATAGGAGACTTTTAGGCTCTGTTCATACAGAAAGTGGACAGACAGAAGCGCGGTTGTCTAGCGGTCAGAGCCCTCATCGTTCTTCCCCTGGACTCTCTCGTCTCTGTTATTATTATCTCCATAACCCTCTGCTGCCTAGGTTCCCTTGACTCTTGACCACACACCAGAGCTCTGCTTCAAAGCCAATTACCCCGAGCAGTCTTCCTCAATTTTTCCAGTGAGGGAGGGGGTGGGGCGGAGAAGCCCTTCCTCTTCTGAGATCTCCATTCATTGTGTTACCTTCTCTGTGCCATTTAACTTCCCCTGCAGTGTTTTATGTCAAGCACGGATGCTTTGCTTCCTAGAAGGAAAGCTGGGATCTCAATCCTGGGCTCTCTCTGGCGTTCTACCTAGACACCAAGAAAATGTGTGGTACCCCTGGGGATTGGTGGCACCATTCAAGGCTGCTGTCATATTTCACGTTCCACATCTTCCGTGAGCTACATTCATGTAGGACCCTGTATCCAGATGTGATTTGGGTCCTCAAAGGTAAATTCCAAGAGGCGCTCTGCTGTAAGACTTGGTCTCACTTGGTGCCACTGGAAAAAGTAATGATGTTTTCTCCTTCCTTCATTTCTTCCTTATTTCCCTCCCTCCTTCCCTCATTACTTCCTCCCCTCCTCACATCCTTTTCTTTTCTTCCTTCCTTCCTTCCTTCTGTCTTTTTTTCTTTCTTGGCTTCCCTTTCACTCTTCCTCTCTTCATCTTCTCTTTCTCCCTTCCCTTTCCCTCCTTCCTTTTCCTTCTATCCTTTCTTCTCTTCCTTTTGCACAAAAGGAACGTTGCATGGTTCTGTTGTTTCTTGGAGACTAGTTCTAGTAAAGCAGAAGTGAAATCCTTCACCTTGTCAAGGGTTAGGCCCTATGTAATTTCACCAAATAGAGTAAGGATGCCCTGATCCAAGGAGCTCATCTTCGTCATGAAATCTGCTACACTGTTGCAAAGGCCAAATTTAAACCTGGGGTGGAACAGCTGCAAATGCCCAGACTCTGGGTCCTAGCTGCAGGAGTGCCCAGACTCTGCATTTTCAATTATTTTGGCCAAAATGAATCACTTTCTTTTCTTTCTTTCTTTCTTTTTTTTTTCTTTTAGAAACAGTTTTACCTCCCGTTTCCTTGCTGGACACATAATTTTGATTTATAAACCTAAGAGTCCTGAGTAACGGCGAGTTTTATACAAAGCCGACACGTCCAGCTGGGTTGTTTTTCTCCGTTCCCCTACAGTGTTTTAGAAAACACTCCAACTTGCCTTCAGGAAAATGCAAATGGAAGCTGCTGCTAGCAAACCTTGGGGGTGAGAGGGGCGCTGCTGACTCCCGAAGGTCCCCCAAGTCCTGCTCATTTGAGGCGTCCCCTTGTAAATTCTACTAGAACTCGCTTCAACAGCGCTATGCTTTAAACCAGGATGATTCCATCTTCTGATGGGATTACGCCTTGTAAATCTCACTTTGCATAGGGTGTTTATAATCTGGCTACTGCCTGCTTACTTTATTGGCTAAGAATGAATAAATCAGTTTTCCATCTCCCCACGTCTTCCAACACTGATGTTTGGACTTGGCAGCTCCTCGGGGGTTATTGATAGAACAACATGATTTTAGAAGTGTCTCTTGAATTGGACTAAACAGAAAACAAAACTTGTATCTCTCCTTCCTAGACTCTTGAACTGACACTCTCCATGTTGGAAAAGAAAGATGTCTACAATTAGATGAGTGGTTTGTGTCAGGCAGCCTCAAAGCATCACATCCATTGTCTTCCCCATCACACCCGATGTTGTAATTGATGTTAACTGTAGATAGAACTCGCTGAGTATTTATTTACCGTACCCACATGCAATAAATCAATTAATGGAAACGGGTTGTTTTGAGCTAATTGACACAACTATCTTAACAGAAGAGGAAACTGAGGCACAGATGTTAACCACACCCTAAAGGCCAGGGAGCCAGCAGGTGACAGAGCTAACTTGTATAAACCCAGGCCACTGACTGCAGCATCCTACCTTTAACCTCTGTGTGAAAACTGTCTACGATGGGCGTGGTTCAGTTCCAGGCTTTGCACATTGCATCTGACAATGACAAAAGGTCCTCTAGTGTAGATGATCATAATTTGTTTTAAGAGCTGGGTTACAATATTGTCCCCATTTTGCAGGTGAATAAACTGAGGATAGGAAACATTTTGTAACCTGCTTAAAGCTATGTGTCCTGAGCTTCGCTCTTCTGGCTCTAGTTATAAAGCCTGTTCTTGACCTTCGGTTTCTTTTTCTAAGTACCAATTAGCCAGGGAATCCTCCAACCCCCAAAGGTCTCTGGGTGTCTGTTCTAAGCATCCCTCGTCATTTTTTGAAACCTCTAGACCAAACCTTTTGACAATGAGGACACGACTTCACTTGTGACCTCTTGTGACTCCTCATCTAGCACGAAGCCCTCCTTGTCAGGATCCTGAGTGTGTCAGGACCAGTGCTAAGTGCTGGAGTGCAAATGTGAATGAAGCTTGGCTTGCACCTGGCAGGTGAGGCCTGTGAGGGGCCCTCACAGAAATAGACCCTTCGAGCCCCATAGTCATTATGTGGACAATGGCCCCCACTGTGCTGAAGTCTACCAAGAGATAATTGACCATGACATGAGTTATGTGTCCCCAGCTAAATGGCGTCAAGGTCAATTACTTTATTCTAGAGGCCACAGCTAAGAGGGCCGTTTGCAATGTGGGGATCATGTCATTAAAATAACATTAAGGGGCTTGTTGTAGTCCAAGTGACTGGCTTCCTAGGCTGTGCAGCCAGCAAAGAGTAAGAACTAGAACCTGTGAGCCACAATCATCTCCCCAACTCTCCCCAGGACTCGGAAGAAGACAAAGAATACACAGGGGATATGTGGACCAGACTATAGAGGGGAAGCCGGGCCTGAGGCAAACTTGACCAACACTTTGTTTCTGTTTCTAAACAGAGGAACCTAAGGCAAGTCTGTCTGTCTGTCTGTCTGTCTGTCTGTCTGTCTCTCTGTCTCTCTCTGTCTCTCGGCTTCTCTCTCTCTCTGTCTCTGTCTCTCTCTGTCTTTCTCTCTCTCTCCCTCCCTCCCTTCTTCCTCCCTTCCTCCTTCCCTCCCTTCCTCTCTCCCTCCCTCCTTCTCTCCCTGTGTGTGTGTACGTGTCTATCTGTCTGTCTGTTTGTCTCTGTGTGTGTTTGTATCCTCAATCATCCTCAATGGACAGAGGTGACTTTTTGATGCTGGCATCCAGATTGGAGACATGGCCTACTTAGGGTCACCATTTAAAACAGAATACGTGCAGTTAAACTTGAATTTCTCAACAATTATTTTTCATACGAGAATGTGCCCTGCGATGTTGGGGAGATGCTTATACTCAAAAACAACTAACTGCTTGTTGCTTCTCTGAAGTTCACACTTATCTTCACACCGTTGTTTGTCCGGGCTGGAAACCCAAAGCTTTACTTCAAGAATCAACAGAAATAAACAAAAACCTTAATATGGTTGAATTGGCCTGACAGGGTTAGCTAAGCAGGAAGCCAAGGAGGAACAGCAAAGCAGGCCTTAGTGGAGCTCTGTTTTATTCAAGGACACAGATATTGTCCAGAGATGTTGTCCCTCTCAGCTCTGGACATATTATAGACAGGGTTACTTGACACATTTAAATATATGAATGAAGTAAGAGATGAACTCTAGGGCTTGTCTACTGGGATTGAAATACAAGGTTTACATAAGGCATGAAAATGGCAGAAAGGTCCATGTGGAGGGGAGGGGCCAAACGGTGGGGTAAGAAAGGGAAGAAGAGTGGGAATATAGGAGAAAGAGTGAGAAAACATGGCATTTTCTCACATGCGGACTCTCGGCTTAAATGTATGGCAAAGGTATGACAGCAAGGGGACTGTTTGGAGAAAGAGGACCAGCAGGAGGGGGTTGAAAGGACCGGGGAGGGCAGGACAAGGGAAACAGGAGTAAACCACAATGATACTGTACTTTTCTTGTATGTAGCCAAACCCTGCCTGGCTCAGTCCCCAGCCCTTGAAAGAGTGTTTTGGGGAGAGATAGGGGAAGCGGGGAGGGGAAGGGAGGGGAGGGGCGGACTCAACATCCATCAGTGCTCGACTGTGTGACCTTGGCCGCGTTGCTTGTTTTGTTATTGTTGTTGTTCTTGGTGTATAAAATAAAGATAAATGAGGGTCATTCCTGCCTCACGAGATGCTATGAGGATTAGATGGCATTCCATGTCTCCCTTTTTAACATACCTATGAGAAACGCAATGTGGTGACACACGGCTGCTGCGGTGCCACTCGGGGGTGCCGGGGCGGTGGGGGGAGGCAGAACAGCCTTGAGTTTCAAGCCAGCCTAGACTACAAGTCAAGTTCCAAGCCAGCCTGGGTTACGCAGCAAGGCCTTGCCAAACGACAAGACCAAGCAGAATGACACGATGACTATTTGGCCAGACACAGAAGTTTGATGTGGAATTCCTGTCAGAGGCGGGAAGGTGATTCTATAGGTCTTCTGTGGTGCTAAAATAACCAGATGAGGAATGAGGGGTGCACCTGAAGACACAGTGGGAACCAGGGTTCGGAATTCCTTCAGTCTCCCCACAGACACCCTGTAAAGATTTAGTATTTAGTGAAATTGGTTTCTGAAGCCAGTCACCGCCTGCAAGTAACCCAAGCACGCGGAAGTCACTGAGGACAGCTAATATATTGCTGGTGTGTTTGTTGGTGCCTTTAAACTCACGCCTTCTGTTCAAGTGAGCGGAGCCCAGTAGTAATTCTCACCAGAAGGCTGTGAGAGTGTGGGAAGGGATATAACTTTAAGGGGCTCCATTTACAATATAAGAAGCCCTTGTAGCCATATTGTTAATTTATGCACGCGGTGGACTGCTGAAAGCACCGAGCACTTGTGGGGAGCCAGAGAAAGATCTCAGGAGATCACTCCGCCAGGTGATTGAGTGTCCTTGCCCGGTGCTTTTCAGCAGTTGGAGGTTGCACGATGTGCAGCTCCATGCTGCGTGCTGCTTTAACCTTTTGAATCAGCTGCACAACTCCAGCTTTCCCAAGAATCTTTTGGTGCACTAAACACCATGGTTAAGATGCAAAAAAAAAAAACCTTTCAGCCAAAAGACTACATGTAAACATAATACAGTGTTTTTAATCTTTCACGTCTTACGTTTTTCTTTTTGGGTAGAATGAAACCCGTCGTTATTTTGCTATATTATATCACACTGTTCTGACACCTTATGGTCTAAATAAATAGACAACCGGATTAGTGTCCCAGTTTCATTTCTGTGGCCTTGATAAAAATCCCCGGACACAGAGTAACTTGAGGAAGAAAGGGTGTATTTTAGCTCACAGTTCCAGGTCACAGTCCGTCCTAGGAGGGAAGTCAAGGCAGGAGGAACTTACGACAGCTGGTCCCATCACATCCACAGTCGGGGGCAGAGAGAAAATGAACACATGCATGCTCAATGCTCAGCTAGCTCTCTCTACTCTTAAGTAGTTTAGGACTCAAAACAAGGAATGGTGCTATCTCCATTCATGGGTCTTCCCATGTTAACTGAGGCAATCAAGACAATTCCCCCACAGACACAGTTGCCTGCCACCGCTGTCTAGACAAGTCCCCAATGAGACTCTACCAGGTTGACACAATACTACCAAAAGTGAGAGAGATGACCCACAGTTAAGATCACTTGCTTCTCTTCCAGAGGAGCTGAAAGTGGTTCCAAGTACCTGTCTTGAGTGGCTCATAACCAACTATAACTCCAGATCTCAGGATCCAATACCTTCTGGTCTCCATGGATACACACACACGCACACACACACCATACATTCTACATACACATACATACTCATGCATACACACACATACAGACACACCTTACACATACCATATACACTACACACACACACACACATACCATATACACTACACACATTCATACACATACTCATGCATACATGCACAGACTCATGCACACACACTACAGACACAAACACATATGCTACACACACTAACATACATACTATACACAAACACACATACTACACACACAAACATGCTTACTATACACACATATACACTACATACATATATACTGTTCACGCATTCATACATACATACATACATACATACAAAACTCTTAAAAAGAAGCAATCGTTGCAATTAAATTTCAGAAATGTCTTAAAATAGACTCATTCTCTGTTTTTCTTTATCTCTGTTTGAAAGATAGTCTAATGCATGTGAATTTGACCAACACTTGCTTCTTCAGATTACTATGTTATGGAGACACTAAAGATTGTAGGGTTCTACCTAAGTGCTGTCGGGGAGTCAGCAGGTACACTAGCAAGGGCAATAGGTACAGTCTTTGCAGATGAGCTGATAGGGACTTGCATAACGAGCCCTGTTGGAAATCAGAAAGTGAAAAGCGGTTTATAATCTCCCTGTTTTATCTTGCTATGTCCTAACGTGCTTTACATAATCCCCAACACATTCTAGCATTTTCTTCTAACATAGCACTCTTCAAAAGATGTTTCTTGATATTACCATAGGTTTAATAAGGTTATTTACACCTAGAAAATAAAGTATGTTTAAACACCAGTTAAGAGGTCACAAGACCGATGTTACTCATGCCTATGACTTACCTAGCTTTGTCATTTGGAGAAATGGCTTGCCAGCTGTCTGTCTCACTTGCTTCAATCATTGGTTTTGTGTTTGTTTTTGAGGAAGACCTGAACTGGTGTCTTGAATGCATTGCAAACATAATATCCTTGCTTTCCCCTATCCCCACCGTTCACAAAGTTTCTGATAGATTAACAGATAGTTCATAGATTCAGTACAAATTCAGCTGCCTCAGAGTGACTTTACTATAGTCAATGAGAAGTGAGGTGATAACCTGCTACCCAAGGTTTGTCTCTTTGACAGAGCTGCAGGATCTCCAGTGTGGTCATCTTCAGTGGAAGACCAGTGAGTGGTCCCTCAAAGGAGAGAAAGGGACAGCAGAGTATGCAGGGGTGTGTCTCCTATCCCAGCACTTGGGTGGCTGGGAAATGCCTTTCTGAACTTCGTAGTAAGATATTATCTCAAAGAAAGAAAGGGAAGGGAAGAGAGAAGTGAGAGAAAAGGAAATGCTACCTCATAGCGTTGGCTGATTTCTGTGATGAGCTTCCAGCTTCCGGCTACCAGTGGCTTAACAACTGATTTGCATGGTAATACATATTACATAGGTAATTACATATTACCTCTCTGAAACCCACACAAACTGGCTCCAGCATATCAACAAAAGCTTCTGTTGGTATCACACAGGTATACGCACATATGTCAATGCACTACATCACACTCCATAAATGCATATGGTTATGTATATCAGTGTTTTTTTAACTGTCCCCCAAAGTAATTTTTGAAAATCATCATGCATTGAATTATTCACCACCCACATTCAGAGTGGGTCTTCCCTCCTCAGTTAACTCTCACTAGAGACGCCCTCACAAACGTACCTAGAGGTTTTTCTCCAAGGCCATTCTTAATCCCATTAAAAAAAGCAATGATCAGCGACCATCATAAGTCCATTGTGTGCCAACTTGACAACAAAACACATCTCTTTAAATCATAGCATTCTACCTGTGGTCCTCAAAACCTATTCACCATCTCATAATGAAGAACACATTCAGCTATGGCTGGGGAAACCTGAAAAATGTACTTGAGACTTTCTCTCTCTCTCTCTCTCTCTCTCTCTCTCTCTCTCTCTCTCTCTCTCTCTCTCATATTAGTTTCCCTCCACAGGCAGAACCATGATGGAAAGACATCTGAATATAACCTTATTCCATAAACTTCCTGAAGATGGCAGACTTCTTTAGACCAGTCTGGTCCTACTACAACCACCAACTCATTCTTGATTGATCACCAGCATGATGAATGGATGGGTAGTGAGGAAACCAACCCAGGTGAGACCCCTGGTCCTTGTGCAGTTTGGCAACAGAATCTCCCAAGAAGCCAAGGTCATGTCAAACATATAAAACCAGAAGTGACCATTAAACTCAACACAAGTTTATGGTGGACCCATGAGAGAATGTTGTAAGAGGGTCTGCCCACATACACACAGGAATTCATGTGTGGTGAATTTGATAACTGAAAGATCCTAAGTGGGAAAATTCTTCAGGAAGAGTTCCTAATGGGAAAAAAAATCCATGGGTGCTGTGCCAAAGGATGGCCTCTGTTGCCAGTGCTTCAGTGAGCTCATGCCTCTCTCTAGACAGCTAGCTAAACCTATCCCCTATTTGGAGCATCTCAACTTACTATTCTCTCTCTCTCTCTCTCTCTCTCTCTCTCTCTCTCTCTCGCTGCTTCTCTGAACTCACATAAATGCCTTTTCCGGTGTTAAGGATTCCATCTGCTACAGAAAGGTGACTTGAGATTTGACTGTGAGATGCAAATGTAACCCAAATGCCGCTGAACATTTAATTCCAGCTGTCAGAGGGAAAGGTATCCATAATGCAGAAATGATGGGGTTCCATCCAGACTGAACTTGGCAGCCCGCACGGTCACCTCGGAATAGACCTTCCAGATGAGGGCGCATGGTCACAGAGTTCACAGGGGTGTTAAGTACAAAAGCATTCCTGGGGAAAAGAAACGTAGCTTTGGAATGCAGTGAGAGGTTTGCAGATTACATTTATTTCATATTTCAAAATGGGAGAAACCTGAAAGGAGGCATGGGAGCCACCTTCCTATGGCAAATGCATTAATATTGTTTGTGCTTAGAAGACAAAAATCCTTCCCAAGGATGGCCTGGGCTGAGAATGAGGTGCCCAAAATAGAGACAATAGAGACTGTTCAACAAATGAATGATGGCTTACTGACTCTGTGTGATACCCAGCAGCAATCAAAAGTTTCTATGGCCAGAGAACAACTAAATAAAGAAATTCTGTTTACTTAGAATTTTGAGTAATCTCTCTCTCTCTCTCTCTCTCTCTCTCTCTCTCTCTCTCTCTGTGTGTGTGTGTGTGTGTGTGTGTGTGTGTTTGTGTGTGTGTTATTCCTCTCTAGGTTACAATGTTTCCCCCAAGAAACTATAGACTAATAATAATTTATAATAATTAATAATAATAAAACAAAAAACAGTGCCGGCCTGAGAAACCTCCTTTTGAGTTGTGGTCAGGGCACCAAGAGACCCTCAAAACAACATAGGCTATTGCCACTGACTGCCCTTGGTTGTCTTCCAGAAAAGGAAGCACTTCAGACAGAGGACTTAGAGGAATTGATTTGCATCTGACTTGGAAGCCTCCTTCCCAAGGACCAGCACTGGGAGATAAGCTCAAAGCTGCTATAACAGCACTTCTTTCCTAAGGGTAACTAATCTGACTTAAGGCCAACTAGGTGGCAGGGAAACCAAGCCTAACACTACTGGTGTAGCTAACTACCAGTGACTGGTAAGGCCATGGAACTCTGAGGAGAACCAATAACTTCGGTACAGTTCTAACTTCTTAAACTTCTTACAGCAGGATAATTTCTAACTCCTTGATACTTATCCTAACACCCACAGAGAAGTGCAGCTCCCACCTCTCCTAGAGAAACTTCTCTTCACAGTAGGTGGAGATCATTTGCTATAAAACAACAAAACTTGCAGGGCCTGCCCTTAAGCTCTGAGACCATCATGGAAGAGGGGGCAGAAAGGCTGTAGAAGCCAAAGGGCCAGGGATCTGCTGCAAGCTGGTCTATCCTAAAAAAGAGAGAGAGAAAAAACATGAAATGGAAGGAGGTCAGGGTGTAGGGGTAGGGGGTAATGAAGGAGAGGGGGAGTGAAGGGGAGGGGGGAGTGAAGGGATGGGGAGAGTGAAGGGGAGGGGGAGTGAAGGGGAGGGGGGAGTGAAGGGGAGGGGGAAGTGAAGGAGAAGGGGGAGTGAAGGGGAGGGGGAGTGAAGGGGAGGGGGGAGTGAAGGGGAGGGGGGAGTGAAGGGGAAGGGGGAGTGAAGGGGAGGGGGAGTGAAGGGGAGGGAGAGTAAAGGGGAGGGGGAGTGAAGGGGAGGGGGAGTGAAGGGGAGGGGGGAGTGAAGGGGAGGGGGGAGTTGAAGGGGAGGGAGAATGAAGGGGAGGGCAATGAAGGTGATCAAAATACATTGTATGAAATTCTCAAAGAACTAATATTTAACATATTATTCTTTCAATCCAAGAGTATTAAAATAGCAGTAAATTTAGTGTGTGGGTTTCTAAATAAATTATTCAAATGATAACTAATATATTAATTGGAAAAACATTTAATCAAAAAATGTGAGCATCAGGAAACAAAGGGCTCAATAACAATTAAATATGATTGTAGGGAAAAGGGTAGATGGAAGGAATCTACTTTATAGGAGAAATCACCATGAAGAAAACACGTGAAATAATGAAAGAGACTATATGGAAACAGCATTTCTGATAAGGGACTTGTGTGTAGAATACATGAAAAGTTCAACCCAGTAACAAGACTAAGATTGAAAGCTTAGTTTTAAAAATGAGCAAACGCGTTTATGGTTTTAGCTATAGACAAGCCGTCATCGTGGAACTTCCTTTTGTAGCAAGCAGGAATGAGTGAGTCTCACAACTGCCCAAGGCCTGGATGACTGTTGAATGTGGAGGCATACGTGGGACCTTCAGACTCCCGACTTCCAAAGCTCAGGGAGTGTCACTGAGGAGTGGAAACCAAGAATATAGACCAGAAGCATCTCCTGAGCCTGAGCTCGTCATTGAAACTCAGACCTCGCTGTAACTGCACCGGGTCTGTGCAAGCCTGGGCCTGTGGACATTCAGTCATGGATGGGGACGGGGCTCGTGGGCTCCATCTCTTCCCTGGGAACCTGGATGCTAAAGAAGGCGAAGTCATTGTCTTCAATGACTCCACTCCCGTGTTCCTGGGTCAACCCAGTGAGTCACCAACAAAGCAACCACAAGGACATGAACGTAGGTTCCGGGACTTGTACCGAGGAGTGGGCGTTGACAGAGGTGAGGGGGCATAGGACAGGGTAGGGCGGGGAGAACGTGGGGAGAATGCAGTTGTTCTGGCTCAGTTTCCCGTTGCTGTGATAGACACAGTGACCAAGGGCGACTAACGCGAGGAAAAGATTTGTTTCAGCTTAAAGTAAAGCCTACCACTGAGGAAATCCTGGGCAGGAGCCTGGAAGCAAGAACTGAAGCAGACACATGAAGAAACTCTGCTAACTGGCTAGCGCCTCTGCTCAAACTCAGCTGGTTTTCTTGTATAGCTCAGGCCCACCAATCTAGGATTAGCACCGCCCACAGTGGGCGGAGCCCTCCTGCATCAATTATCGGTCAAGAAAATGCCTCATAGACATGCCCAGAGTTAATCTGATGGAGGTAATTCTTCAACTGAGGGTCCTTCTTCCCTTGTGTCAAGTTAACAACTAGGTTTAGCCACCACAACATCATACACATATATGAAATTTTCAAGGAGTAAATGTGATGATAAAAATGAGTAAAATATTCGAATAGCTACTTCTGTCAAAGACCGTTTTCGCTGTGCATGGTATTATCTTACGAATACGTAGAGAACTGCTTACCACCATTAATCATTGCGGAGAACAAATGATAACAGCACTGAGACAACACGTCATACTCGCTAAAATGACCATATTAGTCAACTCCAAGGGTGACAAGCACGTGCAGAAAGCTAGAATGGTTAGGTATTTCTTAAAGTGTTAAATGCATATTTATCAGATGACCCAAAATCTCCACTACACACACACACACACACACACACACAGCAACCATATATCCACTCTACAGCTTAAATGGGAAGATTTTCAATAAACCAAAATCAAAATAAGCCAAACAACTATCGATGAGGAATAGAAACACTGGAGTAAGCGCATCTCCTCAGAATAATCGCGTGTGTCCCAAACTTGGGAGCTTATTTGGAACCAGACCCCTGCAGAGGGTTAAGATGAATTTAGACTTGATTAGGCTGGGTGCTAAAACACCGGCTCTTTTTCCTCTACAGAAAGAAATTAAGCACACGTCTACACAGACAGAATACAGTCAGACTCTGCTGCAGTCCCTGGGAGGCTAGGAAGAAGCAAGGCCAGTCAAGCTTTCAGAGAGAGAACATCAGCTGTATTTCAGACCGCTCCTCTCCAGAGCTGGGAGATCCTGTCCCGTCCCGCTTTTCTCTGCTACTTCTGGTATAAGAAAGAAAAGCAACATATGATGTTATGGTCCAGCAGTCAGAGGAAATACGAGTGACATTAGCCACAGTGTAGATGACACTGTAAGGAAGGCAGCTCACATCCGCAAAAGGCTGCCCGTGATGTAATTCCATTCGTCTGAAATTTCTGCCAATAACAATACTTTGGAGACAGAGCTAAGGTTGCCCTGGATATGTTCCACATGAAGGGATTAAGGGGGGTGGCAGATGTTGCCACTGAATCTGACAGCAGCAATAGATACAAAATTATCAAGCCTTACACCTCACTGCTCAACAGACTCATTTCATGTTTTGCAAACTATACTTCTAGAAATACGTAAATCAGCACAAGTTAAGAACTATTTTTATCTTTTTTATTTTCTTTTTATAAGATTTATTTTTATTTCCTGTGTTGGCCTACTGTGTTTGGACACCATGTGTGTTCAGTGCCCACAGACCTCAGAAGAGGGGTGTAGGATGATGTCTTTATACAGGTGATGAAGGCAGGTGCAGGCACAGGATAGAACAAGGCCTGTCATTGGACGAGAAAGAAGGATGGGCAGGAGAAAAGTTTTAGGAGGAGGAGAAGGAGCCAGAGCAAGAAGGAGAGGGAGCTGGGAGAACATGGTGGCAGTTGTTAAGATTCTTCTCTGCACATAGACACAGGTTTTATTTTAAGGGATATTTTAAGGGATGGGTGTGTACAGGATTTTGTGCTGTCTAGATGGACAAATTGTATCTTATCAATCTTATCCTCTGGGAGAGTAGCAAGTGCTTTTAACCTTGAGCTTACTTCCTGGCCCCTGGGTCTTCGATGTGGATATTGAGTGTGTGTGTGTGTGTGTGTGTGTGTGTGTGTGTGTGTGTGTTAATATGATTGTACACATTCATGAATGTGTACTTGTATGTGTATGTGTGTGTGCACACATGGTACTGTGTATGCAGATTGCCCTGTACATACTCACACATGATCTATCTACGGGCTTTTGAGGGCTCTTATAAAATCTCTATCCTGTACTTGTTGATTATCTATATCTTCCTGAAACTTTTCTAGCTCTTCCTTGGAAATATTTGCTGCTGTCTTAGTAGCTGATTCGTGGGTTAAAACAACTAGGCCTCCTTGGTCTGTAACTCCTCTCGCCATATATGATATGCATGGCTTCGGGTTTTATTTCTTAGTTATTAAAATGTCAGCCCCAGACTCATTTCAACGCGTATTTTCCTGATGACTTTCCACTGTTTACCGTTCTGTGTCTTTTATTTGATTGTGCTATCGAGGCTTCATGAGGTCTCACTGTTTTCTCCCAATCCATGGTGTTACCTATTACACTGGTGGATTTTAACTCATGTCCGAACTTTCATTTCATGTTTCCCATTTACCCTACTCTTTGCTTCTTTCTCCTTCCCACTTTCCATTGAATAAATTAATTTCCCTTCTGGTTTAAGAGCCATAGATTTCATTTTCATTCTTAAATAAATCTTTTAACCAATACCATAATTAACAGCCCTCTTTCCTTCCCCTTTATTCTCTATTTCTTCCTTCCTTCATTCCTTTATTTTGTTCATTTTTATTTTGGGGACCGGGTCTCTGTGGCTCAGGCTGGCCTTGAAACTCACTATTTACCCCACACTGTTCTCAAACTCTCAGCTGTTCTCTTATTATTTATTCACTTATTTATAACACTTGGCAATATCTGGAGGTGATATAAAAAATAGATAACCTTGTGATGGTCTATCAGAGAAATCACAAATTTGTCCACTTTTAAGCACAAGCTAGGAGAATGCCAGCATTATGGGCTCAGCTGTACTCTCCAGTTTTTATATGATCATATTCTAAATCCCAGGACCTCAGAATGTGATTGACTGTACACAGAGCATCAATAGATGTGATTAAGCTAGAATGAGCTTGTTGTGATCCGATATGGCTGTTGACTTTCTAAGAAGGATACATGTCTTCAGGGAAGGCCACATGCTGGGGAGAAAACAGATGACCTCAAGCCATGCATCCTGGGGAAGACACTGAGGACACCTTAACCCTGCACTCAGGACACCTAAGGTTCTGAGTAACAAACACATCGCTTAAGCTACCGGTCCATGGACTTTGTCACAGCTACTCTAGCAAACTCAGTCTGTCAAGTTCTTTATCTCCCTGTGGTGGTTTCGATGAGAATGGCCCTCCATGGTCCTATAAGTTTGCCTGTTTAGTTCCCAGTTGAACTGTTTGGAAGGAGTTAGGAGTGGCCTTATAGTGTCTTAAGGAATGGGCCTTGAATCTATAAAGCCTAAATCAGTCTCAGCCCCCTGCTCTCCCTCCCTCCCTCCCCTTCCCCCTCCCCCCCACTCTCTCTCAGTGTCAGAATGTAAAGCTCCCAGTGACTGCTCCAGTCATGCCTGTCTGCTCCCTGCTAATCCCGTGAAACCATAAGCAAGTCTGAAACCCCACTCTTACCTCCATCTACATGCACACAAAATTTACCATGCTTTTTCTGTCAGCGTATCTCCTGAAAAGCTCCAAAGTGTATCTGCTCTGACCTCTATAGCTTTTTCTAAAAGCACATTTTGTGTGTGCTTTCCTAGCACTAAACTTTTCTATCTCATATTAAATGCTTATTTTATTAGACACCAGGCTGTATGTAAAGTTGTCCTCCTTCATCATGGCGGGATGCACAGCTTAAGGTCTTCTGTCATTTTCCTTTGTCATTGAGAAGGCTGCTATCCATGGGACCCTTGAGTGACCATCGCTTTGCACGAGCTCAGGGGATCTTCTCTTTGTGCTTGAGACCATCACAGTGAGAGGTTCTCCTCCTCCACCTTTCACCATCCAGAGGCCCTTCCAAGTGAACCCCCCCCTTTTTTTTAAAGGATGAGAAGTCCACGGCTAAAAGGATGGCTCAGAATTCAAGAACATTGGCTGCTCTTGCAGAGACCCAGGTTTGATTCCCAACTGCCATATAGTGGCTCACACCTACATGTAACTTCAGTTCCATGGGATCCCATGCCCCCTTCTGGCCTCCATGGGCACCGCATGTGAGACATACATACATGGCTCACAGACATACCAACAAGCAAAGCACCAGTACGCATAAAGCAAAAATAAGTTAAATTTCAAAAAAAAGTTTCGTTTTGTTTTCTTAGAGAATGAGCAGTTTGTGTGCATGACTTCTGTAGCTTGTCTTCTCCCATTTGTGTGACTTTTCTTCTAGGGACTCTGCTCCCAGACACTGGCAGTCCTGCTTCTGTTGGTCATATCTCTTGTCTTTTCTGGTCATTTTCTTTCTGATTCCTTACACACTGATAACACAATGAGACTTCATTTTCAAAAACAACCAAACACACACACACACACACACACACACACACACACACACACACACACAGAGAGAGAGAGAGAGAGAGAGAGAGAGAACTGGGGATCCTGCCTAGAGCATATAAGGCATTGGTTTTTAATCCCCAACACAGTAAAGAAGTGGTTCTCACCCTTCCTAATGCCATGATCCTTTAACACAGTTTCTCATGTTGTAGTGACCCCCAACATAACATTATTCTGTTGCTACTTCATGACTGTCATTTTGCTACTGAGATGACTCATAATGTAAATATTGATATGCAGGATACCCAATTTGCAATCATCAAAGGGATCTTAACCCACAGGTTGAAAAATGCTGCTATAAAGGGGGGGGTCTCTTTAGAGATTAAATGTCTTTTACCAGCCCACACCATCAGCCTGTGTCTTCCACTCACGGGCGGTCAGACTCCCTACTTTAAACATTCCCGCTAGGAATTGGACAGTTTTAGGATGTCAGACGCATTTCCCAGAGACTCCTTCCCACTTAACTCCGTTGAAGGTTTTCAAATTGAAATGCCTCATGAATCTTTTAGTTAGGAGAGGCGTGTTTGACGTGGACCGCTGTTTCTGGTACAGCCCTAGCTTTCTTGTCATCTCCGTTTCTAACGGCCATTTCCTCAGCCCCCACTCAGGCATCCTAAGAGTGGCCACCCTCACTGAGAACAACTTGGTTCCCTCAGTTCATACCCCATTAACTGAATTCCTTCACAGACACACTCCCTCTCAATTAGTGTCGGAATGTCCTAGAAAGGAAGCAACACTGAACAGAGGGGTCTGCTCCCAACCTGGGTCCTTCCAGAAAAGACGGGCATGACGACAGCAAGACTCCTTCCTCCTCCTCCTCCTCTGGTCGTGGAGAAGACTGAAAGGCTAGCAAAGATGGCTCAGTGCGAATTACTGCTAAGCTGAGGACCTGAGCTGAATCCCTAAGGTCTCCATGGAGACAGGAGAGAATGGACTTCCCCACACAGTCCTCTGCCCTCCACATAAGCACTGGCGTGTGCACAGACATAAATGATTATTGTTGAATAAGATGAACCAAACCACTGTGAATGCCACAAACTCTAAAATTCTGTGATTTTAGTCGAGGCTATCAAGAATCTATCCAAACCTGACAATTACTTTTATTGTAGAGGCCTAATTAAAAGCAGCAGCAGTTTCTGGACACTCTTCCATGGAGCCTCACCTATTGATAAACAATGTGGAGGGACAATGTTATCCATCATTCATTTTCCATCAGCTCAAAAATCACGTGCTTAAAATTTAATCAAAGGTTTACCCAACACTGAAGTTGGGTACAGGTTCAAAGTTCCAGGTCTTACTTTCTGAACACAGCAGTTCCCTGTCTCGCTCTTTCAAGCAGAACCCACCAATAAAAAAAGAAATCCCCCAGTAATACCCTGATCACTGCCTCTCACAAGTCCAAAACTCATAGGCAATACATTCTTAGTGTCATTTTAAGCACCAAACAATGATTCATAGGTCAGAGACCTGTTTGCGGAGGAAAGCTCCCTAAAGGCCTTGAAGGATTCTGAAATTTCTTAAGGAAGGTTTAGGTTGGGGCTGGAGAGATGGCTCAGTGGTGAAGAGCATTGTCTGTTCTTCCAGGGAACCCAGCAATTCCAATACCCAGCACCCACGTGGCAACGTACAACTGTCTATAACTCTAGTTCCGAGGGATCTGATAGCCTCACACCAAATGCATATAAAATAAGTTTAATAAGTTATTTCTTAAAACCTAAGAAGTTGAATGTATATTTATAAGAAAGGACCGCAGCCAGGTCTGGTCTAGTAAATGGAGCAGCATGTTTCCATAGTGACTGAGCCAAACCAGTGAGCAAAATTCATCCCTCCCAAAGCTATCACTGCCTCAGCCTACTGCTTGTCCCCTGTGGAAACTTCACAGTCAAGTTCCTCGGCTCTCTGGAACGGTTGTGTGCGCACGCAACAGCACACGCAGGGAAGTCTAGGGACAGCCTGCAAGAGCCTGTTCTCTTCCCACCAAGGGGGTTTCAGGGATCAAGTTCAATGCCATTGGGATTGGCAATCAATGCCTTCAAATGCCCACTGAGCCATTCCCTGCCCCTGTGGTTTGTCAGTGGTGCTCCAGAATGATATTCTTTATGCTTTGCTCTCCGTGAATTCAGAAACCTTGATAATCAATTTGTGGTTCGATGAAGTCCACTGTGTACACTATGAAGTTAGGATTTACCTTAGTCGGGGATTCTGTTGCTGTAGATGAAACACCATAAACAAGAAGCAAGTCGGGGAGGAAAGGGTTGATTCATCTTACACCTCCACATTGCTATTCATCACCAAAGGACGTCAGGACTGGAACTCAAGCAGGTCAGGAAGCAGGAGCTGATGCAGGAGCCATGGAGGGCAGGATGTTACTGACTGGCTTGCTTCCCCTGACTTGCTCAGCCTGCTCTCTTATAGAACCCAAGACCACCAGCCCAAGGAAGGCACCACCAACCACGGGCTGGGTCTTCCTCCATTGATCACTAATTGGGAAAATGCCTTACAGCTGAATGTCATGGAGGCATTTCCTCAACGGAGGCTCCTTCCTCTCTGATGACTCTAGCTTGTGTCAGTCAAGTTGACACACAAAACCAGCCAGTACAGGGCTTCCATTCTGATTACAGTATTATCTTTTGCTTGACCACGCCCTCTATGTATATAATTGTGTACAGTTTCACACTGCACACTCACGGTAACATAGGTCAGGGAGTCAGCAAACTTTCATTTTGTTTTTAGAAGTATCCATGTGCATGTATGTGAGGATGAGCTGCACATGCTACCACATGCATGTAAAGGTCAAAGGGCAACCTCAGCCCCAGGCCTTCTTCCCACCTTGTATTGTTTTTCCACTCCATGACCCAAGCTAGCTGGTCCACAAGCTTCCGGAGACTTTCTCGTCTCTGTCCCTCATCTCCCCAGAGGAGTGCTATGATTGTAGTATACATGCTACCTCACCCAGCTCTTATGTTGGTTCTGGGGATTCAAACTCAGGTCCTCGTGCTTGTGTGGCAAGCACTTTACCCTCTGAACAACAGCCCAGCCCAACAAAGCATCTTTTAGAAAGCACATGAGCACAGGATAGCAATGATTTTTTTTTTAATCTTGTGGGTCATAAGGTCTATGTAACAATTTCTCCTCTCCACTGTTGCAGCTCAGAAGCAACTGGGAGCTCTTTGTCAACGGGAGACGTGGCTGTGCTCCAATAAGGTTGCATTTACAACGCAGATGCTAGGTCAGATTCCGCTCCCTAACCAACTCTCCCTACCCAGGATCTAGGGCCTGTTTCCATTAAGGACCAGATTCCAGTCATTTGTCCCTAAATCTGAAAATAACTGTTGGATATTTTAATTATTATTTAGTGAAACAGTGAACTATTTATAAATGCAAAAAATGCTATATATTTATTATAATGGTCTTGATCAGGATTAAAGATTCAAATATCCTTTTGCCAAAACCCAACAATTAGAATTTATTTGTTGCATTATAACTTAGAATCCTCTTCTACATACTTTATTTCACTACCCACGAAGACAGTGCTATGAGACAGGGTTTTTTTTTCCTTTCCATTGAGTGGAGAAAATTGTATAAAACTTAGTTTAATAATTCACTTATAACAAAGAAGTCAGGACTTGAACCTAGCTCGGGCACAAACATCTCACTAACCTGGCTCCTTTAAAACTAAAGAACTAATACTCATGGCTGTGAGCAACACACCCAGCCCCGCTCAATGAGTCCCGAACCCAAGGGAGAATTTCGTCAACCGTTCTTCGTTTAGTAGCGGAGTCCACCAGGAGGAGCCACCAGTTGGATGTGCTGTCAGAAGTGCCCCAACACACATCTACTGAGGCAATCAAAACTTCATCGCACAGCGAAATGTAGCAAGCTGTTACTGTAGACTTCTTCTGGTCCCCGGTAGTGACTGATTCCTGTTTCTAAGAATCAAATGACTGTGCGCTGGGACTGGAGAGACGGCTCAGCAGCTAGAGGCACTCGCTGCTCTCGCAGGGGACCTGAGTTCAGTTCCCAGCACCCACTTTGGGTGGCATACAACTGCACACAGCCCCAGATCCACGAGATCTGCTGCCCTCTTCTGGACTCCAGCAGAACTGCACCCACGATCTCTCTCTCTCTCTCTCTCTCTCTCTCTCTCTCTCTCTCTCTCTCTCCCTCTCTCTCTCTCTCTCTCTCTCTCTCTCTCTCTCTCTCTCTCACACACACACACACACACACACACACACACACCGAATCATTTCTTAATGACGTTATAGTAATGATCCACTCCACTTTAGGAGTTTTTCTCATCTATAGGAAATTTCACTAATGTTTCTCACTATTTCTACATTATATATCTGGTGTGTCAGACCGCTGGGCATGTCTCCAAAACTTCGGGCAAACTGAGGCTTATTGGAATGTTCCTCTCCTTCAGTTTGTCCTCTGTGCAAACGGTGTCTTGGTCTGAGACAGGAGGATGCGGCGAGCTGCTCCTAAGGAATCTCAGAGCAACTCTTCATTTAACCTTAACTAAATGCCAAATTTACCCACTGAAAACTTCTTGAAGAAAAATAAGAAGTAAGGACTCTAAAGGCTGTGCTCTGTCTGCGTGAAGACTAACTGCCCTTGTCCTGAAGTTCTTGTTTGCAGCATTCATCGTTATGGGGCGACTGCTCTTGAATGTATATCACTTGATATTTTCTTAAAAGCTCACTTTAGTTGTCACCTGGAATATCCAAGTCTCACTTTTTGCAGACTTTTATTTTTACTTAAATGTACAGGAGGCTGGATGTACGTGTGGCTGCAAATACTGGAGAGAACCAGAAGATAGCGCTGGGTCCCCTGCTGTTGGTTATGAAAGGCTAAATGTGGTTACAAAGAACCAAACTCTGGTCCTTTGGAATAAGAGAAGTGCTCTCAACCTCCCAAGCCATCTCTCGAGCTCCCCAAATCTCATTTTAATAGGCAGTCCAACTTGTATCTGATCACTTTCACCTGTATCTTTTTGGAATATGCTATGCAAATCTAAACTTAAGAAATCGAAGTGTATTTTTTCCCCTTGGTGCCAACATACTTTTCATTTAAAAAAAAGAAAGTCAAATAAAAAATTTAGATCCCCATTGCACCATCTTATGACACAATGAGATACATTAGAATCTCATCAGAGAATGTTTATAATGACCTCTGCCCTTGAAGTGCTGTGTGACCTTGCCAGAATCTTTGAAGTCTCTGAATCTCACTGTCTTGTTAGAGTCCTCCACAATGCAGACTCCAAGTCAAGAATTTTTATGCAAGTGACTTGTTTATTCAAGCTGCTGAGGAGGCTAAGGAAGTCCTGTGAGCCAGTGGGGGAGGGGAGTGGGGAGGAGAAGGTTGGTAACAGTTTATCCCTAGGGCTCAACCCAATGCAACCAGCAATCCCTGAGACACCAAAGGTAAAAGAGCTCAGAATTGTCCCACCAACGGGAGATGAAGCCGAGAACTTCCTCTTGTTTCTCCTTCTTGGTGGCTGTTCCCAAGTGTAAATTCAACATCATTTCTGATCTTCTCTGAGGTGAAAGGACTCCCTCCTCTAAGGTACCTCCTCTAAGTGCTGTGGTCACCTGTTTTGGATACTGTCCTAAAGGGAGAGCAGGCAGAACCAGAGTCCACTAGGCTCACCTCAGGACAAAGTCAGCAACCGAATGGCAGAGAGCTTACAGGGAGACTGAGGCCCCTCAGAGCAGGATAAGCTCATCTCGTAATATATCTCTCAGTGTTAGTAACAGGAAATTTAATTACTTGGAAGTCTCAATATGGCCTTGTTCACCTGAGAGCGGGCTGAGGGACGCTGACCTACCTCAGCTCTTGGTTGAGGCGATGTGATTTACCAGAAGCCCGTCAGAGACTCCCCTTGTGAAGCAGAGACCTCTCGGTGGCGTGGAAAGCACAGGCCTGTTGTGTTTACTTTGCTTACATTGCTGATCTGTACCAGAATTATTCTTGTTCTTGTAAATAAGCAGCAGTCACCCTGAGGTTTGCTTCAAACAGGATTAGCCTCATTTACTTCTTCAGCCTGAACATTTATTTCCCCTCATTTATTAGTCTTCTCTAAACAGGCCTGCTGCCCACAGGCCTCTAGGCAGTTTCAAAACTAAATGCTGCAATTATTTTGAAACTCAATGGCCAAAGAACATGATTTTGCTTAAGAGAAGGGTGGATGGGTAGGCAGAGGCAGGAGTTTATCAGAGGAGTGAAATGCTAAGCCAAAAGGGGACAGCTCGCACCACACCCTGTAGGTACCAGCAGCAAGCAATTGTTTACTGGACTCAGGAACTCTGAGGTTGGATATAAAGTTAGATGCTAGAAGTTTAGAGTGGGATTCCAAGCTGTACAGAAAAGCATCCCTCTCCCGTGCTCAATGGCTGCA
Source organism: Rattus norvegicus (assembly GCF_021556685.1). NCBI lineage: Eukaryota > Metazoa > Chordata > Mammalia > Rodentia > Muridae > Rattus > Rattus norvegicus. Next base: position 98,665,906 of record NC_141546.1, read on the forward strand.
TAACTAAATGTCAGGAAAGCTAACAGAGAGAAAGACACTGGACTTACCACCTACAGACAAGAGAGGCAAGTCTAGGTCAGGCAGAAAGAGCTGTTGAATGTTGACCTCATGCCCAGTGCTATCCAATCACACAGACACAGAAGTCGATGCATTCCTCCAATGACATAATAATGATCATCATTGTTTTATTAAGAGGAACCTAAGACAACTGGCCCAAAGCCATACAGAAGGTTAGTGGGTGAGGCAGGATTAAACGAGGATAGTCTAACACCAGAGACAGTTGTTATCTTTCTGATTGTGGGGACAAAAAGGGGTACTTACATGAAGGACATTTTTACTGAGATGTTTTTAAGTTAGAATTTTCAAAAACATCATCAAAATGGATTCAGAGTTGGGCAATAGTGGTACATGCCTTTAATCCTACTATTCAGGAAGGAGGCAGAGGCAGGCAGATCTCTGAGTTCAAGGCCAGCCTGGTCTATAGAGCAAGTTCAGGACAGCTGGGTCCACACAGAGAAACCCTTTTCAAAACTCCAAGAAGGGGGGGGGGAGAAGGAGGAGGAGGAGAAGAAGAAGGAGAAGAAGGAGAAGGAGAAGGAGTAAGAGGAGAAGGAGGAGAAGGAGAGGGGGAGGAGGAGGAGGAAAGGGGGAGGAGGAGGAGGAGAGGAGGGGGAGGAGGAGTTAAAAATAGATTTTGTAGAAGAGAGATCTGGTTCCCCAAGCAACATTTCTCTCCAACTCCCTTGGGTATTTGACAGTTCCGATTTGTAGCTTTAACTTCTAAACATTTTCAGAGCCAACATCTCATCCCTGCAATAGAAAAAAATATGAACATCCCTAAAGATGAGAACTTTCCTTGAACTCAAGGAGTTGATATTGCAGAACTAACCACCATGACCCAAATCTAGAACAAGCAGGGATAGAAGGGCTCATGGCCAGGCCTCCTCGCCTGGAGCAAAGACTGATGAGTCTTAAGCAAGTAGGGGATAGAAATGGGCCTTGCGAAGAAGTGTTGGATGTGTAGATGGGCACGTGTCAGAAACTCATGGGAGATTGTGGTTCACTGATCCCTGACACCTGTGTACCTTTGACCTTCACCAATCCTACCAGATTCTCGCCATGGAGAGCCAGAACCACATACTTGTGCCTCTGGTGGAGGCGGGGAATTTAAAGAAGCCATATCTCAATATCCCCAGAACATTTTAACAGCTAAGAAAAAATAACTAGAGTTGTTTCCTACCTGTGGAGGACGGTATTTATCCAGCTCTGCCCTGTTAGCCTTCTTGTCTCATGAACACATGTCTTTGCACACGTATGAAGGGCAAAGAACAGTGTTGGGTACTGGTCCTTACCTCCACCTCATCTGTGATAGGGTCTCAGTGCTCATATGTGTGCCAGGCTAGCCAGCCTAGAACTTCTAGGAATTCCCTTACCTCTCTACCGCTCTCTCGCCTCTCAGTGGGATCACGAGGATGGATTATGGACACAACTCCTACTATACTCAGTTTCTGGTTCGGTTCTAAGGCTCTGAACTCAGGAGTATGGCAACGGCTCCACCCACTTAGCCACCTTATCTTTTGAGAGAGAGATTTTCAGTGAAGCTGAAGCTCACCAGTAGCTGTGCTGGCTTGGCGGATCTCTCCACCTCCTCGTTGCTGAGATTATAGGTGCTCCTGCTGCCCCTGGAGTTTTTATGTAAGTATTGGGGATTGAATACAGGTCCTCATGCTTTACAAAATGAGCCATCTCCCAAGACCTTAAAATGCTCTTAAAGAAAAATAAGGAGGTCAGCAAGATAGCTCAGCACATAGGGGCACTGAACTTGACAACCCGAGTTCCACACTCAGACCCATCTGGTAGAAAGGGAAAATCAACTTCTAAAAGTCATCCTCTGACCTCTGTATGGGCACTACAGCATATATACCTACAACCATGTTTTTTAAAAGATGAAAGAAAACTAAAAACTTGGAAAAATATCTTATTTAACACTAAATAAGATATGCAGATAACAGGAGAAAGGGAGGAAGGAAGAAAGGAAGGAAAGAAGAAAGGAAGGAAGGAAGGAAGGAAGGAAGGAAGGAAGGAAGGAAAGAAGGAAACATAAGTAAAATGTTCAACGCCACTTGTCATTAGGAAATTGGGAGTCAAAACAACTATTAGACATCACCATACAAAATGCAACATCTGAGGTCTCATACCTGACATTTTCAATGGCCACAAGGATAACAGGTACACAGAGTCACTGTTTGGAGTCACTTTGGAAGAGAGTTTAGCATTTCTTACAAAGCTAAACAATTTCGCCATGTCTCAGTCTGCCCAGTGCCCCTATAGCAAAGCATCAGAGGGTAGGTAACAGATGGAGAACGAGAGTCATCTCTATGTGCATTGAGGTCCAAGATGGGGGCACCAGCATCCACTGGGAGACTTCACATTGCCGGCTCACATGGTAGAAAACAGAAGCCAGCTTACTCTCCGGAGTCCTTGTAGAACAGCATTATGATCTTTTTTCAAACCCCCTTGACCTCCCTAGCACAGGGGAGAATTGATATCTCACCAAAGTGGGAGCATGGAGCTGGCCCACGCAACATCAGAAACGATGTCACGTCATAAGACAAGAAGCAAGAGAAAGCACACGCAGGCACTGTGCTCTGCTCTAGTTAGCTGTTTCCTGGGGGAGTATAGGCTGGCAACGCTAGGTAAGCACAACTGGAAATGAACAATTAGGAAGACAGATGTTGACGGTAAGAATCAGGTGTCTCGTGTAGAAGCTGGATTTTACACATAAGTGAAGAGAGCCTCTGGAATGCGTTTACTTGGTGCCAGAGGTATCTGTGTGAACATGTGCTTAGGATAATATTGATACAGATAGTGATGTTTGGAAGCCAGGGCCAGAATATCCACAGTGCTTATTCTGTTAGTGGAGAGGGGCCTAGAAACAGACATCCCTGTGGTGACCAGTGCACTGGGCACTGAATCATACTTTCTGACAACATTCTGTGGTTGTAGACACCAGGAATCAAAACAAATAAACAACAACAAAAACAGCCAACTCAAGGGCTAGTATAAGAAATGTCCTAAACAAGACGGTTCTGAAGTGCTGTTGTAAAATTATAAAAAAATGGCTTTCTTTTACCCCGCTAGGTCCGGCACCACAGTGTTATCTTGGCACCACCAAGTTATCTGGTAGATATCTTAATCTCAGTCAGCAAAGCCTCTCACCACTTTGCTCCATCCCATACCGCACCGCCGAAGGCCTCTCCCTGAACCTGGCAACAATCTCTCTACCCATCTAGTTCCCAAGGCAGGCTGCTATCATGGCAGAAATATACATCCTAATTCCATGGCGGCTCAGTGTCCCAGCCGCCACACGCTTTCTTACACTTAAATCGCCACATGAGAGAACACACAACACAATAACCTCTGATCCAATTGATAAGATATAATTGCCCACCTAAACATACAAAGCCCTGTACACACCCATTCCTTAAGGACATTCATAACAATCTGTAAAGGTTCAGCGTGGAATCTTAACGTCAGCCTCCATGTTCTCTCCCCGGCTACTCTCCCAGTCTCCTCCTGTCTCTTCCTCCTTCCTGTTCCAGTCTCCTCCCCTTCCCTCAAACTTTTCTCCCGCCCATCCTTCCTTCTCGTCCAATGACAGGCCTCATTCTATCTTGTACCTGCCTCACCTGTGACATCATCCCACACTGAAGCATTTTTTTTAAATATCAGAAAATAAGGCAGTAGCAGGACAAACAAGTGTATGTGCATGTGTGCACACACGTAAACATATACATGTGTTTATACATATACATTCTAATGGGAGGCATCACAGTAGTGAAGGACCCAACTGAAGGGACTCTAATAGTAGTCAACACACGAGGATAAAGGAGGTTACCCGCTGCAGAAAATAACTATTTATTTGTCCGTACTGACAAAATAGATGATCAGATTAATGAGTGGATAAATAAATACAAAAGACAGATCACTGTCACTCACAGAATCCCCAAACAGTCACAGCTACTCCTGACCGGTGGGTCAGACACTGTGACTTCCCTCCAGAGAGCAGTGTACAGCAATGCTGTGCTCTACGTCCTGGAAACACCAACCCAACTGTGGTGGCTCGTGGGGATGAATGTGTGCTTTGTGCAGGATGAAGAAGAGAATGCACTTTGCCTCTGAGATCTTCTTCCCAAGAACCCACAGTCCCAGTCTAATCACAAGAAAAAAACACCAGAAAAAAAATAGAAGCACAGCACAGAACGACCAGTGATCCTCAAAGCTGTCAGAACTGCTGAAAACAGACAGACAGAAAAAAAAATCTGAGAAGCTTACCACCAAGAGGGAGAAGGAAACTGGGTAACTGTGAGAGCTGTTGAGTGGTATTCTGAGACAAAGCAAGGCCAGAAAATTTGACTAAGCTCTGAGTTACAATAGGAGCAAAGGGACCCAATATATTTTAACACGGGAAGCATGCTAATGCCAGGCAACCATTGTACAAAGACCAGATAATAGGAAAACAGCAGCTTCTGCCCTAACTTCACATTTCCTTCTGCATGTTTATAGTTTCTAAATATTCTGTGTGTGTGTGTGCGTGTGTGTGTGTGTGTGTATGTGTGTGTGTGTATGTGATGGTTTTTGTGTGCCACGTGTGCTGTATGCATTTGTGTGTGCATACGTAGGTGTGGGCATTTATGTGGAGGTCAAAGGTCATCATATGGCTATCTGCTTGTCCCAAAGAGTATATACACATAGAAAAAAATAAACCAAAGGGCTCTTTCCTAAGTTATTAATGAGAACCATTAGCTGGTGAAGAAGAAAATCTGAACTTGAATTCATCAAGAAATTACTCTATTTTCTTTGTGTCCCTCAAAATACTTGGTTAACATGATCTACCATGCCTGTGGCACTCATTCAGCTAACCTGCCAGTAAAGTCATGACTGCACCAAGTCATACTCTCACACAGTCATGGACTCGCACACACAGGACAGATGCTTAAGCCTCTTGGAAAGATTATGTCCCTGCATGAAATAAAATGACTTCAACAGAACTCTAGACAATGTCGCTGAATTGGCTTTGATCTGGAATATCTCCCACATGCTCTGATTTCCAATGCTTGCTGCCTAGGCTGAAGAACTAGTTTGAAGGTCATGAACTCTTTAGGAGGTGAGTCCTGGCCTGCAGAAGTCAGTCATGATGGGAGTGAGGGAAGTGAAGGTTATACTCCTCTTTAGTTCTAGAGTTCATTCTCTGCTTTCTCATCTACACACAGTGAGAGGCCTACCATATGCTCCCACCAGCACAGACTAAGCAAGCCCAACCATCATGGTGGGCTGAAATGCCCTGGCAACCATAAGCTAAGGTAAATCTTTCCTGCCTAAGTGGTAGCTTACAGGTTGCCATGGCTGCAAGGTAAGTACCAAGCCCTCATGAGTTCACGCCAAGCTACTGACTTCCCCTGCATGAGGGTGTAAGACTCTGGTTTCACACAACAGTCAGTCAGAATGACATTCTCCCCGTCACCTCTCAATTCTCTGTAACATGGAGAAAACAACAGCATAGATTGCTACCACCCTCAGACTCTAACACTGTTGTGTTGTATGTCAGGAAAGAACTTCAAGAACTAATGAGCCAAGGTGTCCTTCCATAACCAAGGCGTGTTCACCAGTCAGTATCTATAAGAGCCAAAATGTTAGCAGGGTTCTCTGGGAGTCCCTCACTGCCCCTCAGTTATTTAATTGCTCTGGACTTATTCCTCTAAAACAGTTAAATAACAGTGTGCCCTTCAGAATTCCAAATTCTAAATAAATACACACCAGGAAAGACAAACACACTTATAATTTACATAGTAATGAGTTCTTTAACGCATGGTGTCAAGTGCTTTTAGTGTTTTTCTTAGCACGGTTTTCTTTCTATTGTGTATCTTCACACAGAAAGCTGAGCATTCACCGTGGTTTAGTTGCCAAGGAGACTGTAAAGTACTTCACTGAAGTGTTCTGGGCACTTGACAATGTCATGGGCGAAAGTACTTTAGAGCCTTAAAACCCACCATTCCTCCCTGCCTTTAAATCTAGGTACCAGATACCTCTTGCCAACAAATCGCTATCTATTCAGAAAGGTGATCGTTCATTAATTTATCTCTCAGCCCCTGCCAGAGAAGCTTCTATTTTCCGTAGATATTGATGAACACAGAGACCCAGAGTAGAGAGAATAAGGGACTGCTCATCACTCAGTCCTCAATGAGACATCTCTGTCACAGCCCTTCTTCCGAAGGCTTGAAGATCATTGTGGAAGAGACTGAATAAAAACTACAAGAGCCAGAGGCAGTTGGGTGACTACAAAGAAACAAAGTTTTCCAAATAGAATATGAGGAGACACCCATGAACCCACAGCAGTTTTAACCTGCAAATTCAAGTCAGACAAACCCTGTATGGAGAGGAGGGGTGGACACGAAGTCCTATCCCTGGTTTAGGAGATTTTGGAAATTGTTACCTGGAGAGGGAGAGTCACTTTTGGTTAAGAGCGTAGCCTCTGGTAAGTCAGCCATGCTCTACTGGGAGGCCACACAGACAAGACTATAGGGGCAACACAAACTGAACTTGATGGGTTTAAAGAACAAGTAGAAGGCACAAAGGTGGGTGGGTAGGGAAGGGGAGGGGATCAGAGAGGTATTGAGGAAGGGGAATATGATCAAAACACAAATGCACAAAATTCCCAAAGAACTAACTTAAGAAGAGAGTGGGAAAGTAAAATGTTAGACGCTTATTTTCAAACCAAAAACTGAACAAAGAAACAGAATTATGAGAAGATATACATATGCGGTTTATGTCTTACAGCAAGGAGCAAGAGAGAAACTTTTGCCTTTCATTAAATGAACTATAATAATATTAACAGTCAATGGTAAAAAGAATGATCTGGGACTATAGACAGTTATTTTGGTATAGCTCCAGAATTTTGCATCTCCTCGAGGATAGGAAACAATGAGATTCTTGGGAATGTGTATGTACATGGGGGAAAGATATCAAGAATATGTATTTTGCATCAAAGAAAATTGCCCCCCCACCTCTCTGTCTCTCCGATTACTCAGTTCATGGCTTTAGAAATTGCTCTGGTCACTTTTTCTTTCCTCCAGACCGGCTCACCCAGTCCTTGAACTTATGTCTAATAACACAATCCAAATCCAACTGGCAGAAGAAAGAATCCACTGTCAAATCTGGTTTCTCTGTAATACTCAATTCCTCAGAGTCCCATTCATTTCTCTTACAGACACTTTCCCTTGTGACCCAAACTAATTTGATCCTCTACCCCATCTCCTCAATCGAGAGCATCCAAAGCTGTTTAGCAGAGATCCTATAAATAAGGCTTCCACAGTGTCTCAGAGATAATAGTCAGGGGAGAAAACGCTGAGCTCTGAAAGGGTCCTGGGTAAAAGGGACAGTGTCTAAGGTTATACCCCAGGTGACTTAATCCAATTTGTACTGTTTGAGAGAATCGGCTGATTGTTCTGGTTTTAGATAGAAACAGTCACGATTAGGGCAAATGAAAGGAAAACTGACCCGTGGTTCTAGATAGTTTCAACTGTCAGCTTGACACAGACTAGAGTCACATGAGAGTGAATTCTTCGTTGAGGAGTTATTTCAATCAGATTGGCCTGTGAGCATATATGCCTTGAGAGTTACTTAATGTGAAAGTATGCAGCCCTCCTTGCAATGTCATCTCCAGCAAGGTGGTCCTGGTCTATAGAAGTTACTGGAGCATGAGCCTGAAGGAGCCAGTGAGGTTTAAGCTTCAAGCTGCTGTTTCTCCTCCCCTCCAGGATGGTCTGTGGCCTAAAGGCTGATATGAACCCTTTTCTTTCCTCAGTTGTCTTTGGTCAGTCTTCGATCACAGCAGCGGAAGGGAGACTAGAACATGGGTTAAGTTGTGGAGGTAAAGATGCCTCCTGAGTGGGCTGCTGTCTAGTGACAAAGGAAAGGGCAAAGTCCAAGACATTCACACAGGTACCGCATCCCAGTTATCCCACCCACTGGAGCAGGAAGTGTGCTTCTTAGTCAAGACACAGGGCGTCTGGGAAAGGCTGTCTTGTAACAGTTGGCTACTTCTTCAACCTCTTTCGTTGTTTCAGCGTCAGTCCCCTCCGGAACATGATTGATTAATTAATAATCAATACTATTAATTAATATAGAAGACACTAGCTTTGATTAACTGATATTAATCAGGTGGGTCCTTACAATGTGATAATGTCATGAAGACAGAGTCCTTATGAACAGGATCACTCCCTTGATAAATGCCTCATGCACCTTGACTATGGACTTCCCAGCCTTCGGGACTATGAGAAAGTACATTTCTATTCTTTATAAACTACCCAGTCTTGGGCATTTTGTTATATTAGCACAAACAGAATAGAAAAGCTCCCTCTTAGACCCGTGGGCTTCTTCCCACTGGTGTCATGGTCCACAAGTGTTTCCTTACTCTCCAAAAGGTGATAGACTGTAGCAGTTCTTTTGAGCCACCTAACCAAGGTGACTCAGACAACAGAAATATTCTACTCACCACTCTGAAGACCACAGTGTGACCCAAACTAATTTGATCCTCTACCACATGGTCTGAAGGGTTCCCTCCATGAAGTCATATATGGGAGCCCTACTGCACGATGGGATGCTCTGGAGATAGGGCTTTGGGAAATTATGTTTAAATTAGCAGCAAATTGAGAGTGGACCTTTGGGAACAGATTGATCTTCAGAAGAAGAGTTGAGATGTCTTCCACTGCACACGAACATGGGAGAAATGACAGTTCAGCACACCAGGAAGAGAGTCCTCATTGGAGAGTGTAGCTGTTAGGCCCTTGACCTTAGACTTCTCTGCCTGCAGAATCATGGGAAACAAGCTCCTATTGTGTATATCACTTGGTACATGGTATTTTAACAAGGCAGTTTGAGCTAATGCAACTAGACAAATTAGTTAATGTTAGCATAGCTAGTTCCTTCTAGAAGTTTCTCCTCTTAGCTTGTCTGTGGCCAGTTTCTCTCCGCGTCTCCACATAATTTTCTCTCTGAGCACATTTGTGTCTTTCCTTGTTTCTTCTTATGAGGAATCAGCCACCTCATTTTGCCTCTGAGTTCCCTTTATCCAAACCTCATTATGTCCTGAGTCCTGGGGTTTGGAGTGTCAGCATGCGAGTTGGGGACAACCTAGTTCAGGCCACGGTCATTTAGTGCACAGACGGTCTGCTTTACACCTCACTGCCTCAATGTTGGACCAAGTTGTTGATTTCACAACTGATAGGAGATGGTAGAAATACTTCCAAGCGAAACAGACTTTCATCAGACTTAAATGCCTCTGTTTTGGAAATGTGAGATACAGGGGAGGAATTAAAGAAAAAAAAAAAAAAGAATGCATCTTAGGAGAAATCATGCTCGATTACCTTGAGAACCAAGAAAATTCTGCAAGATTTTGAGAACTGAATGTCTAATTATCAGTTAAAATAAAATCACTAGGGCTGGACCTGGCTCAGCAGTTAAGAGCACTGACTGCTCTTCCAGAGGTTCTGAGTTCAATTCCCAGCCACCACATGGCGGCTCACAACCATCTGTAATGGGTTCTGATGCCCTCTTTGTGTCTAAAGATAGCTACGGTGTGCTCATATACATAAATAAATCTAAAAAAAATTAAATAAAATAAAATCACCATGGCTCACAAAGAGATAGAGATAGATGGTGGGACATTCTAAAGCCCTACAGCACTGGGAGTCTTTTCATGTGAGTTGGGATAAAGATCAAGAGAGTCACACGGTACCCATCTTACTGAAATGGTTTCATTAAGAAATAGGAAAGCTGAGGAGATGGCTCGGTGTATAAAATTACTTACCCCACCAAGACTGGCCACCTCAGCACCACCTCCAGGATGCAAATTGTGGAAAGGGCACACCAACTCCTGAGAGTTGTACCCTGGCCTCCATTCACACAGTATGGCATGCACAAGCCTGTAGTTGCACACACACACACACACACACACACACACACACACACATACACACTCACATTGCACACCACACAACAATAATAGGTAAATGACGTAATTTTTAAAGGAATAGTATATAGGTTGTACACATCTAAACTGAGACGTTCCAAAAATCTAAAACATTGGTGGACCCAACATGATAACCCAAACTGAAAATTCCACAGTTTACCTCACGAGATGGGCCCCAAGCACAGCACAGGTAAACTAAAAATACAGTACTAGCTGCCTTCAGGTTAGAAATAATTACAGATGAGACGTACACACATCTCACAGCTCAACTTGGATCCCAGCCCTGAGATAACACATTCAGTGCAGCAAACACTCATCCCCAAATGCAAAACCCTTCTGGCCCCAAACATTCTGCATAATGGGCGCTTGACCTATAGCCTATATATTATTATCCAGCTAACAGGCATTTGCTTGCCTGTCTGTTTAGTGGCTTCTTTGTTTTTAATTTGCACTGCGTTCTGGTCTGCCTGACAGTAACCATGCATGTTAAGTATCATGAAGGTGGGCACGCCACAGTGGCTTAATTGGTAACGTCTCAGGGGGTTAAGGAAGGAGCAATGGTAATGACCTTTCTGAGGGTAAGGGCTGGGTAGGAGCTCTCCCCCTTAGCCTTACACCCTCAGCAGGATCGAATACAAAGCCAAACTTCAGTCATCTTCAAATAATTCCCTTCAACATTTTATTACTCATCCCAAGAGAATCTGTGTCCACAATGAACGCTGAACACATCAAAACTGAACCAAAACTATTTATCCTTCACTGACTGTGTGGTGGGCCACTTTTTCGCTTTCCTCTTTTTCCCTGACACACGGTCCGTTATCCACAAACCCTGGATTTCCTTTAGAAATATTGCCAGAGACTGAGGGAAGAGACATAGCAAAATGCGTTCGTTCTTCACCGCTGAGAGTTTTGTACGGGTCACGCACTCTTTCCGAAACAGCCCTATTTTGTCACTTAGGCCCTGGGGCACGCAGGAGGCCGAGTCAGGATGGCCACTCTGCGCTGTAACTCAGGCTCGCCTGGAGTTACATAACAAGATGTCGCCTCAAAATAGCTAAATTCTGTTGACTAACTCGTCTTGAGAGGCAGCATAGAGGGGTTCAATCTTCCTGTTCATTACCCCCATAACCTTTCTGGAGGTGCCTACAACTGCTTTGCTCTGGTGAGCTTCATCAAAAGCCCCCTGGATAATGTTATCAACTGGGAAGGAGGGTAGGGGAGACACAGGCACTGCACGAGAGAGTTTGTTCAGCCATTCCGTCATCAGCCCAATGCAAAGAGCCTAATTCTTCAGCCGTTGGTCAAAAAAGAAATGAGAAAGAGCCGAAGCAAGACAAACAGGCTGCTATTCCTGGGTACATAAAAATATACCTTTGGAAGTGGTTTAGCCAGGAAAAAAATATTTTTTAGCTCCCACCACAACATTTGTCAGTCTAATTTCTTCCTGAACAAACAGCGCTCTGTTGGAACACAGCAAGGCGAGTTTTTCCAGCTCAAAGGGGTTTTGTTTGCCATGGAGGTCATCTATCCATGTGGCCTGTCATCTCTGGTCACTTGTTCCTCCAAGCTTAAAGCAAAGACATAAATCGTGCCCACATAATCCCTTCATTTTAAGAGAGGGGACACGGGGACATGTCAGAAGACGCTTAATTGCTGGGAAATGTCTTCGCCCCAGTTTTCTTTCTCGGGAGTCAGCTTACCCCACCACTGCCTTTATTCATGTGGGATATAATGTTATTTCATTTTCCTCTGGTCATCTTACATCCCAGGGGAGTGCTTGACTCATGATATAATTACATGCTCAGCCAGTTCCCACTAAGAGTCACTGCAGACTGCCACTGCGCCCCCCCCCCCCGCCCGCCAATCCTCCGCGCTCCCATGCCAAGGAGAGCAGAACTCTGCCAGAAAAATGGTGACACTTTTTGCACAACTGATAATTATTAGGTTCTCGGAGAGTGGTTTGCAATGGTCTCTGGGCCCTGGAGGTTAGTGACGCAGTACAGAACCAGTCCGGTTTGTGGCCTGTGGGTCTGGGCCAGTCCAGTCTGCCTCCGTGCTCTCTGGTGCTTCGTGAAATGTTTTCTGGAGGACAGATTTTTAAATGTTTAAGAATTGAGGCTTATTTCATGGAAAATAGGAATGCTGGGCTGCCACCGTTAGAGTTGTGTACAGTCCAGTTTCGTGCTGCCAAAGGTTAAGTTGGGGTAACGGAAGAAACTCGGTATCAATGACTGTGCCTTTCACGCACTGTCTTAACAGACACAGGTCTGGGCTGTGAAGTCCCAGCCTGCATGGGGATACAAGAAGAGGGTCCACTGCTAGTCGGGTTTTACATAAGGCACAAGTGAGAAGAAAGGTGATACCGACCTCGCTTCTAATAACTACTTTTGGAGTCAGTATCCTTCTGAGAGTTTGCCCTAGTTAATTTGAACTGTTACCTTGTTATAGTCTAGAGTCATCTGAGAAGGAAAGCCTTAACTGAAGAATTCCCCATATTAGGTTGTTCTGTAGGCATTTCTGTGGGGATTTGTCTTAATTATCAATTACTGTAAGTGGGCACAGCCCACTGTGGGCAGTACCATTCCCTGGGAAGGTAGTTTGGGGCTATATAAGTATCTGGTAGAAAACCAGCAAGGTTGTTCCTCCATGATTTCTACTTCAAGTTCTCCTTTGAGTTCCTTCTTTGACTACCCTCCTCGAAGGACTGTGACCTGTATCTGAACCAAACTCTTAAGTTGCTTTTCCTCCAAGTGTTTTTATCATAGCAATAGAAAGGAAACCAGAATAAATTCCTATTAATAGAGTCATGTTCATCTCGCTATACTCGATCTCTCTGACTTTTCTTACATTTCCCACCAACCCTGGCAGTTCTCATTGCTTCTACTTTCTTTGATCTCCAAGTTTTAAGGGTTCAGGTCCAAAATATCACTTCCTTAGGGAAGCCCATTTTGGTTTTTCAAAACCCTACTCCATAGTCCTTCCTTTTCTATTCTTTTCAAATTTTGCAAATTTTCTCTTATTGATTTTAAGTGTGTCTCTTTCCACTGTACTGCAACTCCTGTGAGCAAAATCACACACACACACACACACACACACACACACACACACAAATGTATCTTCATAAATACATATTTTACTCCTGAACCTGAGATTTCACAAGCCCTTGGCACCAAGTTTTATGTGAAGGTGTGTTATTTATCGCTAATATTATCAACATTATCACTGTCATTAATTAAATGATGTCATTAATTGAATTTTGTTGAGCAGTCACTCAAGAAAGTTTCTCAGACTTTTGAAATGTGGGATCACTCCTGTTTCTTCAGTGCTTTTCTATTGTTCTCACAGATTTGTTTCCACGTGTGCCATAAAAGGCCCAGAGTCCTTTCTAAAAACAAAACACTAAGGAGAAAACACTATTTATTTTCCTGTCATTTTAATAGTGTGTCCTTCTAACGACCACAGAGCCGATCCAAAATGCTTTTTCCCCCAGAAGGTCTTAGGAACTTCCCACTCGTAATAGAATTGAATCAAGAGCACCCAAGACACTGTGTCAAAAATAGCCCATTTTCCACCCATTTTTCTTTTTCACCCAAAATGATCTCCCTGGAGAGAACTCCACTGGGTGACCTTATATTGCACTAAGATGAGTCATGGGACCCAGTAAGAAAAGCGGTCAACAGTCAGAAGCGGGGAACTGAGGACTAACTCTACTCCTCTTGGAGAAGGCTAGGTGTGAGTGACAGGGGCCTGGCTATCTGAGCACGATATCTTCTCACACTCTGCAGTCCCAACAGCCCTGTGCTAACTTATAGTCGCTATATCACAGTTTCCTCCAAGACCAAAAGAAAGGAATCCTGTGGAGTCTCTCCTCTACTTGGCTTCCAGGCTCCACTCCTAAGACCTGCCTGCTCCTCAACCACCACTGAAGTTGCTCTGTTCTGAGAGGGGAGAGAGCTGAGCTTTCATCCCATTCAGGAACTTGTGTATTTGAGCAAGGATTTTATTCCTTTGCATCTCAATAATGAGAATAGTGCCAAACTCCTCACATGGTTACTGTGGTCATTTAAATAATACTGGTAGCGAATTTACTAATAATTATGTTTCCAAAAGCACAGAGCCTAACACTTTATAAGATCCCTGTATTCCCAGGCTCTGCTGAATCAAAGGTACCCAGGGTAGTTCATAAGATGATCAAAATGTGAATTTTAAATTTGGAGTCAACATTCAAATTGTCCCCTGACTTCCACATATGCACTGTGATATGGGCCCACACTCATAAGACATTCATGTACACATACACACACACACAGAGAGAGAGAGAGAGAGAGAGAGAGAGAGAGAGAGAGAGAGAGAAGGGGAACATTTAAATCGTAATAAAATAAAATGGACGTCAGTGTCAAATACATTTTTAAGTACCACTCCTACCACTGGAAATACAGCTGAGGAAAAGATCTAGCCTAAAGAGATTTTGATTTAGTCAATGAGAGATCAGATAGATTACAGGTTAGGAGGCAAGCAAAGCAAAGTGATAAGGACCTATCATGTGGACGATCTGAAAAGCAAATGTCCCAAACACCACAGACAGCAGCCATCCCTGTGGGTGGAGCTAACATAGAAAATGTCAGAGGGTGTGGTCTGGTGTTTGTTACTCTCCGACTTTTCTGTGTAACAAGCAGCTTGAAAACTCACGGTCTTAGGGACATGGATTTGCTCTGTTCTCCAACTGCATGGCTTGAGCATGATGTCCCTGGAGGGCTTCTGCAGGACTATCCCTATACCTCAGTCAGCTGGAGAGTCTGTTAGGCTAGTCACTAACATAAGGCACAAGTGAGAAGAAAGGTGATACCGACCTCGATTCTAATAACTACTTTTGGAGTGAGAGTTTGCCCTAGTTAATTTGAACTGTTACCTTGTTATAGTCTAGAGTCATCTGAGAAGGAAAGCCTCAACTGAAGAATTCCCTATATTAGGTTGTTCTGTAGGCATTTCTGTGGGGATTTGTCTTAGTTGTCAATTAAGACATTCATGTACACACACACACACACACACACACACACACACACACACACACACACGGGTAGAGAGAAGGGGAACATTCTCATGCTGCTGAAGGCTGTAGATAGGGAACTTGGTTCTCTATTCTGTGACCTTACGTCCTGTGTTGAGCTACCCTGCTGTCCTTATGTGGAGGTCTCGGAGCAACATTCCAAGAGGGTGAAAGTGGAAGGCACAGAGTCTCTTGAGACTCGGGCTACACAACGCACAAGATATCATTTCCATCTCGGATGCCTACTTCAGATGAAGGGCAGGGAGGGAAGTGGCAAAGTCACACAGCAGAGAGGCAGGCACACTAGGGAGAGAACTGGTCACCATTAAGAGGCTTAGCAGAGTTTATTTCTGTAATTATCTCCACATAAACTGTCCACATCACTCTATCATTCAGCTGTTGGGGGCAGGTAGGAAAATATGAGAACTTTAGTAACTGATAACAGAGCTATAGCAGAGCGTGTCATCAATCAAGATCTGTAATCAATGCAGGAAAAAACGGATTATGAGTATTGTGGATAGTGACCAGTGTTATAGCAAGGATACTGTTGTTGATTTCCAGTTCTGGGATAAGAGAGTAACAGAGAAGATTGATTGACCTAAACAGTGAGGAGAGGAAAGATAAAATGACGGTTGCCAGACAGCGTTCGGCTCAAACAAGATGGAACCTGTGTGTGCCACATTACTCTCTGTATAGCTTCCACAAAAGTGTCCAAGCAAGGGGGGAGCCAACGTAATTCAAGGTGTCTGACTACCTAGAATTCACAGAGAAGGGACCCAAAGAAAGAAGAGAGCAAGAGAGAACTACCCTACTCATACATTTCCCCTTGGACTTCCGCTGAGGACTGGTCAGCAAGAACTTATGAAGAAACTGCCGAGACCAAGGAAAGAAGTAGCAGACAGAATAATCCCAAGGCCTGAAACAGAAGCAGAAATAGTCCATTCTCTCAGAGCAGAGAGACTCACAACCTAGGAGCCGATAATTAGAGTCTTCAGAAGATTGGCTTAGGAGCGAGCTCCCATGAACCACAGATCAAAATCTGCCCTGGATACATCAATAAAAACCTAAACAGGCTGCTAAAATATTAGGTTGGTTTTAATTAACAAATACAACCCAGTTCAAAATTCAGAAATAATTAACGGAATACTTAAAGTGTTTTGTTATAGCATTCAGTAATGTAAACAAGTCAGAATCTCATATAAAATTGCCCAGAATGCACTTGGGTAAAAGACTGAACCAGTCAGTGAAATCCATCTAAGAAGGACACATACAGTGAAGTCACTATGTAGAACCACCAAGACTTCTGTAACTAAGCTCCAAGTGTGTGAGACGCTGGAAGAAAGCAGAACAGAGTATACCAGGGAACTATGTGTGAAGATCGTAGGCAGCACTTAGGGAGGATAGTGTGAGAATCTACTTTAAAAGAGATCGGACCATGAGCTCCCAAACCACAGTCCTCAATGCTAAGATCCTCCGGATCGAAACCTCTAGTGTCTAAAATTTCTGAACTCTAAAATACCAAAAGATGAAAAGTCTGGGGAAAAGTAACTTTAAAAAGTATTTAAGAGGCATTTTTCTATGCTTGTATTACTATTTTGGTATATATATATATATATATATATATATATATATATATATATATATGTGTGTGTGTGTGTGTGTGTGTGTGTGTGTGTATGTATGTATGTATGTATGTATGTATATGTATATGTATATTTGTTATTTGCCCTCCTACTACCTACTACCCTTCCTCATTCCCTTTCTTCCCATCTTGCTGGACCACCCCTCAGTAAACATGCCTTCTGTTTTCATGAGGTAAGCTGTTAGCTTCTCTTGTTCTCTCTTCCCCTTCCCATTAGAGACCTTCCTCCCTTCTCATAGATCCCCTTTCTACATATGTGTGTATTTATATATGATTATGTCCTGTATACACATTGTGTGTGTGTGTGTGTGTGTGTGTGTGTGTGTGTGTGTGTGAAGAGAAACATAAATTAGTCTGAGCTGGGTCACTTCACTTAACACCATGATCTCCAGTCCCATCCATTTTCCTGAAATGTCATAATTTCATCTCTTTCACAGCCGAGTCAGTCTCCATTGTGTATTTATGCACCGTATTTTGTTATCTGTTCTTCTTTTAAAGGCTA
The DNA here is from genome assembly GCF_021556685.1 of Rattus norvegicus. Taxonomy (NCBI): domain Eukaryota; kingdom Metazoa; phylum Chordata; class Mammalia; order Rodentia; family Muridae; genus Rattus; species Rattus norvegicus. The sequence goes on from NC_141546.1 coordinate 98,683,127, forward strand.
GTTCCAAATCCTGGTCTCTCAGTCACTGTCCTCGTTGCTATGACAAGGTACCTGAGAACAGTAAATTAGCAAAGACAGAGCTTATTCTTGGCTCACAGGCTGACTTGGCAGAGACGGCGTGAAGTACTTAGGTTTTGGAGTTCTCTGTTGCTTCTCAGTCTTATCCCCCTGTGGTATGCACAGCTGGCTAAGAACTTCCTCCTGCCCTGTAGGCTGTCTGCTCACACTGATGATGTTTCCCTTTGCTGTACAGAAACCTTCGTTGACTCCGGTTTGCTCTCTCTGTATCACTCTTGCACTTGAAGGTGCTATGCCTGCTTGCTGCCACACCTCCCATCATGCTGGACTCTGACCCTCTGCAACTGTAAGTCCAAATAAAGTCCTATGAGTCGCTTCTAGTCAGGGCATTTTAATTTTATTTATTTATTTTATGTACATGAGTACACTGTAACTGTTTTCAGACACACCAGAAGAGGGCATCAGATCCCATTACAGATGATTGTGAGCCACCCTGTGGGTGCTGAGATTTGAACTCAGGACCTCTGGAAGAGCAATCAGTGCTCTTAACCACTGAGCCATCTCTCCAGCCCAGGGCATTTTATCATTGTAACAGAAAAGTGACTAAAACAGAAGGCAACTAAGTAAGCATATTTGCATATATATATAACATATATATTATATTAATTATATATTATATTATATACTACACATTACACATATATATTAAATATTGTATATTATACATTATATATTACATATTTAGAGAATATAAATATATAATTAGATACATTTTAGATATATAATACATATAATAAATATACATTTAGGTATATAATAAAATATATTTAGAGAATATACATTATATATATTTATATATTATATACATATATAATTTAGAAAAGATATATGTATTATATAATAATATATTTAGAGGATACTTATTATATATTTAGAAAATATATATAGTTAGAGAATATATATTTATATATAATAAATATATTTAGAGTATATATAAATATATATCTAGAGGATATTTATATATAAATATATGTTTAGAGACTATATATTCTCTAAATAATCATAGCTCATAGCACTAAAATGCCAAATACTTCTGTATCCATAATGGCAAATATTTAGTAAGTATATGAAAGAACTGAAATCTTCACACAATGGGAATGTAGGAGATGTAAAACTATACAACTCCTTTGAACAGCATTTATTTACACATTTATTTATAATAGCAGACATATCACCTCTTTGCATTTTTCTAAGAGAAATAAGAACACACAATCATGCACTAAGTAGTGTTTTCATTAACAGAAGATCACAATAATAGCAATAGAGTTGTTGGCCAGTGACAGCACAGCCACTTTAATGTGTGCTGTGTGCCCAATGATGTTTGCACAATGACTAAATTACCTAGTGACACTTTTCTCAAAGGATATCCCTGTTGTCCAATGTTGCTTGAGTGTGTGTTCATGCAAACTTTTGCACATGAGTGTTTACAGAAGCCTTCCGTATCATATTTAAAATGTGGAGCTAAATCAAGATATGAATAGATAAATAAATTCTTGTATGGTCCTTATAAAGGAATACAACTCAACAACACAAGAAAGCTGCCTCCCAAGACATACAACACAGATAAATGTCACACAACTCCATGAGTGTAGCAAAGGTGCTTTTCAAAGACAGCGCATCCTATGCCTATGTTCATGCAAATCTCCACAAAATGGCGCCTACACAGGTCAGGCATACTAGGTTTTTTTCTCCTGTGATGGAACCGAATAGCTGTCAGAGCAACTCAAGGGAAGGAGAGTGTATTTGGTTTTAGAGGGTAAAATTCATCCTGGTGAAGGCATCTGGCAATGGTGCCCGCATTGCATCCACAGTCTGGCAGCAGATACTAATGGTCGCACTCAGATGGCTTTCTCCTCTTCTTCTTCTTGTTCAGTCTGAGATCCCAGTCCATGAAACAATAGCATCATTCAGGGTTGTTTGTCCCTCCTCAGTTTAACCTTATGGGAGCTCCCTCAAAGACATACACAAAGCTTTCTCGAAGGTGATCCTAAACCCAGACAAGTTGATTAAAAAAAAAAAAAAATCAGTCATTACAAGAACGTCCCTTGTCAAACATGTCGCTTTTAAACTGTACCGGAGACCTCTGCCGGAACTCTGGTGCTGCTACACATACGCCTGGCCTCAGAGACATTCTGTAACCTTGATGCAGATCTCTATGACCCATGAACTCTTGCGTTTTACACACCTGGAGAAGCAGCACCGTGCGGATGGCAACAGATCCCGCCACCAGCTTGATGGACCTCGGCCTTCTTGCTTCGCATCTGCAATACCATTTTTTAAAAGCAAGAATTAAGCCTATTCGTGAAAATGTAGCCGAGTACGTAGCTACTTGAGGGTCACAGCTCTCAACTCCACTAAGAGACAAACAGCGGGCCCGTTTCTGAGAGCCCCCCCCCCGCCCAATCTTACATTTGCCTTTGTAATGCATCTCCCACAGCTGACTCATAAAAGAAAAACAAAAAGATTGGGGATGCAAAGAAGCACTGAGCGACTTGGATTGCTTGGCTCTGATCAACCTCTCAGTCTCTAAAGACAGACTGGGAAGGAGGGAGGGGGAGGGGCATGAAGGAGGAGGATGGGCAGGAGGGAGGGGGAGGGGGCAGGAGAGGGGGAAAGGGCAGGAAAGGGGGAAGGGGGCAGGAGGGAGGAGAGGAGAGGGAGGGGGACGGGCAAGAGGGAGGAGGATGTGGGCAGGAGGGAAGAGGGAGGGGCAGGAGGGAGGGGGAGGGGCAGGAGGGAGGAGGATGTGGGCAGGAGGGAGGAAGCAGGCAGCTCCTTTTCTCAGTCTCTTAGCAGGATGCTGTGTGGAAAGCCTGAATCAATCACTGAGTTATGGAGTTATCAGGACAAATCTAGAATGAAGTCTCCAAGCTGCTCTACCTGAAAACTCAGCTCTAGGGAGCGCCGCTCAGTTGCTGCTCACTTTTTCTTTCTGGACCAAACCCAGCTCTTCCTGACACTGGGGATGCTCTTGCTGCCTGGTCCTCTAGAGGGAAACTGACATCAGGCCTGTCTGAAGATGGCTTCTATGTCACTCCTGCAACCAGAGCTGACCTTTTAGAGAATTCTCTGGTAAGATGCAGTTCATTCAGACAAGGATATGAGTTTCTACTATCTAGAAATAAATGAAAACTGAAGTCAAATGTGTTGATAACTTCCTTCCCCTTCCTTCCCCTTCCCCCTTCTTCCGTGTGTGTGTGTGTGTGTGTGTGTGTGTGTGTGTGTGTGTGTGTGTGTGTGTGTGTGTGTGATGGGGAGTGCAAATGTGTATTCATGCAGAAGGCACAGCAGGTGATGTCAAGGGTACTTCTCTCTCACTTCCCACCTTATCCCCTTGAGACAGATCTGTCTCATTGAACATAGGGCTAAGATAGCAGCCACTGAGTCCCTGTGTTCTCTTTGTCTCCATCCCCCTCCTTGGTGTTAGAGTTACAGGGGCAAACAGGACCACACTCGGCTTCTTGGAATTTGAACTCAGGCCCCAGTGCTGTGCAGCAAGCACTCCTGCTGCCTGAGGTGTGTCAGCCGCTCACCGGCTTTGTGTTCTGTCAGAGCTCCACGCTAAGTTGTGCCTGGCCTCCTCATTCCTCTCCGTCCTCCCACTGAAAGCTTCAACCCCTCAAAGGAAAACAGCAGCCAGCTTAACTCATCTTCTCATCTTGCATAATCTCTGTCATTTAATGTCCCGTGGAAAAGTATCAAGCACAGAACAAACCGTGGAAGACGCTTACAGAGGCCACAAAATCCATGTCATAACTCAAGCCATTCCTGGCCTACAAACTCACTTGCTTGGAAGGAAACAGCTTTTCAGAACACAGAAAACTGGCTCTTTACTCTTCAAGTTTATTTTGTTTTTATTGACTTGAACCTGAAAGCCAGAAAAGGAGGAAGAAGAGGAGGAAAAGAAAGAGGACCTGGAGCGAGAGAGGGAGGGGAAGGGGAAGGGAGAGGAGGAGGGGGAGAAGTGGAGGCAGAATTTCTGGTGCTAAGCATGTAAGCTGTATCGACTTTAGAGACTGTCTGGTGTGCCAGGATCAATGGAGAAATATGGCAGAAAGAAGAAAAATGAAAACACATTTAAAAACGAAAATATGTCTTGCAAGCAATCTCTTTACTTAGCCGAAGCCACAACTTTATGACTTTCTCAGTAAAGACAGAAGTGTATTTTTTAATTCTCTCATTCCTTTGGGGCATTAGAGCCAAACCATAAAGCAGTGGGCTGTCAATCAGTCATAAAAAGCTTAACAGATGATGACACAGCTGACAGGAATATGATCTATAACCACGTTTTTAAAACCCTAGACTAATTCTTAATTCTCCGAACTCCCTATAACAAAAGGAGCCTTCTGGAAGTCAGGGAAGAGTTAACGTCCCAGAAAGGCAAGGGGCTACTCCGTGTTGGTTTCCAGATCCCAAACCCATCCAGGCTGAATATAACACAAAAAATCTGTGTTTGTGAAGCTCTTGTCCACCAGTTAATCAAAGCCCTGGAAACTCAAGGAAACCTGTGTTTATGGAAATCTGGCGTTTCTGTAAAGTTTTCAATGAGGGCTAAATAGAGCAGTTCATCTCATTTTGAAACTAATGGTTCCTGCCAAGTGGTTTTCCAATGCTCGGTTCTGGCTCGGTCAGCATTTAGGAATTCATTTATGAGTTGGGCTCTGGAATTCATATTTATGTCTGCAACTCACTCGTTTGCTCCTGATAGGTCTCTGAGAAGAGATTGTAATCAATTTACCAAGCCCAGACTTCAGGAAATTTTCATCTCCACAAAAGAAGCTCTGGTTTGGAGCTTTGTCCAGTGTCTGCGCCCGGCCTTCCTTCTGTACGCATGTGCAACTCTGCCTCCAGCCTGAGGTTTTTTGTGCCCCTTTCCCCAGCGCCTAGTTCTTTGCATACAGCTTTACTAGGCACGCTGGCACTCGCTTCCCGTGGTTCGCTGGCCAGTGGTTTATAAGATGGCAGAGTCTATGTGTGGTGTGTCACCTTGGAAGGTTTCATGTCGTCTCTGGGTGGAAACAGCTACGGCTCTGACAATTGTTCATACAATTTGTTTTTAAAGATTTACCTTCTCAATGCTGTTTCAGGAAATTAGGATTTAGGGTTGCATTTGCTCTCTCTCTCTCTCTCTCTCTCTCTCTCTCTCTCTCTCTCTCTGTGTGTGTGTGTGTGTGTGTGTGTGTGTGACTCTGTATGTGCCTGTGTCTGTGTGTGTCTGTGTGTGTGTGTCTGTGACTATGTCTGTGTGCCTGTGTGTGTCTGTGACTATGTCTGTGTCTGTGTGTCTGTGTGTGTCTGTGTGTCTGTCTTTGTGTATCTGTGTGTCTCTGTGTGTCTCTGTGTGTCTCTCCATGTGTAGTGTGCCCATACCTATTTTCTTTTCAGTGTTACAATCCCACACTTTAGTATTTTGTAAAGCAAACAGAAAGCTTTGAGCAGGTTTTCAATGTAACCATAAATTTACTACTTTGAAAAAAAATCCCTTTGAAGAAGTCATCAAATAAATTAGCCAAGTTGGAAAAGCGCCTGTAGTTTGTGTTGGCTTTGGGTCTTAGGGAGCCCCTTAATAAACAACAGCCAGTGGACTCAAGCAGTAACAATGTAATTTCAATGATTAATCAAGTGTTAAAACTAGTTTAACCTCTCCTGTTTTACAAACTCTCCATCACCCTGACTAAACTAATAGAGCACTGAGGCGCCCATCTGGAAATCTCATCTGAAATATTAGATTGGGAATCCAAAATTCAGCCAAATAGTGTGGCTTGTAGGGATATCCTGTCGGATAATAAATTGCATTAATCTTACTTAAATTTTCCATCTAAATCATGTCCTGAAGCCGTATTACTATGAGGAAAAAGAAATGCCTCACTTTAATGCATTGTGCTACTGAAAACGATATTAAAAGGAGGGGGAGGGGAGAGGTTCCCTTTCTTGTTTTTCCACTATTTAAAAAAAAAAAAAAAAGTCCACATGAAATTTCAGGATTCTTTAGACCAGCGGAGGTCCCCTTGAGCCACAGGTCCCCTTGAGCCACAGGTCCCCTTGAGCCACAGGTCCCCTTGAGCCACCATCAGCTCTGCTTGGATACCAACAGGAAATAATGCTAATCACTTTCAGGAACTTTGAGGAACTTTCCTCTAATTTATATGTTTCTTCCCCATTGGTGAACTCTGAGTCACAGAGGCTCATGGCAATTTGGTCTTTGTTGTTTCCTGTGTGTGTGTGTGTGTGTGTGTGTGTGTGTGTGTGTGTGTGTGTGTGTGTGTGTTTGGGGGAGGTTGGTGCTTTCTCGCCTTCTCTTGACTTTTACACGTCCAGAACTATAGTACATGTCTTCCTAAAGATGTTCACTATGAATTCATTATTCCTTGTATTTTTAATAGAGAACAGTAATGCATGCCAACACATTTCGAGTACTTTCTTATAGCTACCAGAAGGGAAGGATCTCACTGTGGCTTTCTTAGAGCTTGGAGAAAGAACTCGGCTGGCCCTGAAGCCCCTTGTGGTTCTGACCCACTGTCTGCCACTTATTGCCTGCTGTAAACATGAAGACCATTAGAAGGTGTTAGAATAATGTTGACTCAATGTTAAACCCACAAGTCCTAGGAAACACTGACTCACCTCTGTTGCTTGAGAGGTGTCTGCTCTGTTAGAGTTTGCAGAGAGAGAAGGGTCCTGAGGCAATCTATTACCAGCATCCCCATGCCCTTGGAAATAGCTAAGAGGAGAGATGTGTCACCCATCAGAAGACCATCTGTCCATCTCTAGATTGATCTTCACAGTACCACCTTTATGGTCACCTGAAGAGGACGATGTGGGAGTTACATAGTTTAATCCCTTGTCAGTGAATACTAGTCAGGGGTAGCGTGACAACCAGGGCTGAGGTCTCCAGCCTACTGACAGCCCAAACAACAGGTAAAAGCATTTAGTAGATCTACTTCCAGGCTTCTGCAGATGTTCTAGGGGCCCCTTGAGTCCAGCTTGCCACACCCCAAATGAGCTGTGTGCACTGTAAACTCGGCCATCAAAGCCACCAGGCTTGTGGTTATTCCCTCCCTCCATCTCGCAGTTCCTCCCTGTCTTCAAAGCTCCTGAATCCTCAGAAGTTTACATGAGACGCACATTTGGTACCCAGCCTTCCTCTCGATTCTACTATAGTACCCTATCAGGTCCTCAGGGTCTCTCCTATGAACAGACTCTTAACAACTAGCAGTCACTGCTTTCCCCCCCAATCCTTTCTCATACTGGAAAGACTACTCTACATCACACTGTGTTGGTTCCCACCCCCTCATAAGCCCCCATCACCCACAGAAGCAACCTCTGCTGCAAACTTGCTTGCTGTGTATGCCGGCTTCCCTAAGGAGTGAGACTTATGGCTCCTTCCTGAGTCCACACTGCCTGCCACCCTGCACAAGGCCAGGTTGAACCCTGAGTTCTAGACTTCACCTGAAGGCCAGCATGTCCTCAAGCATGTTGAAATGATCCCTCTGCTTATCTCAGAGCGGCCCGAGCTTCTTCCAAGCAGGACCGGTTTCTACCTGCCTCTGTCTACCCAACGTCTAACTCATGTCCGTTGACTCAGCCGCCAATTCTGCTTCACATTTTTAGGTCCCACCTAAAACTCTTGGGTGAAGTGGAGACATTGTCATTCCCCCTGGGGGGGGTGATTTTAGCTGGACTGCTTATTCCATGGTTTCATTTCCCTTCCCTTCCCACAGCACATTGTTCCTTCCTCCTTAACTTCATATGTGAGCCACACCAACTAAAATGCACTGTCCACTCTTCTGAATAACCACTGGCTCTCCCTTTGCTAGTCCAGTGCTAATCTCCCACAATGCTTTTCATCTTGGCCCTGCCCCTCCCCCCAACCCGGTACAGCCATTCGAGCCATTGCTCAGCTCAACTCTGCTCTGCTTGCCAAGTCTTTCAGGGTTTCTGACATTCATGGGGTTGAATTAGACACCCGCGTACTTAAACTGTCTGACTATCTATCCTGTGAAGCACGGACCAGCCCTTCACCCCAGACGCTCCTTGAAGTACAAGCTGACCCCATGAGTGACTAAGGCAGACTCCAGAAAATATTCTGTTGAATTTAGTCCCTAGAAACTCCTGGGTCTGAAGGACCAAGCAATGTTGGATGTGAATGGTTTAAAACAGAAATATCATAGACCACCAACTTGGGAGAAGCCTTGCACTCAGCTACCACACAGCCCAACCTGCAGAGGCTCATTCACCCCGGCCCACTGTCCATTACTCCTTTTCAGCAAGCTTTTCTTGTAACATTCTTTGAGGTTGCATGCCCCCACTGAAACGGAGAGTGACATAGCTTATGGTAAAGGGCGAACTGAAAAGCAGCGGTGTCATTATTGCTGTAAGTACCCACAAAAGCTGTCTATTATCACACACGGATGCAGCCGCAAACACACACTCATCACTAATAAACTCATTTATTTCCACATAAAGTTGCGCAACGTTGCACAATCTAGCTGCAGGCTGAGAAATGTCAGCAGTTTAGACCAAGAAATTTGTCAACAAAACCAATACATTTCACCAGCTTCAGCAAACCACAGTTTCAAAAATCATACCTTTCCCCACCCCACCCCCAAAAAAGGAAATTGTCACATGTCACCTTAAATAGAAAGCACGGTGTTCATGATGCCACAGATGAAGCAAACACCCAGTTGAGGTGACGAGGAAAGGAAATTTAGAAGTTACGAGGTGGGGAGCGGGGACAGCGCTATGTTGTCCGAGTACCTAGAATGTCGTTTAATCTAATAATGGGAGAGGTCCGTGAAAAATTAAAGTGCAGCAGCTTTGGGAGGCGGATTACTGGACAGAGTACTTTGTTGCACAAGCATAGGGGCCAGCCAGGGATCTCTAACCCCATCACTCAGGAGTCCGAGACAGGCAATTCCTGGCGACTCACTGGCCACCAGTCTATCCAAAACAGTACAGTCCATGTTCAATAGGAGACACTGTCTCCTGTGTCACAGAGCCCTGAGGCTTGAGTTAGAGACTGTGTCTGAGGGATAGGGAAATTATAAGAGTCAGAAGTGATGGACCGTTTTAAGGAAACTGCATTTCCAGACATAGGGAGGCAAATGTGCATGCGCACTTTTAGAGGGCTTATGGGAACAGTATGCACAGGACCGCCAAAAGCTCAGGTCAGACAAACTCCCCACATGAAAGAGGGGAGATGCGCATAAAGTCCCAGCCCTACACAAATGGTGACTGAGAGGAGAGGGAAAGTCGGTTTCTTTCTGCAGAGTGACGCCCGTTGTATCAGGCACAACCCAGGGCAGGTCTCATACCCAGGAGGAGGTGGCTAACGTACAAATAAAACTCCATGGTTCTTAATGGCTCAGCTCTTTCATTTTTTTTAAAGAGAGAAAAAGATCAAGAAGTTCAGGGAGGAGTTAGGATCTGGGGATAATAAATTAAAAATACATGAAATTCCCAAAGAATGAGTAAAAAAATAAAAGACTGTCTCACAAGATGGAAAGCAACTGAAGAAGACATGGGAAAGTTGAAATCTGACCTCCATACTTACATGTGCAAGTGCACACACAGGCACACAGAAGCACACACACACACACGCACACACACATACACACAGGGAGAGAGAGAAAGAGAGAGAGAGAGAGAGAGAGAGAGAGAGAGAAATTAAAAAGGGTAAAACTGACCTCGCTTATTAAAAACTGCTTAAGAAAACCTCAAATTGCTTTAATGTCCTGCTCAAATGTGTTATGACTAAACTGTATATGAGACACTGCGTTATTAATGCCACACAAACAGATGTGTGACGCTGACCTCACAGGCTAATGGGAGAGATGAGCCCAGGCCCAGTCCCTGACAATGTGAAGCGACAGGTTGTGCTACAGAGATATCCTGAGGAATTTTAAGCCTGGAGAAGAGACATCCCTACTTTGCCTCTGGCAGACTTTTTCACTCAGCTCAGCCTGTCTGCCTAATTTATTATTTTCACAACCATCACTATAGATCTTGAAAGGGAACACCTGAGACAATTTGAGGGGGAAGTCACACATGCAGAAAGATGTATAGATATTCATATATAACAAAGAAAAATTTCCACGACCGAAAGAGAAGCAAGGTCATTCCAGAGAAAGAAACCATGAAACGAAGCCAGAGGAGCTGGGACGTCCTAAGACTCTCTTTACTTATGGTGATGAGGATTCAGGAATGAACAGGGTGGGAGCCATGCTGGGCCCATCTGTGATGAGAACTGGGACCAGCGTCTCAGCTTGACTCTCTTCCTGGACAGTCGACTGACATCTTCTTTTTTGATTTATTCATGTCCCTTCTACAGCCTATTAATCTTGGGGATACTTAGGAGAAAAATCCCATCCTTACCACCCTTCCCAGGCTCACAATTTAGTTGGAGTACCAAGTCCAAACGATAGAAGCTGGTCATGGCTGTGAGGGTCCTGAACACTGAAGGCAAGAAGAGACAAGACAGAAGTTGTCTCTGAGAATAAGGTGTTTGGTCTATGTTCTGAGTAAAGGGTCAATCGGGGCGGGGGTGGGGGGGAGGATCTACAGAGGCCAATGCTAGCCACGTTTAGGAGACTCTAAAAACAATAGAATTAAGTCAATCAAATCTCAGGTCCTGTCAGAGATGAATTGAAACTGAAGTTGTTGAAGTGAGGTTAGGGAAGAAGCTTCAGCAGAATGAGAAGTCTAATAGGCTTGTGGTTCTCTAGAAAAGTCAGAGATTTGGGACATGTCCCGTTTGTCCCCAGTTTTAATAACAACCGCTCTGTGGAACTGCTCCATCAGGTGGAGGAAATGAATGAAGCCGACGTTCATATGTTGAAGCCAACAGCGTCTCCAAGAGCTAATGTTTCCATCAGAAGCATGAATAAAAGCACTTATTGCTAGTCAATACTTTCCAACAAATGCAAAAGACGACATCCAAAACCTAAGAGGAAATGCAGAATGGTTTTCCCAATGTGCTCAGCATCTGCTTCTCAGACTTACAGAGGGTTGAGCTACGTGACTGACAGAGCCTCATGTCTGTCAGAAGTACCCTCGGCTGCTGCTAGGACTATTTTATTCTAGACTGACTGTATCTACAACGGGAAGGGAAAGTAAAATTGAACAGTTTGATTCTCCAAAGGACGAGATGGAGAATGAATACAGTTTATAAATTTCCACGTTAAAGGAAATGAAAATCACTGGACACGAGCCTTATACATGGAAGCCAAGTGCTTTACCACTAATCCGCACTTCCTCACCTCCCCAACCTGGACTGGTTGGTTGGTTGGTTGGTTGGTTGATTGATTGATGATTGGTGTAATCATTTTGCTTCGAAACAGGTGCCCCTAAATTAATTGCTCACGCTGTCCTCATCTTCACGGTCTTCGTCCTTCAGGTTCTAGAGTAGCTGAGATTAAATACACAAACTGGCTTTACGGCACTCTCTCACCACCGCCCCACCTTGATGTCCTCTTCAGCAAAGTGCTGTAAAGTCCAAGCAGCACGGAAGACATTACAAAGCTGGAACCCCTCCTGTGCCCAGCTCTGCCACCAACTGACACATGGCATGGGAAAGCAAGCTTCCTCTCCAATTCTTCATCTGCAAAAGGCCAGTGTTAGAGCAGGAACATTTTCATCTCTCGCTAACCTAAAATTCCATCACAAGGGTGCCACTGGAAACTGAGTTAAATCACCCCAATCCCCAGTTATATTGCAATAGTTACATTTTAATAAATCCTGCTATCAACGTGTTTACGTGTCGTGTGTCTCGTTCGCATTAAATCAGAGCACAGACTGTGCCCCCTCAACAAATTGGGTCTTTAAAGCTTCCCAGATGTTTAGATTCCAAATAAACAGTAGTAGGCAGTTTGAAAATCACAGCAGAAAGCCATCACTGGCGGGGAGGAGCAGAGCTTCCTAAACCACAGGCTAGATAGAGCCAATCCTCATCAACTGCCCTGGGCCAGGCGGCCCCAGCCTAGACAGCACAGGGCAGTCTGCAGACCTCCGTGTGCACCCCAGGGCAATCATGGCTATGTGCAGTCTGAAGAGGTAGATAAGCTCAAGATATATGATCTGCTTTTCTGCCAAGGGCAATTTGCTTGACAGACCTCCTGCTTATAAAATCTAAGGCATTCTTTTCATTATTAAAAAGTTTGGGGCTTTGTAAGTGAACTGTATCTACAACGGGAAGGGAAAGTAAAATTGAACAATTTGATTCTCCAAAGGACAAGATGGAGAATGAGTACAGTTTATAAATTTCCACGTTAAAGGAAATGAAAATCACCGGGCACGAGTCTGGTCCCTCATGTGAGCATATGTGGGGATTTTGCACTTCAGGCATCATGATGATCTAACTTTTAAAGTGCACGTGTTTTAATGTTCTAAAAGATTTCAACACTGTTAGTCCTCCTGATCATCCAGCACCGAGATGAGGGGGAAGGGGGAGGGGAATATTTCTATTTTACAGGTTTGAGAGGCTTGCTTGACACTGTGGTTGACAAACATACATCAGGGAAATCCATCAGAGCTCAGCTTGGCGTAGCCGTTCTAAAGTGCTGCTCCAAGCTCCTTCCACCTCTCAACTTCAGATTCCTTTACTATTGGGTTTAAGGAACTCTGCTTACATTTACTACAGGGTGTCAGGATGATAATTTTCTCAAACCTCACCAATGATCCTAACAGGAATCAAAAGTAAAACAGAGCACTTTGTTGTTGATTGCTCTTAATTGATTTTAAAGTAATCTGGAAAATTGACAAATAGGTCACCTAATTTTCAAATGGGGGTGATAAAAGGGCAAATGCCAGTTAAAGCTATTTAAAAGATATGCTTGTAGCCGTTAAATTATAATGTGGCGTTGACACAAATCCAGGCTGAAAGACAGATCAAAATCAAAGCTTCTGCAGCAAGCTTTACCACAAAGTTACATATGCAAAAGTCACCACTTCACAATAAAAGGGCAACAAAAACATCATTCTATAATTGGCCTTAGGGAAATTTGCTAGGGAAATTAATTGAAATGATTTAGGTCATTAAATTGTATCTCTGCACTTCAGTTGAAATTAAACAGAGTGGGGCATTAAATGTCCTTTAGAAATAAAAACAGAGTAGGCCAAAGAAGGCCTGTCGGTATTTGGTCTGGGAGGAAGAGGAACTCGAATTCAATGGCAGAAATCACAAAGGGGAAGCATAAATAAAGCTGACCTTAATAAACATTGTTACTTTCATATACCGTAAGAATATGCCAGCAGCAATTTTGAAACACAATAAATTGAGGGAAATATGTGCATTGCATATGGCCAGGCGTACCAGGTGCAGAACTCATCATACTCAGGGTGAGAGAAAGATAAGAAAGTGAACCTACAGAAACAAGAGTGTACTCTATACGTGTGTGAGATCGTCAAAGCACAAGTCAATTAAAGCTATTTGTGAAACAGGAAGACTCCAACAGTCAAAACAATGAGCAGATACCTCAGCAAAGGAACTCGGATGGCTGACAGAAATGCACAGCCTTGCTAGTACTCTGCAGGTAAATTAAGATGATACAATACCTCAGCTTGATATGAGCAAGTGAACTCCAAACACTGTAATCCTGATAGGAGAGGAAGCGTCAGCTCTGTCAAAGGTGAGCTAAAGCTGCCTCCTGAGGAAAAAATCCACAGCGTGACCCAGACATCTACAGAGACTTCCTTTAGCACTGTTTGTAACAAAAGAAAAATGTGGACAAGGCACTCAGATGCCTAAAATCAGAGGTGGTTTAGGAAAATGAGGACCATAGTGAAGGTGAGTGTGATGCGTAGGGTGAGGACGAATTTTTATTAAACAAGGAAATAGTTTGGGGATGATGTTCCCTGCAAATAAAATCCAAAACTAAAAACCCACGCATGAGCTCAACGACGTGTTCAAATGCCTTAAAGAGTACACAAGGGAATGAGGTCAAAAGTGAAGGAACGGCTTCTTCATGGTGAGATTAGGATGGATTCTTTTTCTCCTGTGTCTTCACATTTTTGCGCCCTAAACATATTTTCTAAAAATGAAATGCACCAGATTTCGTAAGAGAAGGAGAATTAAAATATATGTATGCATTCATGTCTCTGTAAAAATCCTGTCAACCTGTCATCCATGACGCTTATCCTGGATTTTTTATTTTTCCAGGAGTGGGGCTGGAGTATACTAATCCATCAATTCCCCGTTAGCTATTTCCCTCATGACATTATGTGGCTTTTGGCCTGAAGATGCAAACTCCAGCAGCACAGCGAGAGGTAGGGGTCTGAAGTGCAGCCCTTAACCTTAGTAGACTGTTCTGTCCAGTTGCGAAGATGTCCTTAGATGAGTGGGATGACGCTGGTTTCCACACGATTGTTCCAAACCTATTACATATCAACACCATCAGTGCACACTCGCCAACAGCTTTTATAGGATGAAAGCGTACAGTGCCATTTCTATGTGGTTCCAAACAGTCAGTTGCGTGCTTGCAAAGGGTGAAGTAATTATGTTTCTATTACTCAAGTTTCAGTCCGAGTCGTCTGTGTCAATCACAGAGATGGGCTGTGCAGAACCAGCTGCAGCACCAAAGCCTTTCTTACCACTTTAGTTGATAAGAACTCCAATTTCTTACTTGAATTTAAAAACGATCAAGTCACTTTGGCAACTAACCTAGCTGAATGTTCTCCATCTTAACTTGGTGCTAAGGTATACATGTATGTTCGTTGTAAGGGGACTGGCACCCAGAGCTAGGAGTCTGAGGAGACAGCCCCACTCACCTTACCTCAGTCTACTCAGTGATATCACACACGGCAGAAACGTACCCAGAAATCTAAACCTTTCACAACCTTGCCAGTACAGCACAGCATAGAAATAAAACACCATTACAGGAACAAATCACTTCACCAATTAAATATACTTAGCAAGAGAACACTTAACAAGAGAGCAACATCAGACCTTTAGAGGGAAAGTGGGAAAATATCAGAGGAAAAAATAGTATTTACTAAAACCAAGCTGGGATGATGGTTAATATTGATTACCAGCTTGACAGTGACTAGACTCACCAAAAAGGATCTTTGACCAAACTGAGAAGCACCACACTTATAGGGTTACACCATCCCATGGGCTAGGGTCCTGGACTGAATTTGGAGAGAGAGAGCTGAGCTCTAGCATGCATCTCTCCCTGCCTCCTGACTGTGGGCCCAGTGTGGCCTCACATCCCTGCTACTGTGGTGTACCCACCTACCCACCTCGATAGACTGAACCTTCGAATTGTGAACCAAAACAAACCCTTTCTTCCTCTGAATTGATTTTGTCAGAGGGTTTTACTACAGAACAACACAAGTAACTAAGACAGTTGGGTAGAGTGAAATACACCTGAGTCCAAGCTACTCTGGAAGCTGAGGCAGGAGGAGGACTTGAGCTCAGGAGTTCAGGGTCAGTCTGGATAACCCAGTGAAAGCCATCTCAAAATCAAAAGAAGAATGAAACGAAACAGTCTGCTTTGGTAAAAAAAAATATAAATCCCGTGAGGCAAGTTTCTAGAAGGAATAGAATCTAATTTCTTAATGTTTTCACCCTGAATGGAGAAAACTGTGCTCACTTAGAGTTCAGACATCCAGGGAAGCGAGTCCAAATGTGTATGCATCCAAACCAATAGTTTTCATAATGGAAAAAATACACCACCTCCCTCCATGTGTGTCTGTGCCTGTGTAAAGCGTTCTCCCCCTGGGGATGGGACAATAACCACAGGTATTTATCGCCTTTTCTAGGTTCTTAAGAGCCTTAAAATTTGATCTCAGAGAATGTTAGAGTAACATAAACTTTTTGTGTAAAGTAAAAAAAAAACTAAAATAAAATAAATTACTGCCACACGATGTTACTCAATTTCCAGATGATTTGACAGCTAATCCCAGGGTAATATCTAGCTAGTTGAAACTTGGCAGTGTGAGGTGGTTTTGGCAGCCATAAGTGTGCAGCAGGCTGTTGTTTGACACAGGTAATTATACACCAGGCCGTGATCAGTCATTATCGTAGAATCTGACACGAACACACTGAATGTTACCTCTGAAGCCTAAGTACAACTGAGCTTCTATAATATTTTGTAGCAAAGTGAAAAATTAAATAAAAGGCCAACACTCTGCTAGAAGCTAGCACAACAGGGAAGTGGTGTGTGTTAAATAGAATAACAACAATACCGTGGTCACACGGCCAATGAGGGTGACAGGGGCCGGTTTCCTCTGTCCAGCTGGTACCTCCAAGAACACGTGGTATAGCCGTGTGTACCTCGGGCTGAGCAGTCAGTGAGGAGCTCGGGGGTCTGGCTGTGGCTCTGAAGCCCAGAGGAGAGCCTAGACAAGTCACTTAAATTATTCCTTTTTAATTTGTTTTGGAGGTAAATCAAACCCGGGTCTGCACGCATGTAAGCCATGTGCTCTACCACTGAGCTACATCTCCAGACTGGTCTGTCTCCTCAACTCAGAATCCTCTCTAGCTTACATCAAGAACAATGATGGTAGCGATAATGGTTGCTCTCAGTGGAGTGAAAGGCTGTGTGTCTGACAAAATGCTCATCACCAACTAATTTCTGTAGTGGTCATACATGACAGATATTAACTTCTGTTTTCCTTCTTATCCCGTGTGTGTGTGTGTGTGTGTGTGTGTGTGTGTGTGTGTGTGTGTGTGTGTGTGTTTGCGTGCACATTCGTGCATGTGTGTGTGTGGATATGCATGTGTGTATGCATATATGTGTATGTGTGTGCATGCATGTGTGTTTGCGTGTGCGTGTGGGTGACACATGTGCCATAGCATGCGTGTGAAGAACAGTGTAATCTTAGGGGTCAATTCTTACCCTCCACCCAGGACTCCCATGCACTGATGCGTACACCAGACTAGCTGGAGGAGAGCTTTCATGATTCTCCTGTCTCTACCCCCTGTCTTGCAATGGAGCACTGAGATGTCAGGCATGTTCTACCACATCCCTCTTGACACAGTTCCTGGGATCTAAACTCAGGTCTTACAGTCACAGGGCAAGCATTTTACTCTCTGAATGATGCCTAGGCTCCTGCTAATTTATACAGAAAAATGACTGAAGTTCATCAAACTTAATCAGTGCCAGAGGGCAAAACCAATGAATACTGCAGCTACCGGCCTGTCCTTACTAAGGTAGGCTGCATGGCCCAGAGGTCAGGTGATCATCATGTGACAACATAGCCACACTTTGTGGATGACCAGGAAGAGTTGCGGAGTGTCAAAGTGCTTGGGAATGACCAACATCTCCATCATTGTACGTGATAAATCACTCCTCAGCTGTTTCAACTGTAAAACAAACCTTACAAGTTCCGTAGAAAAGAACAAAATTGTAATTATGTAATTAATTTATGTAATTAACATCAGCACTGTCTCTGCTCTAATCAATCACCTCTGGGCATGTTATTACTTGAGTTTTTATTATTTAGTGTCTTATCATCTATGAGTTGATTTTTTTTTAAGTTGTAGAATCTTAGCATTTTCTGATCTCAACTAGAATTAAATGCTACAGCAAGTCACAATCCTGGTGTCCAGGTTGCCATGTGAGAGAGAAGTTCTCACAGCTTGCCCACTGAGTCCCCTGAGGCTGACCACTGAGCAGAACTGCCTTCTCACTAGAGAACGTGGCCTCAGTCAAATGAACTTACAAGCTGGACTGAAGGTCTGTGCCCATCTGGCTTGTGCAGCAAGCTATGTCTAATTTTTTAAAAATGTTTTAAATTATTTATTTTTATTTTGTCATGTGTGAGTGTGTTGCATACTCATATGTAAGAGTGTCCCATGCCTGTCTGTTGTGCATGGATACCAGACAAGGGCACCAGATCCTCTGGAGCAGAAATCATAGACAGTTGTAAGCTTCTAAGCAGGTGCTGGGAACCAAATCTGGGTCCTCTGTATCGGGGAGAAAGTTTTTGTAACCACTGAGCACTCTCTCCAGTGCCCCAACTTCTAACACTTTGGGGTTTGCTTTTGTTTTTTTGAGACAGGGTTTCTCTGTGTAGCCCTGGCTGCCCTGGAATTCCACTTGGTATGGTAGACCAGGCTGGCCTTGAGCTCAGAGATCTGCCTGCCTCTGCCTCCCGACTGGTGTGTTTAAAGGTATGTGCCGCTGCTGCCGGTCGACTTCTAACTTTTAAATTATGACATATTGATATCATAGCTACTAAAAGGCTGTATATTTGACATTCTATTCTGTGAGATTGGGGGCGCTTATTGATACTTGCAGAATCATGGTTTTTAATGGCAACAGAAACGGAGAGAGACTTGGGCAGCTGGGCTTGAGGTCTCCATGTGGTGCTTAGTGTGTCTACGAAGGGGGCTGGGGGGAAACTATGTTTCAACTCACAAGATGGCGATGTGCACTATAGCAGTCAGTAAGGGGAGCTTCAGCCTGGTCAGTGCCTAAGTATCACGGCTGTGTTCGGAACTACCATTTCAGTAAAGCAGCCAGTGGTAGCATCTCCTTCCTCCCCCCCCCCCCCCTCTGACCACCGTATTTTAACAGCTGCCATTGCTTTTGATGGAGTTGGAGGCATAATGAATGTCACGTTGCAAAGTTTGGAAGCCTAAAGGCTACACTGGGCCTCTTGTCATTAAAACAGCACCAAACATCCACAACTCAATCTGTTTCAAGTTCAAGTGATCTTATAAACCAACTCGACTCTACTCCCCGGAGCCCGTGATATCACTTGTTAGACCCGTCTCGTAAATCACTTGGTCAGCCTTAATCTCTGCTTGCACAATATTATTTAGCACCTCATATGTCCTGCTCCCTCTCTAGAGCCGTTCATTTATTAGGCATCGTCGCATCTGCGACGTCAGGGCTCCACTCCGATCCTCATTTATCACGCGGAGAGAAGAAACAGAAAAGACGCCTTTGCAGACACAGGTTCGAGCTGTACGTCTTTCGCTTGGTGCTCGGCTCTGTCGCTGTGCTAAAGATAATCTCTAAATGTTTTTCATGGTATAAAAATAATAATGAGAGGATAGGCGGAGGGCTTTGTGCAGAGAACACGGAGAAATAAAGGGGACGGCACAGAGAAGCGGGCGCTCGGCGACTGAAACACTGGCTGGACGCAGGCGGCACCAGCACCAGTGACGTTGATAAGAGGTCACGCTGTTGGACAAGCTGCAGGCAGCTCACTGAGCAGTCACTGAAACCGCGAGGAACTACAGATGGCTCTTCCCCCAGGTGTAACTGTGAAAGAAAACATGGAGACCTGGCTCACCGTGTCTCACCAGGCGTCCCACGACTCAGAGTCTAGATGTTTTATTTACGTGTTTTCCTTTTGATGCAACACTGTATTTTTCCTTATTTTCTCTCTCCGTGTCTGCACTTGTGTACACGCACACTTGTGTGTGGGCATGTGTGGGAGGGTCTGAGGACAACTTCAGGCACCAGGAGTCATCTTTTACGTTGAATGAGACAGTGGTCTCTTACTGTCTGCTGCTGTGTACCCCAGGTCAGCTGGCCTGGGAGCTGGGTTTCCCTGACTCCACCTCCCATCTATGGAAGTATTGGCATTCCAGTTGTGCTCTCCCACATCTGCTTTAGGTAGATGTTGGAGATCCCACTCTTGTGTGGGAAGTACTTTGCCCACCAGCCATCTCCTCAGCTGTGGTTTTTATATTTCACAAGACTTGATCTTTTCTGTTGCCTTCAAGGTCCAGGTTTGTTCCACAAAATCTTCCTGCCTTTGAGCCTCTGATTCTCTGCCAAATTGTTTTGTATTTGAGCCGCATCTTTCTTAACACACAGAGATGACATGGGACTAACCACCACAAAGCAGAGGACTGTCCAACAACAAAACAAGGTCAAATAAGATTGCATAGCCCCAAACACAGGGCTGGTTCACTAGCCCATGTCAACAGTCAGTTTCATGGTGTTTTTATATATAAGCCAATGAACAATTTTTAATTTAAACCCATATATATATATATATATATATATATATATATATATATATGCTGGATTACTATGTGCCACATACTAATGGCAAAGATTTCTTTACTACTGTCTTTTATGGATAGAGTTAAACCAACACCAGGGGCATTAAAAAAAAAGAAGAAGAAGAAAGATGAATAAAGAGTCTGGGAGATTACTCAGTGGTTAGAGCACTCTTTCCAGAGGACCTGAGTTTGGTTCTTAGCACCCATAACGTGTGACTCGAAACTGCCTGTAATTCCTGGGGGTTCAACAACTTCGAATCTCTGAACACAAACACAGGCATGCACGCATGTGCGAGTACACACACACACACACACACATACACACACACACATGTGCACACAGAATTTTCTCACACCAACAGACAGGTACACATAAAATTAAAATGAAAGATTAAAACGAGGGTTCCAGTTATTGTTGCCCAAGCAACTGCTTTGGCGGTACCTAATGTCCCATGTTAATCTGTTGGGAGTAACGCCTCACCATTTTTGAAAATTCATCCCTCTAGCCTCTGATGTCACAATCATCAATTCTCTGTAAGAAGCAGACCTCCTTCCACTCCCCCTGCGGAACCCTAATTTAATCATTATTTCTTGCCTGGGACTTCGAGAACTTCCTAACACTCTAATCCCACTGCAATCCACACTGTTGGTGATCTGGGTACCTGGTCAGATCTACCTTCCTTGGAGACCCCTTTCACCACTTTGTCTCAGGCAACACCTCCTCCACAATCACTCTGCGTTCCCTCATATCCATGCCTTTGCTTTCTCCCATCATGCCCTGTCAGATGTACCGCCATCCTTCAAGATCCATTTCCAGTATCATCTTCCCTGAAGTCGCCCTGCCCTTTCCAGCCAGAATGATGCTTCTAGCTTCCAGCTTCCTTGGATCAAACTGTCATTCATCATTTGCCACATGTGCACTCATGAAATCTTCTTGGGTTCCCTTGCAACATGGACCTGTCACATGATTGCCTGGGGCTCAACTGTGCAAACCACCTGGTGTGGGCATAGAAAGACACCCGTCGTGGGCTGGGGGAAAGAGCTTCTGATTTACGTCTGTTCATCAGAGGTGAATAAAACCAGGGCTTCTGTTTGACTGACATCTGTCCATTTCAAGATTATAAGAACTCAGAGGAGACCCCATGCTTTCTTAAGAGAGCCCTCACCTATAAAGATACCCTTTCATGGCACAAAAGCAGTCATAGAAAACCCACTAGGACAATTACTTCATCAGACGATTAAGTTATTGCCTATTGCTTAAAGCAGTGTTTTGGACTATACACTTTAATAAAATGCTATCGGAGAAATTATGTTCAGGGTCTAAGAAACAGAGATCACATAACAATATCGTTTAACTGCCTCTTCCTGCCATCACTCCAGCCTACATGTATTGGTTGGGTATTGTGAGCTGAACCCTATGTTTGTCCAGTATTTTTTTTTCTTTCACTCCTTTAGTATTAATGTGGCCTCAGAATGTGGAAGCAAACGCTGGTGCCCAGAGGCCCATGAGCGAGGCTCTGACTACTTCTAACTCCCAGCTGTGTTACCTCTTTCCATACGATGTCTTTACTCGTCTGTTTAAGATTTAAGGGACGGGGAGTCTGATTCATTTGTGCTTAGCTGGAAATGGGTACTCAAGGGACTAAAGCACGGGGATTATGAGTCCAATAGCATTATAAGCTACACAGTGAGGCCAGGTAACAAATAACATATATTCTATTATATATTATATATTATATAAACAAAGGAATTTTCAACTTGCTGGACATATATCAAAGGTCCACTATAGTTAAATATAGTTACTGAAATGCTGTATTTGGGTACATTTACCATGATCGCCATAAGCATAGCTGAAGCAAGTCAACAGAAATAGTTTGAAGTGGTATGTGCCACAAAGAATAATACAATAAGTGAAAAAATAAGAGGGTTACACTATATACCATATGGAATATTTACCCATTCATATTTCAACATGTTCAGTACTTGGCCCAAGAAATAGAATATTAACAGCAAAAACAAATAAAGGCACACAGACAACAAAGAAATAAGAAAAAGAAAGGGGGGAGGAAGTAAGGGAGCGAGGGTAGCAATTTCATGTTCAAGTAATATCAATAAGGAATAATTTATAGCCTTAAAGCTATTTTCAGAATATAGTAACAGTAAGCACAATATGTAAGTACATATACATATGTATATATACATATTGAGGGACATACACACACACACACACACACACACACACACACATATATATATATATATATATATATATGTATATATATATATATATATATATTACAGTCTCCCAAGTGCAAGAGAATCAGGAGTCTGCACGTGTTGGTATCTCTCCAAATGACTCTGATAAATATACTTAGCTCGCCTTTCTGCTTCAAAGGACCAGAGCAGGATGTGAGCAATGACTTTGGAGGGGATGAAGTTGAGTTCTTTAACAGGTGGGGTAGGGGATGGCTTAGAGAGAATAATGACTTCATCTTCTGCTGTCAGCCAGGATGGATGCTGAAACTGAGGATGATGGGAGCCAGGGAGACAAGGGACTGAACCGTGTCTATAATACAGGTGTGAGAGGATAGCGGTTAATATTAAGCTTGTGACTGTGGAGATCGGGGGAGAGAGCTGCTCAGAGAGACATTTCGGGCACATAATAAATTCCAGAGACTATATTGGTAGACGCCAGAAGACACGGTTTCCTAGAATTAAATCCCAACACTCATAAACTCTGGTATGTTCCCTTAGCCCACAAAGCAGGAATCAATCTCTCTGTATATTGTTGTCTCTCTCTGGGTATATCTCTCTGTCTCTGTGTCTGTCTCTGTCTGTGTCTGCCTTTCTGTCTCTGTCTTTCTCTATCTCTTTGTGTCTGTTTCTCTCTCCCTTATTTCTTCCCTCCTTCCTTGTATGTGTACACATACATATGTGTGTGTGCATGGTGTGTGTGTGTGTTGTGTTGTGTTTATTTGGTACTTCTCCCCAAGAAACCAAAGCTATAGCATGATACCAACAGCTTTATATCACATACACAAAGAACCATCTGTACCAACAGAGAAGTTTTAGAAATGTACTTTTTAAATTTTGTACCTTTTAGGTAGAATCCAAAGTGTAAGGTAGATTGTTCTGGAATCTTCATTCCAAGATGAGACACAGGGTACCTTGTTTCTATCAAGAGTTCAGAGAATTAAAACCAGTGGGACAGCCCATTTAGGTTTTTAGAGAGTGGAAAAGCTTTGCACCACACACATGCCATTCCTAACCTACAAAACGCAGCCATGCTGCCCTCTGGGTCTCTGCCCAGAAGCCAGCATACAGCGCCAAGACACGCAGCAAGCAGGCGGCTTAGAAGAGGATGAGACCACTAGATATATTTCCACATGTGAGCTGGGCCAAGCTTTCCAGTGAGACCTCCAGAGGCAAACAACTGGCTTGGTACCCACCGGCCATGCCACCTACAATAGCCCTAGTAGGGTTTCTTTCCATAAATGTGTTGTTGGCTTCTATTCGTGTTTTCTGGAGGAAAGCAGCATCACTCAAGTAATGTAAGTGACTCCAGTAAACTCAGTGAACAGACAGACAGAACAGCAGGTCAGGACCCACTGAACAGAAGCTGGATTCCAAAAAGAAAGAATCATGACGTTTCAATTAGCAATGAGAAGGGAAAATCAACTGCCTCGTTTCCTAAACTCTGACAAGCATTGACGTCTGGGGCCTGCAGGGCTAGCTCAGGCTGCAGGGATGGATGGCTCTGCAGTTACAAGCATCAGCTGCTCTAGCAGAGGACATGAGGTGGGTCATTGCCCAGCACCAACATCCGGCAACTCACAACCACCTATAATTCTAGCTCCATGGATCCAACATGCTCTTCTGGCCTCTACCAGCACCCACAGTCATATGCACACACATGCATATGGGCGCACACACTAATAAATCTTTTTGTGAAATAAAAAGAGCACTTACCATTCCCACCATGTTTTCAAATGCAAACATTGTTATTCTCTCCAGTTCTTTCATGAATCCTATTAGTAACTCACGGCCCAAACCTGTCAGACAGGCAGGCAGACAGGCAAACAGATGATAGATAGATAGATAGATAGATAGATAGATAGATAGATAGATAGTCCTTAAAACTAAAGACTTACAAATTTGGATGCTTATAGGTATGTATGCTTTGTGAAGGACACCTATGTATAATGGCATATGTGTGCAGTAGCATGCATGTGGCAGCATGTGTATGACAGTGTATATGACAGTGTGTGTATACACGTGATAGCATGTTTGTAACTGTGTGTAACAGCATGTGAATGACAGCATGTGCATATAACTGTGTATGGCAGAGTATGTAAATGGCAGCATATGTGTGGGTACCTGCATGTCTGACTCTGCAAGCATGGCAGTGACTGTATGTAATGTGTGTGAGATAGCATGTGTTCGTATGAGTATGTGCATGTGAATATGTTATCACTGATCAGGAGGCTAGCTGCCTTGGTGTGTGTCCTTGTTAGTCTGAGCTGTCAATTTGATGTGTCCTAGAATCACTATGAGAATCTCAACTTGGGGATTGCCCAGGTGAGATTGGCCTATAGCCATATGTGAAAGAAATCGTCTTACTTGTTGATTAATATGAAAGGGTTCATCCCACTGTGGCCAACACCATTCCCTTGGCAGGCATCCTGTGCTGTATAAGAAGGGCTTGAGACCCCATATGAACAACAATGCCAACCAACCAGAGCTTCCAGGGACTAAGCCACTCCCCAAAGACTATACATGGACTGACCCTGGGCTCCAACCTCATAGGTAGCAATGAATAGCCTAGTAAGAGCACCAGTGGAAGGGGAAGCCCTTGGTCCTGACAAGGCTGGATCCCCAGTGAACAAGATTCTTGGGGGGAGGGCAGAATGGGGGGAGGATTGGGAGAGGAACACTCATATAGAAGGGGAGGGGAAGGGGTTAGGGGGATGTTGGCAGGGAAACTGGAAAAGGGAATAACATTTGAAATGTAAATAAGAAATACCCAATTCAATAAAGATGAAAAAATAAATAAAAGTATAGGAACAGCAAAAAAAAAGAAAGAAGGAAAGAAAGAAAGAAAGGAAGAAAGAAAGAAGGAAGGAAAGAAAGAAAGAAAGAAGGAAAGAAAGAAAGATAGCTGATCATAAGCCTGGAGACAAACCAGCAAGCACAGCATTCCCCATGGTCCTACATCAGTCCCTGCTTGAATTCTTTGTTGTTTTTTTTTTTGTTGTTGTTGTTAAAGAAATACAACTTGTGTGTGTGTGTGTGTGTGTGTGTGTGTGTGTGTGTGATCTCATTGTATTTGAGTTATGTTTTTTAATTTTTATTTTTTAGATCTGTACCCAATTTGTTTTTTCCCTGCAAACTTGATGTGCCAGGGTGAGGGAATATACAAGGGGACCTTTACCCTCTCCAAGGAGAAGGGGAGGTGGAGGAGGGGCTTTGTGAGGAGGGGACCAGAAGGGGGAGCAGTGATCAGGAAGTAAAGTGAATAACTAAAAAAAAAAATGGGGTGCTGACCTGCTTGAATTCTTGCCTTGAATTCTTCAGTGTGGTACTGCGACCTGTAAGTAGAAACCAAATAGCCTTTTCCTCCACTAAGTTGCTTTTGCCCTGGTGTTTAACCCAGCAACAGAAAAGCAAAGCAGGGCAGGGCGGAGTCTATCCCTTTGAGCATCTGACTTGGAGCTTAGCAGAATCTTTCCCTGGCTGATGGAAGCTGGGCAAGTATGAGTGCCCTGTGCCAGCGTCCTCAGTGAGCTCATGAGACTTGGTCAGCAGATCACTCGGGCTCGTGGTCCTCCATGAGAAGATCATTACAATTTTAACCCAGACCCAGGCCAAGGGCACATGGAAAACATGCAAACTAGACCTGTAGTGGAAGTGAAGAAATACAAGTGAAAATCGGAAGAGGAGAGAGTCTCAAACCGTTATTATTACTCTCTCAGAGAGACGAGAAAACAAGGATATGCTCATTTTCAAAATCAGATAATGTAATAAAAAAGAAGCATTTCGAAAACAAGAAATGGCCCTTGAGTGTTTGAAACGCTGGTTATCACAGTGGGGACATAATATTCAAACAGAGAATGGGATAATAAGAAACAATGCCTCCCAGAAGAGAGACAAAAACACACCTAAGAGATAAGACAACCAAGTAATTAATTTGAGCGGTCCAGTGTGCGGTTGGTAGGACTTCCAAGGAGAACGAGGAAACTGGAATGGTTGGAACAGAACAGAAACAAATAACAAAGCCCTGCTATCTATCAGCAAACCCCAAACCCTGCATTTAGAATGAGGCAGAGGGGCAGAGGCTGGGACAAACTTACAGGCGGCTCTCAGAGTTTCTCAGAGGGCAGCTTTGACCACACAGTCAGGTCTCCTACTTCCACAAGATTGACCCCAGTGAGACCACGAGTGAATTTTTAATGTCCCTTCCAGAAAAAGGAAGTTTTTAAAAAAATTCCATTTTTGTTTTGCCCTCCAGTCTCAAGATTGAATTTTTCCTCCCTTCTTCCATTTCTTTTTTTTTAGTATAACCATATATTCATACACATATTTGTGTACGTAGATAAACACATATATGTATGTATATAATGTTGTTATATAATATATTACACATTATATAATATACAATATTATATATAAAATATAAGAGAAAACTTCAACCACGGCCACTCTGGACAGCTTTCCTCTCTTCTGCTTTTACTCTCTAATGTCCCTGTCACCCTGTCTTTCCCATGGGGATACTAGATGGCCCTTTCCAGAAGAACCATCCCAAACCATCAGCAAGATTTCCTGGACCCACAGGCCCATGACTCCTGTCCCTTTTCTAGCCTGTTTGAAGAGCTATTTTGTCACAAGATAAAGGACTTCGAGCATCTCTACCTTACCTGTGGCGAAATTGAACTAAGGTGCTGGGCATTTATTTTCAATACTATTTCACTAGGATACACAAAAACACACAAAGAACTTGGTCCAAATAATGGCACTTTGAAAAGTTACACAAAACATAAATAAAGGCTTCTTTAAAAAAAAAAACAGTTTTGCCAATCATTTAGAATATGAGCTTCATTTTTCTAGACTTTTTATAATTTGACAAAATAATTTTATCAGGTAGAGTTCTTCAACCAATGGATTTGTTACAGCCTGTGAACTCAGAGAGAGAGAGAGAGAGAGAGAGAGAGAGAGAGAGAGAGAGAGCCCCTGAATCTAACTTCACTCCTTTCTTCTTTGAGCTTAACCACTACACGAACTGCAAGCAGCCTGAAGACACTGCAGTTGGCAAGACCACGCCCCTACTAGAGCACAGGACAAATCATAGTCAGCTGCTATGAACACTCTGAAGCGGCCCCATACCCCACACCTGGGATTAAAACAAAAGCATGTTCTTACAGTATTTCTGTGTTTTGTTAAGAAGTCTTATACTCCATCCATTCAGCACCATCTGAATTGAGTTACACATATAGGGACTCATTCAAATGATGGCGAAACAATCTGAACCTTGTCCATTCACTTGTCTTTTGTTTCAGGTCCAGATGTTAATCTCTGGACTGAAGTTCACAGACAGGTTACCACAGACAGAGCCTTTCAGTGGCAGGAAGATCTCTTCTGATGCATTGGTCATGGAATTCCCCCAGTAAAATTAAAGCCAAAAATACATGTTTGTATTTGAGAAAATGTCTCAATCAGTATTTGCCACATGAACTGAGATTGGATCCCCTCCAGCCATGTGGTGACACCTGAGATCCTGGCACTCAGGAGGCAAAGACATAGGAATCACAGAGGCTCACCCGTCAGCCAGTCTTGCCAAAGAGCAAGCACTCAAGAAGTAAGGTGGGGAGCAATTGAAGAAGATCCACAATGTCAGTCTCTAGCATGCACATGTATGCGTACACATGTGCATATGCACCACTACATACGTGTAAGCACTCAAATGCACACACACACACACACACACACACACACACACACACACCAAACACCAAAATAAATGAGTAAACCCTAGTTCTCCTCCCTTTCTTGACAGTTTGTTCCTGGCTCTTCAAAGATGCTGGCTGCCTTTGCAGCAGTGACAGCAACTCTGGGGAACGTCTTACCCAGCCCGGATAGGGAATGGCTCCAGAGACACCACGAGAAGCTAGAGGCTTAGAACGAATGTCAAGGCAAACATAACGGGGAAGATATTAACTGAGGCTGATGGAAGGCTGCCCAAAATCCTTCTCCTGGCCAAATCAGAAAACAATTTGCAGGTATTTAAAATGATGACCAACCCCTTTCTCCTCCTAAACACTCAACTCAAGAAAGAAAACGTACAGTTACCCACAAGGAAAGGTGACAGTAGGCTTATGTAGGAAAAGATGAGGCCTGGGTTGTCTGTTGCCTGGGTCCAAAAGTGATGTCATCCTGAGAATGGCCAAGGTCATTGAGATCCTGAACTTGAAGAGAGGCTGCAGTGTGTGATTTTCTTCCAGACCCACACCAAAGCCCAAATAATTTGGGGAAAGTAGGTATCCATCTCCTTAAGTACGTTTTGGGAAACTCACGATAGGAGCCTGCCAGTAAATGTGTCCTCCCTCCTGGTATGGCTCCAGCCATTCACCCATTAGAAAACACCCTCGTACTACCAGAGGCTGTAGGCTTATTTCTGGGGTGCTCTCACCCCACAGTGTGCTTCTGTTCCACAGCACTTCACTTGAAAGACCACTGTCTACCTGAACGCTGACTATGCAAGGCAGCATGGGAAGGGAGGGAGGAGGAGGTCTGTCAGGAGGGTGCAGGGGAAAGGCAGGGTGAGGACAGGGAGTCGAGACAGCTTCATTGACTGAAGCTGTCTTGGAACTCTGACTAACCTGGATCACACCCCTGCATTGCGCCCCCATTCTTCAGATGAGAGGAATGAAACAAAGGCTGAGCAGGCAACTTCTACCAGGTCTCAAAGCCAGCAAGGATGAATCCTGATGGTAGGATGACGGAGTCCGTTCGCTTTGCCTCTCAGTACAACTAAAAGAAAATCCCGTCATCGACTCTGCTACCATCAGAGCGGTGAGGGTATAAAGCACACAGCCATCCAATCAAAGGCACCTAGTACATAGCACCTAGAGTCACTGCAATGCATAAAACAGACCTATTGCTAGTTCCGTGGACTGCAGAGGCCATTTAACTCTATCCCAGGCTAGACTGCACAGAAAACTCCAAGAGCTAGTTTCCTGGGCCTTCCCGAGCTACCTCATCTTCACTCTCCGATGATGCAAATAAATAGAATTGGGAGGGGGTATACCAAATATGGAAGAAAAAGAGCCATTGCCTTTAGCATTCAGCAATCAAAGGATTCACTTTGTTTTTCTCCTCAGCCCAAGTCTTGTACTGAGAGTGGAGTTACTTACAGGGAGTGTGCTGGCAAACTCAGCTTTCCTACAGGAAACGTGACACTTGTGACAAAGGTCTTGTGAAATCCACACTAGCTTTCTCACTCATGACTGCTGCTGGCTTGTGACCAAGGGAAGCCCCAGCCTCTCCGGAGTCTTCAGAGCTGCTGGGAAACCAATCTTCCAGGCCACTCCTCTTTGCTAGCCCTAAGCCAGAAAGATTCTACAGAAAGAAAGATGACAAAGGTCTTAGTACTTGAGGCTGCAAGGGGGCAGATGTCTAATTCCTCATAAGCCTGACTATAGTAAATTTGGATGGGAAGCCCTCAGATGCCCCAGGTATGCACAGTAATTAAAATAAATCATGGAACCAGTGGGCTGGCTCAGGGAGGAAAGGGATGTGCTTCCAAGTTAAAGACCTGAGTTTGGAGGAGTTAGAGAAAGGATTGAAGGAGCTGAAGGGGTTTGCAACCCCATAAGAACAACAATACCAAGAGCTTCCAGGGACTCAACCACTACCCAAAGACTATATACATGGACAGACCCATGGATCCAGCTACGTATGTAGCAGAGGATGGCCTTATTGGGCACCAATGGGAGGAGAAGCCCTTGGTCCTGCCAAGGCTGGATCCCCCAGTGTAGGGGAATATCAGGGCGGGGAGGGGGGAAGGGCTGGGTAGATGGGTGGGGGAAGACCCTCATAGAAAAAGGGAGGGGGGAGGAGATAGTGGGTTTATGGACGAGGAACCAGGAAAAGGGATAACATTCGAAATGTAAATGAAAAATATCCAATAAAAAGAAAAAGACCTGAGTTCAATTCCTGGAACCTACATGGAGAAAGGAGAGAACCAAATGACCTCTGACCTCTGCTAATGCTCTGTTGCCCGCACGCGCACACACACACACACACACACACACACACACACACACCCCACATATGCATACACATACACATACATGCAATGTAAAAAATGTATTTTTAAATAAACTCAAGTATGATGCTTTAGGGTGGGGACTATTTATCTGCAGGAACAGCATTTATCTTCCACCATTCTGACTCTTATACCCAAATTCCCTATAACTGGACAAACAGATTTACGGAAGAAGGCTACATAGCTATCATTACGTTTTTAGTGAGACCAGCAATTTCCCCCCAAAACTCTGAAAACTAATAATGCACAATTAAACTGACAAGCAATACCACACTGGGAAATTTTTGCATATTCCAATGTTAGATAACAATAAAAGACACGTTGCAGAGTATTGTGTGTCAAATGCTGCTTTTGTTCAAAAAAATACATTCATTTTTAGGATAGTTATGGGATTATAATTCAAAAAATATTAACAGTGGTTCTCTTTGGATGTCAGATTCATGTGTGGCTTGTGTGTGTTCCTGCTTTTAGATGTGTTAGACTTTGATCCACAGTGAACATGTGTTTAATTTTTTTTTGTTGTTGTTATTTTTTTTTTTGGAGTTGGGGACCGAACCCAGGGTCTTGCGCTTCCTAGGTAAGCGCTCTACCACTGAGCTAAATCCCCAGCCCCCATGTGTTTAATTTTACAATGTAGATTTTGTAAAAAGTTTGAATTTTCAAAATAATTTCAATATGCATTTGTAAATCTTAATTAATCTGTATTCTCCTCTTTGTCATTTGTCGTTACTCAGAAGGTCTTGTCAGCGCTAACAAATTGTATTTAGAACCTGCACGTGACAAGCTGGGCAGATGGTCACTGGGAGAAGTACTCCAAGTAGACTTGAGTTCAATCCCAAGCTACCACGACAAAAAGGGAAGGCAGGGGAATCCCAGGGTCATGCTGGCCTCCCAGTCTAGCCCAACTGGTTACCTCCAGGTTTGGTGGCAGGTCACACATCAAAAATAAATAAAGCAGTGTGCTGAGGAAGACATTGCATACCTAACATTGACCTCTGCATACCTAGCATTACATCATTACATTGACACAACATTGACCTCTGGCCTCCACACATGCACACATTCACGCATGCAAACACATGCAAACACATACACACATGCATACACATGCACACATACACACACATGCACACATAAACACATGCACATATACATACATATACATATACATACATGCACACATACACACATGCACACATGTACACATGCACACGTGAAAACACACACACACACATACACACACCTGTAGCCTAGGAATATCTTCCATGGACAACTCAGATCACCATTTCTGAGCCACACATCCTAGAGGCACAAATGTTAAACACATATGACCTTCAAAGAGATCCAGCTGTTTCTTGTATGAGCAAAGAGGGAAGACAGCTGGGTAACTGAGAAGAGACTCAAGCATCACTATAGAGCAGCAAGCCCTCTGCTGCAGTACAAGGATGCTGCCCTCTGCTGCAGTACAAGGATGCTGCCCTCTGCTGCAGTACAAGGATGCTGCCCTCTGCTGCAGTACAAGGATGCTGCCCTCTTCTTTGGTACAGGGATGCTGCCACTCGGCTACCTCAAACCCTGATGCTCTGCAGCCAGTGAGGTTGGAGCAAGGTTCCCATCTCATGTCTCACACAGCTTTGTCTTGAAAGGAATCTCGAGGAGCTTACAAAGGTCTTTCTATGATTCCTTGCTGAAGGTAAACATGATCAAATCAAAAAGGGTAAGCTGCCCTGTGTGTAGCCTGCTGCTGATATGGGGGATTTGGAAAATGGAGGAGGGGGGGGGCTTCAGGTACAGAAAGTGTCTGCCCTACTGCTGTCAACCTTCGAAATTGAAATATATGACGCCCAAGCAAATTTGAATCACAGATAAACAATAGTTTTAGTATAAGTATGATCCAAATAACACATGGGATACTTTCATACAGAGACACACAGAAACACAAAGAAAGAGGAGGGGGAGGCAAGGGAGGGGGAAGGAGAAAGAGAGGGAGACAGATCAAGATCATTTGTTCTAGGCATACAGCTCTAATCTTCAGAAAACATGGCTGACTAATCTACCTACATTAACACTTCACCATATTATCTCATGCAAGTCAGACTATGTGCAGACTGAGGAGGGTAGGTTGTGTGTGGTGGGGGGGGGGAGGAAGGTAAGGAGATACATAGGGGAGGATAGACAGGGAGAGTAGATACAGGTTTGGGAAGCCTGGGCCTGAGGATGGCACCTTTATGAGCTAGAGGATGCTTTGCATAGAAAACGAAGCCATGATCTCTAGAAAGCCCACTGCTCTCTTGTTAGAAAACTAGATCTTTCTAATGTTGCTTTTTTTAATATTGGTCAAGCTAATATCACCCCAAAGTATAAAATGGAGAGACTTGGGAAGGTTCCAGATCGCACTGTGCGTGTGTGCACACAGCCAAGGGATGTGCTGAATTCCCAGGATACACTGTGTGCATGCACACAGCCAAGGGACGTGCTAAATGGCAAAGGGTAAACCTCCAAGTGTCGCTGCTAGGGTTGAAGTAAGTGTTGGTCTGTTCCACGGAGCCTTCCCTGCAGCAGGAATTTCAGCACTTCATCTGAGCAGCTGGAGCCTTACCAAATTGTTTTCCAGAAAAGGAAAGGGGGCACTGAAAAATAAAATAATACTCTAAAAAAAAAAACTTAATGAAAAAGAGACACGTGGTGATAGCGGGATCCATGTGACACCAGATGAATGAGAGGTGGGGAAAGTGCCCATCCTCCTCCAGATGTTCCTCCAAGGCTGCAGAGCTCGCTTTGACTTCCCCGCACATGGTCAGCGTGCAAGGCAGGCTCTGACAAGCAACTGAGCAACATGGCGGAAAGGAAAGCATTTTTAAGTTGTCTACCAAGGGCCACCAAAAGAATGTTCTAGCAATAGAGTTGTGGCCCATCTTAAACACATCTTTTACCATAAAAAATATAAATTACTATGCTTGTAGTGGGTTGTGTGTGTGTGTGTGTGTGTGTGTGTGTGTGTGTGTGTGGTGTGTGGTATATGTGGTGTATATGTGTGTAGTGTATATGGGTGTGTGTGTGTGTGGTGTGGTGTGGTGTGTATGATGTATATGTGTTTGTGTATATGTGTGTGTGTGTGTGGTGTGATGTGTATATGCAGGCACGTGTGCATTCATGCACAGGTACACACATGTGCACAGTTCATATAAGTGTGTGCAGGCATGTAGAAGCCATAGGACAACCTCAGATATCATTCCTCAAGATACTGCCCGGTAAACTTGGCAGATAAAATGCCAACCGTATTTACTAAGTTGTTCAGAAAGCACAGGTGCTAAGGGCTCAGCAGACAGTGCACTCGGGATCCGGCTGACGCGCTGTTGGTCCCATTCTCGCTTACATGCTGTAAATAAGAAAGGGAGGGAGACCCCGTCCATACATGTCTTCTTCCCCATATGCAGGCTCACAACCACTTTGCCTTCAGGCCAAGCTTCCTTCCAGTCAAGCTGGCGAGTTGAATTGAACTTCCCTTGGAATTCCCTTTCCTGGAGACCCTGGAGAGCTACCATTAGGGACAACTCAGGAATGGTCCTGTAAGCCATGAGCAAACAGTGTCCCCATCATGTTCCTCACCTCAGGCACCCATTCCCTGGTTTTCATTCAGAGAAGAGTCAGCTGAAAGGAATGGGGTGAGACCCCCAAAGCAAAAATGTTGGAGTGAAGAAGGTACCCACCCTCCAAATGTCTTCCTCAGTGGTGGTCTTTATTGTCTCACCCTTGCCAGGAAGGGGAGTTAGCGCAAAATGAAATCAGTCTCCCGCCATGTCTGGGGTGGCCAGAGGGAACCTTAACACACCACACACACACACACACACACACACACACCACAGCACATGCCCGCCATTTACTTCACTTTATGTCTCCCTACTTTCCAACTGGGCAGCAGCCACATCTGCCTCCCTTCCGCTTTCTCAGTCTTTGCTGGTGGAGAAGAACTGGTGGTTGGAGGTTAGAGGTGGCTCTGCGCAGTGGTTTCCAACACTGTGAAGCCCAGACTCAGCTCTTCCCCTCTGTAACAGCAAGAGTCTGCAGCTGGCAGCTGAGCTTGTCCCACAGTTAGGGACTACTGGGAACACTGAGGGTCTGTCCATGCCTAAGGCTGGCTGTGGAGATTATTAAGGGTCAAGTTCATGCCATCTACTTGCTAGACCTTATCTTTGTAACATCAGCTAGTTTACTACATATCACAGGTTCTGATAATGTCATTTGAACAAGCACTAATATAATATTTCATCATATATATGTATGATATATATATATATGGCTCTCTCATTCTGGTAGTCTCACACTGAAACCCCCTACACAACTACTCATTGTGGGCTATAGTCCCAGTTGTAAAACCAGTTCACAATGAGAGGTTATTATCCTCTGAAAGTGTGGTGATGTTTCCATGTAGAAACAAAGTTGTCATTCTTCGAAATCGGTGCCCAACAGCATTCTTAAGAACTCAATTTGTGAACTCAAGTCAAAACAAATTAATATAGGTTCTCCTTTTTACTTCCTCTTTTGAACAATTTTATGATTGAAAAAAAAAAGAGAGACACTTTACCACAGTGGAAAATACCTCATTTTTCCATTAAAAGCCATTCTTCTGCTTTAAACAGCTATCCCAGCCATTTGTCTGCCCAGTCAGTTAAAAGGAGCCTTTCTGGGGAGAGGAGGGCAAGGTCTCAGTCAAGAACTAAAAAATAGGGATCCCCGAAGGCTTTACCTATTTGCAGTATCCAGCTCAGCAGTACAGGATAGGGGGCAGTTAGAGAGTGAGAACAACTGCATACAGCCCCTCAGCTGCCTCCACCACAGATTGGGGGGGGGGGGTAGTACCCTCCACATCCACAGCCAGAAGCAGTAGGTGAGATAGGCCATGGAGAAGTCAGTGGGCACAGGCTCTAGAGTGCCACTGCTTCACATACCACTTCATGTCACCAAAAAGAAAGATCACATAGCTTCAGCACTTAGTCAAAACTTGGCTTTAAAAGCAGCAGAAGAAACCCAAATTCCTGGTGACAGGAAGACCTGTGTTGAACTGGTTGGAAGTTGGAAATTTTAAAGCCAGTGGTTTCCATCACTTCTAATTAAACATCGACTTCTCAGCTAGAAGGTAGGCTCGAGGTGCTAGAGAATTCAGTGGACGTGCTACTGAATGTAAGCAAATGGCCAGAAGCTTTGCCCTCTGGCTAATGTTTCCATTTTGAGTGGGAATCATAGTGTCATCCAAGGGGACATGAGAAGCCAGGAATCCTTCCCAACTGATCCCAGCTCACTAATCCTACTCTCAAAAGCTAAGATTTCCTTTGTTCCCCCCTTTTGCTCATCCTTCCAGTAGGCTTGTATCTTTCCAAGGCCTCTAATATCCTTCATCATCCACAAATGGTGAAAGGGTGTCATCCAAGCATCCTCGACAGTTGAACTATGAACATGGAAAAGTGCCTTATGGGTAAAATGTTCAGAGCCCATGATCTTCTCTGCAGAGGTGAGAAGGAGAAGTGGTCCAGAAGTCTGAGTTATTTAATTAATAGGCATCAGGGGGGATTACTGGGGATCTAGGAGTGTGGTTTGTTGGTACAGCTCTTTCAACTAGCATGACATACTGCACACTGCCATCACAGAAAAGCCAATTGCCAAAACCACACACACACACACACACACACACACACACACACACACACACATATATAGGCACCACTTCCCACAAGAAACTAATTAAATCTCATTCCACCCATCCCTGTTAGAGGATGTGATACCAAACAGAAAATTTCTCCTTAAAAGAGAATTTAAAATAAAAATTAAAAAAAAAAACCACACAACTTGGGGGCTTGCCTTCATGACTGATGGTCACATAATCCCCTGGGAACTTGGATTTGATTGAATATTTTTCCTTTTTTTTTTCACAAATAAATTGCAACTCCTGAGATTGTAGGGTTATGACAGGAATACAGCAGAGTGGTGCTAT
Organism: Rattus norvegicus; assembly: GCF_021556685.1. Taxonomy (NCBI): domain Eukaryota; kingdom Metazoa; phylum Chordata; class Mammalia; order Rodentia; family Muridae; genus Rattus; species Rattus norvegicus. The sequence goes on from NC_141546.1 coordinate 98,719,475, forward strand.
CGCAAATATTGGGCAAAGCTACTCATGAAATTGCATCTTGTGAAATGTCACAACTGTATACAGTTGTGCCCAAGCCCTCTTGATGTGTCCAAGAAGGCATTCCCTCTGTTCCTTGCAGCTGACACTAGAAAAGGGTTTAAGGTATTCAATGGGGCAGCGTTCAACTCAGCAGCTCCCATCGTCCCATGGTGCATGTAGCATGCCAAAGCCCATATCCAACAAACTACCGTGTGGTGCATTCCAAGTCCCTGAAGTGAAGTCATTGCAAATGCCTACAAATGGCTTTGATATCTGACCAAAGCATCCTCAAACAATGTCTTCCCATTCCTACCACCATTGAACTCTTCCCATGTTTGCCTTTGTGCCAACCCCATTCAGTGCCAGTGGTTGCTGGGACTACGCCTTCTGGCCCATCAGTTTATAATGCAATTACCAGGCTCCAGACACAGTTGCATGGGTGTTAACCCAGGATGTTGAGTTAAAGGGCAGTGCTGCTGGACCCACCTTCTCTGAGGCGCAAGGTGGTTGGAGTTTCCACATCAAGAGGGCGTTTACCACTTGCTGCCAGTTGAAGTTCCAGGGTCACCAACAGAAGGTGGCACCAGCCAGATTCCTTCCACTCAGCACCGTATCATTTCACCGCAGGCAGGCACAGCAGAGTGTACCTGAGAATGTGTGGGGACCCCGCAGGCTTTTCCAAGCTGAAGTGTTTGGTGCAGTGAAGAGAATAGGTGGGGAAGAGTTTCCCATCTGTGAGATGATGTCTGAGGTGATGGCAGGCTGCTCCATGAGGGGAAGGGAGCGGAGAGGAGACACTGGGCTCTTTGTTCTTGGTATCACTGGTCCTAAGACTTATGAAAATGAGGCTTGGCTCCTCTGTGTGAGATGCCTGATGAGTTGACATTGCAGAAGTATCACAGTAAGAAGTAGAAGGATGGTGTAGCTTGAAAGGAAAAAAAATAGAAAAATAGAAGTCACTTCTGTATATAACAGTAGCTCAAGAGAAACTCGAAGTTGGATATTTCCAAGACTGGATACTAGATAAAAATGGACAGACAGAATTCAAATAATGAAAAGTATCTTTGGAGAAAGTTTATCTCATTGTCCCTGTGTGAGATGATAACAGTTCTCCAGGAAAAAGAAAACGCAATGAGTCATGTTGGCATCTGTGACGTGAGGATATGTGGCTGAGGGAGCATTCGGTGTTTCCATCATTTCGGATGAAGCCATTGGCATGGCCTGGAATTCCGAGTGCCTGCAATAAACTGAGATGCTCTCACAAGGAGAGGAGAAACCTAAGAATCACAAGCCCCGGAGGACCCCCAAGAGCAAGGATCTGTGCAACTCTGATGGCTGACACCTTTGCCAGGGTCTAACGAGAAAGCCTTTCTAAGCTGTAGCTTTTCAAAATAAAATCCTACTTCCTTCCAAGTTTACATCGTTCCTTGCTCAGCAAAACTTGTCTTAGCATGAAGACTATTAAAGCAATTTATGCAGAATAGGTTCACAGAGGGGGTACCTCAAGAGAGGAGAGAGGGAAAGAACCAGAGGGAGCAGGAGGGAGAGAGGAAAAGAGAGACCTCCATGGGTGGGCACACACACACAATTAAAAATTAAAATCAATGGAAGGAATGAGAAAGCTATGATAATACAGGAATCACTGAAACACAGTCAGCAAAACTAAGGGAAAATACATCTACTTTCTCAAAAATTTAATTTTTAAAAAAGTGAATTCCTTAAACTCATTCCTTCAGCTCTTTAAAATTCTTTCATAAAATAAAACCACCTCATTCATCAAGGTTGTTATTTTATGCACAATGAAGCACTTTCAAAGATCTTGGGATTTCTGTGGACCCTTCTCAAGGAAAAGCACCACCCTGTGCAGAACTGATCATTCATAGAAACTTGGCAAACCACGGTGGGGAAAGCTAACATGTGAACAGATAGGACTTAGGGACTGGGGAGGAAGACATGGGAAGGAATTTCAGAATGCTTTGTGACAATTCCTTTCCAGATAAAATCCTCTTCAAAGCATCCTGGCAACCCAATTCCCAGCTTGGGTAACAGTACGGTTCGTATTAAGTGGATTTTTAATGAGGAGACAGACTTTCCCAGGTTTACCTGTATGTGACACTTGCTTCAAAATATTGTTTCAAGGTTAGCTTTTAAAATTAAACTTTGGGGGAGGGACTCACCAAGTCCTACCTATAGATGAGGAATTATTGGTAATTGATGCTGCTGAAGGAGGAACAGTTTCCTTCTGATAAGGATCCTGATTGGCTGTCCACATTATAATGACTGGCCCTGACCCATGAACATACCTGCAGCACCAATGGACCCTGAGTTTAAAAAAAAAATCCATGAAGTTGAATGGGAAAAGTACTAATGGTATAGGAGTTGGAGGAGAGGGAGTGGGGGTAGATTTAACCAAAATGATAAAGGGCTGGAGAGATGGCTTTCCTTTCCAGTTAATATATCCGTGTGTAAATAAATGTGCGTGCATGGGGGTCAAAGACCCACACTCTAATGCCTTTCTTGGAAGGGTTCCATCTTGATTTTTGAGACGAGGTCTCTCACTGACTTGGGCCTCACTGATTAGCCAGCCAGGTTGACTGACCAGCCAACGCTGAAGATCCGCTTGTCTTCACGCCCCCAGGGCAAGAATTCCAACAGTGCCCCAGGATTGGTGCCATTGGAGACGAGAGTTTTGGAGACTCTGAACTCAAGTCCACCAGCTGCTGCAGCAAGCGCTTCGCCAACCTGACCATCCCTCAGCCCAGTTCCTACTGACCATCCCCCAGCCCAGTTCCTACTGACCATCCCCCAGCCCGGTTCCTACTGATCTTTGAAGGGGATAATTTAAAAACTGCCGTGCCAGTCTCTTCTTGCTTCTACGGTATTCCAATAAGAAATTTGTCAGTGTTCTATTTGTTTATCCCTTATAGGTAAGAGGCTTCTGTCACTTAGCATTTGTTTTACTGTCTGCAGCTTTCGACTGGGATTGCGACTTGTTTGACTTGGTGTCCCTGGGTCTCTCTTCTCTGGCTTTCACCTGGTTTCTGAAATTAGTGGCTTTTTGTCAGGTGGGAGATGTTGTTGCTGGTTCTTCATTAGTTCTTTTCTGATCTTCATGTCTTTCCTCTCTTCAGTGTTTGTAGTGTTTGCCTTCAGTGTCTATGGGGTATATCTGCAGTGTCTGCAGTGTCCACACTGTCTGTGGTGTCTGATGACAGTGTCTACAATGTCTGCCATGTCTTCAGTGTCCTGGTGTTTGCCTGCAGTGTCTGCAATGTGAGATTGCAGTGTCCGCCACATCTACAGTGTCTACAGTGTCTGCTGTCAGTGTCTACAGTGTGTATCTGCAGTGCCTACAGTGTCTGCCTACACTGTATGCAGTGTGAGTCTGCAGTGTCTGCCATGTCTGCAGCATCTGCAGTGTTTACAGTGTCTATTTGCCATGCCTACAGTGTCTGCCTGCAGTGTCTGCCTGCAGTGTCTACTATGTCTGCAGTGTCCGGTGTCTATTTGCAGTGTCTGCAGTGTCTGCCTTCAGTGTCTGCAGTGTGAGTCTGTAGTATCTGCCATGTCTGCAGTGTCTGCAGTATCCACAGTGTCTGTTTGCAGTGTCTGTTTGCAGTGTCTGCCTGCAGTGTCTGCCGTGTCTACAGTGTCTGCAGTATCCACAGTGTCTGTTTGCAGTGTCTGCCTGCAGTGTCTGCCTGCAGTGTCTGCCGTGTCTACAGTGTCTGCAGTGTCCACAGTGTCTGTTTGCAGTGTCTGCTGTGTCTACAGTGTCTGCAGTGTCCACAGTGTCTACAGTGTCTGCCGTGTCTACAGTGTCTGTTTGCAGTGTCTGCCGTGTCTACAGTGTCTGCAGTGTCCACAGTGTCTGCTTGCAGTGTCTGCTGTGTCTGCAGTGTCTGCAGTGTCCACAGTGTCTGTTTGCAGTGTCTGCTGTGTCTACAGTGTCTGCAGTGTCCACAGTGCCCGTTTGCAGAGCCTGCCGTGTCTGTCTGCAGTGTCTGTAGTGTTTATTTGCAGTGTTTGCAGTGTCAGCCTGCAGTGTTTGCATTCCTGGTGGCTCACTCACTAACTCTTGTTATATTTTCAAGGCTCAGATGCACTAGTCAGGTCCTCTTTTCTCTTTTTGTTTACATTAGGTAATTTCCATTCTTCTGTCTTCAATTTACCAGGCATTTCACCTCTGTCCCTTCCCCATCCTGCTCTTTAGCCTAACCATTAAGTATCTTATTTTAATTAATCGTATTTCAGTTTGAAATTCTTCATTTCTATTTTTCTTTTGTTCTGAGGCTTTGTACTTCCTGGCTAAGGCTATTTCTATAATTTGTAATTTTAGTAAAGTTTTATTTTTAACAAAGTATTTTTTTCTTTTTTTTTTTTTTGGAGCTGGGGACCGAACCCAGGGCCTTGTGCTTGCTAGGCAAGCGCTCTACCACTGAGCTAAATCCCCAACCCAACAAAGTATTTTTATGACAACTGATTTAAAATCTTTGCTAAATCATCAGCTTGATATTAGTGCCTAGTTTTTATTTCTTAATATATAGAGTCTTGTGATGCACAGCCCAGACTTGCCTTGAACTCACTGCATTCAGTCCTTCTGCATGCCCATGATCTTCCACACCTGGCTATGTTTGTATCAACTATCTTTCTGTTTTCAATTTGAGATCTTCTTGTTTCTTAGTTTAATGAGAGGTTTTCACTGGCAAAAAAAAAAAAAAAAAAAAAAAAAAAAGGCCAGCTTGAGTACAATATCATTTAACTCAGGATCTTATCCAAACCTTTTTTAACTGGTTTCTTCTAACACAGGCCTAACAGGCGAAAGAAGAGTGTCTGTTACTCCTCACAGATGAAAAAATAGAAGTATAGGTCCCCACGGGCACCACCAGCACATGGGAGGAGTCAGAGAGCTCCCCATTACTGCTGGACACAGTGCGAGTTACTTCTCTTCTAATGACCATTGCTAATACCAAGGAAGGAGGTTGGGCACCCACATAGGGCAGCAACAGTCTCTAGTCTTCACTAGGCCTCCTCTAACACCACCCACCTGTGGCTATGGCTGCACACCAAGACTACCCACAGAGCTTCTACTGAGACAGAAGAGGGAGGTGGCAACAGGAGGAAAGCCCTCACTATAACTCAGTGGGGAATGGAAGTCCCATCTCCTAACAGATGTCACCCATATCAACCCAGGGAAGCTAAGTAACGCACCCCATTCTAGCTTCTGATGGGCAGAAACCCAGGTTCCCTGCTTGGCCTTTGCTGGTATGAGGGGAGTTGGAATCAAGTTTTCTTGGTGTTGCTGGGTAATTAGTCAAATTTTTCTGCCTTGCTAGTCTGTGACTTCAGGTTCTTAAGTTTTGAGGGAGCGGTCTACTCCTCTCGCCATGTCCCTATGACCAGTGTTAGGAGGTCTAAGCCTGGCATATGTGAAGCAAAAAGATGTGGAGAGCTTGCTGTCCTCATGTTCCATTGGCCTCAGATCATCCTGACTTCTCTGTACCCAAGCTTCAAAGCCCCCATTCGTGCTGTGTATTTTGTTCAGAGTTTTCGTGTGTTCGGTTTCATTGTTGTGATAAACATGGTAACCAAAGACAACTAGGGGAAGAAAGGCTTTATGGTTACAGGCACGGTCTATTGCTAAGCGAAGTCAGAGCAGGAACTCGAGCAGGGTAAGAACCTAGAGGAAGGAGCTGATGCAGGGGCCATGGAGGGGTGCTGCTTACTGACTCGCTCCTCATGCTTGCTCAGTCTGCTTTCTTATATATTCCAAGACCACCTGCCCAACGATGCCGCCATGCAGGACTAACTGGGCCCTCCTATACCAATCCCTAACTTAAGAAACACGCCACAGGCTTGCCCACAGGACAGTCTGATTAGACCATTTCCTTAACTGAGGTTCCCTTTTCCTAATGACTCCAGCTTTCATCAAGTTAATTAAAGATATAAATATACAAACAAACAAAAACTAGCCAGCATGGTGTTTAATCGCACTTAGCAGGAAGAATAGAGGTGTGTATATCAACTATATCTTCCCCCCAAAACAAAGTGCATATAAATAAGTACTGATAGGTAATTAACTTCATTAATCAATACTGAATCAGTAATATTTTCCATAGTGGTAAGTCCCCATAATTCTGACCATCCTAAACTATGGCTGAAAATCTATCTTAGTCAGGGTTACTATTGACCAAAGAAACTTGGAGAGGGAAGGGTTTATTTGGCCTACACCTCCACGGCACTGTCATTGAAGGAAGTCAGGGCAGGAACTCACACAGGGCAGGAATCTGGAGTCAGGAGCTGATGCAGAGACCATGGAGAGGCTTTGCTTACTGGCTTGCTCCCACGGCTTGCTCAGCCTGCTTCTTACATTACCTGGGACTATCAGCACACAAATAGCACCACCCACAATGGGCTAGGCCCTTCTCCATCAATCACTAATCAAGAAAATGCGTTACAGCCGGATCTTACTGAGGCGTTTTCTCAGTTGAGGTCCCCTCCTTTCAGATAACTCTAGCTGGTGCTGAGTCAACATAAAACTAGACAGGACAGTTACCAAAACTTGCAGTGCAATCTTCCAAAACTTCAACTAACCACAGTCAGCATACAGTCATGAGGACAAAAAAAAAATCATAAACTGAAACGTATATTGTGATTTTGTCATGTAAAAACTACACATGAAACACCCACAAAATAATCAAACATAGGTAAGTAGATGAATGGATGGACAGATGATCATAAATGAATGTATAAATGATTTTAATTGTGCATTTTAAAACCACCTATAAGCATGCACTATCCTTGCAATATAAATTATATATATTACACTTTCATATATTATGTTAATACATTATATATATTACACTTCCATATATTATATTTTATATATATATTTATATGTTACACTTCCGTAACACTTTTGCAGTTCCATGTGCCTATAACATGTACTATAGACACTGCGACCTCTTGTTCCTTTCAAAGTCCCTTAGGTTGGAGAGCATCGGAGGGCTTGCTGTGTAACCATGAGGATCCAAGTTCAGATCCCTAGCACCCACATAGAGTCTGGATGCCATGCTAAGTAACCACACCCCCAGAGCTGATGACCAAGATAGGAGATACTGGGTGCTCAGAAGCCAATCAGTTTTGCCAAACTTGTGAGTTCCACCTTCAATGAGAGATCCTAAAGAATAGTAGAAAGAACAATAAAGGAAAATACATGACCTCTAGCCTAAATACACACACATGCACATACACACACACAGACACAAACACACACACACACACAGACACAAACACACAGACACATACATATATATACACACACACACAGACACAAACACACAGATATATACATATATACACACACACACATAGGCACACATACATACACACAAATACACATACACATACACACACATGCTCATGCTCAGAGAGAGAGAGAGAGAAGCAATGGTGCAGGAATAGGAATATGCCCAAACATACATATGAAACACACACACACACACACACACACACACACACACACACACACACACACAGAGGCAATAGTGCAGTTACATGAACACATGCACATGCACACACATACCACATCTTGAGTTTGTTTCATAATTGTCCAATTTTCCTTTAAGACAGAAAAAGATGTTGCCCCCTTCTCTCAACCCTTGTCATGTCCATCACTCCAGAACGTGGCCCCAAAATAATTCTGCCTATGATCTTATCCCAACTCCTCTGTGGCAGAGACCTCCACATGTCACTGCTCCCCTCTCCTGACTGGTTTCACCTGTGCCAGCACCAGCAGAATAATGCGAAACCAAGGACGATGGGGAAGGCCTTGCCAGCTGAGGGGAATAAACACCGCACTCATCCGAATTGAGGTCTCTTTGGATCTAAATATTCTTGTTAGAGGAAGGATCTTGATAAAAGCAGAGCATCTTCCCCAAAGCCCCAAACAGTTCGCCATTTTGCTCAACTGAACTGACTGCAGCAATCAAGGAAGGTCACTGGAACCTTGGCTACCCAAGCAAGCATGGGCCACCTAGGTTCACCAGAGCAGTGTTCCGTGGGTCCTTCATCTTCTGACAATGTCCTTCTTACACATATCACCTCCCCACCAACCCCACCCAACCCCTGCGTGCATCAACTTGCTGTATAGGCAAACTCTGTGGGCACTTCCTGCTTAAAGGACAAGCACTGACACTTCTGAGGGCAGAGAGTGGTGCTGAGGATGGGACTCAGGATCTTATGAGCACTTCCCAGATGCTCTAACATGGAGCCATGCATCCTCCGCCCTCTCAAGGTCGAGAAAGATACAGGACAAGGATGTGGCACCTCCCATATGTCATTGGATGGGTGAATGGTTTGCTCTTCTCCTCTCAGCAACTCACTGAAACTAACTAGCAACGGAGTAACAGCCAGAAGCCACAGATAACTGACAGCTGACTTAAGTCTCAGACTTCCACTTTAAGTTGGCAAAACGTGCGTTTCTGTTCGACAGCCCAGTGGTGGCTCAGCAATTCGAGACACAGAATCTCTTTCATTTCCACATTGCCTGGCTTCCCAGAAACCACGCTCAGATCTCTGAGCCACAACAAAGAGATGCACACTGAGCAAGTCAATCCCCTTTGTCTCCACGGGAGCGTGAGCGTTTTCAATATGACATTTCCACAACGTCTGCACCTAAGGAAAAAGAAGAACGTTTTAAAGGCTGTATGCTTTCCGCTGAAAATAGTTACCTCTTAAATATCTGCGTTCATGAACACAAAAAATGAGCAGGAAAACTGCAGCCTTCACCTCAAGAGCCGGAACATTCGTCATCTGGGATTAGCATGATGTGGAACAATGAGCCAGGCCAGGGAACTTGATAAAGGTGTGTGGGTCTGAGACCCTGGCACCCAGGAACCAACCTGAGTTAGTAGGCGTCTCCCTGTTCCTTATTAGAGTCCCGGCCCAGAACATGTGACACACTCCCCTCGTCATTGATGTAGCACAGAACAGAGTTCTCTGTTCTAATGAGGTATCTAGATGCCCTGAGGGTTTATCCAATGAGCATCCCTTCCCGGACTCTCCTTTCTGCAAAAAGTATTTAATCTCTGCTCCACCCTAAGGTGCTTTGCACACATTTTCCATCATGAGCAATCAGTAAACTGGAGCCAAGGACTGTCTCCTCCATTAAGGACCTCACTGGGGAGCGTGGAAAAGGTCTTTGCCTACAGAGCCACAGCCTAAGTCTCCCACAGAAGGCCCCCCTATGCTTCCAGACAACCACTGCTAAACTAAGGACAATTGCAAACGACCTAAGCCAGAGTTCCCCATTCCCTGGCCCAGGCTCATTGTCATCAACAGCCCACAGCCCCCAACTCTGTTCCCAGCTCCCCAAGACCCAGCAGCATATGGATGTCCAGGAGTTTGGGAGGCCTAGGCCCCAGCCTCGTCGCTGGCCTATGGACCTCTGCCCCTCCGTTCCTGACTCCATTGTGCAATTTTCCAGAGGCGACTGGATCCCCAGGAGTCAGGGAGCCCAGCTTAGGTCTCCCCTCCCCAACTGAGCAGTTCGCTTGAGCCCAGCACCTGACAGCAATGGTGGTGCAGAATAAATGCAGCCTAGCACACAGCAGGGCAAAATGCAGACCCACAACATGACATACAGGAAACCTACTCCCATCAGTGTTCCAGCACCTAGAAGACTTCCTAGAATATTACATGCTCAGCAAATGTTAATGGGGATGGGGAAAGAGAGGGAGGGGAAAGAGGGAAGGGAGTGGGAAAAAGGCTTACATACCTAGAAAATTCCACACTGATAAGTAAGAAACTCTTGGCTGTTGGCAGGTAAGTAACTGAGACACGGACCTAATAAATTAAAAAATCAGGGCCTTGCTCTGTGTGTTTCTCTAAAGCAAGCTCACAATGGACACATAGTCCTTCCATTAAAACAAAGTTTAAAAGGCCCAGGGAGATGGCTCAGTGGTGAGGCACTTTCTGAATCTTGTCAGCTCAATCAGTAGACAAGATCCCATTTTGCTTATTAAATTCTTGTATTAAAAAAATGTTAAATGGCTATTTCTTTTTTTTTAAAGCTCCCCTCCCCCAAGAATACAGTGGTTTTGGGGTTTTTGCTTTTTTCTTAGATTCATTTATTTTAGCTGCATTGATGTTCTGCCCGCATGTCTGAGTGAGGGTGTCAGATCCTCTGGAACTGAGGTAACAGACAGTTGTGAGTCGTCCTGTGGAAGCTGGGAATTGTGGGTCCTGTGGAAGAGCAGCCAGTGCTCTTAATTCCTGAGCCATCCACCCAGCCCCCGGGTGGTTGTTCCTAAGTGCAGTAATATGGGTGATCTTGTTTGGGGGTTTAGGGAGCAGTTGTTTGCTTCTTCTAATGCTTCTTTTTTGTTAATGTTCCAATTATGATAGACATGAGTAAAGGTTTCATTGAAGGGAGCTAGATGCATATCTAAGCCATTTTGAGGTAGTACTTTGTGTGGAGCGATGAGTCAAAGACTTCTTCCTCTGGCTTCCCACAGAAATGTCATGCTCTGCAGGTCCCGTTCTCAGCAGCCCTCGATGCCTAGAGAAAGATAACCCAAGTGGCCCTGAGGTTATCACACAGTTTAAATTCGAGTTTGGTCTCCTACTAAGTCATAAATAGAAGCCCCAGAGAACCGAACTTCCAAAGTAACCCAGTCATGAGAAAGTTCACACTTTATAATACTTCCCAGTCACATCGAGATGGTAGTTAGGGGAGCGGCAGCGATTGGCGATTATGAGCACTTACTGGTCCTCCAGAGAACCCAAGTTCAGTTCTCAGCACTCACTTCCGACAGCTCCCAGCCGCCTATAACTCCAACTCCAGGGGATCCACAGACACTGGGATACATGTGGCACACACACACACACACACACACACACACACACACACACACACACACAAATACAAGAAGTAAAGATTAATCTTCAAGATAAAAAGTACTTTAGTCTGTTAAGTGTAAAACTCAATGTTTTACTTAAGAGCTCAGAAACAGAATCAGAAAGCCTCAGATTAAAATCTCATTGCCCCTCTGCCTTCTGTGGGTATCTGTCATATTGTGACTGTCAACCTTAAGTTTCACACATACATGATACCCGCGCCAAAGCGACTAAGGAGAACTAAGTCATATAAAAGAATCCTCGGCACACAGATGCTTTCAATGAATGCTAGAGTGGTGTGTCTATTAGGTAACACTATCTTGGTATCATAATGGCATCATTAAACTCAGTGACGTTAAGTGGCATTTACAGAAAGTCATATGGATGTAAGAAAAAAAAATCTGAAAACATCTGGGAGTCAGTCTCCTAACTGGGTAGAAGTTCATGGGTAGTATAGCTAGATATGGCTTCCTAATCCATGCTTCAAAGGTGAAACTTTTAGGATTCTGTCTGTGCAGTTGGAATAGAACCCAAGGTGAAGTAGGCTTCTCTGGATCGCAGAACCTCAAATGGCAGCTTGACGAAGACCTCTCATTTCTCTGGCAGTATCTTGAGTAGCCTCAGACAGGAGGATGATCATCTCGGTAAAGACGATGAGAAAAACCACAGGAGCTATCAGCCCCTTCCTTCTAGAGTGTTTTGGACCCACACCTGTCCGAGTCACTTCCTGCCATTGAATGAGTCACCTCCACAGATTAGTTCCTGTAACTGTAACTGTACCTCAGAAGTTCAGGAAATTCTTGAAGCTCTTCTCCAGGGCTGGCTCTGCCTTGCAGTACATGCTCTGCAAACTCATCAAGAGACGTCATGGGGGATGGCTGTTCCCGGCAAGCTTTGTTTTTCAGATTTATAAAACAGACTCTCCTGGCAAAGTCTTATTAACACTTCTTTTTTTTTTTTTTCACAAAAGGTGACACAGAGGGTTTTTTTTTCCCAAAATAAATCTGACTTTTCTAGATGCTTAGACCAAAAGTTATGAACCACCCTAGTCACCTATTGACACTAAAGATACCACACAATGAAGTGAGGCTACATCTTACTGAGTTTTTTCTTTTTATTTAATCTTTGCAACTTCTCTCTATGTGTATAGTAGACCATGATCACAGCCACCCCTTAATCTATTCTGCAATTCTATCTAAGTCCCCTCAACACATCTCCCTCTTAATCCCATGTCTGTTCAGCTTTTAAATAGAATTCACTGAATCCCATTAGTGTTGCCAGCATGCACATGGATGTGGGGTCGTCCACCAGGATGTGGACAAATGACTCTCCCTCCTCTGTCAATCAACAATTGTGGATACTACCTCAATTAAGGCATTTGGGAAACTATAATGCAGTTAAAAGGGAGTGGAGCCCCGTCATGTTAAAATGCTGACTAGCTTGAGCTTGTGCAGGTCTAGGGCCAATGACCACAGCTGCTGTGAGTTGATGTGTGTGGTAGCCATGTCTCATCCAGAGGACAGGATTTCCTACTGCACCCCTCCTCATCCTCCTGCTCTTACGTTCTTTCCACTCCATCTTCCAAGGTTCTCTGAACCTTGGGGAAAGGGAGGATGTTACAGATGTCTCATACAGAGCTGAGCACTCCACAGTCACTTATTCGCAGGACTTTTGCCAGTTATGAGTCGATGCACAAACCACTGTACACTAAAATACAGAAGCTTCTCTAATCCAAGTCGACAGCAGCACTGAGCTACAGCTGTTAATGTAAATATTTAGAAGGCAATTGGCATGATCGTTTAGCAAAACATCTACAGTAGGGTCTGTAACTTTTACTTTTTCAAACCTTATTTTTAATGATGGTTCTTAAATGTTTTAACCTCCCTTTTAGCCCACCACCCATCAGAGGTAATGGAAAAGAAAAAATATGGGGAAAGTGGACTGTATAGAAATGGTTCTTTGGAACATTGTCTGTGTTGTCTGGAAATCGGCAGTTCAGTTCACAGGTTAAGAGTGGTACCTGGATCCACTGGCCAACACTTCACTGATACTCTAGCAGCCCAGTTTGCTAGAGTCAGGATAGCCAACACAAATCAGCAGTGTTGGTACTACCTAACAGAGACAGCCAGGCCTCAGCAGCACAAGTCAGCAGGGGGAACCACGGGAATGCCAGGAGAAGTTCTCAGCTGTGCCTTGCTTAGCTAAGCAAAGATCAGCAAAGGTACAAGACCAACAAGCATTGCACAGCTCTATAAGCAAACCAAGCTCAGCCACTGTTACTGTCCTCTGAGTCCTATTTATATCCCCGCAAACATCATGTGTCCTTCTCAGCATGTGCGTCTGTCTCAGCTGACATCACTCTGCCAATCAGCCTGAATCTTCTGAAATGGTGAGAAACTGAAATGACCAGAATTATTTTGGTGCATTTCACTCTATAGAGTCCTGACAAATGGAGTTCAACTATGCAATGTAAGGCGGACCAATATATGAATGTTGCTAGCAAAGAATCCTTCATCACGTGTCCTTTCACATGCTTGCTTTAGCAGAACATTCTTTGTCTGCTGTCACCTGTGTCTGCTTCAGTGAACTGCTCCTTCAGGAGTCTGCCTTAGCCTTTCACCTGTGTCCACTTCAGGAAAACATTCCTTCATGTGTTTGCCCCAGCAAAACACCATCTAATGAAACTGACTCTCCAAAGAAACCTTAAAGTTTCCACTTCAAGGGTTCCTCTAGGGCCTTTAGCCTCCATAGCCATCAGTCCTTGGCCAGATTTATAGTGTCAGACATGAATTCCCTCCCGTGGAGCAGGCCTCAAGTCTAATCATCCATCCTTAAGAGGATAAAGTCTCTTAAGACAACATGTTTACATCCTTCCTTATCCCCAACCTGATTCTCCTCTTTCACTTTCTCCCTTGACTCTGTTCCTCTCAGCCAGAAAAACACAAGCAGCTCAGCTGCCCTCTGAGAGGCAAACTGATGCTCCATGGGTGGCATTTGTACTGTCTTTCACCAACCAGCAAAGGCTAAGGGACTGGCCAGCACTGTCTGGTGTAGCTGTGACACTTTTGCATCTGAGTCACATGACATCTTTGCACTCCAACCAAGTATATATTTGAGTAAAAATGTAAAACCTATATTTCCACAGAAACCTGTCAATGGAGTTCTTCTGAGCTAGTTTTCAGCTAAATACAAGTAAAGTGTATTCTATGGGCTTGCAAGAAACCTAGTCACTATTTATAATTTTGTTTCTATAGAAAAAAAATGCATTGATAGTTCCAAAAGAACAACTTGCAAATAGAATTTAGAGTAAAATCCATTTGCAAATTGAGGGCTGACTATATTATATCTCTGCCTTGTTCTTAGCTATAAAATTGGTCTATCATATTTCTACTTTTGGTTAGTGAGCATTAGAATAAATATGCATCTATTACTAAGTGTTCTTTGATTAATCTGGTCAGTGTTTAATAAACACTATGGAGTAGACAGACATATTGGCATAGGCTATAGGCACACTCTTCCCAAGTAATTGCTTAAACATTTCATTTGTTTTCTGGCTCTGAATCCATAGGACCCTATTTAGGAAAACCTGACATTAGGAAATCCAAACTTAGAAACCAGATACATTCAGAGGTTCTGAGTCAGATTACAAAATAATTTTTCATTTTGGAAATTTAATAGTGACTCATTCCGTTCATTTAAGAGTAATAAAATATTATCATGGCACGATGAAAAGGGGGGGAAAGAGCAGAATTTAAGAATAGAATCAAGACAGGTTCTATTTGTAGCCATGAGCCTTCCTTCTTGAAGCACCATAACTCACCCCTACCCACATTGGGATTTATTCTGGTGGCCTTAAAATTCTCCCTCTACCAAGAAGCACAACAAAAGACCATTTGAGAAGGAAGCAGATGTATCTTTGGAGCTTAACACCCCTGGCTCAAATCTGACAGTAAAAATTTACAGCCCTTAAAAATATACTACACTGTGGTGGCTGTGACTGGGAGGCCTCTTCCCCAGTAGAGGGGCAGGATTGCTAAAAGGTTAGTGGCCAAAGGGGACTGCGGGGAGGAAATAGACAGCTTTTTCACTGCAGGGAAATGAGTCTACAGATTATCAGTGGATGATATAATCAAAATCTCATATACCAGTATGCAAGTTTTATTATACTACTGAGGAAAACAGCTCATTTATATTGGATTTCCTGTCTCCTCCCTCTTAATAAGAAGAATCACGTACCTATGAGTCATTACTATCTGTGTGGACCAGACAAGGCATTTTCTTATGACAATACACACAGAAAACTTTTGAAGATGACAAGTTTAGGTAATTGTGTATCTCCTAATTTATTGACATGAACATAAAAGGATGGGTCTCTGTGTTTTTCTCATTTCTTACGTTTCTTGAAAATAGCTCTGACTATTACCAGTAGGCACAAATCTTTGCTTAATAGCAACATTCAAAACTTAATAAATATGGGAAAGGCCCTGAGGGAATAGACTGTAATAAAGACAGATAGAATTCATATTTCAAAAGTAGGCAGCAGCCAACAGATCCGCTCCCCTTTTTTATTTCTGTAATAAAATGCTCTGTATTTGTAGTAATTTCTTTCCTTGTTATTTCTCTCATCTTAAGTAAGGGCCATAAATGCTTCAACGAAACAGAGAGTGGACTGGACTAGTAGTTAGTGTCTCTGACATCTTTTCATGAAGCACTACTTAATAAAGGGAGTAATACTGTTTTCATGGGAAGGTTCAATTAGTTTTCTAGGAGGGACATACACAAAAATATTCTTTGGAATATTCCATCCATCCACTAGTCTCATTAAATATCCAGTCCCCGGGAGCTACTCTGAAATCAATAAAGGGGGAATGATACTGGCTGGAGCTAGGAGACAAAATAATTTGGGGCATCTTTTGTTGTATAACCACCAAAGCAAAATTAAAATTCTGACCCAGGCTTCTGAGCGCTGCAAAAACTGTCAGTCGTCAACTGATCATAAACCCCTTCAAACAATTCCACCTTTTTTCCAACCTGACACTGTGAAGGCCCATAATGAAGCCCTGTGTATAAGAGAGATGGCCATATTCTAGACAGCCCTTAGCCATGAACTCTGCTCAGTGTTCAGAGAAGGTCCAACGGGTCTTTCCCTCAGCACCGGGGTTTCTGGTTCATTGGGTTTTGGGGTATCTTGCTTGCATAATCTAGGGAGCTGGCCAGTGCTGACACAAAGAGTGAAGTTTAAGAAACTTGCTGGCGATTGAACCATTGTTTCCCCAGTCCTCTGGTCTGCTAATTACCGCAGGAAAGACATGTGGATAAAACATAGATAAAACCAGAAACATGATACCAAATGAAATAAGCGGTTGATCGCTGGAGAACATGGGAAAACTGTCAGTCCGTGTGACACATGAGAAGATTATAAACTTACTGAACATGATGGAATCCAGATCGGGTCAAACAACTTCTTCCTGGTTAAGTCCCAACTCTTGTAGCAGAAGATCCATCTTCAAACTGAACAATGTTATCAGTGAACCAGCAGAGGGAGAGAGAAAAAAAAAATCTACAAAGCAGATTCTTCCATTTGGGCTCTGTATCCGTGCTATTGTCAACACCAGCTGCCTGGGCATTACCTTCCTTTAAGTTGCTAACACCCGTTGTGAAATGGGAACTTGGATTTCATAAGCCTGAGTGAATTTTGCTTGAGAAGACCTCTTTGGGAGGCCAAGTGAATCAGCGCACACATGGGATGACTTCTTTCATATATGTGCTTCTCCATCACTTTATGCAGAAATTGGTCCAACGCCTTGGACCAAATTCACCACAGGCTCTTCCAGAACTGGATCCCCTGGGAAGGCATCATCTAGAGCACGTGTTCATTTGAGGGTAACTTCTTTCCCTTTGGGATGGTCCGAACTCTTCTAACTGCCTTGGTCATGCGTGTAAGTGCAGTAAGTGTACCCTGAAGGAAATTGCCTCAGCTCCTGTCTTTTCCTAATGAATGCAATTATCCACGACTATAGCATACGAATTATTAATTCTCCCGAATAGGGTGCATTCTCTGTCTCTGGAACAAAGCCGCTCGGAGATCTGGTAAAGCTCATCCCAAATTTAATTTGAAGGTTCGTCTTGAGGAAAGACAAAGCTGGCATTGTGTTATGCTGATTTAAAACAAGTCTACCCTGAGGATTCTCTTCATCCTTATCTGCAGTAATAGACTCTGAGAGGGGGTGGTGGGGCTGGAAATATCCAGTGCTGGAAAATATCTTTCTCAGAAACTACAGCAGACGGGTCACAACACTTTTAAACAATGATAGTAACATTTATTATATCAAAGCCATTTTATGTTTTATTTGGAACGCTGGCGCCTTTTTTTTCTTAAAGTTCCCATAACACGACAGTAATTACAGCCATCAAGATGTTCCCTAAAAAATAGCACTCCAGGGCCCCAGATGCTGCTACTCTGCTGTCCCTCTTGCTGGAGTTCAGATTGTGCATGTGACATCATGGGCTAGTTTATTTTAAAAGTGCTTTAAGAATGTAATGATACTAACTGTAGACAGGGGAAATTAATGGGAGTGTTGCTGGCCTGCAAATTCCATTTATAAAACACTCACGCTGCTCAGAAAGAGAGTGCTCTCTTGTTAGCAGAGCTTCGGAATACAATTTGGAGGATGTATTAAATAAACTCTGTGCTAAAGTCATTTTCAGCTGTGTGTACACAGCTCCCTCTCCTTCACCACGGCTCGGAGCACGACTTTGCCCCAAAAGGATCCAAGATTCTGCAGACATGGAGGTGCATGTTCCCTGCAAAAATGGCCTCAGCTGGGGGCAAAGAAAGGTTAAGTGGTAAAGTTGGTGTCAGGCCAACAAACACATCCACAGTTTGTAAAACAAAGAGAAATCCGAGAAGGCCCACAAGTGCCTGCACCCACGCACCCAGCCACAGTGCCTTGATGGCAGACTAACTGAGTTGAAGGGCTTCAGAAGACTTCCTGCTTCAGGGGTAGAGCATGGTAGCCAGCCATGACTGACAGGCTGCCCTTCCTAGTCGCTGTATATCTTAGAATAGATTAGATATCCCTATGCAGCGACCACCTTTCTCCTCATATCTCACTTCAGCAAACACAATATAACCTTCTCAGGGTCTCCATGTTTGGGATTGGAACCATCAGCTCAGAGGACAACTGGCTTTTTCATCCTGTGACATCATCAAGTTGCTACCAAAGTTTCAAAAGAAATGCAAAATGCAGGTCAAATTTCCATCAGGAGGGTGACTGCAGAAAGCAGTGTGGTCTCTGTGCTTCGGAGAGCTACACGGAAGGATTCCGAAGGCTCACACCATAAACAGAGGAGGAATACAGGGGCACAGGAGGTGGCTTGTGTGAGAAAGTGCTTGCCTCATAAGCTTGAGGGCCTGCACTCTGTTCTCCAACACCCACATACAAAAGTCAGGCATGGCCCTGTGTGTAACCCAGAGCTGGGAGGGAGAGACAGAAGGACTCCTAGGGTCTGCCTCCAGCTTTCTGCCCTGCTGGCTTCTGCCCTGACTTCTCCTCGGGGATAGACTATCAATCACATGGAATCATAATAAACCCTTTCTGCCCCAACTTGCCTTGGATCGTCAATAACAGGAACTCTAAGACAGTGTGTGTACTACAGCATCACACACCGCCCCATAAATAGATGTTATTTTACCTGTTATTTTAAAAAATAAATTAAAATTTTAAAAATAGGGGAAACAACAAACCCAGAAATACAGGTTCTCTACACAGTCAGACATTGATTATTAAGAGTATTTTACACCAATCTAATGAGATAGGATTTATGCCCCAAAGACATCCACCTGCCTCACGACATCATGGGCTTCTACCACAGGCAGGAGGAGGTCCATGCCATAACACAGACCACAGGAGTTTGAGCTACATATTAAAATGATTAGCTCTGGGACTTGGGGGGTAAATGTGTATCTTCTTCAGGGGAATCGAGATTATTTTGTCTCATTTGCAATAGCCAGCGACAGTTGTAATTTGGTAAAAGGAGAAATAAGGACAGTCTGAGTGTGTGTATATCAAAGGGACAGTCATGAGTAAAAATTTATTTCTAGTAGTAGAAAAAGAACATCGCACATGGCCATCGCTGGGCCTCTGGCTATAGGCTACCATCATACCATATACTCCCTTCACTACTAGATTCAAGAGATCCCATTAAGCAAGTTCAGACACTGTATCTAAAACTTCATCTATTTAAAGGTTGTAGTGTGTGTGGTAGACATGTGTGTATGCATGTTTTTGCATGTATTAGGACACACACCCATGTGTGGGGGTCCAAAGTTGATGTCGGATATCTTCAGTCAGTCTTCTACCTATCCACTGAGTCAGAGTGTCGAAAGCCCTGTGCTCATCTAGGTGTCTACTCACCAGCCAGCTCGTTCAAGGCTCCCTCTGTCCCTGCTTTCCAAGGTTAGAATTAAAACTGAGATCTGAACTCCCGTCCTTGGGCTTCTTCAGCAAACATTTAACCTCTCAGCCACCTTCCTGACTCTTAAAAACCTCATCTAATTGGCAACTGTTTGAGACACATAGCACCAGAACCTAAAGTCACCAGAAGATCTTGGTAACAGACTCGTAGCTAGAGTCCTGGTTGCTTGGTTCCCTGATGGGTGAGTGGGCTACTTAGAGTGTAGATGAGACACTGGCTTTCACGGGACTGAGCTAAAAAACTTAAGGTCATTTTATTTGTGAGTTTTACATTGTAAATAACGAGGATTTGGCTCAGTTAGGACAAGATGGTAGCTTCCATTTCTACCCTGGCAACAGGTCCTGAAATGGTTATTAAAACCATAAAAAAGAAAGAGATGCAACGACCCAGAGCCAAACATTAGATGGAGCTTGAGAGTCTTGTGGAAGAGCTGGGGGAAGGATTGAGGGACCCATAGAGGGTAGAGATGCCACAGGAAAACCAACAGAGCCAACTAACCTAGACCCTTGAGGGCTCCCAGAGACAGAACCACCAACCAAAGAGATAACATGGCCACCTACCCCGTCCTGCCCCACACATATGTATCAGAAGTGCAGCTTGGTCTTCATTAGAGTCCCCAACAACTTGAACTGTGGCTGCCCTTGAATTTGTTGCCTGCCTTTTGGATCCTGTTCCCCTAATGGGCTGACTTGTCTGGCCTCAGAGTGAGATATGTCTAGTCCTGCAGTGCCTGATTTGAGGATGAGGGGAATACCTAGGGGTGGCTCCCCCTTCTCAGAGGAGAAGGGAAGGAGGAGTTGGGGGAGGAGCTGCAAAAGGTAGGGACTGGAGGGAGAGAGAGTACTGATATTACGATGTAAAGTCAATAAATAAATTAATTGAGTTAAAAGAAAGCATGAGAAATAAGTTAGAGGCAGAAGGAGAAACAAACAATGAACGGATAAAAACTATGTCTTCTATATAAAACTATGTCAACTTTTAAAATAATCTTTACAGTTATGTCCTCTGCCCTCTATAACAATCTTACAAGACAAATATTATCAGCGCTGTTTTGGAAACAAAGGATCCAAAAGAGCCCTGCTAGAATAAAAGGGAAATAAATCCATCTAACCTGACACGCCGCTGTGCACCAGCATTAACCTTAGCCTTCCCTGTATGGCATGCACACAAACATGTGCATACCTACCTGTAAATGTTCCCATGACTTACATCATAACCTTACAGAGGCTGAAGTTATTGCCTTGTTATGACTTTCTCAATTTCTTAGATGAGTCAAGAGAACTAGAACCACAAAGATATTTAGTACACTGTCCAAAGTACACAAGACATACACAGTTATAGCTATATTTAAAACCAGGCAGTCTAGCAATCAGGTCCGTTCTCTTAAGAGACATTCAATACCTTCCTCCAGGCAATTAGCCCAGGATCTAACTGGGACAGAACTCTACTCATCACAGAATAAAGCACCAGGGATACACAGCCATTTGCAAATGACAGTGGGGCTTTGGCATCTCTGTCCTAAGGAATATTTTTAAGCCAAGATTGTTCTTCTCTGGCATCCAGAGAAAGGTAGAGGGATATGGAAGAGTGAGATAAACACATGTATTCTTACGGCGCGTATGGGCTGGGCCTCTCACTGGGAGTCGCCATTGGTAGACATAATAATTTGAAAAGAGGAGAAATTAGAGAGTATGTATGCATGATTATTTTGTGGGAGACAATCATAAGAAAAGAGGCTCCCCTACTCTCATCCCCATCCAGAAACTTGGATCGTGGTCCCTGTTCTCTTGCTCTCCTCTTCGTAGGAAATTCTGTGCCTTCTCTAAACTCAATAAAGCAGAGTGAGCGAATCTTCATTAACTACTAGCCAAGGAGAATATTAAGACTACCATTTATCTATTCATTCCAGGACTGGGTGTTCATGAATAAACTCCACTACATAAACTCCAGCAGGGCTGTGGTCCACCCTTTTTTCAAGACGTTACATAAAAGACCAAATTTCTGAAGGTAGGCCGTACTTTTGTTGTAGTAGAAAAAAAATCAAGTCTGCACTGACTAATAAATGACTGTTGAGGGCTGAGCTCTGTATGAGACATCTGTATCACCCTCCCCTGCACCAAGGTTCAAAGAACATTCTGGAAGATGGAGTGGAAAGAATGTAATAACAGGGGGATGAGGAAGGGTGCAGTGAAATCCTGTCCTCTGGATGAGCCATGGCTGCCACACACATCAACTCACAGCAGCTGTGGTCACCGGCCCCAGACCTGCACAAGTTCAGGCTAGTCAACATTCCAGCATAGTTATGGGAGGGGCTTAACCTGTCCCACCCTTACTGACGTGTTATTAATGTTTGAGAGGTGCATGTGGAAGGAGACATTTTTCTTTAAAGATATGACTGCTGATAGGTTGCCTATGCACTGGTAGATAGACTCACACCTCACGCTGACAATTCAGTGGGTTATTAAAAAGGGGAGAACGTGAATGTCAGCTGGGAAAATATTGTGGGAGCCTTGGGGGAGTAAGAAGGAGGATTTGGGTTGTACATGATTGTGGCTAAAATTCCTTCCCTGGGAGAGACATAAAGCAATGTGTACACTTCCTTCCAAGGTCCCAGAGACAAACCAGGGCATGATTCCCCCAAAGTTCACTTTGGGGAACCAAGAAATTTATTGAGTCTCTTTACAGAATCTAGGGGAGAGGTGGTTGCTTGGCTTGGAGTCTCTCAAAACAATGATCAACATACATTGTGTGTGTGTGTGTGTGTGTGTGTGTGTGTGTGTGTGCATGTGTGTGTGTGCACTCATGTGTGTGTGTGTTTAAAATTATCAAAAAATACATTTTTAGATTCTAAAAACAATGCTTTATATAAACCAGTTCACCTAAATCCATCTTTACAAAAAGTGTGTAGAATAAACTCTGTGCTATCATTTTATATATAAGAAAGTCCTGATCCAGGAGGGTTAGGTAAATCACCCACAGTATTAAAGTGAAGCTGACTTGATAGAATCAATCAGATAAATTTCTAAGTGCTGGGAAGAATGAAACTAAAGCCTATAGCTGGGACACTCAATCCCACATCCACCAACTCCTGGGCACATACCGCTTGCCAGACACTACATGATACATTGAGTCCCTACACCGCACACTGGTGGGCGGGTGCAGAAAACAAACAGACCTCCAAAGAAGAGAAGCAGCAAATGGTAATAAGCTTCAGGTGAATGAGTTAAGGAAAGGAGGTGTGGGAGAGTCAAAGCCTGATTCAAAACAGGGAAAAGCTTCCAGGGAGGAAAATGGTCATGCGGCTGAAATGAACGCTGCTGGAGGTGTAGCTTGTGAGGCTCCTGGGAGAGCATCCGGGTGCAGGGAGAACAACTGAAGAAGGAAATGAGCTTTGGCTGAAAGGAGCTTGGTGGACAAGGACACTCTGAAAGGGCACACATCCTATGAAGTGGGTTGAACCAAAGCAGGAAGTTGAAAGTTTGTTCCAAAGCCAGCAAAGAGCTGGTCCTCACCCTTCAGAGCTTGACTGGCAGTAGAAATGGAACAGTACATGCACAAGGCTCCCCGGTGTCCCCCAGTAGTAGCTCATGGTAATATTGGTATTGACGCTGCTGTCGGTGTTAAAGCTGATGCCACTTTTGTGAACTCGGGGTGAGAATATCAGAAGAGATCTCTGTGTCTCCCTTCACAGTGTAGAGCATCAGATGAGTTGGTCTCAAGGACAATTTCATCTCTGAAATGACTCAGGAACTCATTGAAATAAGCAAATCCACACACAAGTCTGTAGGGAAGATGTATAAAAAACACATAAACAAGCCCTGGATATTTTTTTAACACAGTGAGTTTTGTCTATCCAGTCTTGGTTTCTTTAAGCTTTTACCCTAACCTAAGAGATAACCATTGCTGCAGATAACCTTGCACACCACAAGCCTTCACCATGTCTTCATCACATCTAAGAGAGGTGAAACTGGAAGTTTCTAAAGCTGGGCTTAAGAAAGTCTTGTTCAGAGTACACAGGGATGGACCTATGGCTCCAGCTGCATAGGTAGCAGAGGATGGCCTTGTCCAGCATCAGTGGGAGGAGAGGCCCTTGGTCCTGTCAAGCTCGATGCCCCAGTGTAGGGGAATGTTAGAGCAGGGAGGTGGGCAGGAGTTGGGGAGAGAGAACATCCTCATAGAAGCAGGGGGAGATAGCAGGTTTCTGGAGGGGAAACCAGGAAAGGGGATAACGTTTGAAATGTAAGTTTTAAAAATCCAATAAAAGAAAAAAAGTCAGAAAAAGAAAGTCTTGTTTATTAATTGTGAGTTTATATTCTTGTTTTGTTTTGGTTTTTTCCATCTAACCTCTAAAACTTTCCCCAGTATGACAAATTTTTAATTAATATTTATTTATTTACACCCCAAACGGTGTCTCCCTTCCCAGTCCCCCTCACAGAGTCCCTCCCTCATTCCCCTCCTCTTCTCCTCTGACTGAGAGAGTGCCCCTCCAGTGTTTCCTCCTGATCCCTGGTGCATTAATACTCTGCCAGATTAGATGCATCGGTCTGATATATTTTAAAGGCATTTTTTTTCCTCTTCAAGAAGACAGTAGAAGTATCTGACTGCTGATTTCTCTGCTTATACCCAGACAAGTTTAATGGCTTCTGAAGGTAGTTTCTGGTACCTAGATACACCATTCAATGCTACAAAAACATGAAACCAAGGATCAGGAGGCAGAGGTGACACCCTTCCCCTTGATTTGGTCTAGAATATCAGCCCACATGCTAGTGAGCTCCCCTAAGACATCATTCCTCCCTCAGCAAAGAGCCTTTGACCTTAATGCAACCACGTCATCCTGAAGACTGCTCCAAGCAACCCAAGATTCAGCGACAAGGAACTTTGACTCAGCACCCCCAGCCAGTCTCAAAGGAGCTCATTTTAATATCATACACAGATTTATTACTCCAAGAAATGAGCATTTCCTGCTTCCACGGGAAGCCCAGGCATGCCCATGAGACTCATCTACAGAGCAATGAGAAGCGGTGTTAGAGGAAGTCATCTTGCAGAGTCCCCAGAGGAGCTCAGCCTCCCCCGCTCCTGTCTTCTCAGGAAAGCATGTGCAACCTAGAGGAAATGAAAAGGCTATACAAGCTTTCTTGGGAATTTCATCACAGGGAAGTTAGCTAACGATTTCAAGAAATATTTTCCACGAGAAATGAATGGAACCATGGGTCATTTCCCAATTGTGCGTTTGACCATCTAGGTCAATCTTTAATGAGCCTCTGGGCCTTAAAGCCTCTCTCCACAGTACACATTTCCAAGGGCATAGTTTGGAGTATTCACAGACATGCCTAAGACCATGAAGAGGCAAGAATACTGGCTTTGTAGAAGGCTTGCCTAGAGAATATCTGCCAAACAGCTAGGCAGACTGATTGGGGGTTTGTCTGGTTTTTGTGTTGATTCGAGACAGAGACTCAGTACGTTGCCCAGGCTGGCCCCAAACTTACAATCTATTGTTACAGTTGCCCACTACCATGCGATACCCAGCCTGTATTTATTTATTCTTTGGAAGACCGTTCTACTGACTATTTGGTCTTTAACAACTTGTTTGAGCTCTCAGAGACACAGTAATCATAATACCAACTTTGTGTGCTATTTCAAGGATTACAGTGTTCACAGAATTGCACCTTGCATAATATTAGACTTCTGTGCTATTTTTTTAATTCATTCATTCCACTGATGTTTATTTTAGAACTCACTGCTCAATTCTTAGTGCTGACGCAGGTGCCAGAAGTATACTATAAAATATGCAAAACATTAAACAAAATCAGGTAAAATTGGGAGAGATCGCCCATGCTCATGGATTGGCAGAATTAACATAGTAAAAATGGCCATCCTACCAAAGATTCAATTCGATCCCTATCAAAATTCCAACACAATTCTTCAAAGACATGGAAAGAGCAATTCTCAAATTCTTCTGGAAAGGAAAAAAAAAGAATAGCGAAAATAATTCTTAACAAGAAAAGAACAGCTAGGGGAATCACCACCCCTCACCTAAAGCTTACTACAGGGCAATAGTGATAAAAATTGCATGATATTAGTACAGGGACAGACATGCTGATTGATGGAATAGAATTGAAGACCCAGAAATAAAACCACACATGCACACTTGATCTTTGACAAAGAAGCCAAAAATATACAATGGGAAAAAAGAAAGCATCTTCAATAAATGGGGCTGGTCTAACTGGCTGTCTGTACGTAGAAAAATGAAAATAGACCCATATTTGTCACCATGCACAAAGCTCAAGTCCAAGTGGATCAAGGATTTCAACATAAAACCAGATACACTGAATCTAATAGAAAAGAAAGTGGGAAAGAGCCTTGAACTCATTGGCACAGGGAGAAATTTTCCTAAACAGAACTCCAATGGCTCATGCTCTAAGATAAAAAAAAAATTGATAAACGGGACCTCATGAAATTGGAAAGTGTCTGTAAAGCAAAGGACATAGTCAGTAAGACAAATGGCATCCTATGGATTGGGAAAAAATCTTCACTAACTCCACATCTAATAGAAGGCTAATATCCAAGAACTCAAAAAGCTTATCACCAAAAAACCAAACAACCCAATCAAAAAATGGGGTGGAACCAAACCAATAATTCACAACAGAGGAATCTCAAATGGCTGAGAAGCACCTAAAGAAATGTTCAAAGTCCTTAGTGATCAGAGAAATGCAAATCAAAACAACCCTGAGACTCCACCTTACGCCAGTCAGAATGGCTAAGATCAAAACCTCAGGTGACTACACATGTTGGAGAGGATGTGGAGAGCACTCCACATTGCTGGAGGGATTGCAAACTGGTATAACCACTCTGAAAATCAATCTGGAGATTCCTCAAAAAATTTGAGATAGATCTACCTGAAGACCCAGCTATGCCACTCTTGGGCATATATACCCAAAAGATGCCCCACTATACCATAGGGGCACGTGTTCCACTATGTTTATGGCATCCTTGTTTGAGATAGCCAGAAGCTGGAAACAATCCAGATGTCTCATGACAGAAGAATGGATACAGAAAATGTGGTTAATTTACATAATGGAATACTACTCAGCTATTAAGAACAAGGACATCCTGAATTTTGCAGGCAAATGGATGGCACTAGAAAATGTCATCCTGAGTGAGGTAACTCAGACCCAAAAAGACATGCATGGTATGTACTCAATAATAAGTGGATATTAGCCCAAAAAAAAGGTACCCAAGATACAGTCCACAGAACTCAAAAGGGTCAACAAGCTGAAGGACCCAAGTGAGGATGCCTCAGTGCAACTTGGGAGGGAGAAGAAAGCAGTCACAAGAGGGGAGAGAGGGACTAGAGAGGAGAGTAGTGGGGGGAAGAGGGGAACATGATCTTGTATTGTGTTGGAGAAAAGGACTGAAATCCTGAGGGTCAGCAGAAAGAATGGAAACAGGAAACCTCAGGAGGTGGGAGGTTAGGGGCCCCATCAGAATGTACCAGAGATCTGGGAGGTGAGAGACTCTCAGGACTCAAAGGACATTAGATGAAATGTCCTACAGTAGGGGAAGGAACTTGTAGAGTCCATCTCCAGCAGAAAGACAGGGCATCAAATGAGGGATGGGGTTCCATCCCACAGTCAAAATTCTGACCCATAATTGTTCCTGTCTGAAAGAACTGCAGGGATGGAAATGGAGAGGAGCCTGAGGAAAAGGTGGTCCAGCAACAGACCCAAGTGGGTAAGCACCAAGGCCTGACACCATTACTGAGGCTATGGAGTGCTCACAAAAATATACATATCGTGACTGCCCTCTGAAAGACCCAACAAGCAGCTAAAAGGGTCAGATGCAGATGTTCGAACCCAACCAATGGACAGAAGCTGATGACCCCTGTGGTTGAATTAGGGAAAAACTAGAAGAGCTGAGGAGGAGGGCAACCCTGTTGGAGGACCAGGGGTCTCAATTAACCTGGACTCCTGAGATCTCTCAGACACTGAACCACCAACCAGGCAGCATACACCAGCTGAGATGAGGCCCCCAACACATATACAGCAGAGGACTTCGGGGTCTGGGTTCAGTCAGAGAAGTTGCACCCAAGAGACTGGAGACCCCAGGGAGTTTAGAAATCTGATGGGATAGGAGGATGGGGGGATGGGAACATCCTCCTGGAGACAGGGGATAGGGAGGAGGTATGTGAAACAGTCAGAGGGTGGACTGGGAAGGGAATAAAATCTGGAGTGTTAAAAAAAGGATTAAATAAAAAGAAGAAATATAAAAAAAATAATTCAAATAAACAAACAACAAAAAAAACAATGTTAAAAAAATAAATGTTTAGCTTCCCACCTTGACGCTCATACCCTTGGGGGAAGGACAGCACAGATGGTTCCTTAAATATGATGATCGTGCTAATCAAATGGCAACAGGTTCAAGGTGTTTGTGCCGTAGGAAATCGGCACAGTAAAATAAGAAGGATTAGGGCTATCTTTGGGTGGGTTGCCATGTGAAATGTGCCAAAAGGTGGGATTCACTGAGAGGTGACATCTGAGTAAGATCTGGGGAAGATGGAGATGTGGGTCCACTCAGTACAGAGGCAGGAGTCCTGGGGGGGATGGAGGACCTGTCTGACAGGCTTAGACTCAGGAAGACCTGATGGTGCTGGACAGAGTTGGAAAGGAAGCATGGAGCACAAGAAAGTGGGACATGGACTATGATCCCTTAAGATGGAAGGATCTATGAGTCAGGTGGCGCTGTGGTGTATGAATTACTGTGTGCCCCCAGGACTCACATGTTAAAATCCTCACCTTCAAGGTTCTGCCACTAAGAGATGGGACCCTTGAGAAGTCACAAGATCATGAAGACCTCAGACATGCGTCCTTATAAAAATCAGCCCCAGGTATTAAATTGTTCCCTTTTACCATCTGGGGCACAAGGAAAAGATGCCATCTATATGGGACAGATCCTCCCCAGACACGGAATTCACCAGTGAATTGACACCACAGTCAAGAAAATTGTCAGAAAGAAAGTTGCAGCTTCTAAGCAAGTCGGTCTAAGGTACATTGTTCCCATTGTCCCAGGAGACCAAGACAGATGGAAAAGTATCAAAGGTATTTGCAGAGAACACTGACACAAGCTAACATTGTGTTTGGATTGATTGCTCTCCCGGCTGTGTTGGGTTAAAACTATGAGGGAACAAAGAGGGAGGCATGAAGACCAGTTGGAAATCTACAGAAGCCACCAAGGAGAGAGACACCCGAGCCAGTATCAAGAGAGAAGCAGCATTAACATGGTGTGGATCTCTGCTATTCTGTTGAAGACACGTTGTATACAGAGCAAACGAAACACAGATTTGGTGTCGTTTTGTGGGTTGGTGTTTTGTTTGTTTGTTTTTGTTTTTGTTTTTCTTGAACAACCATGGGGCCAGGGAGCCATGGGACCACGAGGAGGAGGCCTGGAGCAAGAGTGGGGTTGAGGTGTGTCCAAACCTCAGAGATCATCAGGAGTAGGATCTCCCCCTATAGGCACACACACACACAGCACACACACACACACACACACACACACACACACACACACACACACACACCCCAGGACTGCATGTCCGGACACATGTAGCTTTGTGTCATATGCATTTGCCTCATCAGAGGAGGTATCCAGTAGTCAGATTAAACTTCCTCTTCTCTTACAAGGTCATGTCCAGCAGCACCTAGAATTTCTCCTCATGCAAATGAGGCATCCCTAGTACCCGGGCTCCCAGCCAATGATGTACCCTCACCCTGGTAGCCCTGCCTCACTCCCCAAAGGTTTAAATACCCTTGATTCCCCTCCCCAATAAATTGAATCAGTCCTTCAAAGCTGCCCCAGGGTGTCTATTCTTTACCCGAATACTCATAACCATCTCAGATCCTGCCTGCACCCATCTGCACTGGCTAAGCTTCTCTCCCTCCAGTTCAGCCGAGTGCACAATGAGCCTGGGTCCCCTGAGGGAGAGGTGGACACAGGCTGGCAAACAGCTACAAGGATAAGGATGCTACTGGGTGAGACAGAGAGGACTCTGGGAGGGTTAAGCTGGAAATGATAGACAAGCTGTGTGTATTCAAAGTCATCCGAGTCTAAAAGTTTGGATGAATGACATTTGGGAGCAGATGAAGGCAGACAGTTTGAACATTAGGAGTCCAAAGGGCTCCAGACAGAAGATTCAGCACAGTGCAAAACTGCACTAATAAGAATCTCTATTTAACGATTATATGCAGCTAGGGTTTAGGTGAGCAGTGAAAGGGGTTCCAAACGGGGCTTTGGACTCACTGGTGTTCAGAGACAAAGAGAAAAGAGCAAACATACAAACTCAAGCGTAGGTCTTGATAACACCAAGAGTGAGGGCCAGATAAGGGGCACTCTAGTGTCACGAAGAGCTGTCTGGTCACTGAAGCTTGCAACATGGGCATTATGAGTGTTGTCCACAAATGCAGGCTGGGAGCAGTGATGGAGAGAGGTCTCACCAAAGTGGGCATTAAGATAACATCCTGGAGAGCAGAAAGGAGACACTGGATCTTCTTGGGATGGCAACGAAATGAGATGCTAGTTGGAAAGTCATAGGCATGTCAAGGTGATATGTTAACAAAAGAAAACAGCAGCGTGTCGATCTGATAAAAGTGATCGTTAAAGACAGGCAATGAAGCAGTGAGGCAGTAGACAGGGAGAGTTGTGGTAACCACGCCTTTACTGAGCATAACTGACTAGGATCCAGGCAGCCAGGGCAGCTTAAAGAGAAGCGGCTAACTCCTCAAAGGCCATAGGGAGCTCCCTTATAGAAGAGAACCTACAACTGTCAACGTCTAATTGTTTCTCTTCCTGGCTTGCCCTCAGCCCTAAAGCCCCTTGTTATTATTTGCCCATCTCCACTATAACCTCCATGCTACCTTTAACAGACCATTTATGGTAGTTTTTTTTACCATGTGCCTGTCTGGGTGGGAGTGAGGGAGAAAGGGTTAAGAGTTCTGGAAACTTCTTCCACAGCACAACCACACCTGAAATAGAAAGAGATCCTTTAGAGTGTGGAAGGGGATCCATGAGACTGAGTGGACAGGAGCCATTTCAGTCAATGATAATCTCACAGGAACACATAGGAATCTCTGGCCATTTACAGGAAATAATGGCTTCACCATGGCCGCCATTTCTCCAACTTAAGCTTGACTTTTTCTTTTTCTTTTTCTTCCTCCCCCCCCCTTTTTTGATGTAGGAAAAAAATGGTTTTGTCACATTTGCCCACTCAATATAGTAGCTTGAAGCATCAGCTAAGGTCCTTAATGGTCATGGGAGACCTCTCAATTCATATATGAACGCACAGAATCATCAGGTATGTTTTTTCAACAACGTGGCACCTTAGAGTAAGATGGGGACAAAAGTATTTTTCGATTTCTTCTAGGCCATAAAACTGTCACTAAGGCTGTCAAAAAAAAAAAAGTACATCACAGAAGTTTGCGTTCTCAGGGTATGTGCAGGGAGCAGAGAGGGGGAGTACTTACAGCCAGAAGACAGTGTCTGCGTAGCAGCAAAGTGTTACATCCTAGGAATAGAGAGTGGGGAGCTTGCTGAGGGATTTATATGTGCCATGGTGCCAAATGTCCTGTGAGCAGGTCTGCACTCCCCTGTTAAGAACCTTCTAATTAAAGAAGAATGCCTTGCGCTCGGAAACAGCCAGCAGCCATAACTCATCTGCTCTTAAGGGCTGGAAGGAACACAGCCTAAAGAAAGGGAAGCAGGATAGGGAGAAGGCAGGCCAAGGGGCCGTGGAGTCTGAAACAGCCCAGAACGCGCTCTGCCTGCGGCTTCCCCTGCCTTCCCGTATGCCTTCCACACATCTGTACCCTTACACCGGCAGCCAACCCCTTTACAGCAACCTCTTTCATGCTCCCAACCTCAGAACCCTGTGGCCCAGCAAGATCTGTGTCTGAAGCTGCGTTCCTAACGTCTTCTCTTCTCCCCT
The DNA here is from genome assembly GCF_021556685.1 of Rattus norvegicus. Classification (NCBI taxonomy): domain Eukaryota; kingdom Metazoa; phylum Chordata; class Mammalia; order Rodentia; family Muridae; genus Rattus; species Rattus norvegicus. Next base: position 98,750,844 of record NC_141546.1, read on the forward strand.
GGAACAGGCACTGCGGCAGTAGCTGGGCGGTTGCCAGGAGCTAATTCTCCAAGTGTGGTCCTCAAACATCTTCCCATGTGTGTTCCAGGTTTGGGATCCTCCATGCTTACAAGAGAGCAGTGCCTAATCTCTTGTTTCTGGCATGAATAATGGATCTTTAATCAAACCAGATGAGCGCCCGGCAGTAGCTCACGAACAGATGCTCCATCGGCCCGTTAGGGCTGCAGAACGTGTTCCTCTTATGACCCGCTGATGCAGATAGTTCCCGTCATCGGACAAGCCATCCTTCACAATCTGGCAATCACCCCCTGTCTTCCGTCATCGCTGGAAGCTGACACTCTCCATGCTCCATCTCCCAAGCCTGTGGTCTCCAGTGGTATCAATGCACATATGGTGCACATGGATCTATCTGTCAGGAACGTCCTCCCGTCTCTGCCCCCAGCCTTTTCCCTCCATTCATGTATCATGCTTGGTATCACTCAAGACAAGCTAGGGGCTATCTCCTCCTTCGTTCACACACGCCAGGCTTCCTTCTCCCTCTAGGTTAAACATTCTTTTTAATGTTTGCGAAGTTTCTTATGATTCTCCACTGGAGACTTTACACTCTGCCTGCCACGGCTCACTGATTCCTGACTCCCTCACTGTGGGAGAAACACTGTGAACGGACAGGCTCCCTTCTCATACTTTTTGTCTCACTTCAGGTCAGTCCTTGATATGTAGAGCTCCTCGATGAAGCTTCTAATTTGATTTTTGATGTCATTTAGCTAATATCAAAAAAAATGCTTGATTTCTGTTACAACTGATAGTACTGCGTAGAAAGAATTAAACACTTGCCCCCTCCCTGACCAAATACCTGACAAGAAGCAACTTAATAGAAGAAGACCTTACTCGGGCTCACAGTTTAGAGGAATACAGTCCCTAGCAACAGACATAGTGGCTTGGAGCTGCTCAGTCTATCTCTAAAAGGTAACTTGATATCTTAGTATGCTAAGAAGCAGAGAGGTCAGACTTGAAGCAAGGCCAACATCTCAGAGCTTACCTCTGCACCCTTACATTGCACCAAATATACACTAAATGTTAAGTTTTTGCCATCTCCCAAAACAGTGTCACTATTCAAGGAGGAATCAAGTCGTCAAACGCCTGAGTTCACAGAGCACATTTCATATTCAAACCAGAACAAACAAAACAAAAACAATCCCACTGCCATGAAACTAAAGATGTATGTGAGCAGGTTACACACAAGGAATTGCCAGCTCTCTCGCCATGCCTTGGCAAGAGCAACTTTTGACTTTTACTTAAGATCCACAACCTTGGCTGAGGAGGTGTCCTCATTAACACAGTGCCAGCCTAGAAGGCACCCACTCTATCCCCACTGCTATGTAAACCGGCCATGGTAGAGCACACCTGTGACCCCAGTGGAACCCAGTAGAGACCCAGAGAGGTCGAAGCAGGAGACCAAGGCTATGGTCAGCTACACATCAAGTTAGAGGCCAGCCTGTGATACATGAAACTGTGCCTCAAAAAGACAAAGAGAGAAAGAGATTCAACTACAGCTTTCTATCTGATTGCAATATGGAAACTCCGAGGACGCTGAGCACGTTTCCTGCTGCGTTGAAGTGAAGTTGCAGTGAAGGGTGCCCTGAGTTCGGCTTATAGGCCACCAGAGCCTAACGTGAAAGGGTGAGGTTCTACATAGTATTTAGAAAAAGCCCATGCCACTTTGCTTCAGAAACACAATACAGAGGCTGCAGAAATGACTGCATGATAGAAAGCATTTGCTGTTATTCCAGAAGGTTCCAAGTTCAGTTCCCACCACCCACCTCCAATGGCTCACAACCACCTGAAACTCCAGCTCCAGGAGTTCTGACACTGTCCCCAGACCTCCATGAACAACGTTTGTCCATAGCTAAAAAGCCCAACCAAGTCTTCCCCCTCCTATGAATGGGGCTTGAATATCACCGCAAGGCCAGTGGAACTTTAGAGTTTCCGATGCTGGGACAAATCAGACAGTGGCACACATTAAAAACCATGGCTCACAAAAAACAAATGGGTCTTCGTTCCACTGCCTTTCAAGCATGGATATATTTTCTGTTTCTTATTGGGCCAACGTGTTTCACGTTGCTTATGTCAGATGGACTGCCCTGCTGGTAACATGGTGCTCTCTGGACTACAGAGTGAAGTAGGATTACATCGATTTCCCAACTCAGGTCAATTCTGTTGCTGTTTCCTCCTGGCTTCAGCATCTTCACGCACCCATTACAAAGCTTATGAGGAGGATGGTTTCCTGAACTATGAGCGAGCCACATTTTTCCCCCTTCTTTGCTCTATCTCTGCTACCTCCCTCTGCTGATTCCAAGCGGGCAGTGCAGCCCCTCAGGCCTCCCGGATTCAGCAGTAGCAGAATAGGCACCAGAACTGAGAGTGGAAGGGGATTGATGATGATGGAGGGACTCTAGATGCCCAGAGGAGTTCAAGGTATGGGAAGCCTTTGAGCCATCTGCTAAACACACAACCAAAATAAAATGGAACCACTAAAGCATATTGGCTAATTGGTTGTTTTGTGTCTTGGTCAGCACGCCATAATGTTTTAATTCTATCAGCATTCGGTAAAAATAAGTATAGCCACCTGTTCTTTGTTACTCATGAAATCATTAATTTTTGTTCTATTTTTGCATATTTATTATATCATGTGTGCGTGCATGCGTGTGTGTGTGTGTGTGTGTGTGTGTGTGTGTGTGTGTGCGCGCACCCGCACATGCATGTGCACACATGTATAGAGATCAGAAGACAATCTCTTCTCCACCATGCAGGTTCTAGAGATCAAACTCAGGTTGTCAAGCTTGGCAGCAAGGGCCTGACCTGCTATACCATCCCAATAGCCCTGTGTTTTTCAGCCTGTGGGTTGTGACATGGTATGGTTTACTTATCATATATCCTGCACATCAGATATTTACATTACCACTCATAACAGTAGCGGCATTACAGTTATGAAGTAGCGATGAAATAATCTTATAGTTGGGGGGGGTCATGATAACATGAGGAACGGTAGTAAAGCGTCTGAACATCAGGAAGGTTGAACTAGCCATTCTATTTCAAGTCTTATTACCTGGCCACGTATCAGTAGTTATGACAGGCAAACATGAGCATATCAGTAGTTATGACAGGCAAACATGTCATAACTACATCAGTAGTTATGACAGGCAAACATGAGCAAGGTCAACCTCTCAGGCCTGGCAAGGAAAGAAACATGTCTGTAGGGTGTGAGATTCATGTGGGCTTGTTCACACTCTGAAGTTATACTTGCAGGCATGAGCAAGCCTCTCTGGGGCTTGGATGGACAGGAATCCTAAGGGAAAGACCCTTGAATTCATAGGATCCCAAGCTCACCGAAATTCCATACCCTACTCCTAGCAAAAGTCGGAGAACAGCAGGTGTCAGGGACACTGGTTTTTATGGCCACAGGGGTGTCAATATGATAAAAGGCCTTACCTAACCTTTTTATCTTTATAGCAGTTCCCGGATTCTCCGAGAAAAGAAGCAATCCGGCAAGGTTAGGTGATAGTAATCCTACCCACAGGAAATTGGGAGACATGATTAAAGAAATTTTAAAACTGAGTATTCTTGCCCATCCAAGTCATGGGAATCAGAGCCATACACATTGTATATAACTCAACAGGAGGGCATTATCCTGTAGGCTGACTTCCTCGTCTTACTCTGCCCCACTGCAAATCCTATAGAAAGGTCCTTGCTACCTGGCTCTTGGTTAGATTCTGTGAATGCCCCCTAAATTAAATGATTTTTTTAAAGTACCAACAGAGCATAAAACATACACGTACAATATAGCTTATGAGTGCGAAGTAGAATTTACACTTAAACAATGTATATTTATGGTGTCCCTCTCCTTCCTGCATTGGAGAACAGGAGCACTTCTGTATACTTAATCAGAACACATTTTAAATCACACCCATGCAACGGCCCTTGTGGCAATCCGTGATGGCCAAAGTATATAAAATATGATGAAGTTAAGGAGTTGCAGCTGAACCAACAATACATCCCCCTGGAAGGGAGACATTGAATAAATCTTCCTGGTTTTTTGATAGGCTATTAGTTCCCTGAGAGCTTCCACACATTTGACTGCACTTTTTTTTTTCTAGCTATAATGCTTTAAACAAGCTTTCACAATCGTAAATATAACATGGAAAAATGCAAAGACAAAGAATTAGCAATTAAATATGTCTCTGGTTGAGACTGGCCAATGAGCAGAACCTTCCTCCAAGGGGAAGTAGAGAATTACAAGGAAAGCCAGGCTAGGTGGAAATCTTTCTCCATCTTTGATTTCGTTCTCCATTTGTGTGGACTGAAGTCCTCACGTTAAGTCTTGCTTGGAGGTGTAAAGGCAACACCTGATAAAGACAGGATTGTTTCCTTCATCCAAGAGATAAATTACCTCCAGCAAATACATGGAGGAAAAATTCCAACCTGGCGTGAAGGTCAACTTCAGTTTTATTTAAGTTGCTGTCTTGATCATAATAATCTGTAGTTCATTTATATAATAACCTTTGTGGGGATGTACTGTAGTATGTGTAGTGTGTGTGTGTGTGTGTGTGTGTGTGTGTGTGTGTGTAAAACAGGCAAGCACACGTATGGATAGATGTGCGTGCCCGTTACACATGCATGTAGAAGACAGAGGTTGGTACTCTCCACAGTACTTTTTGAGGTAGGGTCTCTCTGACCCGGGGGGGTGCAGTTGAGGCCAAGCGGATTGATAGTGAGACCCTGGGATCCGCCCGTCTCTGCCTCCCAAGCTCTGGGGTCACAGATGTGCACCACCATGCCCGGATTTGACACAGATTCTGAAGAGCAGAGCAAAGCCCAGGTCTTCATGCGTGTGCAGCAAAGACTTAACTCTCTGAGCAGTCTCCCCAGCCCTATGTGTAGGATAGCTTTTTGATCCTGACCTTATTAAAATTCAGAATGGAAGAAGATGGAATTGTTGCAATTATAGAGAGGAGAAATAGGAGGCTGGCGAGTATAAATAAATAAAAATCCATTCAAGATATTTCCCTTTTATGGCATCACCAAAATGTTGTTGAGCTAAATACATAACCAAAATAAAATGAAATTGCCAAAGTACATTGTCCAGTCAGTTCCTTGGTATCTCAGTCGGCTTCTTATAACATTTTAATTACTCAAACACTGGACAAAATAAGTGATTTAAAACATGCTTTATTGATCAAAGAAACATTTGAACACCAACTTTCTGGTTGTACTCTTTTTCTTGTTACAATGGATATGAGTTAATTGCCTGATATGAAAACAGAAGAATTCAAACACTACAGCAGACCCACTGGGACTCAGGTGGAAGCCAGAAGTAGTAAAAATGAAGCTCCTATAGCAAACTGAAATATTAATGAATGACAGAATTCAGAATAGAGACTAATGCAGCTTGCCCCGAAGCACAAACTGAATACATAATGTGGAGTTCAAATTAGTGAGGAGTGACCAGTGGAGCTGGGTGAAATGTCAGAAACAGCATGAGCTGGAAGACGCCAACGTCTCTTCCACGACAGGCACCTTCTGAGGTTAACACTAAACACAACCAGCATTGGAACGAGAGCCCAAATCAGAACACAGGGAACTGGGGATGGGACAAAGCTTACTATTCCAAAAGAACCTACCATCCACAGAAAGCAGAGAAAGGAATGGTCAGTCTAAGCCCTCAAGAGGGAAAAGATGAGGGGCAAGGCCTGGGAAGTCGGCTTAGTGGGTAAGGGTGCTTTGATATGGAGGCATTCGAGCCTGAGTCCAAATCACCAACAGCCATGCCTTCTAAGATAAATCTGGGCATGACTGTGCGCTTCTGTAATCTCAGCACCGTTAGGGGATGGGGACAGGAGGATTGCCGGGGCTAGTAGCTCCATGTTCAGTGAGAGCACCTGTCTGAAGGAATTAAGGTGCACAGTGACAGAGCAGACACCTGATGTCCTCCTCTGGCCTTTGTATGCACACCGGCATATGCATGAGTATATGTGACACAAATACTTAAGCTCTTGCCACTGTGAGTTTCCTAGTCTGTACTATGGGAGCATGGGCCCATTGTGTTGCTCTCCAGTGTGGATTTTGGAAGACACTACCCCACCCTATTCCAACTACTTCAAGAAGCCTCTTCATTGTACGGCATTCTATGGCAAAAGCACATGGGAAATGTTGCATGTTCTCACCCCATCTGAAAGAGTCACGATGTGTGTTAGCAAGCACATCACAGGTCTCATCCTTAAGAACTCTAGGGGCAGGGCTGACAAAATGGCCCAGTGGTCAAAGGTGTCTGCTGCTAAGTCTGACCACCTAAGTTTGATCGCCAGAACCAACGTGGTAAGCAGAGAAAACTGGTTTCCCCCCAAGTGACATACAAACAAATACATAACTACACGATGTAAAAAGGGAATCTGGGTCATAAGTTCCACTCCGAGTATCTCAAAACACTGGTCTAGAAAATGTTTTCTGTGAAATATACATTAACTTGAACAGCACCTTTCAAAAAACACTCGAGCATGATTAGATAACATTGTTCCTAAGAGTCTCCGAGGAGAAAAGACTTAAAGCACAAACTCATAGATTCCTCCTCACCGCAAGGCTGTCAAGTCAACAATGAGGCTCTCAACCCAGAAGTCCTGTGAGGTGATTCCTACTGATGATTATGGACACTGCGTGTAAGCCACATCAGCTTTTCTAGTCCTATCTGAGGTTGGAGTCAGTGTTCAATCTATCTACACATCTATCTGCACATTTCCAGAAACATCTCCTGGGTCTTCATGATAATTCTTGACGTGTAAGGCTTAATTATTACCAATCTCTAATGAAGACCCAGTGTGTGATCTCATGAGGATAAGCATTGACTTCTGAAGATCAAAAGATTCTCCCCTGTGTTTCCACAGCCAAGCTAACTTCCTAAGAGAAAGCAGATTTACTCTCCTATGAATGCTTACTCTGACGCAAATATTTATTGAGATGTGTTAAGTATTATGCCATCCCCCACAGAGAGTTTAAAACCTATTCACGGAGATTTTGAAACACTTTTATTTGTAGTCAGAGCCAGAAACGACGAGGGCTTGGTGATTTCAAGGGTGTTCAGCCTTCAGACGAGCCACAATGCTTGTACTGATTGTGGGAGTGCAGTTGTCAGAACCGCAGATTAAGACGTGAAAGACAGCGTATGAACCGAGGACAAGATAAAGCTCCTAACAGCATCCTGACAGAAGATTCAGGAAGACGACCATGTGGGCCTTCCAACCTGGAGTACATAAACAAAAGAACCACAAAAACAGAAAAACAAAGAAATGAAAGCCTCGGATGAGATTTATTGCATGAACGTCTCTTCGAAGAGAAAACGGATAGTTTAAAAGAAGAATGTTCATCAAAAGATACAGTATAATGCAAACCTAGACCATAGTTCAGTGACTGGTCCCCAGCCCTCATGGATTAACTCACTCCAAAATAGTCATTCCTTCCTCCTAGTCAACAAGGCACTTTGCTGGCATGATGTTAAGGCTGTACAAATCGACCATATGTGTTAGAATTTGTTTTTAATGTCATGGAACCTTCAGGCTTCCCCTGTGTGTGGGTATGAACAGGAGCCTTTTCTCTCCCTGTTTCATCTGCTCTTTGACTCCCACCACCTTGCTGTGCCGATATCACCATCATCACATCCCCAGCTTTATCTCCACCGCCGTTTCATTTGCTCTCTGCCCCCATTAAGCTCTCTGCTCCAGATCCGCCACCGATTTCAATAGGAAAAACAGAGCGGATATCCCTACAGAACACTGTCGTCACCTCATAAGGCCTACAGCCTGGAACGTAAAATACTTCCGATTTCTCTGCTCTCCCTCGGCCTGAAAGGATTACAAGTAGGGCACTTAAAATCAAAAGCCAAGAGGGAGCAGACCATGACGCCGAAAGAGAAGGAGAAAGCAGAAGCCAAGAACCACTTCCAAAAATGGGAATGAGAGAGTCCAAAGTCTGAGCGCTCTAGACGGAATGTGGCATAGTGATCCGAGTGTTCTCACATGCAAAGACTGAGAACGAGCCTGTGCTCAAAGCCACGACTTTGTCACATGTGTAATCCCAAGACGCATGAGGGAAAGCTGCTATGTTCTCAGGATTTCTCTAATATTATGTCAGCTGTCACCTAGGGAGTTGGAGATCTTCCTCCCAACACTCCAACAGTTCACATGGGGTCCAGGGCATAAGTGGTGTGTAATTCCTTCATTACAGATGCGGGACTTCCCCATCGGCAGCCATGGGCTCTACGCTTCCCTGTTGATGCACATCAAGAGGACCCAAATGCTTTGTTACTGAGACACAGGAGTAACCTCAGGCAGAGTTAAATTTTTGAAGGGGGCTGCTCAAAAACACCCACCTACTTCCTCTTCATGTACGCCACCCTCAAAGTCATGTCGTATTACTGGACTGGCCGGCTCATCTCCTGGACCATGTACATGAGAGTCTACCACTAACTGCTCACCAGAGGGTGAGATCTGTTTCATCACCTCTTGCTTCTTAAGCAACACAAGGAGTGAGATGAATAGCCCTTTAATCTTGGGTTTAGATAGCAGCTTAGCATTCTGATCCTACCCGCTAAGATGCCTGGCCACCAGCAGCTCTCAGCTTACTCCTAAGGACGGGCTGTAGGGTGCAGAATTCATTCAAACCAAGCTTCATATCCAGCCACACCGCCGCTGTTCTCTGAGATGCAGCTTCTCATTTACGTTCCCCTAGGAGTGCTGAGAATCTAGTCCTGACTTCTACAATCTGTTTACACATCTAGAGAATTGCAGAATCCTAATATCCAAGGCCAAATTTAACAATTGAATACACACACAATCACATCATCATCATCATCAACAACAACAACAACAACAACAACAACAACAGCGAGACTTCTGCCTATCCTTCCTACATTGGTGAAAAGCCAAAAGTCTCCTAAACTAGAGAAACTCACAAACTTTCCTTGAATTCATCTTTCCTTGAATTTATTAGCTCCTTTCCTTCTTACAGGAATAATTGGAGGAGGTCAGAAACAAATCAGGAAGCATGATCTTCCTCCACAGACTTTCTGTATCTGGTTAGACCAGATCTCACAAACCCAAAGGCCCACAGAGGCCAGGCAAGTCAGTGAGTGAGTGAACAGGCCAGGTAGAGAACACTAGCGGTGCCAGAATGGTGGGCAAGTAGGGAGTGTAGCGAAACTCCAATAAACCTAACTTTTCATCCCTGGGCTGTTAGAAAAATAGGTCCAAGGTTTCTAGGTCTTTAGATTTTCACGAGGCTCCCCAAATCTGGACACTTTAATGTGAAGTTTCCCAATTTGTAAATGTTGGTAACTAATTAAAAACATTTCAAAACACTGTGCAAGCCAAAGAAAGCATGTCCACGGGCCAGATGTGGCCTGCGAACCATGGTTCACGAACTCTGTGATCGTCTCAAGAGCTATTTAAATTCACTAAGACAGTTGGGGTACATAAAGAAGAAAAGAGAAAAGCCATAGTCTCCCAGCCCCGAATGGAAGTTTAACAACTTGCTTAGAAGCAAAGTCTGTCACCAGGGAAATGGTTTCGGGCCAATGGCCAGCCTGGATTGGCCCAAACCTACTGACTTGACCATTGTTTGAATTTTTCCAAGATGTATTCTATGTAGAGCAAGTTAGAAAATGCAACTGGAAATCCTACTCAACAGCCTACCTGGGTGAGCAGATCAGTAACAGATGCGTGTGGCTCTGTTCGAGTGTGAGGAGGTGCAAAGGCAGAGAGGATAGAGAATTTTAGGTGCCACTTTTCTCCAGAAAGAAGGGAGAAAAAAAAATTACAGGAACTCTGCGAGTGCCATACATTCATTGGGCTGATACTGAAATGTAGTGAGAGAAAAGACTCAATTACCAGTCAAGAGCCTGGGGAGACGGAATGTTCCCAAGGTGTACACACACACACACCCACACAAACACACACACACACACACACACACACACACACATACACACACACACACACAGTGATACCTGATAAGCCCACACTGTTCGAGTAAATAAAATTAACGCCAAGTTTCTCTCTGTATCTGTCTCCATTGAGAAACTGTCCAGACAGTCTCCCGGAAGACATACATCTGGGAATGCTGTACCAAGTACACCGAAGGGCACGCACACTCACCACGCTAAAAATTACTGTTTTCTAATTTACAGCTGTTAATTAAAAGCTTCCATTTGACTTTTGCATTTCCCCCCAAAGGTAGTTTCCAACTTCTAAGAAAGGAACTGTGGCCTGCATGGGGCCAAAGCACAGAGCCCGGGTGTGCAGGCGAGGGATTTTTCACAGGCAGTCACGCCTCCTCCAAGCTGAGACAATACCCTGCATTCACAGGGCTCTCAGGAGCTCTGATATTATGCTGAGGGACAGGAAAAACCTAGACTGAATTGAGGATAAATTGGTATTCACTAAATGGCACTTCTGAATTTACTGCAGCCTTTGCCTTTGGAGAGAATTGCCAAGGTGCTCATAAAAGGAGAAATGATGAATATTCAGGATGCCTTTTGAATCCATTAGGCAGCTGGGATGAGGTCTCCATATGTAGACTCCTGTTCTTTCCTCAGGCTGTTAAGGAGGCTGCCAAAATGGCCGAGCGTAGGAACAAATGAACGCTGGGTTTGCCAGGGGCAGAAAGTCTAAACACCAAAGGTCAAGTCCATGGAAATAAACCTAGTTTAGGGGGTTTTGCAAAGGAAGAGCTCTATAAATTTTGGATCTCTGAATGCAATGAATGAGCAAATGCGTCTGTCTGGTTCTAGGAGCACTGACCAAAATAGAGCAATGGCTTACACACCATACTGTCTGCGTTTGTTTCCAGGGATCTGATATGCTGCAAATAAAATTGTGTCTGCCCCACACAGGAAAACTCTAGACAACGTGTACAGAGGCCTCCTTTCACTTTATCAGAAAGCTTCACTTACGGGGAGCAGAAATGTTAAGATTCTCTCAACAACTCTAGACAGTTGTTGCTCAGCCTGTTCAAGTCCTCACGCGGGCTAACTTGGGAGGAGTTGTGAGTTCTTGTGCTAAAAGGACTTTTCAGAAGTAACTTAGCACAAAATGTCAAGCCCCGAGTGCGTTGAACGTAGATCAGAGTCGTTCTTTGGGAAACAAGAACGTTTCAGAAATGCATGTCACTTGGGCTTCCTCGACTCTAAAATAAAGGAAGAAAGCCAAATTCAAAAACAGCAAATGTTCTTGCAAACTGAGGGCTGAGACCCTGGGATGGGGTGTTTGTCAGTGTTTGCCAGCCATTGGTAGGCCGAGAGAGAAGACTTGCATTAACGTTTTCCTTTAACATAGCTGCTCAACTACCACAAGTTCGGTCTGAAGAACAAGTTCAGGAAGATGCAGGCAAAAGGAAAGAATGGCCTCCCCGATCAAGGCCCTGGTGGAGTCAAACCTGGGCGCACAGAAACACAAGGGGCTGAGGGTAGGGGGACAGGAGATCAAGTGGCAAATGTCTCCAGCTATTTTGTAGGAAACACATGTACTCCTTAGGGAGGCCATGTGACTATCCCATGTACTAAATGAAGAATAAAAAACAAAATATCGTCACAAAACTCCCAAGTCCCTTCCAGAAATAACATTCCACGATTTTTATAATTCTTGACCAACCCAAGACATGAGGTGCACTTAAGGGTACCAAGCACTTTGCCTCCATGTGAGCAGACAAGACGTCGGTAGTGGAAGGGTTACCATCTGATCCCAGGACATAGACCATCATATGATCTTTGAACCAGAGAGGACCAGAAACTCCCCCAGGAGAGGGGCAGAAGCCACCAGACCCACAAATAACATCTTCTCCATTTGGAGTGTTCTTAGTTAGTCCCCACATGCTCCAGAAGTGTTAGCCCCCCTCTGTTTCCTCCTCAGTCTCAGATATCATCCAAGAATCTGAGCACAGAAACTAATAGAAAAACAGGAACCTAGGTCGTATTGTGTGAGCACCTCTCTCTGGTCTGGCTCAGTCTTCATGGCTACGCTGGAAGGGATGAGATTTACAAACAAGCATGCTAAGGCCTACGGAGGGGGCTGACTACCCCGAGCTCATCAGCCAAGGAGGATCCAATGATCATCTGATTCTATTAGTTTCCTGCCCAAAGATCCACTCAAACCGCTACCCTTGAAGCCACAGCTGAATCGGCTGGAAACTTGCTGAAGAAAAATGGAGGGAAAAGCATCTGGAGCTCTGTGATCGATCAGGAGAAGTCATGATGGAAATGCGTACTTTATTTAAAAGACGTGTGATGCCTATTCCTGGTTGTCAACTTGACTACATCTGGAATGAGCTACAATCCAGAATTGGAGGGCTCACTCATGTCCCAGATCTTGAGGCTAGAAGACACAAGTTTCTGACCTAGATCTTGGCATAGAGATCTTGAGGCATAGTGGCTACGTGAAGCTTAGGCCCAGGCAAGGGAGTACACGCCTTTAATCCCAGGAGACTAAGCAAGGAAATCTCTGAGTTCAAGGTCAGCCTGGGACAAAACAAGTCCCAGATCCAGAAGTGGTAGAACGAACACCTTTAATCTGGGCCACGCCTTCTGCTGGAGACCTACAGAAGGACAGTGGAAGAAGGAAGACTCACTCTCTCTTCTTCGCCTGCTTGTACCTTCCTAGGCAGCACATCTGTTGGAACCTGCTTCTACAGAGGAGCAGCTGAAACGACGAGCCTCTGGGGCTGAGGGACTACTCGATTCTTGGACTTCCATCCACAGCTGCCCAGTGTTGGGGTAGTAGGACTACAGACTGCAAGTCATCACAACAAGTTCCCTGAATGTAGAGAGACATTCCATAAGTTCTGTGACTCTAGAGAACCCTGACTTAATACGAGGTGTTTGTGGCACACTACACCCCAACATAGCCCACTAACAGTGCAGTTTTGTTGGGAGGGGGATGAGAGGGGAGAGATGACATATTCGACTTTGTCAAAAAACAGACATTTTTGTTTGATAAAGGCACTGCTGAGACATTGAAAGAGCAATCTGAGGAGATGGCTCAGACAGTGAAGCGCTCACCTTGCAAGTCTGAGGGCCTGAGCTTAGATCCCAGAGACCAAAGAAAAAATCAGGCTGCAGAGTGGGAAAGGGGACTGGGAAAACTGGTTTAGTGAACAAGGCATGTACTATAAAGGTATGAGAAACTGAAGTGGGATCCGCAGCACCCAAAACAAAAATCTGGGCACAGCAGCATGCGACTGTACCACAGTGCCAAGGGGCACAGCAGAGGCAGGTGGGTCCTCAGAGTTTGTTAGTTATGCAGCCTAACAGAAGGACAAGCTGCAAGTTCAGTGACAGCCTGTCACAGGGACTAAGGTGGACATGTGATTAAAGACTCCCAAACATGAACCTCCCCTCCAAGTACACAGCCAATGTACACACACACACATACCACAGAGGGCGAGGCAGACCTGGGCTGAGCATGGTTGAGCATGACTACAAGTGGCTCAGAGAACAAGTGAATCCCCAGAAATTTGTGAGCCAGCTGGTCTGGCCTACATAACAAACCAAGTTCCAGGCCAAGAAAAAGTGCTGTTTCAAACCAAAGGTGTAAGGCACTTGAAGACTGCACCCAAAGTTGTCCTTTGACCTCCATACACACTGTGTGCACATGTATACCTGTACCCACATACACCTGAGTACCAGTGTACAAGTACCTGTGTGCACACGTGCACACACACACAAATATACACATAAAGTTTTAAAACAAAGACAAGGAAAAGGAAAAACCATAGAGTGGAGAAGAGTGGAGAAAAGATGTGCAGATAGTGTATGTAATCACAGACTAACAATGTAGAGTTATCTTCTCTTTTAAAGGGCAGGGATGAACTTCTGGAAATAACCAAGACAGTTGTGACTAGAGAAATGCAAACTCAAGTCAAATGGGATCTCACTGCCTAGCAGGCACTCAGTACACTCCAGAGCATGAGAAACAGGGGCCACTGCTGTCCTTAGCTGACTGGATGACTCAGTAGAATGATTTTGGCTTTTTGTAGCTTCCTATATAACCAAACACATTCTTAACCATGCATCCCACTAAACCAAACTGTCGTCTCTTTAGGGTCTCCATGGTTATGAAGAGACACCATGACTAAGGCAACTCTTATAAGGACAGCATTTAATTGGCTTACAGGTCTCAGAGGTTCAATCCATTATCAACAGAAGCATGGCAAAGTTCAGCCAGGCATGGCGCTGGAGGAGGAGCTGAGAGTTCTACATTTTGAATGAAAGACAGACAGGAGAAGACGGTCTTCCAGGCAGCCAAGAGGAGAGTCTCCAAGACCACTCCTACAGTGAAACTCTTCCTCCAACACAGCCACACCTACTCCAATGAGGCCATACCTACTAATGGTGCCACTCCCTGGGACAAGCATATTCAAATCACCACAGGTGAACTGGAAATTTATACTCATATAAAAGCCTGGACATTGGTGCTGGGCAGATGGCTCAATGCATAAAGTATTTGTATTGCAAGCTTAAGGACCAGAGTTCAAACCCCCCACAACCATAGAAAATTCAAGTGGGCATGGTGGCCAGCTTGGAATTCCAGCTCTCAGGAGGTAGAGACAGGAGATCTCTGGGTAAGCTGACTATAGAGCATTCTAGTTGTTTCTTACAAAGGTAGAGGGATTCTGAACCAGTACTGAACATGTACAGTGGAGCTAAAAAACAAATCAGAGAAAATCTTACATAGATAATGAGGCCAAGTTTCTTACTGTTACAGAGAGAAGCTACAGATAATCAAGAGAAGATTGCTGAGACCAGACCAACTCTTAAAGCAGAATCTGGGAGAGCAGCACAAGCCAGTTCTTCCATCTCTGTTCGTAGATCAGTGCAGAAATGATCCAGATTCCTGTGCATCCTCACACAGGCACCGTAACACTGCATTAATATTGATGCTCAGCTCGATAGGACCTAGAATTAACTATGAGGAGCCTCTGGACACGCCTGAGAGGAACTATCTAGACTGCGTTAGCCTCCTGCAAATCTGTAAGTGATTATGTGGTTTAGGTGAATTGATGCTGGGAAAAGCCATCCTAAAGACAGGTGGCACCACTCTAGGGCTTTGCCCTGACTGCCTGAAAAAGAAAAGTCCCCCTGTGCTCGGAGTTCAAACACAATGTGACCAGCTGAGGAGAGGCATACATCTCCCTGGGCTTCCTGAGTGTGGACACAATGTGACCAGCTGAGGAGAGGCATACATCTCCCTGGGCTTCCTGAGTGTGGACACAATGTGACCAGCTGAGGAGAGGCATACATCTCCCTGGGCTTCCTGAGTGTGGACACAATGTGACTAGCTGTTTCAAGTTCCTGTTGTCATTGTTTCTCTACCATGAAGGACTTTCCTGGAACCTCGAGCCAAAATAAACTCTTCCTTCCTTAAATTGCTTTTCTTGGAGCCTTTTATCCTAACAGAAGAGAAATAAGTAAGATACATGCATCCCTAACTCTGCCTGCTCAAAGATGCTAGAATTGTGACCACTCTGGGATCATGTCCATATCTAGATTTCTAAATGTTACTCTCCCATCAAAGGAGTCATGGACTCTTGGGAAAATGGCTGATTCTAGGGACACAGCAGAGAAAACACAAGAAAGGCCTAGAGTAACTTAAAGTTTCAAACAATTAAAAGTGTGCTAAATAAAATTTTAAAAATAAATTAAAAGATATTACATATCAAAAGTATACTTATGCCCACACCAAAGGGCTTCCAATAGACTGAGGAAGAACTTAGGGTAATACTTTCCTAATGTGTGCAAACTCGAGTACTGAAAAAAAAAAATCTCTCAATAAACTTATTATGAGCCATAAAAAATACCAATAGCATTGGGTCGTAACTTCAAGAATAAAATAAATATCTATAAGTCCAAATTGGCATAAATGTATGAAGTAAATAAAAGAATGGAGAGGTGAATGAATCTCCCCACAGAGAAGGGAGGAAGAAAATAGAAAGTCACAGCCAGAACCAGTAAAATGCATCTGTAATTGCAGAGATTCCCAAGGGTAAGGAAGAGTTTCGTGAATTCAAGACCAGCCTGGGCAACTTCACGAATCATTGTCTCAAAACGGAGCCCAGCACTGAATCCTTTCATCAAACTGTATCATGAACCACTGGGAAATTTTCTGCCTGTTTTAGGTGATGTCGAAAGTCCAGGCAGTCCTCAGTCTCACAAAAGAAAATTCAATCTTATAGGATGCCATGGACCCAGAGTGAAAGAAGCGTCACAGGTCATCTAAAGAGCTCATGTGACAAGGAAGTGCAGATCTTCATGAGCAGAGACTTGAGGAAATGACCACAGTTCTCTGCTGCTTTCCCATGCCTGCATCTTTCCCACTGTAATGCGGGAAAGGGAGAAAGAGGAAGAATATTTCCTCATTCTTTGAACTTGAAGTTCCTCTACTAGATGGCTTTAATAAAATGCAGCAGAAGCAACAGTGATGGGGCCCAGGTTTGGCTCCAGGAAGCCTTCTGATTTTTTTCTGCTTTCTCTTAGGATGCTGCTACCCCATAGCCAGCACAGGCTCCTCTCTGCTGGATACAGACCACAGGAAGCTAAGGCAAGCCACCCTGAACCAACAACTAGGGAGTCCAGGCAGGAGGGAGCCTAGCCCAGAGTGGCTGAGCCTGACTCAGCTGATCTCAGCAGAACTGTTCCTAGCCACAGACTCTTGTGCTAAAGGAGCAGCTGTTGTTTAAAGGGGCTGCATCTCAGGCTTCCCTGTTACCCAGCAACGGCTACCTAGTAAAGCCGGGAGGTCTGAGGTCCTTGGTCTGTTTCACGTTCCATTTTCATATTTCAACTTAAAATTCGTTTACTACAATGGAAGACAAAAACTTAGCTATATTATAATTCACTCCTAATGTCTACTCACTTTCCCAGCTCTACTTCTAGTATATTTATGATGAATCATGCCTGGTGAAATTAATGTTCAATGCTTGTGGGGCTGGGGAGACAACTTAGAGGGTAAGAGCTCTTGATGTTCTTCCAGAGGACCTGAGTTTGGTTTCCAGAGCCCACACCAGGTGGCTCACAAGTGCCTGTAACTCTAGCTCCAGAGAAGTCAATGCCCGATTCTTACCTCTCAGGCACCTACATACATGTAGAAAACATTGACCCGTAGACATAAATGAAAATACAAATAAGTATTTTTAAAAATATGTTCAGTGATTATACCCTTGTTATATAAATGTTATTTACAGATGACTTACCTAAGTTATGGTTGTATTTTTTATTTCTTTTTTAATTAGTATGTGAAGTAACATGTTTCCTCGTGATGTTTTCACATAGCCTATGTGTTGAAACCCCTACATTCCTCTCCATCATCTCCCTATTCCCTCTCCCAGTTTGTCTCCTCTATACCTCCACTCTTTTCTTTCCCTTTTTCATGTTGCATGTGATAGGACATAGGGAAAGGGAATTGTATTGTGAGAGAGAGGCCACAGAGACCCCCAGGAGGCATTTCAAGACACAGAAGTCTTTAAGCAAGCCGTGACCTGAGACACTGGCATCTCTTTAAAAACCATGGAATTCATTGTTGAAACACCATTTAGGTCATAGAAACACAAATAGAAACAACTACCAAGAACTTTCCATCAGCAGCGAAAGGGTCATTTCCTCTTTTTTGGTTAAACATCCACCCAGAACACTACCACTCCTCTTCAGGCAGAATTCATCGATAACCCATTCCGAGCAAGACTCTTGAACTTCCATGGCCCTAGAGTTATCTTTGGAGGGAAAGTGTAAAGATCATTGGTCCTACTTGGGGTTGCTGGCTTCCTTAACTGACCCCTGCTTCCCTCCTCCTGCTCACTGGCCTACTCTTTCTCCTTATTTCTTTTCTTTTTCCTCTATTTTCCCAAATCCTTACCTGAAACCACACTAGTCCCTGTCCCTTCCTTGTCACAGCATGTGGTCCTTACTGTTGGAATATAAGGTATCCAATCACCCAGATCTTCTTTGCTTGGGACACTACATAGTGACGTAATCAACAGTACCAAAGCCTGACCTTCGTTTGACAGGTCTACAGGGAGGGAGGGACACTGTCAGGGAAACTGGTTTGCACTTTACATATTTCTCCTCTCTGGTCAGGCTACCTAGGTACATTGAGTTTGGGCTTTTTTTTTTTTTCTGTTTCATTGTTATTTTTAATGCATATGAGTGTTTGTGGGGTTATATGTGTATAACCGTATGCATGTTGTACCCTTGGTGACCAGAAGAGGGTGTTATTTCCTCCAAAACTGGAGGTAGAGTCAGTTGTAAAGCACCCTGTGGGTGCTGAGCATTGAGCCTGGGTCTTCCGCAAGATCAGCAAATGCTCTAAACCACTCAGAGGCTGTCCGTTGGTGTTGGAGGAGATGGGTGAATAATCGTGCAGACTTGGGCTCCACCCTTTCTTTAACTCACTCCACTGACTAACCATGGGATCAAAGGTTCCGCCTCTCAAAACCTTCAGTTTCTTCGCCTGTGAAATCATAATAACAGCCTGGAATCTAAGTGCTTGGTGTGAGTATTAGATTTATGTCTCAGTTCATTAACATCAGCTTAATGTCGGAGTAGGAGAGATGTACGAAGGGGGGAAAATCAGAGCATAAGATACAGGAGCCTCAGTAGACACAAGCTGCCCTTGTCACTCAACTCACCCCCATAGCCTCACTCCACTGGCCTGCTAGCTGATATGTCCCTTTGTTGGCTGGTAACTGTCCATTTACCTCTTGCTCTGCGTGCTGGACCTGAGTCTCTCAAACCTTCTTCCCAGCCCACTGAGCACAGGCTGACCAGAACCGTGGCCTCACCTCAACGACCCAATCCTGTTTCCTAATGGGGCCATCTGTCCCTCAAAATGATTCAATACATGGGGTAAGAACTCAGTGATGATTAGGAAAATTGAGGGAAGTGTGCAACAGGACATGGTGTGGTGACAGGCACATTCAGAACCATAAAAATGTGGCAACTAGTTTTGGCTTTTGTTCCATCCAGTTGTCTCATTTTGCAACTTTCTTGGAAAAGACTGGGTATTACTGGACGTTATAATGAGGTGGACTTTTTTTTATTTGCCCAGTCACATGGGAATCATGTAGAACTGACAGTGAGGAAATGATGTCATTCTTGATACAAAGAGAGGAAGTTGCTGAGAGAGCATAGGGTAGAGGAAGGGTACTTCAAACACCCGACAGTGAATCATTATGCTTTTAATAGCTTGAGTTTGCCCTGAACTGAGGCCTCTGGGTAACCAATACTTTCTCTTACAGTAATATCTAGTTCCTAACTTCCAAATTCTTGATTGAGTGGGTTCGTTGCACCTACAAATCGCACAGTGATCTGGGACAATAAATACACATAAACAATGTCACAATAGATCAATGCCCAACATTTTGTCCATAGCTTGTAAGCCTCCTCTATATTTGCCATTTCACTGATAACTGGAGTTGTGATCAGGAGCAAAGAAAACAAAATCCCATTGCATTGTGATTTGGTTACCCCTACCCAGAACAAGATCCAACCGGTCTCTGCACCAGGCCCCACGCTGGATAATAATGACTTGTTTTCCATCTATCTGACGCCAACTGCACATGTCCTGTGTTAAGGATTACTCCTGGGAATACCTACCAACACTGACTGCTGTGGGACAGGACTTTCCATAGGAGGTGCCACACACATGTCTACTCATCCCAGACAGAGAGTCCACGACAAACCACAGCATAGATACCACCCAAGTCCAGCTTGGAGAACCAACAAATCTTGTTGTGGTTGCTTACAGAAATATGGGTTAGGGGTTACTTATAGGAGGAGAAATGACTCAAAGAGAGCTGCATTACCAAAGCCAACCCCAGCATAGGTAATAGCTCAAAATCTAGGAACCTGGAGCTCACTGCACAGCATTTAGGCAGCTCAACAGGTTAGAGAATGTACTTTCCAGGAGGTTCAGTCTCCATTCCATCCATCCTTGAAGATCCAATCACCTACCCAAGCTTCCAAGTTGGAGTCACCTGCTCAATGGGGAGTTTGTCTCTCTCTGCCCATCCCAAAAGTAGGACCCTCTTCCACTTTTCCTGCTATGACTAAAACAAAGAATGTTCTATTACTACTTTATTTCTATGTCATAGCCAGCTTGGGCAGTGTTTATTTATGGTGCTATGATAAAATACCCTGGCCAAAGTAACTTAAGGAAGTTATTAATTTGGCTAACAGTTCCAGACATGGTCCGTGATAACAGGGAAGTCGAGACAGGAGCTTCAGCCGGTATCATCACATCCACTGTCAAGAGCAGAAGCAAATGCAACCGTGGTGCCTACTTGCTTGCTTCCTACCTTCCTCCTGCCTAGGGAATGGTTCTGCCCATAGTATGCTTGGCCTTCTTACATCAGTTAACAGTCATGACAATCCTTCACCAACATTCCCATTAGCCAACCTGTTCTAGATAATTTCTCACTGGGAATAAAAATCTCCCCAAGGTGATTCCAGTTGTATCAAGTTGACTGTCAAAATTGACCGTACAGGCCTTAACAAAACTGACCTAGTCTGTGTGGCCTAAGCAATAGAAATCCATTTCTAATAGTTCTAGGGGCTAGAAAGTCCAAAATCAAAGTGTTAGTAGGCGTAATAATAAGCTGTTTCCTTGAAGTTTAGAAAGACACCTTGTTGTATCTTCATGTATCCTTGTCTTAGTAAGTATGTTCAGTCAAATAGCCAGACAGACAGATTTTCTTCTCTTAAGCTAACAATCCTATCCAACAAGGATACAAATTTTTACAAAATAATTCTATCTGACTTATGCTCCAAAACCTAAATTTCCAAATACAATTGCACCGGAATTTAAAACTTCAACCAATGAATTTGGAAGCATTCAATTCAGTCCATGACAGAAAATGGAAAGACAAGAGAAGAAGCAAGAGAAGAGAACCTGCATTCACGTCACGTTCTGACTGACAGAGTTTTTACAGTCTCCTTGCCTTCTTAGTGGAGGCTACAATGCTTAGTGTAGAACCAAGGCCCTCTGCAGACTGTCTGCCTTTGCTGACCCTTTACCTCTGACCTCTGTGTGGAACACGTATGAAGTCTACTCTCCTCAGACAGCATCATCCCAGTCAGAACATCATCACCTTTGAATGGAGATCCACTCTGGTAAAGGTACCACTGGAACCCTTCAGAGACTCCATTCACAGTTCAAACCACAGTTCTTGCAAGCTTCCTACCACGTCTACCCATTTGTTCACTGGCCCATCCATGCCGTGGTGAGGATCGCAGAAGTCAGAGCTTAGGGAGAAAGTGAGTCTTCTGCTCACATTCACACATGTGAGTTCTCCCCTTCAAAGTCTAACGACACAGCCTCGCGGCAGCATCCTAGTGAGCAATATCATCACTTCTGTGCTGTAGGAGTCGATATCACACAGCGGGAGACAGTTTCTCAGACCGCTGACAGGCCCCAAAGATATACATGTGGGACCTCGCCTCTTGAAATATAAGATTGTCACTCATTTGTGTATGGTTTTCTTCTTTCTATTGAAAGAAAGGACCTTTTCTTTCCTCCCAGTGACCTCTCAGATCACAACCTGAACCCCGCCCGACCACTGTGAGAAGACCCAGGAGACCACTTCCTCCTAGGACCTAATCTACCTGTACAGCATCATAGCAAAGCAACCGGTGGCATCTGAAAATGCTATGAAAATGTCTATGCCCCTTGGACTGGTTGGTTACAGAAACTGAGTCCTGGTTGGGATGTTTTGAGGATTTTTCTTGTTTGGAAGGCAAGCGGGAGCTCAGCAGCCTCCAGGTCCTATAGACAGATAACACCATGAAGTGAGATATTACCTACCTGTCTCACAAGCAGCCTCCTGGTCCTCTGGAAAGAGAGCACGCGAGTGAGGTATTACCCATCTCAGCAGCAGCCATGACTCTCACAGGAAGCACACAGGCAAAGAGGAGAAAAAGCGAGACTGAAGAAGAGGGCCTGGACAGGACTGGTGCTTCTGTCCTCATGATAAACTCCTGAAGACAGAATGCCATGGAATGATGGTGGTAAGCCACAGACGCCGAAGTCCTGTTAGCCTAGAGACCACCGGCGAGTCCCTTCCATAACGTGTGAAGCCTTCCAGGTTAGTTCATGGTTTAGGTTGCCGAGGGAGACAGTCAGGGTAGAAAAGAACAGAAAAGCGCAGGGCTGAAGGATAGATTAGTTGCTGAGAGCTTAACACCATCTGGTCTGGATCTTCAACACCTGTGTAAAAAGTTGGGCGCATCAGAAGACACCGTAAACCCAGCTCTGGAGAGGCGAGGACGGGAAAGCCCGTGGGGCTTGCTGGTCCACTACTCTTTACAACAGTGAGATGCATTATTATTATTATTATTATTATTATTATTATTATTATTGTGGAAAATAATTTAATAAGCTAGACAATGGTGATCTCTGGTTTCTACATACCCGAGCATACATGTACTCACACATATACATGTGTGTAGATACACACAGGAACGTGTATATACACATAAACTATACACATAACATAGAAGACTTAAAGCAGTTCTGTAGACACAAAACTATGAAAACAAAAGACACACTAGAAAAGCCTCTTAGCACCCAGCTAAAGTTTATCAGGGTGGGGGGGAGGAAGGAGAGAGAGAGAGAGAGAGAGAGAGAGAATGAGAGATGGAGAGAGAGGGGGGAAGAAATAAGAAGGAAAAAAAATAAGTCAAGACCTCATCCAAAAACACAAGTTGGGGAAGGAAAGAACCAGCCACTCAATAATTTGAGGTGATGTCAGAGGAGATCTAAACAGCAGGCATCAGCAGAAAGAACGGGGAAACTTCTGGTACGCTGGCTTCATTGATACCCCATTTATCAGCAATTACTGGCTCCATTAAAGGCTGAGTTTACAGCAGACAGAGAAGCAGAACTTAAAATATGGCCCAGCAGATGGACGGAGAGTGTCGGTGATGCTGTATTTCAAAGGCTTGTGCAACACCCTTATCATCGAATGTGGAGTCAGAGAGGGAGCGAAGCAACAGGGGCCCGAGAGCCAGCAAATGATTTACTTGACCCTGGATGGGCAGAACCGACAGCGGGAACCTCATTAATTCCTTGGGTCATTCTGGAAGACATTAATTTGGTTTGGACTCACGACGAGGGGAGATTTTCCAGACGTACACCAGGAATTATGAAATCTCCACGGCCGGAGAAAGTATGTCCAAATCACTTTTTGCATAAATCAAAGTGACTTCCTGAAGAAGGATAACATGCTTAATCAAGGGAGTTATGAAACTCCTCGTCCTTATTAGACAGAAAATATAACAGTATTTTATTTGGTTATCAGTTCTGGAAGAGAGGGGGTTGTCTTCTTCCTCTTCCCCCTCCTTTCACTCTTCTCTTGCCAGCAGAGCAAAGCTCTTCTTTAAAAGATGATAGAAGCTAGATTAGGAACATCAGCTCCTCTGCTCTGTTCCTATTTCCAAGTTGGCACACACATGGGGCAAGCGTCTCTTGTGAGCCTGAACCTAGACACCAGCATGCATGCCCCCTGCTCGCCTATGCCTTCTCAGTACTAAACAAACACATCCCTATAAATAACACTCACCATGACTGGTGGGTTTAGTCTGTGTGTTGCAGTGGCCTGGGCCCAGATGAGGAAGTCTGGGAAGGAGGCAACTTGCATTGAATTACTAACTGTATAATCCTCACCAGAAAAACAGCTCTGTTCTCTTTCCAAGTCCGAGTGAGTCTACACACAAGCGTGCGTAAGAAGAGCTAAAGTTCTTTGGTCCTCCAAAAAAGTCACTCCTAATCCTGTATAATTTAATGACCAAAGCTGTGCCGTTTTACAGGAATCTGGCTTCTTGATGCCATTATTAACTAGGGAAGAAATAGGTGTGGAAAAGAGTTGGGATGAAGTGTTTAAATCCAGAACGAGGTAGCCGTTCTAGTTGTTTACAGCACAGAGTCACTTTTGGGTAGGAACACTGACAGACTGGTTAAACTGTTCAAAGTGACCAGGAGATGGAGAGAGAGAGAGAGAGAGAGAGAGAGAGAGAGAGAGAGAGAGAGAGAGAGAGAGAGGGAGGAGAGAGAGAGAGAGAGAGAGAGAGAGAGAGAGAGAGAGAGAGAGAGAGACTGGAGTGAAGTGCTAGGCCATGTGCGTTTACCTGGGCTTTTGATGCACACACCCCAAGTCCCCTTCCTAATGGTATCTTTCCTTGTAAAAGATGCATTCATCACGTTTAAAGCGAGGTTATCTCTGGCCGAGGAGAACATGCATTAGTATGCTTTACTCACTCTACCCTGCACACTCCCTATCAACAACCGTCTGCTTGGAGGGAACTGGGGGACGGGGATTAATCACAGGAAGAGACAACTTAAGGGAGTTGGGCTATAAAATGGAATTCATTAGTAAGCCATAAATAGCATTACAGCCTATCCTAGCCTTCCCTGGCCTCTGCTTTCTTACCCTGAGGCTGAAGCTGCCTTGGCTGGTCATCTCACGGATTAAAGTCACCCCTCATTCCCCATGTGAGCCCCTAGGTCTGTGGAACTGCATGTAAGGGAGTGACTGCAAAATTACATGCCATGGAAAAATGTTTGCTGAAGCCTAGAAGAGCCCAGAACAGTTTCCCTCAAGGCCACTGTCCTCCTTTTCATCCCTGATACTTAGATCTACATACATCTCCTCACTGGGACTATGACATCTGAAACAGAAAAAGAACACAAGTTCCAGGTCATTGTAGTCATGGGTTTCCTGGCTCTGGCACATCTCAGTCTGATGACCTTGACTGAGTCACTCAACTTTCCTCTAAGCCTGAGTTTTCTCAGCAGTAAAACAGACAGTGGACATGCCCAGCAGAGGGAAACAGAGGTAACAGGGCTAGCGTTTCTGCTGTGCCTCCCTCTGAAAAAGCGATCCTAAAATCCAGCTGTAAAAGGGGTCCTTTAAAATAGTAAAGGTAATTTACTACAAGTGTCTTGTCATCTCAGGATGATAGGAAACATAGCTGAACTTATGTGTACCCCTAAGCCTCACCAATGTGTACATTCACCAGGACCCAATGGTGGTGACGTTCTCTGACAGATACACAAATTGAAAATGTTATTATAAGATGTCAAAAGAGACTGAAGATGGAACTCCGTGAGAAAACGCTTACCTATCGTGTGAAAGACCCTGAATTTAATCCCCAGTGCCAACAAAAGGATTAAAAAAATATTAAAATGCCGTCTCCTAATTTCCTAGTTAAAGGACAGTCACTTCCTTTCTGAGAACAGAGGGAAGCCATGTAGATTCACATGAGCCTTAATTTCTTCTTTAAATACCTCGAAGTAGGCTAAAGATGCAGATCCATGGTGGAGGACTTCTCTGGAGTGTGTAAGGTCTAGATTCATGTTATAGGATTGGGGGTGGGGGGATTCTGAAATTATTGGTGAGATGGCCTTGGGCATGAGTGGGCTGGTGCTCACATTTCCCCCCCCCCCTCGGGCTGGTGAAATGATGCAAGTCAAACTTACACATACCAAGTTAGTCTCTGCAGAGTCTCCACATAAACCATTGGGAGAAGGCTCTCCACCTGCTACCTTTAAAAGCAGTGTGGGGTATCCGAATCTAAAACTGATTAAATGCAGAGGACTTAAAATCAAGAACTGGAACATAGAAGAATGCAAGGGTGCTTTCTCCATTAAGGCCATCATTAAGGTTGTGTCTGTGTGTGCATGTGTGTAGTGCACACGTGCAAGCATAGCAGCACCTGGGAAGTAAAGACAAGTGCATTTCTGTGAGTTCAAGGCCAGCCTGGTCTACATAGTGAGTTCCAGGACAGCTGGAGCTACACAGTGAGACCCTGTCTTGGGAAAAACAAATAAACAAGTCCCGTAGTTGACTTTCACAGAAGGTAGCTTGGAGAAACATAAGACTAGTCTACTGTCAGCATCTCTGTGCACAGCTGAGTTGCGTGTTATTTCTAAGTCCCTCCCCTTCATCGGTAAAATAATCTGATTTATAGACGAGATTAAACCAGTCAATATGTTCAAAGCAATTCTCTCAAAAAAAAAAAAAACCCTCAATAAATAACCACATGGTTGGGGGAAGAGGCGTTGGAGATTTATTGCTGATACCTGAGACGATTCCTACTGCTGAAGGCACCTGAGCATACAAGCAGGATTTTATGTTATATAATCAGGTAGCTCACTAATTATCTTCTTCAAATGTCAACATCTACCCACTGCTTATGAAAGCCAAGATGTTTTATTTAACTTACGCTTTTTATTAAAACAAAGAATATTTTTCAAATCTTCTCAGTTCGGTTAGCTTCACCGTAAAACTTCATTGAAATCAGCCTTCTTCATCCCGCCTGCTTCCTATTTCACAAACAAGATGTCAGCACCGTTTAACAATACCTGGCCCAACTCTACCCTGCTAGGCACAAGCTCCTGGTGTCAGCCTGGGAGAGTCGAGGCTGCGCAACTGGTAAGCTTTCACAGAAACAACACAGAAGCCAGCGCTTTAGCCCTCACAAGTAAGCCACAAAAAACATTCTCTAAATTCTTCTAGTAAATCATTACAGTATCTCCATTATAGTTTTTCTGATCATAAAAGCCATGCTTAGAATAAAATATAAATTGGGAATATATCAGCATATCAAAGGGGATAATGACTGTTAAAACAAAATAACAAAGGTTGGCAAAGATGAAGAGAAACTAGAGCCAGTAAGTACCATGAGCACTGGGGATATGACATGACGTAGACACCATAAAAACAAGGCAAAGGGCTTAACAATCTAAATAGCAGACAGTCCAGCCATCCTGGGCCTGACTGTGTACCCCAAAGAACTGGATTCATTCGGGGTCTTGATGCTTGCACTTCTATATTCATAGCCGCTCTACTCGCAAGGCCCAAGGTCAACAAGTTATGCCACTGTGTGTCGACAGATTAACGCTGACATATATGCTACAAGCATAATATATACACGCGCGTGTGTTATTATTCTTTTATTGCTGTAACAAAACACCTGATAATGTGTGAGGGCACAGTCTATCACGAGGGAGGTGCGGCGGCAGGAGATTGAGGCAGCTGGCCATGTTGCATCAATGGTCAGGACGAGTACAGCAATGAATATAGATGTGTGTGTGCATGTGCATGTGCATATGTGTGTGCGTGTTCTAATAGTTTGGGGGTTTGTTTGTTTGTCTGTTTACATTTATTTATTTATTTATTTATTTATTTATTTACTTCACAGCCCAATCATGGCCCCCAACCCTCCTCTCCTCCAAGTCCCACCATTGCAAGTCCCTCCTCTTTATCATTATCTCTTCCCCTTCTCAGGAAAGGGGACGCACCCCCCCCATACCACCACGCCCTGGTACACACCACATCCAAGTAGATGGGTTTCTTTCTATAGTCTTGAACCCAGCTCATGGATTGATACGAGCACATGCAAGATGCGCTTCCTAACCCAATTAAGTCAGTCTGGAAACTCCTTCACCAAAATGGCCAGAGGCCTGTCTCCTATGTGATCCTAGAACCTGTAAAGCTGACAAGATGGACCATCAGAACATACAATGCCCGATTATCGAGCCTTAAAAAGGAAAGGCGGTTCTGACACCTAGGACAAGGACGAAGCTTGAGCACGTGCTGCTCTTACTATCCAGTGGTGAAAATGCTGGTACAGCATGTGTGGGCTCCCTTGCTGGGGTACCTATGGTGGTGAGATTCCTAGAGAGGACGGTAGAAGGGCAGTTGCAAGGGGCTGGAGGAAGGGGATAGAAAAGACTTTATCTTTGGGGAGGTTCTGGGGATAGGATTCCATTGCATATCTCCAATTGACCTAGAACTTGTGATTCTCCTGCCTCAGACTCCCAGTGGTGGCGATCAGAGGTGTGTCCCACCATACCCTAGTCTAGCTAGGAAGTGTGTAAGTGTGTATGAATGTATGGGTTTGTGTGTATGTGATATATGTGTATTTGTGTATATGTGTGTATGAATGAGTGTGTGTGTGCATGTGTGTGTGAGTATGCATGCATGTTTATGTGTTTAAAGTGTGTGTGAGTATGTTTTGTGAGTATGCAGGTGTGTGTGTATGTGTGTGTGTGTGTGTGTGTGTTACTAAGGAGTAAATTTATAGCTTCAAGTAGGCGAAGGAAGTGAGAGCTCTACCATGAGCATAGAGGAGGAAGAGGAAGACAAGGATGGGGACAGAGAGGGAGGGAGGAGGAGAAAGAGGAGGAGAGGGACGTAGGAAGAGGCAGAGGAAGAGGAGGGATAAAAGCCAAAGGAAGAAGAGAACCATGAAGAAGATAAGAAAGACAGAAGGATCAGGAAAAACAGGTAGAGCAAGGAAGAAAGGTATGCTTCTAGCCTTGATTCTGAAAGTGACAGCTAGCAAGACTGGGGATGGGGAGATCAACAGAAGCTGGGTTGATTTGAAAGGAAAACAACACTAATGTTCCCAGAGTCCCCTTCTGACCTATTTGCTTTCTGTCACTATGAAGGCAGTGACCAGAAGTGGCTTGGGACAGCAGGGGGCTGTACTGTCTTATCCTGTAGTCCACAGTTCTTCATGAAGTCAGGATAGGAACTCAAGGAAAGCAGAGGCCATGAGGAGATGATGCTCATTAACTTGCTTCTCCTGGCTCAATTCTATTATTACACAACACAGGACCACCAGCCCACAACAGTCTAGGCCCCTCCACATGAATTATTAATCATGAAAAATGCACCAATAGTCTTACCTAGAAGCCAATCTAACAGGAATGTCATCTCAGTTAAGGTTCCCTCTTCCCAGATGACCCTAGCTTCTGTTGACTGAATAAATTAACCAGCACATCCTCCTAGAACACATCAGAAAGGAGAAGCAAACAGGCATGGCTGTCACAGTTGACAGGAGACCCTGGTCCTTCGTGCACCCAGGTTCCTATGCTAGACCATGTGGGACCAAAGGACCTCTTCCGGTCCTTTTGTGCAAAGCAGAAATCTCACCAAGAGCTTTCTCTGCTCATGGAGTAACCAGAAGCATTGCTTTGGGGTTGGTATCTTCACCTCTGGGTTGTCAAGGAGACAGCTGGGGCCTGGAAAGGGAAATAGATGATGCCAGCGTCGCATCCCAGAGTGTCAGAGGACAGGCTCCACCCCAGCCTTCCTGCTCCAACACCGTGCTTTTACTGCCGTCGTTGAATGTGAAAGCCCCCATGGGTGCATGTGTTTGAACCCTCCTAGAACACTGTAAAACCTTTAGAAGGTGGAGCCTTGCTGGAGGAAGTGAGTCAGGCCCTACTTCCTGACTATAGATGCGATGTGACCATTGTCTCCCACTCCTACCATCATGTCTTCTGTACCACAGTGGAAACGGCCCCTCTCCCCTTAATTTGTTTCTTCTCGGGGAATTTGGTCACAGCAACAAGGAAAGTAGATAGCGTAGTCACATTCTGTTAAGGTTTGTTTTGTTTTTAAGCATGTGCACGTGTGTGTGTGTGTGCTCCTAAACAGAGGTGCCTGAGGAGGCCACAGGCATCGGATACCCTGGATAGGTGGTTGTGAGTTGCCTGACATGGGAGCTAAGAATCAAACTCAGTTCTGCAAGAGCAGCAAGTGATCTTAACTGCTGAGTCATCGCTCCAGCCACGAGTCCTGTTGAATATGTCATGTCGTTTGACAGCAGATCTCTAGGTACAAGGAACCTTTATCTCTGTAACTCCCAGACTCCTTCTATAAGAGGGCCACTACACTCACCTGGGAGAAACCCAAGACCGGTGACAGAGGCAGCCTGTCCACCACCCGCTCCATTGCCCCTCCTGTCTCCTCACAACTAACATGACTTATTAAGAAGAGTGTTTCTGAAGGAAGCTAAATGAGAGCAATGAGGAATGCTCTATTTTGGGAAGACAGCCTGCGGCTCACTCTTCGATAGGATGTCTGTGCCTGCTTATTAATGGAATAGACTAACAGAAAGCCTGTGTGGGCACTGAAGTTATCCTCCACTGAGTGCTGAGGACCAGAATGACTTCTGTTCTCTACAGTCATTGGCGTCTCTTGGAGCCTTTCCTCCATTCTCACCCCAAAAGGGAGGCCCCTCTATAACAAGATCGATGCTACAATGGGGCTGAGCTAACTTTCGCCATCATCTGTTTTTTAACAGTAATTAGGTCAGAACCTCATTGGGCATTCTGCACCAGTCGAGTCTGCAGTGAGTGGCTCCCATGCTGGGGACCCTGGCAGCTCTTACTGGCCTTTTTGCAACCATGTTACCCACATGAGCTGAGAGAGAAAAGCCTGCTGCAGATGCCTAGTCAGACAATTACAGATGTGTAGGCCTCTCTTATGCCACCCTATTTGGAACAAAGATCTGCCGAAAGCTGGCTCTGAGCTACTCGTCTTGTGGCTGTTGTTATGTGGTAACATTATTACAGACAGACCAGCCATTCACAGTAGCAGCCTTCCTTGACAACTACAAATTCTACCGGGTTTTATTTTTTATTTTATTGTTGTATTTATTTTTGGTGGTGCTAGGGATAGGACCCAGAGCTTTCTGCATACCACTGCTCTGTCACTGAACTCACACCTCATGCCCACTGTCTGTGTAGTGTCTCATAGTCACCTAAAGCCGATACATTAGATGGATTTTAATTTTCATGAAACAGGGGGAGGGGGAGCAGGAAGCATGCAAACTATTAATGTTTTACTTATTCTAATCTTATGGAGCAACTCCATGTTCCTGCCCTGTGGACCACACCCTAGCTTTTGGCAAATGTTCACTGTCTTCTCTTGTTTTATTAGCCCTTCAGGTCGGTGCACAGCTTCTCTGGACACACACAGCTCTCTCCCCGTGATCCCTCTTTGTAGCTCCCACATGAGAAGTTTGCAGTGGTTCTCTGAGTTTTCTAAGTTTAGGTCTTTGTCATGCTGGGAAGTACTAGGACTCCCTGGAGCCCTGCCTTCCAGGGTCTCCCGGTCCTACTGAATCAAAAGCATTAAAAAGTTACAACTCAATTGGTCACAAAATCCCCAGCCCTGGGATGCAGCTTATCTGTGAGAAAGGAAACTAGGTCTGCAGCAGAGACCCAGACCTTGTATCGCAGAAGTAGCAGTAAATTAAAAGGAGGAAGACGGGCTGTGGAGGGGAGGGGGGAGAAATGTTGTTTATGGGGTCTACAGAGGGTAGTTAGTTCTAGGGGGAAAGGAATACATACAGAGATAAAGGGCGTGTCAATTTTTATTTTTCTTTGTCATTTAAAAAATTGTATTACACTTAATTTCTTCTGTGTGTATGTCTGTGTGTCTCTGTGTGTCTGTATCTGTGTGTGTGTGTATGTCATGTGATGTGATATGACACGTAATGACATATTTTAGAGACCAGAGGACAACTTGCAATAGTCAGTCCACTTCTACACTGTGGGTTCCGGGGTTTGAACTCGGATTGTCAGGGTTGGCCACAAGCACCTTTAGCTGCTGAGCCATCTCGGTGTCCATCCTTACCCTTTTTTGAATATCCAAAAGTAGTTGCAAGGATTTCTAAATATAAAAATAAGAGAAAAGAAGGGAGAAGAGGGAAAACGCAGATCCACAAAGCTGGGCTCTTAAATTCTCCAGCCAGAAGCAGCAGAACCAGCTCCTTACTTCACACCCATGCCATCAGGACAAGACTCATACCTGGAGGCCTCCATCTCGGAGGCCTCGTTCTGGGAAGCTCTTAGCATGTTTTTAACAAGAGGCTGCTCCACTTTTGTCCTCCTCCAATGAAGTCTGCAAACCTCTCAAGTCTGTGGGCCCTGTACGTCCCATCACAGCTGTATCTACAGCTCGACACATTTGTGGATGAAAATATCATGTCACAATGTCCAAGTTTGTGCTTCCCTTTGTATCCGTGGCCTCAAACTGTACTTTGTCAAGAGAAGGACCTTCCAGTTAGACATGAGACATAGAAGAACTCAAGCCAGCAATCTTACCACCTTGAAAGCTGTTGTTTTCATTCCTTCGCTGTGTACAGATGCACACACACACACACACACACACACACACACACACACTTCTTTCTCGTGCCTCCTTCAGCTTCTGGCACCTTCTGAGAAAAACAAAAGGTAACCAAGACAGAGTGAGGACAGGATGGTCAGGGCTGAGTGGCAGTTCTCAAGATTGGTGAGAGGAAGTGGTCCCTACTCCTGTTCCAATCTCAGAACCAGAAAAGAAGGAAGTGGCTTGTGATTTATCACCGCTCCTCACCAGAAGTCACTAAGTTTGGAATTTTGCTCATGATTTAATCCACCAAACAAGAACAAAGGTCTCTACCCTCTGGTTGTCACAGGGCCGACCTTGCACTCACTCAGTAGCAGACTGAACACCTGCACGTGCAGGCCTAGAGGTCGAGACGTGAGAGGGTAGGGTCTCCCTCCTGCAAAGTAGTCACAGTGTCTGGGAAGAGAGTCAGGCACAACAGTGGGGGGTAGGGGGTGGCACTTCTGCAGGTGGGCAGAAAGTGCTGCAGGGAAGGAGAGAGATGGGTGTCGGGAAAGATGCTGTGAAACCACGGTGGGGAAAATTCTTCCAGGCATCAGGGAAACAGCACATGGGCAGAAGCAGGTGAGAATATGTTTTCTGTTCCTGTTCTGGGCCGTTTTATTTAGCTATTCTGTCTTTATAAAACATCCACAAGGCCCATTTGTGTGTGTGTATGTGTGTGTATACACATATATATACTACACATATATACATGCGTGTACACATATGTATATACACATATATACACTTTATACACATATGTATGTACACATAGATATACTATATATACATATATACATGTGTGTATACATATATATACTATATACATGTGTGTATGTGTGTACACATACATACACTATATATATGTGTGTGTCTGTGTGTGTCTGTGTGTGTCTGTGTGTGTCTGTGTGTGTGTTTCTGTGTGTGTGTACATGTATCTCAGTAGGATCCCAGAAGGGAAATCAATGTGGGAAAGAATACAAAGCATTGGAGAAATCAGGAGATGACTCACAAGCAGATCCATGTCTATCAGGTCAACTAACATGTGGGTTGAAACACAATAGAAAATGCAGAGACGAAGATAGACTCAGAATAATCAAGAATACCAAGGAATAATTGGAGCCATAGTCCAGAAAGAAACAAAAGGATGTGCACAGAGAAGGAGCCCAACACAGGGACTCTGGGTTGGAAGGTAAAAGTAAGTAGAGGCGTGAACAAAGAGTACAACAGAGTGTGTGTGTATTCTGTCTGCATACATGTATGTGCACCATGTGCATCCCTGGTGCCTGCTGAGGCCAGAGGAGGATGCCAGATCCCCTGGATTAGAGTAACAAACAGCTGTGTGTGTGTGTGTGTGTGTGTGTGTGTGTGTGTGTGTGTGTGTGGCGTGTGAAGGCTGAGAATCAAACCCCAACCTTCTGCCAATGGAGCAAGCACTCTAACCCATTGACCCTACTGTCTGTTTCCATGCCAGCACCACTGAGTTTGTGTTACTATTGCTCTGTAGTCCGGGATAGTGATAGCTCCAGACATCCTTTTATAGTTCTGGGTCTTTTAACTATCCTGGGGGGGGGGGGTTGTTTGTTTGTTTGTTTGTTTGTTTTTGGTTTTCCATATGAAGCTGGAAATTGCTCTGTTCTATGTCTATGAAGAATTGCGTTGGAATTTTGATGGGGATTGCACTGAATCTGCAGATGGCTTTTGGTAAGATGGCCATTTCACTACGTTAATCCTACCAATCCATGAGCAAGGGAGATGTCTCCATCTTCTGAGATCTTCTTCAGTGTCTTTCTTCAGAGACTTGAAGTGCTCATCATACAGATCTTTCGCTAGCTTGGTTAGTGTTACACCAAGGCATTTTATGTTATTTTGTGGCTATTGTGAAGGGTGCTGTTTCCCTAACTTCTTTCTCGGCCTATTTATCACTTGTGTAGAGGAGGGCTAGGGATTTCTTTGAGCTAAGCCAAAACCATACAATGGAAAAGGAAGAGCATCTCCATCAAATGATGCTGGTCTAATTGGATGTCTATATGAAGAAGAATGCAAGTGGATCCATATTTATCATCCTGTACAAAACCCAAGTCCAAATATATGAAAGACCTCAACATAAAAGCAGACACATTTAATCTATTAGACCGGAAAGAGGGAAGTAGCCTTGAGCTCACCGGTACAGGGTATGAACTACTAAACCAATCCATGGCTCTGGCTCTAAGATCAACGATTGATAAGTGGGACCTCATGAAACTGAAAGGCTTCATTATCAGGGCAAAATGACACCCTACAGATTGGGGAAAGGTCTTTACTAACCCTACATCTGACAGAGGGCTAATATCTAAAATATATAAAGAATTCAAGAAGTTAGACACTGACAATCCAAATACCCTAATTTAAAATGGGGTACAGAGGGCTGAAGAGATAGCGGTTAAGAGCCCCGACTGCTCTTCCAGAGGTCCTGAGTTCAATTCCCAGCAACCACATGGTGGCTCACAACCATCTGCAATGGGATCCGATGCCCTCTTCTGGTGTGTCTGAAGACAGCTACAGTGTACTTATATATAATAAATGAATAAAAAGAAAATAATAAAAAGAGCTAAACAGGGAATTCTCAGCACAAGAATCTCTAATGACTGCGAAACACTTAAGAAAATGTTCAACATTCTTAATCATCAGAGAAATGTAAATCCAAATGACTCTGAGATTCCATCTCACACCCATCAGAATGGCTAAGATTAAAAACCCAGTGACAGCACATGCTGGGGAAGTTGTGGAGCAAGGGGAACACACTCCTCCATTGCTGGTGGGAATGTAAACTTGTACGACCACTTTGGAAATCAATTTGACAGTTTCTCAGATCAGGAATAGTTCTTCCTCAAGACCCAGTTATACTACTCCAGGGCACATACCCAAAAGACGCTCCACCATCCCACAAGGACACGTGCTCAACTATTTTCATAGCAGCTTTATTCATAATAGCCAGGAACTGGAAACAACCTAGATGTCTCCCAACTGAAGAATGGGTACAGAAGATGTAGTCTATCTACACATTGGAACACGACTCAGCCACTAAGACCAAGGATATCGTGAACTTCACAGACAGGTGAATGGAACCAGAAAGTATCCTGAGTGAGGTAACCCTGACCCAGAAGGACATGCATAGTGTGTACTCGCTTGTAAGTGGATGTTAGCCATAAAGTACAGGATAGCCATGCTATAATCCCCAGACCCAAAGGATCCAAATAGCAAGGAGGGGAAATGGATGCTTGAATCCTTCTCAGAAGGGGAAACAAATATACACTGGAGGCCCTTGGAAGGAGGGGTGTGGGTGGAAGAGCAGATGGGGAGGGGAGGGGGGAGGGAGGGATCATAGGTAAGAACACTGTGATTGGCATGGCCAATTTGGGGAAAATGAAGCAAGAAAATTGAGATCTGCAGGGAATCACCAAGGTCGAGGATAAGAAGAGCAATAGATCCATGTTCTTTGTCACCTAAGAAAATGGACGCTGTTGAGGATTGGGAATCCATCTGAAACGCATGGAGAGTATAGGTTCTTTGTGCCCCCCTCCCCCACCCTGCAGAATCCTCTCAACACGTGCTGAGCAAAGGGTTTGGGAGCACAAAGCACCAGTACCAGTCCTTGAGAGTTCATAGCAGGCTACTGTGTGTCCTGGATGCTGTCTGTCCACTACAGACTGAGTGTCTGCTCTGCAGCCTTTGATCCTACCAAACCCTTCCCTTTTGCAATGGAAATAAGTATTCTGCAAACACCCAGCTATTTTGCCTTGGGATTGCATGACTTGGTTTTTTGTTTTGTTTTTGTTTTTGTTTTGTTTTGTTTTTTGTATTTACAAGGGCTCACAACTAACAGCTTGCCTTGAGTTTCAGAGTAGATATTAGTGATATTTCAAAACACCCCGGAACTGCTAAGACTGAATGAACTTCTCACGTTGTTAAGGAGTTATGAGTCACTGAAGGTCAGGGGTAGAATGTCATCATGATAGTCTGTGTCAGGGATCAGTTAGACATTCCTGGGGAGAGAAATCTCAGTTGAGGGATAGTCTCCATCAAATTGAGCTGTGGACATGTCTGTGGGGGTGTGTTCTTGATTACTAATTGATGTTGGAGGGGCCCGTTGTGAGTAGTACCAATCTTAGGAAAGTGGGCCTGGCCTACGTAAGGAGAGTGGCTGAACGTGAGCCTGGAAAGGAGCCAGGAAGCAGTTCTCCTCCAAAGTCTCTGCTTCCGTTTCCGTTCCCAGCTCCTGCCTGAGCCCCTGCTTTAGTTTGCCTCCATGACGAACTTTAACATGAAAACCAAACCAACCTTTCCTCCCCAGGTGGTTTTGGTCAGATTTTATCACAAGAGAGAAGCAAAACAGGTCAGTCATGGTTTGGACTTGAAATGCCCTCCATAAATTCCCATCTCCAACTGACGGTTTTGGAGCCTTTGCAAGGTAGGTGTCTACCTTGAGAAAGTGAGTCACCGGAGTGTGTAGCTAGCGCTCTATCTTGTTCCAGGAACCACCTTTCACTTCCTGGATGCCATGAGGTAAACACCTTTGCCTCCCTCCCCCATTCCCTCTTCACCAAGATGCCTGAACTCACCACAGACACCAGAAACACACCAACCAGAAAGTGGTTGGTTACTCCTACAGCGGCCTCACCACTATTAAATGAAAAGACACAGCTCGCCTGGCAAGTTGGTAGTGTAGCATGTGAGTAGAATTGCTGAGGACAGTTATCTCCCGGCAGCCTATACGGCACCTTCCAGCACCTTGAGGGAGGAAGTCTCAAGATCAGATTCAAGTTGAATTCTCTGTGTTCTGTGACCAAAGCATGTGGCGTCTTCAGCAATAGGATCTTTGTTTAAATAAGGATGTGCATGCGCTTACATTAGTTTATCTGTACCATGTATGTATAGGTAACTTCAGAAGCCAGAAGGCATAGATAGGATCCCCTGCAACTAGAGACACAAGCAGTCATGAGCTGCCTGGTGTGTGTGCTAACTACACTTAGGTCCTCTGAAAGGGCAGTAATCACTCTTACCCACTGAGCCATCTCTTCCCTCCCCCCCCCCTCGGTATTAGGATCTCATAATCTAGTTCTAGAGGGCTAGCAGCAGCATGTGGAAACAGCTCATATTGTTTGAGAGGCCACAGGGACCTCCCTGGCCAATAGCTCATAGGGAAGTAGCCTACCCTTGCACAGGGATTTTCATTTAATAAAATATGGATTCTCAGAGCACTTTACCATCCTCAGGAGGTGTTTCTATTCAAACGTATGTCTTTAATTTTAATTTTAACTAATTCACAAAGCAGCAGGTTTCTTTATGGCTTTTTCATACAGCCTTGGGTTCAGTTGTACCCTTCCCCTTCCCCTGCTCCCCATCCTACTTTATATACAGATTTCAAAGTATGAGGCTGAGGTGGAACCTGCCTGTTGTCATCCCATATTCCTCACAGTTCTAACCTCTCGAGGTGTCCAGTGAATCTTCAGCTTTGCCCACTGTGTTTAGGTGTCACTCCTGGGGAACTCAACTATACACCACCCTGTCTCCTAGGCTTCTCTTTGGAATCTTGGTGGAGGCCTCCATCACCTTACAACTTCCATAGGACCATAAAACCAACATCACA
Organism: Rattus norvegicus; assembly: GCF_021556685.1. Taxonomy (NCBI): domain Eukaryota; kingdom Metazoa; phylum Chordata; class Mammalia; order Rodentia; family Muridae; genus Rattus; species Rattus norvegicus. The sequence goes on from NC_141546.1 coordinate 98,788,510, forward strand.
TGAATGCTAACAATGTCTTCTGCCCACTATAGTGGTACCTAGACTATCTCAGATCCCTGTCACAGTGTCCCCTCAAGTGTCCAGGCAGCTGATTTCAACAGACACTTACTTCTCTGGGTGACTCTTGGAACTAGAAGTGTGACAGGCCAAGACAGTGCTGTGGTGCCGCCATCTTGTATCCTTGAGGAAGCCATTTTAGTTTTGATTGAAATTTGATCTTCATGATTGGAAGCTCCATGAAAAATTACCCAACTCTATTCAATAGTCAGTGTTTATAACATTATAAATAGATGAGTATTATTCACAAGGGAACTATTTAGTACATCATGATTACATTTCTATTCATAAACAATATTTCCTTACTATATCTACAGAGGAAACGTGCTGTCTCTGGAATAGTCACAATTACTGCTGTGAAGAAGACAAAGTTGGAAGACCTCTTACTCCCCCAACTAAAGTCCCCTGTCACTTGTTCCATTGTATACCTGCACCATGGGCTGTATTCACCTTTCTATGACCATCCTCGTATGCTGTAGCCTTCTCCTCTTTCAAATGGTCATAGGTTAAGTAGGCCACAGCGTACAGAGGATTGCAGAAGCATTAGCTGTGTCAGACATGACTATCTCCAAGAACACCCGGCCCCATCCTCTCCCCATCCTCCTCCACCTGATTTGGCCTCCTCCCTCTGGTTGGTATCAGCACCAATCCGGCCTTCCAGAATTTTGTACAGCACCATCCCTGTCTCCAGATGATAATAGTGTGTCTTATTATTTGATTGTTCGTTTAGAGCTGTTTTGGGTGGTGGGAGCAAGTTTAAGACAGGGGCTATGTAGTTCAGGCTGGCCTTGAACTCATGATCCTCCTGTTTCCTTCTTCTGAGAGCTGGGATTACAATGGTGTGCCCCCATGGTCAAGTCTTTCACATAAGACCTGATAACTGAGTCTGTACCTCTTCCCCTTGGCAACCTGCACCACTGTGATTATCTAAACTATGGATGTTTCCTCAGAGACTAAGGTACAGCTTTTCCCTCATGCTTGCCACTGACTGATTGGCTAGCTTCCAGATCTTACTTCCTCCATGGCTGGCTCTCTTTGGTGGTTAACCTCTCTGTGTGAGAACATTGTCTGTTCCAAAACTTCCCTAACCAGCTTAGTAATACATGAAATGTCCATTTTAGAAATTTATTCCTTGGCATTTAAACTTTTAGTTGAGGGGCAGGGGAAACGGTCCAGTGATTGAAAGCACATAATGCTCTTGCCAAGGATCCATGTTTGATTCTCAGCACCCACATCAGGTAACTCACACCACCCACAACTCCAGGTCTGAGAGTGGGGGAGGAAGGATTTTGTGCTTCCGACTTCTGTTGGCACCTACACTCATGTGCCCACACCTACACTCATGTGCCCACACCTACACTCATGTGCCCACACCTACACTCATGTGCCCACACCTACACTCATGTGCCCACACCTACACTCATGTGCCCACACCTACACTCATGTGCCCACACCTACACTCATGTGCCCACACCCACACTCATGTACCCACACCCACACTCATGTACCCACACCCACACTCATGTACCCACACCTACACTCATGTGCCCACACCCACACTCATGTGCCCACACCTACACTCATGTACCCACACCTACACTCATGTACCCACACCCACACTCATGTACCCACACCCACACTCATGTGCCCACACCCACACTCATGTGCCCACACCTACACTCATGTACCCACACCTACACTCATGTACCCACACCTACACTCATGTGCCCACACCTACACTCATGTGCCCACACCTACACTCATGTGCCCACACCTACACTCATGTGCCCACACCTACACTCATGTGCCCACACCTACACTCATGTGCCCACACCTACACTCATGTACCCACACCTACACTCATGTGCCCACACCTACACTCATGTGCCCACACCTACACTCATGTGCCCACACCTACACTCATGTGCCCACACCTACACTCATGTGCCCACACCCACACTCATGTGCCCACACCTACACTCATGTGCCCACACCCACACTCATGTGCCCACACCTCCTCACAGGCACACACCCACACTCATGTGCCCACACCTCCTCACAGGCACACACCCACACTCATGTGCCCACACCTCCTCACAGGCACACACCCACACTCATGTGCCCACACCTCCTCACAGGCACACACCCACACTCATGTGCCCACACCTCCTCACAGGCACACACCTACACTCATGTGCCCACACCCACACTCATGTGCCCACACCTACACTCATGTACCCACACCCACACTCATGTGCCCACACCTCCTCACAGGCACACACCTACACTCATGTGCCCACACCCACACTCATGTGCCCACACCTACACTCATGTACCCACACCCACACTCATGTGCCCACACCTCCTCACAGGCACACACCTACACTCATGTACCCACACCCACACTCATGTGCCCACACCTACACTCATGTACCCACACCCACACTCATGTGCCCACACCTACACTCATGTACCCACACCTACACTCATGTGCCCACACCTACACTCATGTGCCCACACCTACACTCATGTGCCCACACCCACACTCATGTGCCCACACCTCCTCACAGGCACACACCCACACTCATGTGCCCACACCTCCTCACAGGCACACACCCACACTCATGTGCCCACACCTCCTCACAGGCACACACCTACACTCATGTACCCACACCCACACTCATGTGCCCACACCTACACTCATGTGCCCACACCTCCTCACAGGCACACACCCACACTCATGTGCCCACACCTCCTCACAGGCACACACCCACACTCATGTGCCCACACCTCCTCACAGGCACACACCTACACTCATGTACCCACACCCACACTCATGTGCCCACACCTACACTCATGTGCCCACACCTACACTCATGTACCCACACCCACACTCATGTGCCCACACCTACACTCATGTACCCACACCCACACTCATGTGCCCACACCTCCTCACAGGCACACACCTACACTCATGTGCCCACACCCACACTCATGTGCCCACACCTACACTCATGTACCCACACCTACACTCATGTGCCCACACCTACACTCATGTGCCCACACCTACACTCATGTACCCACACCCACACTCATGTGCCCACACCTACACTCATGTACCCACACCTACACTCATGTGCCCACACCTACACTCATGTGCCCACACCTACACTCATGTGCCCACACCCACACTCATGTGCCCACACCTCCTCACAGGCACACACCCACACTCATGTACCCACACCTCCTCCCAGGCACACACCTACACTCACACCCACACTCATGTGCCCACACCTCCTCACACACACATGCATACACTCATGTGCCCACACCTCCTCACACACACATGCATACACTCATGTGCCCACACCTCCTCACACACACATGCATACACACACTTAAAGATAAAAAGCTTTAGACTTTATCTGAATACACTCAGCTAATCTTTAAGAGACAGTAAAAAAAAAATGGGGATTGAAAAATAAGTCAAGGGGTTGGGGATTTAGCTCAGCGGTAGAGCGCTTGCCTAGCAAGCGAAAGGCCCTGGGTTCGATCCCCAGCTCCGAAAAAAAAAAGAAAAATAAGTCAAAACAACCTCCATGTGTGCTTTACACCTTTGTGTAAGATCAGTCTTGATGTCTCCTCAGCGCGCACACACACATACACACACACACACTCATACACACTCAGACTCATATACACAAGCTCATACACACTCATACACATACTCACACACTCATATAGACATACACGCACTCATATATACATACACTCACACACACACTCATACTCACTCAGACTCATACACACACTCACATACTCATACAAACACACTCACACAAACATACACACACTCACATACTCATACACACACTCATACATTCACACACACTCATATACACACACAGACATACACACACTCACATACTCATACACACTCTCTCGCACACATTCATATACACACTTACACAGACACACTCATACACACACACATACACACACACACACACACACACACACACACACACACACACACACATACACACAGTCCTCCCCAACTGAGTTTCACAATTTCCCATCTACTTCATGATCTCTTAGATTGGTTTCCTCTTATTTCCCCCACAAGTATCTCAGCCATAGAGTCTAATACACTTGAAGACTAGACTGTACACTAGAGTGTCCAGTTCCTCTGTCTCTTTTCTTAGAATTTCTTTTACTTACACATACAACCTTTGCCTGCATGAGAGCATGTGTACCATGATATGTGTGTCTGGTGCCCATGGAGGTGAGAAGAGAGTATCTGATCCTCTGATGCTGGAATTACAAATGGCTGTGAGCCACCAGGTGGGTTCTGGGAACTGAATCTGGGTCCTCTGCAAGAGCAGAGGCTCCTGACCTTTTACGGCTCCTCTTGCTGATGATTACTCTCCCTTATCCACTTGACTGTGACTGGGGTTAGGATTACTGTGGAAGTGCATGACTTTGGGGGTCTGTATTAGAGTTGTTTCCAGAAAGGCTTAACTGAGAGTAAAACCCACCTTAAATGTGTGTGGCACTATCCCATGGGCTGGGAAAAGTGAGCTGAACACCAGCAGTTTCTCAGTCTCTCTCTCTCTCTCTCTCTCTCTCTCTCTCTCTCTCTTTCTCTCTCTCTCTTTCTCTCTCTCTCTCTCTCTCTCTCTCTCTCTCTCTCCCCCTCTCTCTCTCCCCCCCTCAGAACCCCCCTCTCTCTTCTTCCTTAGTGCAGACACACTATGACCAGCTTCCTCACACTCCTGCCTCCAGGCCTCCTCTGCCACAACACCCTGCCTCATCCAACTGTGAGTCAAAAGAAACCCTTCCTTCCTTAAGCTGATCTCTTGAGGTGTTTTGTCAGAGCAACATAAAGAGTAGCATCAATAACACACTACTGTAGGGTCCTCATAGCAACCGTCACTGCCTAAAACATTGCAAGGGGGAAGGGGCCACATCATGGTTTCCATGCTAGGAGAAACAATGGAGGGGGGTCTTCCTTGGCTAGCATCCTGAAGACAGAGATCCTTCCCCCACCTGAAAAATTCAACCCCAGTTCCTCCCTTGTTCTTAAATCAACATAAAAATGCCGGACCCATGGGAGTCATGAGGGGTTTAAGAGCAAATGTGCTAAGTACCCAGTGTTCCTTTGCTCTTTTGTCACCCTATTGCTAGTAGGGGACAGTTAAAGGTCCCCAGGGGTGCTATCAGAAGGGTTAGTAGAGGGCCAGGAAAGGGCCCATGGCGCTGTGGAGGGTAAGGGTTTGTTTATTCCAGACAAGTTCCAATTGTCCACGTCCACCAGGCCAAATTCCAGAGTCTGTAAATGCATTAGGGACCATCTGCCTGGAGCCTCACCGGAGCTGCCCGACCTAAACAAGAAGCCGCTCCGTCCTTGCAGGAGCACCAGTACTAAGGGGAACCTGGTTCAACAGGCCTCTGGCCTCCAAGTAAATAAATGTGTAGGACAGACACCATAAACATTTTCCCCACCCTGACATCAGATCTGCGGAGTCCTCAGCCCCTCTATGCTGGGCAGACCGTAATTACAGGATATGTTAAATTTTCTTTATAGCTAGTCCTGATGGTTGTTGAGTGACCACACCAGCCAGTACAGCAACCCGCTCTGGTCTGCTACCTCGCGTAACGAAAACCAGATGTTTGAAGTTAGTAATCAATACAGCTCTTGGCCTGAGTCAAGTAGGGCTCACTGTTTGCTTGGAGGAGCCATAAAGCGTAGTGATAAGAACTGGGGCTGCCACTCCTGAGAGAGATAAGCTGCTCGACACCCCAGAGGTGAGTGGGGAGAGAAAGGAGCCAACGACAAGAACCCACGGGCTTCCTCAGTACAAGAAGTGTCTTGGAGTGCCAAAGCCCTCAAGTTCTCTTATTTGGATAACAACGGGGATCTTTGCTGAGAAATCAGTGGCAGGCATTATGTACTAATCACTACTGCTCTTGTTTGTCATTTGATACATTGTGTTTTGAATTATTTTATATATAAGCTGGATAGTACTTACCGGGTATAAGCATATAGCGCCATCCTGGGAAAATAGATTAAATTCTATGTAAGAGGTCTGTGAAGAGAATATATCACAGACACTCATGACTTGAGTGAAATTCCCATCTAAAACTGTCACCTACCTAAAATAAAAGCCACCAAGTGGGAGTTGAGAATCCTATACTCAGTTATATGCTTTGACTGACTGTTCGAGGTGCCATGGAAGATGGTGGCCCATAGGCAAGGGTGAGTCTTGATGGGTGGAGAGTAGAGTTGGGTGAGCTCCTTTGGACAGGAAACACAATGCACAGACATAATGAACTTTAAGCTTCATTTGCTTAATTAGCTGAAATTCCAAAATGGACTCATTTATGTGGGTGGTAGGGGATTGAGCTTGGCTTCGTCCCCATTCATGGGGAACGCTTGACCAACTGAGCCAGCTGGTTGTTTCATCTGAAAAGTTTCAGTAAAGGACACCCAGTGCTTGCTGCTAAGCTGCCAGTCCACCGTCATGTCCAATGGGCCTGTTGGTAAACTTTGGTGAGTTTCAATTTCAGCAGGTAGCAATTTCAGATGGGAATGCTCACTCAAGTCATAGGTGTCTATGGTTTATTTTTTTTCATAGACATCCTTTATAGAATTTTATCTATCTTCCCAGGATGGCAATGCTGGCTTATGCCCAATTAGTTACAAATGAGCTTGCAGTTTACAGTTTTTTATTTATTGATATTCTATCAATTGATTGATTTTAAATCAAACAAAAGTCAAATAGCTCTGTGTGTGTGTGTGTGTGCGTGTGTGTATACACATGCACACACACACACACACACAATTGCACACACAAGAGAAGGACCAAGGTTGACATTGGGTGTCTTTCTCTCTCACTCCCTACCTTGGTTTATGAGGTGGTGTCTCTCACGAAATCTGGAATTCACTGATTAGCTAGAATAGCTGGCCATGGATCTCAAAGGGCCCAGTCAGTGTGTGTTCCTCTCTACCCAGCTCTAGTCACAGGCAGCACCACACCCGCATTTTCTGTGTGTGGTAGGGAGCTGAACCCAGGTCCTCACGCTTCTCCACCATGCACTTCACTGACTGAGCCATCTCATCCCTGTCGATGGGTCTTCCTGTGAGCACAATACCATATGTAGAGCACCCACTCCACTTCTCCATTATCACGTAGAACAACCAAGCAAGCATCACTTCACATTATCTACCCAGGAAGCAATTTACTTTGTGTTGTTAAGGACCCAGCTCAGGGCCTTGAGTGTGTGATAGCAAAGTGTTCTTCACTGGGCCATGTACTCAGTCATTCTGTTGGGACACTGCCTCGATGACTGCCAGTACCCTCTCAGACGTATACCAAGGAAACACCTGAGATAGCATCTCCAAAGCACTGATTTTGACCTGATTCAAAAGCTGGTCCGTTTTAAAGGATCAGGAACTTTTCAAAAGAGACATTAGAAAAGCTACAAGGACGGGCGGGGTGCTGGGAAACACTCTCTTTAGGACACAACTGGAGCAGGGCACCCATGAACTCACCACAGCTATGAGTAGCTGCATATGGTGACATCAACAAGGTCAGCCAACATTCGGACAGGTAGCACTAATTGAACACAGTGGGTTATTAACAAAGAAAGAAAGGCCACAGGAGGGTGCAGATGCATTGGGGTGCCTGGGGAGGAAAAGAAAGGTACAGCAGGATGTGTATGTTCAAAATGCATTGTCCACATATATGAACTGTTGGCATAAGAGACCTTCTATGGTTTTTCTTTAAAAGCTTAAATCCTTTCAATGTCACCTCAAAGAAAAGATCCTCGAATCCCCACATCTCATCCTCTCTGTTGTCTGGGTTCGTCTAAAGCAGAATGCTTAATCTTTTGGAGAAGAGAGGTGAAAGCCATTCTGCTCCATTGGTGGAGTGTTGCCTCATGCAACTGTGACAGTTAATGCACTCTTTGTCACCGCAAGGACAGCTGGGAAGGATTCCTTCCCTCTCCCTCTGGAGGAAACTGTTCAACTTTCCAAGCCTCTGGAGATGGTTTCAGCCCTGTTTGTGCCTTCAGCGCCGAGGCTGAAATGAGCTGAACTCCCAGAGCTCTAGGAACACCTGCCTTCCAGCGAGACGCGGACATTAATCAAAATCAAATGGAGAGGATTGGGGAGTTGTATGTCATCTACGAGAACCACACTCAGTTCCTCTCCCCGAGGAGGCATGATTGAGAGCTGATTGCAAACTCTTCTTGATGATGCTGCTAAAAAATCTGTCTGAAAATCCCCATCCCCTCCTTACAAGATGGATTATATTGGGCAGCATGCAGTCGTGATTACATGGCACTAAGTTTAGCTCAGTCAGACGTCTTCGTGAAAGCATCACCCATGCTTGCCAGCCGCCGATCACTGAGTTAACGTTCACCCCGTTTGGGACAGAAGGAGAAAAGTCAGCAACTTCCTGCCCCTGTAAATGAGCAGACGCTGTATTAAGACTAAACCTAGGCGGGAGCAGAAGGATGCCTTATCTCCTCCAGTGGTGAGGCCTGGCCTAGGCTATCTCAAACCATCCCAGTGCGCGCCTGTTTCTCATTGACACAAGAAAGGTGGAGAGAGGAGAGGCCCTTTTGGATGCCCATCTCGCCAACCTCATCCACAAAAGAACTACCCTCCAGTATTTGGGGAGGTAAGTAAGCCACCACCAACCCCCTCCCCCAAGCCTTGTTCTTTCCAGCACCAAAGTGGATGGAGGTCTTCCTGTGGCCTGCTGGAAATTACACTGCGATCCTGGGAAGCATGTTGATGTATTCTAAGAAAGCAATGGCCCCAGAATTCTTTTCTAATTTCCATATTGTTTCTAGTGTTTGGGGATTTTGTGGTTGGTTGGTTGGTTGGATGGGTGGATGGGTGAGTGGGTGAATAGCTTTTGTTTTTATTTACTAAACTTTCTAAGAAGTTTCTAGTGAGTTTTAACCTACCCTGCTTCTCATTCTTCGAGTTCTTACTTCTGGCTGAAGCCATACCAGGGGAGGATGCTCACCTGAACGACGCTTCTGTATTTTATCATGGCTTCAGTATTTGACCTTCAAGGATTTAGGAATGTCGATTTACACTACTAACACCATTGATTTTCCCTTTTCCCCACCAGGAAATGATTTCTTTGTTAGAGGTGGGACCTTGTGTATCAGGGCTAGGAGCCCCATCTGGCTTGAACCTGTGCAGGTCTTGTGCATACCGCTAGTCTCTGTAAGTCCCTATGTCGTGCATCAGTCCTGCTGTGTCTGGATGATGTGGTCTTAGAGGCATCTACCACATCTGGCTCTTACAAACTTTATGCCTTGTGGGGAAGGGTTTGATAAAGACATCCCATTTAGGGCTGACCACATACTCCAGAGTCTCTCGCTCTCTGAATATTGTCCAGTTATGGGTCTCTATTAATTACCAAGCAGCTTCTCTGATGATTGTTAAGTGATGCACTAATCTACAAGTGAAGCTAATATTGGAAGCCATTTTACTGCTATGTTCCATTAGCAGAACATAGTGGCAGGTTTTTCCCTAGGGTCCTACACCTATCTAGCCTCAAGTTTTTTGGCCACTTTAATAGGATTGGGTGCGGGTTCAATCTCATGAAGTGGGTCTTAAGTCTAATTTTTTGAAAACCATTGTTTATCCCCATAACATCTGGGCCAGTATTGCACCAGCATATCCTGTAGGGAGCCCACGACTGTAGGTCACAGGGTCTGCAGCCGGGGGATGTTGGTGATTACCGTGATTACTTTTATCCACTGGTGGCTAATGTGTGTGCTAGAAATTTAAATAACGAATTCAACTTTTGTAATTAGCTGTGTGGGATAGAGTCATTAACCACGAGCCCTAACTTCTCAGAGTCTCACTTTTCTTACCTCTAAAATTAGGGATTAATATAACGACCAGCTGTGTGCATATAATACTTACATGAGTGGGTTGACGTGAACTTTCCTTGTACACCGATCAATTGAGACTACATTCTGGGTTTAATCTTGCCTCTCAGGGGCTGGCCTGTATGGTGAGTTTAAGAATAGCCTTGAGTCCATAGTGAAACCCTTTTTCAAATAAAACGAAAAACTAAAATTTTAAAAAAGAAATCATCAGAACTATTTTTAGGAGCAAAGAAAGCCTTCAAAGGCTTCATTTTCTTACATTCCTGCCCATGCAGGCAAGGGATCAACATTACTGTGTGTCTCAGTCAGGGCTTCTACTCCTGCACAAATGTCAGGACCAAGAAGCAAGTAGGGGAGGAAAGGGTTTATCCAGCTTACACTTCCACATTGCTGTTCATCACCAAAGGAAGTCAGGACAGGAACTCAAGCAGGTCAGGAAGCAGGAGCTGATGCAGAGGCCATGGAGGGATGTTACTTACTGGCTTGCTTCCCCTGGCTTGCTCAGCTTGCTTTCTTATAGAACCCAAGACCACCAGCCCAGGGATGGCCCCACCCACAAAGGGCTGGGCCCTCAGCCCTTAATCACTAGTTGAGAAAATGTCTTACAGCTGGGTCTCAAGGAGACATTCCCTCAATTGAGGCTCCTTTCTCTGTGATAACTCCAGCTGTGTCAAGTGGACACACAGAACCAGCCAGCACAACAATGTTGTTTTTCAATGAAAAAATAAGACCAGAAGAGTTTGTAGAAATCCTTGCCTTCCCTCAGCCAGGCTATGGCAGTACCTGCTGAGAAAGGGATCTACATGAACAGAGCAAGTCCATACGTCCACAGGCATCCTACGAGCAGCACCTGTTCCACGTCTAGGTCTGACGTAAAGACCCTATAGAAGATCCTTCAAGAAGACAGAGCTCCCAAAGTAAAGACCTTAGTTTTTATGAAACTCAATCTATTTCATCAATTGCTCAATCAATAAGTCTTTATTGGAACATACTACGTGAACAGCTTCGTAATAATACAGGCATCCTGTCTATTTAGGGAGTTCTCACAATGTAGGAAGTGTCTTAATATATGGCTCTATTGCCTTAAGAATGGATCGGGGGCACAGTTACTATAAGGGTGTAAATTAGAACACAAGAATCTTATGGAAAACATGGAGCTGGGGCTCACTGAACGTATAGCAGATGTAGGCACGGTGGTGTGTGCTTGAATCCGAGCACTGCAGAAGTGCATGCTATGTATCGATGCTTGCTGTTCTCTGCCTACCCAAGAGGGCTCTGGGCTCCAACCTATCTGCTTTCCAGTCACCCTGAAAGGAATCCCAGTGAGTCCCGGCAGGCAGAGTAAAACAAATTCTGCATTGTCTTTATCACAGAAACCCACAGATAAGGGTCTGGTTGTAATCAAGAGCCTGGAAGAGCTCCCTCCTCAATACCCACAAGGCTGTTGTGGGGCGCTCCATCAAAAGCAGTTTCTGCTACAAATCTGTCAGGCTCCTCAAAGCCTGCTCAACGCTCCCTTGCCTCGCTTCTTTTTGAGCAAATGACTCGGTCTTGCAGTTCAGTCCCGAGTTCCCTTGAATTATCTTCTCAGAGTGTTGGAAAATAAATGTTCTATCCATGCATGAACATTAACAAATGAGGGAATATGGTGGATCAGAGTTGAGCGCTCACTGTGGCTATGACTGCGTTCTGATGAGTCAACAAGTCTTTGGCTTGGTAAAAGCCGGGGGCGGGGGCCCTCTCAACACCCCACCAGGAACACAAAAGATACAAGCTGAGGCTCCATGCTCCCCACTCCTCCCACCTTCCTCTATCCATAGGCATCCAGAAAGCTGGGTAGCAGTAAACGAAACGTTTATCCTTTAATTCTCAGATGCCCATGATGTGAAGAAATAATAACCAGGAAAATATCCCGAGGACGTCAGAGGAGGGAAATGTGCAGGACAGACAAGACGCCGCTGCTAGTTTCTGTCTCTGCTTTACTTTTAAATACGAAACATGAGGAACTAGGGAGAAATAGTTCCAGCTTTTGCTAAAACCAGAAAGAGGGTATTTTATTGCTTTGGTTAAACTTCTTACATTCTTAAGTTGTTCGGCTACTCAACACACTTCGTTGAGCATCATAAAACTCCAGAGTAGAAATGGAGCTTGAAAAGTGACCCACTTCGCTCCCAGCCTGAAGGGCGGGCCAATAAGAGAGGGAGCTAGGCCACACTAAGTCTAAAACTAGCTCTATGACCTTGACCTCACAAACTGAACTCTACATGGTGTTTGCTGTCATTCTTCAGTGATGGTGTTCCTCTTTCTTTCCATGGTTACAATGTGGTCCTCAGCCTGTCTAGGTAGCCCAGGCTATCCTCAACCTCAAGATCTTCCTGCCTCACCCTCTAGTATGCCGAGATTACAGGTGAGTACCTGTATCATATTCCTTCACCTAGAATATGATCTTAGTTTTAAAAGAAAGTTCACAACAATTTCCTCACTAGCTTTCCCTTGACCACGTGGTCTCACTGGTACATTTGATTCACACGTGTGATGACAGAAGTCTGAGTCTTTGAACATAGTCAGTTCCTGGCAGCCAAATCCCTATCTTGAATCTCTTTATTTCTCCTCAATCTGACACTGCCTTTCAGGCAGGAGGAGATGGGAGAACAGGGATAAAGGTGAGTTAAGCTTCAAGACTTAGAGGCCAACAGAAGGTGAATCACATGAGCACCCAGAGAAAGCTTCTCCATAGATAGGTAGGTAGGTAGGTAGATAGATAGATAGATACATAGATACATAGATAGATGCATAGACTGATACATAGATACATACATACATAGATATATACATACATAGATACATACATAGATACATAGACTGATACATAGATACATAGATTGATAGATACCTACATACATACATGCATACATACATACATACATTGATACAGAGATACATAGATTGATACATAGATAGATACATAGATGGATGGATGGATGGATGGATGGATGGATGGATGGATAGATGATAGATAAATAGATAAATAGACCCATTTTTTCTTTTTTCTTTTTTTCTTTTCCTGCTTTTCTTTTCTTTTCTTTTTTTCATTGACTGCACCAAATGAACAAAATGCACCTCAGGAGGCCAAAGAGAGCCACCCTCATCATGAGCTAGCCCACAGTATCCTCAGGATAGCCTTGTTCTGAGCTTTACAATAGAAAGTGAGGCCTTCCTGCTAGGGATTGTAGATTCAATATGCAAAGGAAAGCCACTAATGGTATAAAACTGTGTCAGGAAGCCTGCCCTAGGGAGTCAGTCAGAGACAGGCTGGGTGGGGGGGAGGAGTGTAGCGGGAATAGTAGTGGCAGAAAGATCAACTCCTACCTTCTCAGACACCCCAGGAAGACACCCTCAGGCCACCCTCACTGACACTGTTGCCTGAACTACCCATCCCCCTATTTTGCCCTCAGCTCCACTGTCTGTCTCTCACAGAATAAATACTTCCACAAAAGAGGACCACTCTGTTCTCCTCAACGTTCTGGAGATCATACGTGCCCTAGAAAGGTTTGACTTTCTTCCAAGGAAGAGCGCCCAGGCCCTGCTGGGGTGCACCGATGAGCTTTCAGAGGTTTGAGTCCTGGGACCTCAGGGCTCATCTGGCCTCCCCCAGAGGTTTACTCTGGGTCTGCGATCACTTACTGCATAACTCTGGGCTGTGTTTTTAGCAACCAAAGGCTGTGGGGGAACCAGCTGCCATGAAACAGACACGTAAAGAAAACAACTTGAAGCTGAAAATGAAGGACTACAGCTGAAATCTGCTAGCAAGGCAACGTTTCTATTTAGAGTCCTCCCCGCCTCGCCCAGCCCATCCCGCACCACTCCCTACAGGGCCTCGCGCATGAGTCGCTCTCCGCCCTCAGCCATGTTCATAGCTCTCTCATCTCCTTTCTGCTCTCCTGCCATTTACCAGCTCATGGCCCTTCCCCTAAAGGAGAAGCTACAGGTGTTCCAGAAGGTACCGGGACCCCAGAGTCAGGTCAGATTCCTTGATAATGAATGTTAGGAAAATATGAATTTCTCTAAGCCTTCATTTGAAAGGGATCAGACCAGGGAACTCCTAACAACTGTTCTTTTTTTCCTAGAGTGTATAGATACACACACCAGTGTGTACATTCATGTGTGTATATATGTGTGTATGTTCTGTTCCTTTAGGGAACTCTGACTAACAGTGTCCATGTTGGCTTGATCGGGAGATAGAGCCTAGTATCAGATCCTTAGGTCACTAGGATGTACCTTGAGGGAACTGTATTATTCTGTGCTTCTCTCTCTCTCCTAACTCATGATGTAAACCGTTTGCCTCACTATGAACTCACGCTATGGTGCGTTACCCTGGCCACTGCCTCAAAGCAACTGGGCTTCCCAGTTAGGTCCTGGAAGTTCCAGAAACATAATCAAACAAACTTGGCCTTTCTATAGATTAATTGATTCGGGCGGGTCATTATAGTGATAGAAGGCAATCCCCAGCAGTGTGCCTTAGAAGTGGGATGGTATGTGGCGTCATACGGATGAATTGAAGATATACACGCATATCCGTAAGGAAGTGTCAATGGCTACAACACGGATCATTCTGCAACTAGCCCCAAAGTCAGAGTGGAAGTTTGCCTTATTTCACTGCTCGTCTGCCTGCCCTCTGTCTCCAACCATCTTTGTCCCTAGCCATCATCTTGACCTCATGCAGTAATATAAAACTTTATCCAGGAGGGCTCAGAATCCTTAGCAGCCCTGCCTGTTAGAAGTACTAATATTTTGTTCTTTTTCCCCATTAATTAATTATTCACTTTGTATCATTCACAGTCAGCCCCTTCTCCCAGTTCCCTCCTCAGAAGTTCTCCCCTGCATACACACACCCTCCCTTTCACCTCTGAGAAGTGGGAGGTCCCCTCTGGGTACCAACCACCCTGGTACCTTAAGTCACTGCAGGACTGAGGCAGCCTCTCCCACTGTAACCAGACAAGGCAGCCCAGTTAGGGAAGCAGGGTCCATAGGCAGGCAACAGAGTCAAGGTAAGCCTCGGCCCCAATTGTTGGGGGACCTGCATGAAAACCAAACTGCAGATCTGCTACATATGTGCAGGGGGGCCTAGGTCCAGCCCTTGTATGTATGCTCTTTGATTTGTTATTCAATCTCTGGGAGCCCCCAAGGGTCCAGATTAGCATGCAAATACCACCAGTATGCCCAAGATTCCCCTGGGTCCTATGTATGCTTTTACTGGCTCTATTTTAAGCAACGAAAGAACCTACTAGAAGAGTGGTTGCCCTTGGCAGCACAGCAGCCTCCCTTCACCCCTTGGCTTGGTGACGTGGGGGAACATAAGAGCATCCACTTACCGTGGTGTTTACTACAACAAACTCTCTTCACCAGAAAACAGATCTGCAAAGCCATAGAACCCAAAGCGGCAGACTGCAAGTGCGGAAAGCAAATGTTCACAGCTGTCTGCGCAGGAACATCGCTATCAGGACAAACATTTCAGAAGCCCTCTCCCTGCCCCCGCTCTTACCTCCTGCGCAAGCGCGCTCTAGTTAGAGGAGAACGCGCGGTTCAAAGCATCTGAGGCGGTTTGTAAGACGGCTCCTTACTCACTAAGCTCTGCTTTTCCTGCAGACACACTTGCCCACACGGAGCCATGGTGCCCCTCCACAAAGCAGATGCTTCTGCGGGCTGCAGGACAGATTAAGGCCGGGGAATCCCACAAGCATGAAAGTATTACCACACTTGGTCGTTGTAAAATTAGTTCCTCAGTTAGGAGCACTATTATGTGGAATGTCATGTGGCAAATAAAGCATTTGTTAGGCCCACAGATGCTGAGCCCGGCAAATTCTATAGGCAGGAACAGCAAATATATGTCTAGAATAGGGAAGACAGAATTCTGTGTTCCACCTGACCTAAGCGGCCTGATGTGATCAACCTGCCAGAGGGCATTGTCTCCAATGACTTGGACTTGGCTCCTGATACCAGCAGGTTGAGGATCCAACAGTGACACAGTTAGGCTAATAGTAAGGACAAGCTTATGTCATTGAGCCCACGTTTAACTGCCATGGCTACCACTATGGTAATTTTCTTTTCGGCCCATTTTGCAAACACTGGAGTGGCTGGGAAAGAGCTAAACGCTGCCCACAGAGAAGGTCATCTTGGCATCTTAACCTTCCCCATAACAGGTAGACTTCAGTGAGCCCTGACGTGTGGAAAAAACGGTGTTCTCCTTAGAGCCTAATTTTGAGGATTCGTTCTTATACCTTTTCCCTGCATGCCTGTCACAAACCCTTCTGAGTCCTTGAAACAACAGCGTCTGTCTATGAATGACCTGATTCATAAATGGAGACGTCCTTTCCCACTGCCAAAGGAGCCACTGGGCTTGGCTACACTCACTGAACCTATTCTTATGTACTTACTCCATCACTGCCGACATGCAACGGGACTATGCTACAAAAGTCCACCTCTACATAGCACCAACCTCATAGGAAAGCACATGTAAGGTAAGATCAATCCTGTTTTCTCAATTAATACTAGGTAATTGCCCATGATCATCAATATGAACATCTGTAGAGATACACCCAGACAGAAGCAGGGTTAGTGCACGGGAGGAACCACTGGAGCGACCCAAGCCATTTGACCCCGCAATGCACTCACTGACTTAGAACTCCTTAAACCAGCCAGGAATAGTATCACACTTCTTTAGCCCCAAGACTTGGGAGGCAAGAGGCCAGTGGCTCTCTGTGGGTTTGAGGCTAAGCTGGTCAATATAACAAGTTTTAGACCAACCAAGGCTACCTGGTGAGATCCGGCCTTAAAAGGCACACTTCTTAGACCTTCCCAACTGCCTCGAATTGACTGTCTGTGATCCTACTACCTATGTCTACCTTTATGACTTTTGGGGGTCAGAATAATTCCAAGGTCAAATAGAGCAGCTCATGTTACACGGCCGTTTACAGTCATGCTTGGATACTGAATTTCTGCATGACCCAGGAGCAAAATGTATGTTTGTCAGAAGGAAAATTGAATTTGCATAAAGACCCATAACGAGGTCCCCAAACCATAGACGTGCTGCTATTGTCTTGCTCCAGTTCCTCCTACCGCAGAGGCCCAGAGGCTACACATAGAAGCACCTACCTGAGCTTAGCCAGCACTGGATCTGCTGAATAAGCTTATGCCTTAACCCAGACTAACTTACTAACCCAGATGAGCTCCCTCAGCCTGTGAGAGCTTTTCTGTCACTTGCTGAGTCACAGGGGTGCACTCATACATGGTGTGTGTTGTCTCTAGAGTCCATAAAAGGCCACCACAGATTACGGGTTTGTGCTCTTTTTCTGTTCTTCCTTTCTCGGCAGCAGGGACAGGTGGTGTGGACAGCTTTCTTTTTCTCTCTCATTCTTCAAGGTATTTCCCCAAATTCCTCTGAACAGCTGACTCAGAGGCCTTACCACGCATCAAGCGCTAGGAGAGCCACTGACTTATATCCTTTGATACACCAAACACACTCAGGCCAAGGATGCCGCTAATAGAGTGGGTATGTGTGGTACCCAGTGGGATACTGAAATGTAGAGAACAAATCTATAACACCGAAAGTTGAGTGAACATATTATTCAACCTATTTACCCACTCTTTCTTCTTAGCATGTATTTGTTTTCTATGTAGACTAAACAGGAAAGTTAAAATAAAATGTCATAGACGCATCCATTCAGAATCACCGAGGTCTCTGAGGACGGCACCAATGCCTGTTATTCTAATGTGGCAACACTAATTACCTGTGCCAGCTATTATATCAGGCTCCCATTTAGTCCTTTCTTAACATTTCAGCCCTGACTCCATCCATCAAAGAGCCAATGTGGTGTTCTACCAACTATATCTGTTCTGACTATATTTTCAAGAACTGAAGGATATCGTGATAAAAGAAATAAGCCAAACGCATAATATCAAAAGCGCAAGTTTTCTTTCATATGCAGAATCAAAAGTGTGTGTGTGTGTGAGAGAGAGAGAGAGAGAGAGAGAGAGAGAGAGAGAGACAGAGACAGAGAGAGAGAGAGACAGAGACAGAGACAGAGACAGAGAGAGCAGAAGGGAGCAAAAAAGGACTATTTGAAGGGAGGACGGGAACCACGAGGGAGTCAGGGATCGGATATAAATGAAGTACGATTGTACGTGTGTAAACAGATGAATGTGTACAGATATGAACATTCATAATTCTTAAAAGGAACTGAAAATTTAAAAATTAAAAAAGGGAACTGAACAAATAATGCTGATGGCATCATGAGACAGACGTAAGCCAAATCTGTGCTTACAACCATAGCAGTTTAAGAAATTATGTCAGTTAATGTCAGCTCAGCTCAAAGTCAGGGATTCGACAATGTCTAAGAGTCAGGCTTTTTCTCTTTCCATGCGTTCACCCATTAAATGGTTAAAGTTCCCCATGAAGAAGTCTAAGAAAATACCTACAACACAAATTTCATGGCAAGACCAATGGGTTCTTCCAAGGACCCCCTCTCTTCACTTAAGCCAAAGGACTCCATTGGGGGTCTATAGACAAGTCCATGAATGAAATCTGGATGACAGATTGTAACTTGTTACTATGAGGACCCACAATCAGAACCTAGAATGCTTTCATCCATGTCTTCAGTGAGACTTTCCTAGAATCCCATTTCCTGACTCCTAAGACACCATGAGCAAGTCAGCAATATCAAAGATTTCCACAGGTAAAAACCATGGCAACCTTAGCATTAGCAACCTTAATGTCGGTCTTAGTGCTTCCTGCTTGGATCCTTGTTGGGAATCACCTCTTTATCCTTTCCAGCCGGCTCACTATAGAGCTTTGGAACGATAGCAGCATACTCCTTACCAATATTTTGTGACTGCTTTTGGTTTCATACACACAGAAAAAAGTAGACTACTTATGATTTTGTTTTCTGCCTTACTAAATAGTTGTCATTTAGATGGTCCCTGAAAACCAGGGGAAGAGATAAAGTAAAGAAGTTTTGGGATCTCAGTTCATTTTCTGTGGGTCAGAGTTGGATCTAAACAACACTCTACATTGATTAACCTCTGTCATCCAACATCTCCCAAAAGCAAAGGCTACACGTCACATCATTTCTATGATTCTCCAAATGCATTGAAAGACTCTTCGGGTTTAAGGCTGAAAACTCTAAGCTAGCTTTATTCACATATCTGTGGATTTCCCTGGGACATTTCAGACTTCTGTACTACTGAGTCCTCATCCCAAAGAAGGCAAGCTCGGTTTGCTCAAAGGGCACCAGGCTAGCTCTAACAACAGGTGTCATAAACCCCAATGTTCACTCTGCCCACATCATATTTATTAATTGACCAAATCAATGACTCACTGACCAAAGCAATTTCCTTTTCCAAGCCCAGATTCAAGGACTAGAAAAACAAGAAATCCTTCTGATGGGATAACTGACAAAAATCTTATCACAAAGGGGTGGTGCTATGGTTTGAATCCGGAATAAACACACACACACACACACACACACACACACACACACACACACACTGGTTTTAAAGGCTCGTTTCTCAGCTGGTAATGCTATTTTGAGAGTCTGTGAAACCTTTGAAAGGTGGAAGTAGGTCACTAGGAGTAGGGTTGTAAAGGTTATGGTTAGCCTCATTCCCCATTGTACCTTCTGCTTGCCACGATGTGTAGTCTCCACCATACCATACTCCTGCGGTCTGCCTTGCCTTCCCCACCATGACTGAAACATGTGCCAGAATACGCCATTCCCCTCTCAGGTCGTTTTTGTCACGTATACTAGTTACAGCTATGCAAAACTAACTCACGTAGGGAGATAAACAGGGGTATGAGGAATTACTGCATCGTCTTCCCAGCATTATCATACATCCAGCAGTGAAATTGGTCTAGCTGTGAACCCTCTAGCTACATCCTTGCCAGTGCAATAGTGACACCTACATAAGCATAACCAACCATTCTCTGATTGGATTTGAGACCCTATCCACAGGAGGGAATCCATGCCTAGGGCTATAAACAAAATCAAAAACCAGTGGCTGAGGACATCACAGGCCCAATGGAAAAACCTAGAACCCTCATTTTAATATATGGACATGATGTCAAACTGCCTTCTAAAACTTTATGTTTAAGCCCATAGATTGGAGAGCCTTCCAGCCTGACTCAGAGACTTTCCTTTGAAGTGAGCTATGGCTAGGGCAGAGATTTCTAACTGTGCAAGTGTGGAGTATAAGTGACTGCTGTGTGCTTGCCCCTAAATGTCACATCGATGTCATTCCCTCCAAGGCTCGGTGAGCATTGCAGACAAGGAGGTTGACTCCTACTTGGACCGTACTGTTTTCCATCGGCTGCAGATCTGTGCATCATGACCAAATATCTGTGTTTCTCCTGTCTGTCAGGGCATATACAAACCATGGAAATCATACATTTTCTTGTATACATGTTATAAGTGTACTGCATTGTTTCTGGACAGATCCATAGTTTAAAGTTCTTTATCAAAAGGTTTATGGCACGAAAACGTCCCTTGGGACTGGTGAATAATTTACATTGTTGGTTAATACCTGAAGGAGGGGATTCGAGAGTTGGAAGTCTTCGACACCAATGGGAAGTTCTGACATTCGTCTGCTATTCACTCTTTGTATTCCAATGATATAGCTTTTCAATTTAAAAAAATTAATTTAAAGATAACCGTTATATCATTTCTCCCCTTTGGTTTTCTTCCCCCCAACACCTCCCATATCATCTATTTGTTCTCCCATCCCTTGTTCTCCCTCAAATCTACGCCCCACCTCTGTGTTTACTACACACACACACACACACACACACACACACACACACGCACGCACACACACAAACTCACATATGCACATAAATAAAGAACTACAAGGGCTGGAGAGATGGTTCAGCAGTTAGGAGCACCGACTGCTCTTCCAGAGGTCCTGAGTTCAATTCCCAGCAACCACATGGTGGCTCACAACCATCTGCAAAGAGATCCAATGCCCTCTTCTGGTGTGTCTGAAGACAGCTACAGTGTACTTATATATAATAAATGAATAAATCTTTAAAAAAAAAAGAACTACAAGTTTCTGTGTCCATTTATTGTTACTTGTATTATGTAACAATATCTGACCAATTATATTGGATAACCAAAGACCCCATCCCTAGGGAAGACCATTTCTCCTGAGCCTTCCTCAGTTGCCTATGACTTTTTGCTTAGAGGTAGGGCACATGAGATATCTCCTTTGCACATTCCTGTGGCTTTTGATGTGGTTCTTGTTCTGCTCATGTTTCAGCAGCCACATTGAAAGAAAGATGGCAGTACTAATAGTCACCCTGGATAATAATGATTAGCCAGGAATGTCCCTGGGAGAACAGCATAAGATGGCACACGCCAAACACTGAAAAGTCTCTTCACAGAGAGACTGTTAGAGATAGATGGATGGATGGATAGATAGATAGATAGATAGATAGATAGATAGATAGATAGATAGATGGATAGTCTGTTGAAAGAAACTAAAGTCTGAACATGCCCTCCTCTATTTTTCTTGATGCTGGGCCAGTTTAAAACACTACATGTCTTAGTTCCTTACATAAGCCTTAGAAGTACACATGGCTATAGTGGCCAAGCAACTTAATCCTGGCACCCAAGTCTCCCCAAGTAAACTTACTTTATTTCCCAATAACATTTTTACTGGATGGAGCTATTTCAAATGAAAAATGGTGGGGATGATTTAAAATAGATTATTGGGAGGTAGATAATGTTGATAGATAGAAAATAGATTAGATAATAGATAATAGATGCGAAGATAGAAGGCACACAGAAGACATGGATAGATGATTGATAGATGTATGATAGATATATAAATAGATAATAGATAAATAGATGATAGATATATAGATAGATCATAGTTGGATGGATAGATAGATAGATGATTGATAGATATATAAATGTATAATACATAAATAGATGACAGGTATATAGATAGATCATATATAGATGGATAGATAGATGATTGATAGATGGATGATAGATATATAAATATATAATAAATAGATGATAGATATATAGATAGATAATAGATAGATGGATAGATAGATAATAGAAAGAAAGATGATTGCTAGATGATAGGAAGAAAGAAAGAAAGAAAGAAAGAAAGAAAGAAAGAAAGGTAAGTAGATAGACAGATGATAGATAGAACAGGTTTCCTAAGTAATATTTAACCCAAGGATAAAACATAAAATGACAGTCTCTTGATACTTCTGACTGAACCCCTGTCCTGATTCAAAAGGCAGAAGTACATAGCCTCTGATTCCCATACCAAGAAAATCCCAGAAGAATTAACAAAACTAGATGTAACAAATGACAAGGTGAAGCTGTTTCTCAAGTGAGCCCACACCAGGCAGAAGCAGGCAGTATTCAGAGGACGGAGAGACTGCCCTGCTACTTCAGCTCACAGCCCAGACTGCCTGTGGAAGGCATCTCCCTCTATTGTTAGCTTTGTTCAATCATTATGCATTTGAAATAAGTAGATCTCATTTCTCCCCTTTGTTTTCCTCCCCCCAACACCTCCCATATTATCTACTCCCCCACTCCTTGTTCTCCCTCAAATCTATGTGTTCTCTCCCTCCCTCTCTCCCTCCCTCCCTCCCCCTCCCCCTCCCCCTCTTGCTGTCTAGCTCTCTCTGTTTTTGCTACAAAATGTCAAGTGTGAAACTGAAGGGACTAGGGTACCTTCAGCTCTTTCCCCCCAGCCTTCTAGAGCCCTGAAGAGTTCCAACTGACCCAATCCCCCTATTTTCCAAATAATAAATTCCAAGCCCTACACTACAGATCACTCACCCATATCCTTGAGCAACCCTGTAGTCAGCCCTTAGTGCTTGCTAATACCCATGTCATGGTGGCACCTAGAATTCTCCAACAGGAAGACACATACTAACAGTAGGAGCAAGAGGGGTTATTTGAGGACCACCAGAGACTCCAAGAGAAACAAGGCACATATGTGTTGGGGGGAGGGGTGGTCATTAGTTCTGGAAACTTGGTTCATATGTGGAAGAAAACCAACTCTCTTACAGAGTAGAATGCAGGCGTTGCACAAGGTTATTTCCAACAGCCCACCTGATTTAAAGGAAATACAGAGCACCTCTTGGAAGCACCGCTGACTTAGCTCACGTGTAGTTTGCACGCATTCCCCTCTGCCCTGACTGAAAACTTCAGTCAGGTACTGTGAAGCAGGTATCCACATTGTTAGGGTTTAAAAAAAATCTCGGCCCGTGCCTGGACAGAACACATCCAGACAACATGGTTCCACGTGGAGAGGTTTAATGAGAGAAGAAGAGGAGAGGAGAGGAAAGGGGGCCAGCCCTGGGCACGTGGTGAGGAGGGGGAAAGCGGGCAAGAGCAGAGAAGAACAAAGAGTAAGAGGGGGTGAGAGAGGGTAAGAGAGAAGTAAGAAGAAGAGGAGGGGGCAAGCAGCCCTTATATAGTCAGGCACAGTTGGCTGTTGCTAGGCAACTGTGGGGCGGAGCATACCTGCCAGGTAGCTGTGGGGGTGGAGCTTAGACAGAATACCAACACACATCATGCTGCCCTCCCACCCCACTCCTGCAAAGATTACCAACTAAATGACTCTGGACAAGTTGCTTAAGCTTCCTAGGCCTCGATTTCCTTACTCATAAAATAGAGTGAGAACAGCACCCGCATGCTGGGATTGTCCGCAATAACAGTGGCTGGCGTATTGTAAAGTGCCCAACGCATACAATGACTACGCTAGTCACATAATCGATGTGTGCAGTTGTTCTGCTACCCAGAACTTGAGTAGGAAACGATACTTGCTCATGGTCTCAGGATACTTAAAGCATCTTGAATGCATAAGGCATGATTCTTAGCATAGTTGGCTTTGCTGACTAGGATGCAGTCATCGGTCATAAAATTAACATGGACGGGATCCTTGCCCTTTGTGTAAGACTAACAGTTGTTCTGTTTAGGGAATTGAAGGAAGCTGCCCAAATAGAATCCCCAGAGAAGAAGCCTGCCTCAGAAGAAAGATGACCCTTAGATAAACAACCATAAACAGATTTCAGTATCATCATTAGGGCGACAAATCACCCTTCAAAAACGCCAGCTGACAGCTCCACGATCCAGTACTGATGGGAAAGCAAACGTGGTCGCGGTGGAGTAGTTGTGGGAAATGTGGCCGGATTAGATGTCACCCGTGAGCTTACATTCTATCGTAATTTAAACAGTCATTGGATCTCCTGATCCCTCTTTATCCAGCTATGCAATACTTAACATTTTATGGCTGCCCCCATTTGCTCTTCCTCAGCCCTCCCTCCTGAACTAGGCCATTTGTTTAGATAAACTGGATTTCCTGGGTGTGATTTGTAGAAATGAGCCATGTGTATGACTGCCTTCCCTCCAGGCTCCTGCTGGGTTTTAAAGCATTATGCTTTGTTAGAGGGTTTCAGTGAAGATTTGAGGAGCAACTCAACTGCACCAGGAGAAAGCCAGCCAATCGTCACTCATATACTGGCTCAATAGGGCAGAAGTAATTGATTCAATTGCCACACTGCATAAAGAGCCGTTTTCCTGCAGCAGGCACGATAAAACACCAAGTAACAACCTTAGCATCAGAATGAGAGCCAGAGGCCAGCTCTGAGAAGGACCCAAACATAAGGCCACGCCCAGTAGTCCAGGAGTCAGAGACAGCACACCTCTTCCTCACAGCTATTCACAGCCCACCTTCTAACTGGCTGAGCTTATCTGTGAAATTCCACTTTCACATTTTCACATTTATGATTCTCCCTGCACTCTCTACCACTTTCTTTTGTGTTTTCCTCAGCCGTTTGTAAGAGACAGCCGCATAAGACCTTATAAGTTAATTCCACACCGCCTCATCTGTATTGTGAGCAAAACCAAATTGTTCATTCTGTAATCTACAGCCATTGGCGGGACTTTTTCTTGGTATCCAAGGGCAGACATAGAAAGCATCCTTTCCCACTGAGGCCAGACGAGATGGCCCTGTTGGGAAACGGATAAGCACAGTCAGGCTACAGCTTTAGGGACAGCCTCTGCTCCAGTTGTTGGGGGCCCAAAATAATCTCGAGTCACAAAGACAGGGACGCTCTGTGGGCATGCTTCATCTGTGAGTGGTCCTTCATCTGCGAGCGATGCTTAGCTCTGGTTAGCTGGCCTTTGTAATTTCCTGCGATCTCTTTCCAAGTTGCATCTGGCACTTGCATTCCGATTTTAGTTCTGTAATCAGGAAAATGATTATGTAAAGTACACCAAGTATCTTTCAGCATCTCTTCACTTCTGCTTTTGGAACAACCAAAATTTCACTGAACCCAGTTTTCCAGTTCCTTTAGTAAATGGACCCATCCCATAACCCCACTGCCGTGGCCCATGAAACGCCCTGCCCCAGGAGGAAAATCCTCCCTTCTGCATCTCTTTCAAAATATGTGTGCACAGATAGTCTGGCTGATTTCCTACTATGAAGGGCCAATCACTCAGATACCCACCCAAGGATTAGACCTGGGATCCCCAGCACCCTCTGTGTGCGTGCGTAAGCATATGCGTCTGCATATACGCAGGCGCAGGCGCAGACTCAGACTCAGGCGCAGGCGCAGGCGCAGGCTCAGGCGAGAGCAACATAAATGTAGAGGCTAGAGATCAAAGTTGAGTATCTTCCTCACTCTCCAGTGAGAGACAGGAGCTCTTACGGAACCGGAGCTCACTGATTCATCTGTTTCTAGCTTCCTGGTTCTAGATTATAGTGCCTCCATCTTCAGTTTGGATGCCGAAGTCAGGTCTTTGTGCTTCTGTGGCAAGCATGGGCCCTCTCCCCAGCCTCTCCTGCATCTTCTGATGCAGGCAGGACCACAGCACTAACGTGCCTGGAGTTATGTCATTCATTCAACCAACTATGAACAAAAATCATCCTGCATCCGACATCCCATTTTATGCTGGGTTTGGACTTCCACTTGTTCTCACTGGACTCGGGGGTCTTAGGTAGATCAGTTCCCCATCTCAAGACTCTCATCTTTGTGCCAGTATCTTCAAATGGAGAACATGCCTGAGTCTGTAACCAATCTGCCACATTACAGGCAACCAAAGCCTCCCCAGGGACAGCCCCCTAAAAGAGGCACGGATCCCCTGCCCCTGGAACATGACCGATAGCTGGTAACTGAATAAGGGATTATTTTGTAAATAAGGCATGGCTGAGGGGGCTGGACTTTGCGTTAGATTCTGTCCCACCGCAGATGCTGACAAACCCCCACCAGGATCGCCCAGTGTCTGCTGCACCTCACAGATCCGGAGTTACTCCTCAAGAGTTTGGTGGGGACCAGAGGAGGACAATAAATCTCTTTGTGCTGGGATGTGAGCATCCCAGTGGATGTCCCTCCCGGCCTCTTAACATCTTGGTGATTTCAGAGAGTGTGAAGAAGAAAGGGAGATGCTTGAGCATAGTTTTGGACACCCAGAATTTTGAAACCGGCCTCTGAGCAGATCCTCAAGGCCTCTGAGCAGATCCTCAAAGTACAAAAGTTCGAGAAGGAAATCAAGCCTGGACTCAGTCTGCTTCCCTTTAGTCCCAGCTTCTAGTTTAAAAACAAACAAACAAAAAGAAAAAAGAAAGCAAAAGACAAAAAGCTGAAACAGTTTTTCCTGCAGACCGCAAGAACGAGGAGGTCCTAGGTGAGGCTTGCAGGGCAGGGATATGCAGAGGCGCACTGGAAAGAGAATGTCATGAAGCTAAGCGACCTTGAGTGACGAGTTGCCGTGGCTTCGGTTCTGCCCATTAGAACCGCGTTAGCAAACACATGTTTGGCAAGAAACGAAATGAAGCAACCAGATGTGGGACAGCAGCATCCGCATGTCCCCAAGCAATCATGCTCTAAATGTAGTGAAACAAAACGTTGTGTCTGAGCATCTGTTTTCATCTTACGCCATCAGGGGCAAGGGGGCGGGGCTGATTGTCTCAGAGCCTAAGACGAATAGCACAGGAGGATGACTTGAAGGCTCCGGACCCAGAGGTCTCATCAAGACAGAATGACTAAGGAGGCAGATTCACCAGGTCAGGAAGCCTGTGGCAGAGACTGGCCAAGGTCCTTCCGTGACTATCCACTTCCTAGGTTCTAGAATCCCTCTACTCCACCCAAGTCTGCAACTGGAGTTCAGGGATTTTTGTCACCAACTTCAATGTCCTTGGGGCATCTTCACCGGCTCCTTCTACAGCCACAAAAAGCCAGACTGCACAGAGTGATCCAAGCTGAATTTTCTACAAAAGCACAAATACTACGGGTGTCTCTGGTCACTGCTGACATATGCCGGTCTTATCCAATCCCACCCAAAGGTGGAAGGCAGTAGGGACCCACTCCTGTGGCCAGCAAATGTGAGACTAGACAAGTCTTTGGTCGCCCATATGATGTAGTTTAAGCTCTGGGAAAGGAAGACGACCTAGAAAGAACAGCATGAGCCAAGAAGATATGTGGTTAGTTCTGAAACATAAAAAGAAGAATCTATGCAAACAAGGGGGAAATGGCGCTGGGTAGACAGGGTCTGATTCATGCACAGCTATCGGCGCATCAGAGAGCTTAGCATTTGGGAGCCATCACCAGTTGTGCAACATTACCAGACTACAGAATGCTAGGGAATAGCTGATAAGCGTTAACAGAAAGAGGGAGCAGATGTCCCAAAGGACTTTATGTTTTCTTGCAAATAAATTTAGTATTTTTCCTCAATGCTATAGAAAACTCATATTTGACTGCAAGGAAAAACAGAAAAAGACCTCTCTCAGGGAATTCAAATTCTAAAGATAGCGACAGCCTAGTTATGATTCCGTTTCGATGCAACAAACATCCCCCCTATCCCACAGCAACACTGTTGGGGTAGAAATCTCAGCTCGCGTCCGGACAAACCACACCAGACCAACAGAGAGGTTTAATGAAAGGACGAGACAAGGGAGAGAGGGGAGAGGAAGAGAGGGAGAAAGAAGAAGAAGAAGAAGAAGAAGAAGAAGAAGAAGAAGAAGAAGAAGAAGAAGAAGAAGAAGAAGAAGAAGAAGAAGAAGAAGAAGTGGTGGAGGAGGAGGAAGAGGGGGAGGAGGAGGAGGAGGAGGAGGAGGAGGAGGAGGAGGAGGAGGAGAGGAGAGGAGAGGAGAGGAGTAGAGGCCAGCCATGAGCACTTGGAGGGAAGGGGAGAGGGGAGCAGAGAAAGAAGGGACAAAGGGGAAGAGGGGAAGAGCAAAAGAGCAAGAGTAAGAGAGTGAGGAGAGGGCAAGCAGCCCCTTTTAGTGTCAGGCATACCTGGCTGTTGTCAGGTAACTGTGGGGGTGGAGCTTAGACAGAATGCTAACAAATACTACCATAGTCACAACAGAGAACACACTTTTTTATATTTTATTAACTGGTACATAGTGTCACTTTTTCCATGCATATGTGTCATCCGATGACTCTGTCCATACCCTGCCTGCATTATCCTCCTCCCTCCTTCTCCCCTCCCTCCCCTTCCCCCTTCCCCTCATCACACTGCTGCTTTAGCCAGAAGTAGCTCCCTATCCTCCCTGTCCGCAGTTCTCAGAGGAGCCCTGGCTTGACTAATGGATTGCCATGATTCAGATCAGCGGGGTCTGGAGCAGAGACTCATTTCCCTAAATGATGCCCCCTCCATCCTGAACGAAATCAGCCTGCTGCTAGCATGGGTAGACAGGGGCTTAGCTTTGAAAGAGGCTAACCTTCAAAGAGGCTTTAAGCAGAAAAGTAACTTCCTAATATTTATTTATTTTGTGAAACCCATCCTGGCTGAAGAGGGAAGGGTAGTTTTCATTATCGAAGGGTTATAGCAGTCTTGAGCGACAAGAGGATACAGACCTGGAGGTGGGCAAGCTTGTTGAATAGCAGCTCAAAGACCCCTTTGGAGGTGGGAGGGAGTGGGGGAGGGCCAGCAAAGCCTCCTCCAGTCACTTTTTCAGATAGCTCATGATATCTCTGGGGAGAACAGATCTGCTTTCTGAGGGCTTATTTGGTGTTGTTTCTGGCAACCAAAAGTCAGGCTTATCTAAAGACCAGGACAAGCATCCATTAGATCCACAGCGTTGGGCCAACAGGACAGCAAAATCAGAAAGTTCGTGTACTCTATAACAGTTAAAATGTAAGAGCAGGGCCTCCAGAGTGCTGGGGTTAAAGGCGTTCACCAACACTCACAATCACTTATATGATCGAAGTCACATGGATTAATAAACGCCACTACACACTGTCCTGTGGCAAAAACAGAAGCCAGCCACCGTGAGGATTCTTATGAGGCACTGATGTCCTACATGAGATAAAGGGAGTCTCTGTAACCTTTAGTGTGACATTTTTTTCGTTTTGTTGTTTTATGTGTATGGGTATTTTGCCTGCATGTATGCCTGTGTGCTCCGTGCATGCCTAGCAGCCATGGGGGCCACAAAAAGGGTATCAAATGCCATAGAACTGGAGTTACGAATGGTTGTAACCACCATGTAGGTGCTCGGAATCAAACCTTGGGTCCTCTGGAAGAACAACCAATGCTCTGGACCTCTGAGATAGCTCTCCAGCCCCAAATGTGAAATTCTTAAATGTAGTTTAAGCAGCCAAAGACACAGTGACAACGGCTACAATCTGGCAAACACTGTCATGTGCCCAGAGTTGTACTAAATGGATAATATGTGGACTCCTTACCAACTATGACCCTGAAGGTACGCGAAATTACTTCTATTCTACAAAGGAAGAAACCTGAAAGTTCAGAATCAGTAGTGAGCTGAAACATGAAGCTAGGCCTGTCTGCTGTTAAAGGCACTCTCCTACCCACTATGCTATACTGTACAAAAAACAAAAACAAAAACAGAGGCCCTGCCCACTGGAAATGGCTAGGGTGCTTCATGCTTACCAAAGGGATTGGTAACTCTACAAAATACTTCTGGAACTTGCAAATAACCATTCTGTTTGTTGAGTGCTAGGGGAACCCCTCTCCCTGCCTAATAAAATTAAGCTGCACCCCCAGAACACTTCCCTAGCTATGACTTCCCTCCTGGAAGCTGTATGGCAATGAGATCTTATTGTTATTTATAAAAGGTTGGTGGGAAAGAAAACAAGTCCCAGGAGGCCAGACGTAAGTGGTGCCGCAGAGCAAATGCTGTCTGTCCCCAGGAACATAAACAGCTGGGTATCTGGGCACATCATAAAATTTTATTGTAAAATACACAGATAATGGGCCCCGCTGCAGAGCATCAGGAATGTTTATCATGATTTCCCAAAGCATTCTGGGTATGCTCTCCCCAACAGTGTAGGTTTAACTCAGTTAAGATGAAGACATCAGAAGCCCCACCCAGTGCAGCTTACTGCACCGTTGATTCTCTCAAGGTCACTACCTCAGTGAGGTAGACTTGCTGCAAGCAAGGAGTCCATACTATTAACATGAGAAGACAGTGTGAGCTGGAGTCGCCCAAATCTGTTGTGCCGGTCACATCTGAATCTCACCCACTCCAGCAGCACCCACAGGGGGAGCCTGCTTTGCTTCTTAACAGCATCACCCAGTTCTAACATGCTAACTACATGTATCACCCAGTTCTAAGATACTAGCAACTACATGTATCACCCTGTTCTAACATGCTAACAATTACATGTATCACTCAGTTCTAACATGCTAACAATTACATGTATCACTCAGTTCTAACATGCTAACATTACATGTATCACTCAGTTCTAACATGCTAACTACATGAATCACCCAGTTCTGCTGTGCTAACAATTACACATATCACCCTGTTCTAACATGCTAACAATTACATGTATCACCCTGTTCTAACATGCTAACAATTACGTGTATCACTCAGTTCTAACATGCTAACAATTACACATATCACCCAGTTCTAACATGCTAACTATATGAATCACCCAGTTCTGCCATGCTAACCATACATGTATGTTGTGTTACAGAGGATACACTCACTCACTGGCAGCTCTGTCTAGGTAACGGTTTCTCCTCAGAAGAAGTGTTGCCTTTTCCCTTAAAAAGCATGACAT
Organism: Rattus norvegicus; assembly: GCF_021556685.1. Lineage (NCBI taxonomy): Eukaryota > Metazoa > Chordata > Mammalia > Rodentia > Muridae > Rattus > Rattus norvegicus. The sequence goes on from NC_141546.1 coordinate 98,819,546, forward strand.
TCCCAGCCATGTTCTTCTTCTAGATCAGGAAACACCGAAGATGTTTGCAGTGGCTTCCTCCCAAAGATTTACTGAGGGAGATGTGTGAAAGCAAAGTTCTGTCACTCCATACAACGGATGTCTTTCACGCAAGGGTTCCATTGTCCCTGCAGCCATACATCAAGGGCTTTAAGGCCTAGAGATGTAGCTATAGGACTAAGTCTAGAATCTCACAACACAAAACCTCTTGCCAGCTCTTGGTTTTCGTGACCCCTTCCTTTTCCCAGAGATGCTCTGTGAAGTAGCTAACCGTCTGTCCTTGAGTTTCATAAGCAGCAAGTGCCAAGCAACAGTAAGGGCTACAACTTGCTCTGGAAATGGTCAAAAGGGACTGGGTTGTGGAAACCCAAAGAGCTGGTCGAGACGTTTGCTTTGCATCTTCCAGACAGTTAGAACCCATCAGCTCCCACCGGAACTATCCGGAAGTCTTGACTGTGTTGGTTTTCTCTACCCATTGGAGAATTAAAAGGCAGGAAAGCTCCCAAATGCACAGGGAAAAACGAAACCACCACAGACAGACTCAGCCAGGGGAGAAAGGCTTTTATCGGAGGTGAGGAAACACACGTGTGCAGCAAGGCCCACAGAGAGATAAATGCTCTCTGCAAAGCAGGGGAGGTGCTTCAGACCCCAAAATCCGATCTCTCCTTGAGAGCCTGTGTATGGTCCCCATTTATTGATTGATTCACTTTACACCACAATCACACACACACACACACACACACACCCTTCTCCTTCCAGGAATACCTTCACACAACCCCTTCCCCCCATACCTCCTTCCCCTAGAGGTGTTAAAATAGATTGGTACCCATAGGGCTGGGGTTTTTAAAGGTCTTTGAGATGTCTTCATTCCTAATTTAAGGTTGATCACTTTGAAAAAGATGGGGAGGCTGGGAGGCCCACAACTTCAAGGGAAACAAGTCCTGGTCCTGGCCTTGTTAGACCAGTCCGCAGTAGGGTGGACATGTGGATTCTACAACTAGGTGGGGAAAGACCAGCAAGCCTTCAGGTCTTTGTCTTGGGTCAAGAGTATAAGGGAGAAGCCAGCGTTTGCCATCTTTGTTATCTGCCTGTGGCCATTCTTTCTCTCTTTCTGTATGCCTGTCAAGGATCTGTCTAACTTCTAGCCCCTCACCACCCACCTTCAGGGCCAACAGCAACCCAGCCATGCTCTCGAGTTCTGCCTAATACCATTCTATTGCAGGGATGCGCAGCCACGGACTTGTTGACAAGTTTAGGAGCCCGTGCAGAGCCCTGCAGATGCTATCTACAGGTAATGCAATTCATCTCACTTGGCAGGACAGACAGTGCCTGGAGGGATGCCGCTGCTGCCTGAACCTCCAGCAGCCTATGACCCACAGAGCCTTCCCTGAATCTCCTTGGATAACTTCAAAATACCAGCCAGGATGTCTTATCTTGTTTTCTCACATCAAGCCTGGTCTGAGGTTTCAGGTGCCACAGCGCAGCCAGAAAGCAGATTTATGGTTCTGTTATCAACCCCAGACAGACCAGAGGCTGTGGTCACACAGCAGGGAGGAAACAATAGCCCAGCGAGGAGGGCCACCGGCAGAGCCAAAGCCCAGCACCTGGAGCCACCTGTGCCCACACAGACCCCCTCCTTGGGTGGACAGGGCTGGGGGATAGAAATAGCAATGTCTTGGAAAAGCGGTATCATCCGTTCCTGAGCCTTGAGCCCTCCCGCTTACTGACACAGGGTTGTTGCTTAAGGCTAAATCTACTCTCATCAGACATTTCAGAGATACCAAATCACTACAGTAATATACGGGAGATCCAGCATGGCAGTCTGGAACTATAGATGTCGAGACAAGGAGATGGAGGCAAACAGCGCCTCTTTGGCACTTCCTTAGGCTGTGTTCAAACCACTAAAGGAGCATCCTGTTGACTCATCTGACCATGTCACAGATGCTAGACACCTATGCTCTGAGGACAAACATGAGTTGTTAGCATTCTCCTTTGTCAGTCATGGGAAGAACATATCACGTCTCACTATTATGGCGAGCATGACTTCCTCCAACTCAGTCTACTGCCTATCACGTTCTAAGTCTAACCATCCTCATTTCTAACAAACCCTTCTTGGTCCACATAGATAATTTGTAATGGGTAAAAAAATGTATTTGACAGTGGGCCAGCAAGATGGCTCAGTGAGTAAAAGCCTGTTTTGCCATACTTGGTAACCTGAGTTGAATCTCTGCGATGCATATGGTAGAAGGGAAGAACTGACTCCCACGAGTTGTCCTCTGACTTACACACACACACACACACACACACACACACTCATACTAAATAAAAGAGTTATAAATTTTTATTGGTCAAGACATTTGCTTAATGTCTTCTGGGCAATTTTTTTTAAAGATTTATTTATTTTATGTATGTGAGTACACTGACACTCTCTTTAGACACACCAGAAGAGGGAGTCAGATCCCATTACAGATGGTTGTAAGCTACCATGTGGTTACTGGGAATTGAACTCAGGACCTCTGGAAGAGCAGTCAGTGTTCTTAACCACTGAGCCATCTCTCCAGCCCTCTTCTGGGTAATTTTAACCAATCAAATTTCACCTCTCTTCAGGACACATAATCTCAGCACTTAGAAGGGTGGTGGGCAGAAGGATCAAAAGAGCCAAATCATCCTCTCTCACATAGCTAGTTTGAGGACAGCCTGAACTAATGAATGCTTGTTTCAAATAAAATTACTTGACCCACACAGTTCCCTCATAAGTCCATGATCGAGAGGCCACATCTGATCCCATCTGGGGCCTTCTTTCTGTTCATTACACAATGGAAGACACAGCACGGGCAAGAGAGATAAGGGATTGGTTCTCGCCTTGTTTTATATGGGCTCGACTCTCTCAATAACTGCGTTCCATGTAAAATGGCATCTATTTCTGAAGACAGAGTCCCTGCAAACTCGGGCATAGCCAGCCATTCAATACTGTTGCACTGGGATTTACATTCCAATACGGCTATTTTCAAGGACACAGTCAATCCTTAGTACTCCCTAGTATTATTTCCTGTAAATAAACAACAGATACCCCTTGTATCATTATGTGCCCTGGATTATGAGCTCACAATAAATATCATATATAATGTGGACTACCACTGGAGACCCTCATGAGGCAGCTCAGCCACTGGCTGGAGAGCTATTGGCAGAGGATGGCTGTAAGAGGAAGAAGAGTCAATCTCCCTCAGAGGTGTGGCCATTGGGAGGGTGCACACACTCTAGGGTCCCACACCCATGAGCATGTGAGCCGCACTAGCTGGAATCAGTGAGTTACACAATGAAGAATAGAGCTATTTTCATGGCACGTAGATAAATCCCAGGACTGAGGACGCAAAGATAGACGCACCTTTATGAGTGTGAGGTCAGCAGTCTACATAGTGAGTTCCAGGTCATCTAGGACTCTAGTAAGACCTAGTCTCAAAAAGTAAATTAAGTGAATGAATAAATAAATAAGGAGACATGAACCAGGGAGTTGTTAAGGGGGCCCAAGGGGAATAGAAGAGAAAAAATGCTCATGATACATTGTATACATATATAAAATTGTCAAAAAATACATAAACATATATATATACATATATATATATACCACTTCCTACTAAATGAATGAAACTCACACTTCCCTATCCCTGACTCTGTTCATCATATATCCTGAACACCCTGTTATCTTTCCTCAGCAATTCTATGAGGGCGCCCTGCCATGCTGCCTCACTCACAGCTTCTTGACACAATCAGGAAAAGCGACTTCGGGAGAGCAGCAAAGCTATTAGACTTGCAGACGGCCATAGAGCTTAGGCTCTAAGCGAAGGTCACCACTTATTTCCTTGGCCTGCCACAAATATCTTTGTCTGCTGAGTCAGGACCTGGGCTGAACCTGAGCTGGTGGCCCTGGAAGATCCAGGCCGTAGTGTGCCTGGGAACAGCTGTCTCCTTCCAGCCCAGCCCAGAGCCTCTACAGAGACGCCGTCCAGTCCCTGCTTATCTTGCGTAACAGAGCAGGCGCTTGACTCCGCTCAACAAATATTTACCAAGTGCCTGTGACACGGAGCGCATGATATCATGTAGCCATTTCAGTTCTGCCCAACTGGCCAAAAGCTTCTTGGGGAGCTTTAATTAGTGATAGGTGGGGCACATGGGTTCATGGTAAGCTCTGAGCTGCTGCTTGGCTCACAAGCCTGGGCCACTGTCAACAGTGGTGTTACAAAGTTAATGAGCTAACATACCCAAAATAATTCAAAACTATGTCAGACACACAACGAAGCACTTTAACATACATTAGTCATTTTTGTGATCATGGGATGGGTCCTCGGCTACACCCAATGATCAATAAGTTGTTTGAAACCTCTAGGAAAGAGGAGAGGCTGCATTTGTAGGCAGTTGCTGTTAGGTGGGGGAAGGGAGAACATTTTTTTTCAATGGTGTAGCCACTGGTGAGTTGTCTGTGTTCCCATGCACCTGTTTACCACCCTGATGGAACTCACAGGATCACAGAAGACAAAGCATTAAAGTGGGATGGTGAACGGGTGTGGGAAGAGGATAAGGCAGAGTAAAGGAGGTGACTATGATCAAAATTTTTACAGGAAAGAAAAACGTCACAATGAATCATTGTTGTGTATAATTAACATATGGTATTAAACACTAACACGGTAGTGAACGCCACCTTGTCAGACTCATGCACCCATGGCATTTCCCAGATACATTGTTTCATTGTGTATGAAAAGAATCTATGCTGTGAATAGCCCAAGCACCCTGTGATGGGTCATCTCATTGTGCTGAATCTGGGGACAACCCTGTGTAGAAGGAACAGTTTGGCACTTACCCAAAGGAAAGTCACACCCTAATAGAAAATATAAGGAATAGTTTTGCAAGTGTTACCGTACCACAGGTAATCCTTTACAGAATGACTGGGGTGCCTTTTGTCTGTTACTAATAGAAAGACCATCCGAAATGAATAAAATAGGAAACTTATTATCTTGCAAAACAGAGAAGGTAGGTTTATGGGGGAGACCAACCATGCTGTTAAACCCCAAGTTTATCCCATCTTTTTGGTCTTCAAATCTAAGCTTATAGTTTTGAAGCATCTAAATAGATATAAGTGGATGCAGAATGGTTGCTGTAGTTACAACCATCCCAGATAAACATGATACTGCTCAGAAAATAATTTTCCACAGATCTCTCTTTACAGACAGCTCCCCCTCCCTACATCCCAAAGACCGATTGCCATTTTTAAACCATGATTAAATAGGCGCATGCCCTAGCTGCAAAGGACTCTGGGAAAATCAAATGCATGAAACTTTACACTCTGAGTTGGGAGATAAGTTGCGCAGGAAAAAAAATGTGTAACCAGGGTTTGTGGAGTGAATAAATGAAGTACCCAGAAATTGAATGTTTAGACAAACAGTAAGTTTTGTTATATTAAAGAAGAAAATATATCTTGGTTATTGTGACTCATCAAATGTAGTTTAAAGGTATTTGGTCCTATGTGTCAAAGTGGAGTGCAAACACAGAAAGCTTCTTCCTGAGTTCACTAACTTATTTCTGCCATGGAGGACAAGAGAATCATCCGACAGGAACATTCATACATCCACTGACTTCTTGCACCATACTACAGACATGGCCAATGCAAGGCCCCCAGTCTCACACAGTTTAAATTGTGTGCACTCAATTCCCAAAACCCAGTGCTCCACCCTTCACAGGCTTCCGTTTCACTGATCCTCTTCTTCTAGTACCACGTGTCTTCCATTTGTATTTTTAATTTGCTTAGTTGTTTGAGTGTGGTGTGCATGTATGTGCAGGTGTACATATGTGGGCGGTTGTGTGCACACAGTGTAGGTGTGTGTAAAGGTCAGAGGACAATCTTGAGTGTCATTCCCCAGGACCTGGTTCTAAGGTGCTATCCACCTTTGTATCCCTTGAGACAAAGCCTCTCACTGGCCTGGAGTTCACCAAGTAGGCTATGCTGACTGGCCCAGAGCTCCTCCTATCTCTGCCTCCCCAGTGCTGGAATTACAAACAGTGACCACTACCCCTAGATTTCCACAAGGGTTCTGTGTGATCGATCTCAGGTTTCCTCTCTGACTACACTTTCCTGGCTGAACTATCCTCTCAGCCCCTCTTAACTATTTCTATTCTTAGGATTGTGGAAGATTGTGTTTACTAGTATAAGAAAACTAGACCTTTCCTGTCTGATCTCCAACATGTCTGAAAATTTTGGAGGGCAAGGCGAATAGGAGTCCCTGGTATTTTATTCACTCTGAAAATTCCTAACAACATGCAGTTCACTTGGCTGTTTGAGGCTGCCACATGTCAAGGAACGAGGAAGACAAGAGACAAGAGGGGGAAATGAAGTTCTGAATGCAGTTAACATACACAGTATATACTTGTATGGGAGTATGCTAATGGAACATTGCTTTATACAAAGCCTATAAGCTACTGAAAAGAGGGAGGCTGCAGAGAGAGCCCCATGGGTAAGCTGTGCAAGCATAAAGACCTGAGTCAGAAGCCCTATTACCTACACAAAAGCAAGTAGGGTGGCTTGTGGCCAGTACCTAGCACTAGCAGACTGAGTCAGGTGGATTCTGGGATTTCACTGGCCAATCAGACTCACCAGAACAGTGACCAATCAGACTCACCAGAACAGTGACCAATCAGACTCACCAGAACAGTGAGCAGCAGCTTCAGTAATTGACCTTTTTTTTTCATTAATTAATTTATTTATTCACTTTACATCCTGTTCACAGCCTCCTTCTCCCAGTCCTCCCCCTCATACTCTTTTCAGAATCCTCTTCTGAGAAGGGGAGGCCCCACCCTGGGTACAAACCCACCCTGGCACAAGTCACAGTAGGACTAGGCACGTCCTCTCCCACTGAGGCCAGACAAGGCAGCCCAGTTAGGGGAACAGGATCCACAGTCAGGCAACAGAGTCAGGGGCAGCTTCTGTTCTAGTTGTTAGGGGACCTGCATGAAGACCACGATACACATCTGCTACATACATGCAGGGGAACCTAGGTCCAGTCAATGTATGCTCTTTGATTGGTGATTGAATCTCTGGGCACCCCCAAGGGGGTGGGTATCTCTAGGATGTGCAAGAAACTTGGGATAGGGGAGGCTTCAGGGAGTCTTTGAGGGTGACTCTAGCTGAGACTCCTAGCAGAGGGGGATATGGAGCCTGAACTGGTCACCTCCTGTAGTCAGACAGGACTCCCAGGGGAGGGATAAGGACAGCAACCCACCCCCAAAACCTACAATCCAAAATCTGTCCTGCCTGAGAGAAGCTCGTTGACCCTTTCTTAATCCAATGAGACAGAGGGCAAAACAGGAAATACCTAATCTCCTCCTCTGAATTCACAGGTACACTCACAGGCGTTCACACTGCACACACACACACACACACACACACACACACACACACCACGCAAGCACACGCACATGTGCACACATAAACACACACTGAAATATTTTTCATTTTAATTATTAGCAAAGTGAAAGAACACTTCTCATCATGAACTCGCCCAAGCTTTGTTACCAACTAGCCACACAGTCCTATGCCAGTCATCTCTGGAGTCTCAGTGTTTGCATCTGTAAATGGACACAAGGATAGCAACAGTGTTGTTCTGTCATGCTGTCATGCCACAGTAAGAAGGTGGAAGCTTACATGGGACAGACACAGACTCACTGGTCTGTGGTAGACACTCCAAACAGAAGCTCCCATAGCCTCCCCTGCCCTTTAACCTTCGGCTCTCATCAACCGTTTGTCAGATAAAGCAAGACCTTGGCAGCAGGTGGCTGGAAAGCCAATTAATGCGTAGATGGCATGGGATCTGCTAATTGCTGGAGCCTTCCAAATCTAAATTGGTGTGAGAGCCCAGCTGCCAAGAATGCCACCTTTCCACCCTCCCTCTGCCTCACCGAGCCCCGCTCTTGAGAGTTTCCAAGGAGAAGCCTGCTTCTCTGGAGGCAGGTCAGCAGTCTGTGCTGTTAAAAATAGGTCATCTGGGCCCCGATCTGACACTCGTGTGGAAAAAGAAGTTTGCTGCTGCCTTCTTTGATTTATCTATGCTAACCAAACATTAACAATAATAATTATTATATATCATGTTATATGAAATAATAACTATATTATTATTATTATTATTGTTATTATTATTATTATTACTTTAAAACCTATGGGAATTTGACAGACAACTCCCTAACCAGTCAGAAGGTGCTGAGATGTGACCTGAAGAAATATAGTGAATTTTTTTTAAATTAAAAAAAAAGTCATATTTACACCAGGTTTGGTGATTACAAGTTTGAGGCCAGTCCAGACTACATGGCTGGATATTCTAGCTACCTCAAAATATCTAGAAATTCTATTTAAATAAAGGGCTAGAGATTTAACTCAGTTGTTAGACGATCTCCCGAGCATGTATGAAGTCCTGGAGTTGATCCCCCGTCCCACATAAGACTGAGCACGGTGACACATACCTATAACCCCAGCAGTTGGGGGATGAAGGTAGAGAATTAGAAATCCAAGCCCCCCTCCCAGAGACACATGGTGAGTTCTAATTAATTAATTAATTAGCTGTAAAACTTGACTATTGATTTGTGCTGCACAGTGAAACAAAGGCTTGTTGCTATGAATTCATAGATGTTTTAGTTGCCGAAGAGATGCCTCAATGGTCAAGAGCACTTGCTGCTCTTCCTAAGACCTGAGTTCTATCCCCAGCACCCCCATCAGGTGATTCACAACTGCCTGTAATTCCAGCTCCAGGGGATCTGACACCCTCCGCTGGCCTCCAACAACACTCACACACGTGTGCACATAGCCACATATACACACATAAATTAAAATAAAACAAATATTTTAAAAATAAATACTTTGAATAACTTTCCTACACATGAATATATGCCTTTTTTTTTTTTTCTAAATAATCAGCTCAGTCTTCCGGCAACCCATCTGCCTTCCCGACTTCTGTCATCACAGATGGCCTTCCTGAGCTAAACCACGACCTGGGTCTGGGCTTCCTGCTAGGAAGTGTGGCTAGTTTGACACATGTCTTAGAAGAGCCTTAGCACGCTTTTTTTTTTTTCCAGTCTAAAGCCAGAGCGTGTTAGCCACACAACCAACAATGCACGGATACGCCCGTGCTTAAACACCTGTGAATGTGAGAGACGGGCTGGAGCCTGGGAAAGGAGACGGGCTACAGTGGAATGGAACAAATAGAGAGAAAAACACAGCCTTAGGACAGTTCATGCTCCATGAGCTGTGTCTTCTTTGTGTGTCAGTGCGTATACATCTGTCAGGTGGGGGCCACACACATGCATGCACATCTGTGGAGCCAGGGGTTGATATAAGCTACACACATGTTCATGCACACTACACACACACACACACACACACACACACACACACACGCATTAACATCTGTGGAGCCAGGCGTTGATGTCAGGTGTCCTCCTTGATCACAATCTACCTCATTCTTTGAGACGTAACCTTCTCACTAAACCTGGGTCTGTAGATCCAAGTACACCAGCAAACTCCAGAGACGCTCCAGTCTCTACCATCCCAATGTTGGGCTGTAGACGTGAGCTGCCTCAGCTTTTACAAATGCTCTGGGGGATTGAACTCCATTTGCAGAGGGCAGAGTTACCTCATCTGAAAGTCCTTCCCACAGCCCACCTGGTGTGTCCAGTCCATTGACATTTGTAACACAATGTTCTTATTACAAAATATGTTTTCTAAAGCCTCACCATCCACCAATAAAGGGCTCCATGGTCAACAGCATTTGTTTCTCTTACAGAGAACCCAAGTTGGGTCATTACTGCTCACATCCGACAGCTCACAGCTCCCTTTAACTCCAGCTCCAGGGGATTAAATGCCTTCTTCAGTCAAACACACATAGCAGACATTCAAGTGTCTGTGCGCGCGCACACACACACACAATGAACTAACAAATAAACAAATGAATGAGTGAATCTTAAGAAAAAAAGACCCTTACACTAGAGTTACCAAATAGATTATAAACATATGTTACAATGTTTTAAGTAAGTTTACAATTTTCTGTTGGGCTCCATTCAGAGATATCCTTAGACACTGTGCTGCCTACAGGCAGTGAGTTGGACAAACCTGAGATAGCCCACTTTATTATTAATTATATTGATAATATAATTAGTATATTATCGATTATATGTTCCGAGATACAGTGACCCAGGCTCCAGGTCAAAAAAAAAAAAAAAAAAAAGTCTGTAACTCAAGTTTTTCTTCCTCCCTTCCCTGTGGGCACAGACATCGTCTGCTTTTGTTGCTGTTTACTATTCACTGACAATTTGACAAGATCTAGAATCACCTCATCCCAGTGGGCTGGGGTCCCAGACCATGTAGAAAGGAAAAGGTGAACCAAGCTGCAGCATGCATCTCTCTCTGCTGCCTCAAGCGTGAGCCAAAATTAACCCTTCCGTCCTTAAGTGGTTCTTGCCAAGGGTCTTCCACAGCCACAAACAGAGGATGTGATCCACAGAGCCCCACTGAGACCAGCTATTAGCAAAGCTCCCATGATGGTAGCCGGGGGCAGGGGCAGTGCCTCTGAAGCCTGCCATGTTCTCCATTGCTTCCAAGGCACATGCTTCCTGCTTCCTGCTTCCTTCTCTTCCTGTTTCCTCTATGTTTTACCTCTCACTTCCTTGTGCCTTAATGGATTCACAGGCCTGTCTTGAAGATCCATAGTCCATAGTGACAAGAAATCCAGCAACCAAGAAGCCCATCTAGCCCCAATTATCCCAAATGCAGTTCCCTTCTGAAGTGGTCCATGGCTAGGTGGGTGGCCTCTAGGGGCTGCTGACCTATTCCCAAAGATTCAAGCCAGATCACAAGAGTGACCTCATTACAACTCCAAGGAAGATGGTGTTTGCCCTTGCAGTCTCTTATCTAACCTCCCTAGGTTCTTTTCCTCCATTTTGGCATCAACTATCCTCTGCCCACCCCTTGATCCCTTAGTTCAGGGTCTTCTCCTCGACCTCTGGATACACAGCAGAGCCCCCAGGTCCTCTGCTTCCCAAACAAAGCAAATTCATCCAAATTTCACTCCATAAACTCTCAGAAACCCTTGACTTCATAACAGTGTTAAAAAGAGATGGCTAGAGACGAGGACGAAACTAAGAAAACCAGGAAGCTAAGAGGTGGATATTTTTTCCATAGCTCAGACTTATCCTTTCCACGAGGTGTTTGGCTTGTTTTATTGCTTCAGTTTTAAGATAGTTTCTTGATTGTTTTTGTTTGTAGACAGACCAGCCTGGAACTCACAATCCTCCTGCCTCAGTTGTACACCACCACCTCCGGCTGTCCTTACATATGTATGCTTCGCTCTGTTTCAGGGAAGGCTTTTGAGAAATCCTGTGTTGGGAAAGTTTGCAGATCCTTACTTTCTGAAGTGCACTTTGACCGGAGCCTTCCTGTGAAGAACGCCATCTAACAAAGCAGGCAGGGTTGTTACTGCATGTGCTGAAAACCTCTGCGGCAAACCTGCTCCCACTCCTCCTGCTCCCGACTTCCCAGCCCAGGGCTCATTCTGCGGATTACAGACAGCTCTGCGGATTACAGGAGCTAATCTGACCCACAGTATGCCTGGGCAAAGACTACCACAGTCTTGGGGATGTTTGCTTCCTGGTAGTTCCCAGTCTAACATACTGGAGGAGGGGCCACCGAATTCTCCCTTTATAGTTAAACTTTTTGCTTAGGTGTCCGCCCACCGAGGATTTGAGCCCAGGTTTTCAGTATCTTCCTTGATGCTAACCATTCCGTCAATAAAGGCATCATGATCTTCCCCTTCCGGAGCAGTTTACGTTTCAAAGTCAAAGAGCAGGGGAAAGTCTTAATACCAGAGGAGCAAAACGAATCACTACCAACGGGAATCATGAAGGATGTGGAAGAAATCGGGGGGGAAAGGGGATGTAGGGAGATCGCTCTTAATTTCTGTATCCGAGATCCTAGTCAGGCCTCCCTGAGAATGCAGGGCAGAAGAAACTCATCATCTGCCCTGTATGCAAACGGATCCCCATTTAGTGTAAGGAGAAGCTATGTGCAAATGTATTGGAGTACTGTGGCTTGTGTAGTCCATATACTTGACTTGTGGATTTATTCTAATCAGACTGTGAAAAACTTACCATACAGAACATACAAGGCGTGTGTGTGTGTGTGTGTGTGTGTGTGTGTGTATATATATATATATATATATATATATATATATATATATATATATGCACTTACTTATAGCTCCTTCCCAATGGTTATCCAAAAACAAAACAAAAGGAAACCAACCTGAATTTGTAGAGTTTCAAAGGAAAGGATTGTGTGGGTGCTGTCCTTATATACATATGTCTGCTCCATGGTGATAATCCAGATGGGGGTTCACTGGTGGAATTTCTCTCCCTACCTCATGTTCGTCTCCTGAGGCTCTCATCCAGTTCTGTTTGTGCTTCTCCATCACGTCTGTTTGTTTAAGAGGGTGACAGTCCTGCTATGCTGTTTACACTGTAGCTTTCACTGGGGCTTATTAAACTCACCGTTACTTCATATAAGATGTGGATATGTGGCAAGGGCCAGTTAGTGTTGACAGTAAGTAACAGACACCCTGTCAGAGGGTAACATGTTTATATATCCCACTGAATGCCTGGTGGATTCTGTCCCCGTAAAACTATCACAGATAATGAAGCCACTATCAGATAAGTGGCTGTAACAAATGACCTCAATTAGGTCTCTGGTTGATGAGAACGCTCGGTGGTCTCCACAGCCTCGCTGAGACGAATCCCAGGCTAGGTTGGACTGAAGAAGAAACAAATTTAAAGCAACAAAAAAAAATCAGATTTACGGGGTTGGGGATTTAGCTCAGTGGTAGAGCACTTGCCTAGCAAGCGCAAGGCCCTGGGTTCGGTCCCCAGCTCTGAAAAAAAGAAAGAAAAAAATCAGATTTATGCGAGACGGATCCAATAGAATACTGCTGGTTTCAAATGAAGAGTTAAAAGATGGTTTCATCTCTATTCCTCCTTTCCTCCCTTTTCTTCCATCTCGAAAAGTATAAGGAAAACGGAATACTGAAGTCAGGAACTTTCAAAACACATAGGCATTCGGAATACCTTTGTCCACACTCACCCTTTGAAATCCACAACGATACAAAATATCAACAGCCGTCTAAGCTTAGAGAAGCTTCTCCTAGTGGGAAGGGCCTGACTGAGAGATGTCGAGCAGCACAGAAGGAAAGCCAGAGGCACGATCAGGTCAGCATGAGCCTGTAACCCCAACTTCGGGACAGCCACAAGGTTAAGGAGCCATTGTGTGTCGCTTGCCACCTCTCTTTAAGGCTCTTTGTTTATGCCAACCACCGGCTCATAGTCTTTAGGGGGTATCCATTCTTCCACGGAATAGTCATATAAGATAACTTAGCGATTTACGGGGGACTTGAACTGCAAATGTATAACTAAAGAATGTGCTAGAAGAAGGTGTGCGAAGCCCTTCAGAGACCTTAAAAGCAGAACTGAGCAGAGCAAGGCCACGATTGGCAGGCTCCGCACTCCATGCTCTGCAGAAGTGCTTTTCATTCTGTGACAACGGTTTTGTTTATGTCATGCCATGCTGGCCTGCCCGACTATCTCCCAATCCCCTCTCCCGCCTCGGTCCCCTATTTCCTCCCCTCCTACCTCCAGTACCTGTTCATCCTCCTGGCCTCCTGTGTGCCATTGTAACGACTTTCCATTTTACCTAGAGAGAAAGCACACCTTGGGAAGGGATGGTCGACGGGAAGGGTTCCATTTGCCTGTGCCTGCATATTTCCTAATAACGATTTGAGGGGAAATCACCCTGAGTGATGGAGTGATTGCTCCAAGGAGTAAGTGCCTGAGGGCTGGGGGTGGGGTGATGGATGAGGTCTCTGTATATGCCCTGTTGCCAGAAGACCTCATAAACCTAGAAAAGCTGCCCAGGCAACAGTCTGTTTACCTTTTCACGACTTTAAAGGTGATTTATTTGACCTTTGAAAACGGCACCCATACGTCTTGCAGCAAACAGCACACCCTTCAGCATAAATGTCAGGATGGCGAGGTCTCCAGTTGACAGTACTTTATCACAGCCCTCCCGTTCTAATCAGAATGGGGGGTGTCTGCCAGCCTCTCGCTACAAACATATTTGAGGGACTTTGTCTAAATACCCAGAGATAAGTGTGTGTTTATGCACCAAGGAACCGTATAGTTTCCATAACGATTTCTAAAACTATTTATAAATGCCTGGGTCGTGGGTAAACAAGAAGGTACAGGTACAGATGGGATACCTGGGATGGGAGATAAGCTCGAGCTCTGCCCTCACTGGTTGGGTTAGCATAATTCTACAATTTACCAAGCTATGACTGGGAAAACTCAGGAGCCAAGCAACCTGCATGGGGTAGCGACTGTTCTGCTTTTTTTGCTGTTGGGCAAAAGGTTTAAACTCTCTGGGCCTTAGCACCGTGCCTGCAAAATGGCATAATGGTGTTTCATACTGTTAACGGGACCAGCCAATGAACTAAAACAGAAATTTTTTTTTTAATTCAAGACTAACACACAGAATAAAAAAATATTCCGACCCTCTGCCAAGGGGGGTGGGGGGCGGGATAATTATTACATCCGCAACAAAGAGCGTGCAATGTATAGAAACCCTCTGGTCTTCCATGGCATGCTTCAGCCGTGCTAACCAGCCGATAGATGGAAGTCAGCTCCCAAGGTCTCCATGTTTATCATTAAAGCTGGGCTCCATGACTCGATAGCTTTTCGTGATGTTTTTAAATAAGGTTTTCCTAAAATGTATTCTGATTATGGTTTCCCCTTCCTCGTCTCTTCTCAGATCACCACCGTCCCACCCATCCATCTCCGTGCCTTCCCTCTCTTTCTTTGGGACCGACCAATTTAATTGTTTAAGAAAAAAAAGAAGACACACAGACACACACTCATGCATGCGCACACACATGCACACGCGCACATGCACACACATACACACACACATGCACATGCTCACATGCAAAACAAAACAAAAAACAACCATAAAGACACAACATTGGAAACCATAATATGCAAACAAAAGATTAAGGGGAACACAAGCAAAACAAGAGGCAAAAAACCTCCTCCACAAGGCTCCAGAGGAGCGCCATCTAATGATTGGCTGTGAGTCTCTGAACCTCTTTCCATTGGCTGCTGGGTGGAGCCTCTCAGGGGATCCTGTTACCCATGTCCTTTTGGGTCTGGGTGACCTCACTCAGGATGGTGTTTTCTAGTCCCATTCATTTGCCTGCAAAATTCATGATGTCCTTGTTTTTAATGGTTAAGTAGTATTCCATTCATGCGGGTCCCCGAACAACTGGAGCGGAGGCTGTCCCTGACTCTGTTCCCTGCCTGTGGGTCTCATTCCCCTACCTGGGCCATCCTGTCTGGCCTCAGTGGGAGAGGATGTGCCTAGTCCTGCAGTGACTTGATGTGTGGGGGAATATAGGGGTGATACCCGGAGAGGGAGGTTTCACCGGAGGGGGGCCTCCCCCTTCTCAGAGAAGAGGAGGGGAAATCAAAGGATCTGTGTGAGGGGGTACTGGGAGGAAAAAGGGGGTTATTTGGGGATGTATAGCAAATCAATCAATCAAGTAAGTAAGTAATTAAAAGAAAAGGCCTCCAAAAACCTTTTGAGTTTGTTTACCATCTGCGGGGCGCAGGGCCTGCCCTTAAGTTTGATTTATATACCTGGTAAGACACCATTGGAGGAAATAATTTGTGAGTTCATGTGGCATCAGCCCTATTACGACCAGCAGGCCTTGTTTATTTGTTTTCTCCATACACACACACACACACACACACACACGCACGCACGCATACACACACACACACACACACGCACGCATACACACACACACACACACACACACGCACGCACGCACGCACGCGCGTGCGCACACGCGCGCGCAGTGGAGGGAGTATTTAAAAGTTTTTCAGGGGTTCTTCCAGCCTGTGCAGGATGCTTCCTGTAGTGGCCAGTTTCCCTTCGGAGGATTCACCCAGCAGAGAAACAGTTTCCAGAACAGCGCAGGACAGGGATTCCCTGTGATTCAGCTACCAAGGGCAGAGGCGAGGAAAAGCACCTGAAGGGGAGGCGGAACTCCTGGAATCACGTGATCAACATCGCGTGACCAGCTGTGCTTCCGGGTTTTACTTCTCGGGGTCATCAGAAGATGTTTGAAACATCTTACATTGTTTTATAACTCAATCCATCCACAGAAAAATGAACCATTACACAGAAAATCCATTCTGCAAAATTGGAAGTGGGTTTATTTCCATTGATGACTTTTTTTAAAGATTTATTTATTTTATATATATGAGTCCACTGTAGCTGTCTACAGACCACCAGAAGAGAGCATCAGATCCCATTACAGAGGTTGTGATCCACCATGTGGCTGCTGGGATTTGAACTCAGGATCTCTGGAAGAGCATTCAGTGTTCTTAACCACTGAGCCATCTCTCCAGCCCCCACTGATGACTTTCTAGGCTCTCCCAAAATGAGTCAGAAGGAGAGGGTAGGGGTATGTGAGTATAGTGGGGACACAGAAATTGGGATCCCTTACATTTTCTGACCTTAAGGAAAGCATATAATATGATCAACTTTTGGAAAGTCCTGGCGTCCCCACGACTGTTACAAACCCAAGACGCACTTTTCCTTTTCAAATTACAGTTTGTGTTTATTTATTTATTTACTTATTTATTCATTTGTACATGAGTACATATGCCACAGCACATGTGTGGAGGTCAGAGTGCAGTTCTCAGGGGTCAGTTCTCTCCTTCCATGTGTGTCCCAGGGATTGAACTCATGTCATTAGGCTTTAGCGGCAAGCCCCCTTACACTGAGCCATCACCAGCCCCCAGGACCCGCATATGGTGGAGAGAGGGGATGGGCCTCCAGGGAATCGAACACGAGTCTCTGCTACATCTGAAAGGTTCCTCCAGACCCTGAGGTAATGGAAGTAGCAAGTGACCAGTCTCTCGTGAAGGAATCTGGTAAGTTCTTTGTATCTTCATATTACATGAGAAAAGCAAACCGGAGATGAAAAATAATAAGTAAAAATAAAAACTTGTTAAAGGGTCCAAGCTCTTCAGAATATAGTGCTGTGAATATTCTAAGCTTCTATGGCGTTAGAGTGCTATTTATGGATTTGTGAGTGAGAGATGAAATAATTGAACTGAGTCAGAGGCCGTCCATTCTGGGAGCAGACGTCTTGAGACTTACTAACTCTCCCCGTCCCATGGTCCCAGTGTCCCAGTCCCCTCTCAGAGGCATTCCACCCACAAATGCTGATCCCACACCTGCCCAGAGCAGGGCAGGGCCTGTGACTAGAGAGGGACTCTAGTGCTGCCCACCAACCTCTATGTTGACAGCCCATAATTTATTTGCAGGACGTGACGATTGCATGTGCTCAAAGGGGATAGATGAAGGCTCATTAATCTTCCCCCTGGTGGGGAAGAGACTGATGGTAATTTGATTTAAAAGGATAGGAGAGGCAGATAGAAAAGACCACGGGGTACAAATGACAAGATTATTAACTGCACCCTGAGCCAGCTGCTTACCAAACTGTCTTGGTGCGTGGAAACAAGTCGAGTCACCGTGGACCTAGGTTCAAGCAAGGTTTACAGAGGGGGGTTCTGCCAGCAGTGAGAGTTGGCAGGGCTCTACATTTCCATAGAGAAGGCAAAGGATTTTTGTGGTTAGCAGAGGAACCCAGCACAGGGACCAACTTAACAAGCAGGCTAAAGTTCAAAGGGTCAGGGCAAACTCAGAAATGCTTTCCTTCCACACCCACAAAAAGGGAACAGTTGAACTTAATTACTGAGGTCCCCTCTGGGTCTTCCCCTTACCAACCTACCTCCCATTCTAACAAAGTCAATTTTACTCTTGTCTGACTTGTTTGTAAAGGCCAAGTGGACCACAGTGTGCTTTGCTTTGAAGGGAAGTAAGTCTCCTGCCTCCACTAATCTGAGATGGAGATAAAAGACTAGACACCCACCTCCCACTCTATGGGAATGTACGGTGTACCCATCCACTCCCTAGGAAATATTATATCATCCTGTAAAAGATGAGAGTCCATCATCCCTGGTGCCAGCATCCTCCATGGATGCTTTTGGTGGGACCCCGGTACCTGCGTTAGAAATTCCGCCCATGATGTCAATGAGATAACTCAGTAGGAAAAGCCCTTACCTTGCAAGCCTGATGACCTAGGTTCCATCCCTGAATCCATGTGGAGGAGTCAAATTTGGAAGCAAGCATATCTAATCCTAGCTTCACTAAGTGGGGAGAGACCAGAGAATCACCTGGGAGCCGTCCTGGCCATACAGATGAGTATGATGCTGGGAGACAGAAAGAAAGGAGAGATTCTGCCACGGGACAAGATGGAAGGGAAAAGCCAGCTCCCAAAGTTATCCTCTGCCATCCATAGGGGAGGCACAGCTAGCATATACAAAACACACACGAGCGCGCGCGCGCACACACACACTAATAAAAATAAAGTAAATTTTATTTGAAAAATCCCAACAGTGAAAAGTCTTGTTCCCGAGCACAGTAGGAAAAGAAAGCCACCACTGTCACAGCTTCTGCTCAGGTTCAGGATTCATGCACGAATGTGAAATAAGGACCCTCCGTGTGCTTCCAGTGGCCTGCTTCATGCCAGAAGGTTCTGATTCCACCCCCATGGCCCATTCCCATGCCAACAGTGACCAGGGCAAACCATTTAACTAGGGAACCTCATACAGCATCCCAAGCAAGAGCGAGATTTATGATAAAAACTGAGAGAGATCAGTGTTTGATGCCTTGGATTCTGAAAGGCATTCTTTCAATTGACAATGGGGACAGAACAATTATGAACATCTCCAGTTCATAATAGAGAGACCAGAGACTAATAGGGAACTCACAAGGGTTGTATTGTGTTCCTTCCAATACAGATGCTGGAACCTGGCTGTAAGTTCTTGTCTCCTATGTAACTTATGTAAGCTCTTGTGCACCTATGTATCTGTGCACACCGTTGTCTCTGGTAATAGACCCTACAACATACCTGCTCAAAGTCACTGATCAAGCAGGGAGATAGTTCAGTCAACAAAGTGTTTGCCATGCAAGTGTGAAGATCTGAGTTTAATCCTCAGAACCCACTTTAGAAAGGTGGGGAATAGGGGTTGGGGATTTAGCTCAGTGGTAGAGCGCTTGCCTAGCAAGCACAAGGCCCTGGGTTCGGTCCCCAGCTCCGAAAAAAAAGAAAAGAAAAAAAAAAAAAAAAGAAAGGTGGGGAATAGTAGCTCACAACTCCAATCCCAGCCTTGGGGAGGTGCCCTGGCCAGCCAGACTAACCAAATTCACAAGTTCCAGGTCATCAAGACCCATTCTCAAAAAAGTAAAGTGAGCAGTGGGTCTGAACACACACACACACACACACACACACACACACACACAGAAAGAGAAACACAGATACACATACATATAGATACAAACACACACAGCCACACACATGCAAGCACAGAAAGATACACACAAATAGAAACACACACAGATACACATACATACAGATACATACACACAGATACGCACATATAGACACAAACATACAGATATACACAATACAGATACACACACACGGTTACACACAAATATACAATAATACAGATACATACATAGACATACGTATAGATACACAAACAGACACAAACACACCAGATAAACAGACATAAACACACAGAGATGCAAGCACTCAGATACACACAGATGCAAACACACATAGATATACATGCAGATACACACATAGATACATAGACAGATGAACACACAGACACACACAGAGACACACATAAAGATACACATACATGCAGATATATACACAAACGCAGATATTCACACATACAGATATGCACACAGAGATATGCACAGATATACACATAGACACAAATACACAGATACAAACACACAGATACACAAACACGCATATAAATTAACTAAATTTAAAAGTTACAGATTCCTTTTTCTTATCCACAAAGCCGGCATGTTGCTCAGAGTGAGTCAGAGCTGCCTCACTCTCTGGAAATGGGCCCAATCTCTGATCTGAGGATGGATGTGTGACTCATTTCTGACCTATGAGATGAGGGAATGTAAGGAAGACTCCATGAGGGAAACCCTCTTGCCCTTCACTAACCACTGCCCCTTGCTTTTTGTGTGTCTGTATGTGTGTGTGTTTGTGTATCTGTGTATATGTATGTGTATATGTCTGTGCATATATGTATGTGTGTGTTTGTATCTGTGTGTGTATGTGTGTGTTTGTGTTTGTATCTGTGTATATGTATATGTATATGTCTGTGCATATATGTATGTGTGTTTGTGTGTGTTTGTATACGTTTGTGTTTGCATCTGTGTATATGTATGTGTATAGGTTTGTGCATATAGGTATGTGTGTGTTTGTATCTGTGTGTGTATGTATGTTGGTGTTTGTATCTGTATGTGTGTGTGTATATGTGTGTGTATAGGTCTGTGTGTATATGTATATGTGTGTGTTTGTGTTGTTGTAATAATATAAAAATAAAAATGTAAGGTGGTCTTTTACCTTGCTGGGTCCGCACTGTGGTGTCCCAAGATATCTGCTAGATATCTTGGCAGAAACATATCCCAACTTCACGGCGGCCCAGACCAGTCGCCCCACACTCCATTACATTACTTAAATCTACACATTAAAGAACACACAACACAATAATCTTTGACCCAATTGGTAAGATATAATTGCCCACTTAAACATACAAAGCCCGGTACCATCCATCCCTTAGGAACATTGATAACAACCTGTAAATACACAGAGCAGAATCTTAACATCACCTGCCATATTGCCCTGCCACAGCTTCTCTCCCTCTCCCTCTCCTCTGTCCTGTCTCTTCCTCTCTCCCTAGTCTCCTCCTCTTCCTTCAAACTTCTCTTCCACCCATCCTCCCTTCTCCTCCAATGACAGGCTTCCTTCTATCCTGTACCTGCCCCTCACCTGTACTTTGGGGAGGTGGTTCTGGTGAAGTCATCTGACTTCTGAGTACCTGACTAGGTAGCTGTCCTTGGGGCAGTGAAATTAGCATCAAAATACAGATAACTTCAGGGCAAACCACAACATTTCCCCCTTTTTGTCCAGTTAAAAAGCCTTTTCACTTACATAAACTTTGAGTACAATTATTACCATTCTACAATTTATAAAGCATATGATATTCTCAACACCCAGACCATCTCTATATCAGTTAAACAGAACATTTAGTTATTCATTCCAGCTTAAGAAAGGTTTAAAATCTATATTATATCTTGGCTAGCTTGTATACTCTCTGATAACTATCCAATAAAATATGTATAGAGTTAAACAGCCTGATAGGCTATGAGACTATAATGTCTTCAACCCTGTCAGAAATCTGGGAATGAGCAAATCTCTATACACAAAGGAAGCCTAACAGGGCTTCCAGAACTGAGAGGTTGTAGAGACAAATCTCCACTAGCACAGTCCCCTGTTAGCAACATGTGAGCACAAGTCTTCAGCCTTCTGGCCCAAAATCAACTGACAGACTCTTGAAATGCAGATTTTGAAGGGCTGATCACCCTGTCTTGGCAGGGTTTATCAGTCAACTATTCTGCATAATTTGTCCTTTTCTGGACAGCATTTGTCTGCAGATGAAACAGGCAGTTTTGTGTAGTGGCTGCCTAGCCACAAAGTATTGCCTCACCTGGATGTAGAGATGTTCAAATTCTTCGTTAAATCCACCAAAGGGTAACTGTTAGGAGAAGATATGTCTCAACAAAAGATAAATAACTTTAAATCTCAAATTTTGTGGATTTCTGACGTTTTTGAAAACCATCTCCCTATATAAGACAATCTGGACTGTTGTCTCCATATCCTAAATTTTATCTTGAAAGTACTCTCACAAACTCAGAGCCATGACTTTGCTATTTGAATCTTAACTCACAGGTGTAATCAACTCAGAAGTTTGTAATGACAACAATAGAAGGACTGGCTCTAAACCTTGTTATTATTACAACAACATGTTTGTATCTGTGTGTGTGTATCTGTGTGTGTATCTCTGTGTGTGTATAGGTCTGTGTGTATATGTGTGTGTATGTTTGTGTGTGTGTGTGTGTGTGTGTGTGTGTGTGTGTATCTGAAGATGTGATCATTGAAGCATGTCCAGCTTTTCTGCAACAATGAAGGAGAATGACCAGAAGTGAAGGCCCAGAGCCTTGTAGTCTTTAAGCTTCTGAATTAATATTTGTAACTGACAATCAACGTCCTCATAGGTCAAACTAGTTATACAGTGAGTTACTGAAGTTCAGATCATTCCAGCTAATATGCTTCCCCAGATAATGAGAAACCCAAAGGAAGAAACAATATCTTATTTATCCCTGAGTCCCTTTGGGGATCTGATCCAGAAGAGGCCACTGAAGAAATATTTGCCAAGGAGCTGAGGGCATAGCTCCCATGGCAACAGATTTGCTTAGCACACAAGGGCCTGCACTCAGTCCCTGTCCCAAAAATAAATAATTTCTAGAGTAAACAAAGGAAAAAAGAGAAGAGCACACTCCTTACAGATAGAACGGAGTACAAGTTTCTCAGAGGGAGAGTGGATGTGAGTTTGGGCTTCTATGCTCCTGCTGCCTTGTTTCCACCTCATTATGTGTCAGAAACCTTGCTGACAACAATATTTTTCATAAAGTCGGGTCGATCAGTAATACATGTCTGCAAGGAAGGCATCTTCCTGCTCACGAGAAAAAAAAATCTCTTAAAAGTGACATCTGCAGTCAATGAAGGGGAGACAATTCCTCCAAAAATGACAGGACATTCAGATGATTATTTGAATCAATTAAATACAAGTTCAATCTCGTAAGTCCCAGATGAATTGGTGTCCACCTATCTAATGAAGTAAATGGTTGTTTAAAGGTGAAGATGGGTTAGGGAGAAGGCTCAGTAAAGTTAAGAGCACTCAGAGGACCAGGATTTGGTTCCCACATGGAGGCTTACAACTGCCTATAAGCAGTTCCATGGGATCTCACGCTCTCCTCGGCCTCCACAGGCGCCAGGCATGCACATGGTACACAGGCAAACATGCAGACAAAAAAATCTCACGCACCCACTCACACATAAAATAAAAAAAAAAATTGGGGCTAGAGAGATGGCTCAGTGGTTAAGAGCACTGACTGCTCTTCCAGAGGTCCTGAGTTCAATTCCCAGCAACCACATGGTGGCTCACAACCATCTGTAATGGGATCTGATGCCCCCTTCTGGTGTGTCTGAAGACAGCAACAGTGTACATACATACATACATACATACATACATACATACATACATACACACATACATCTAAAAAAATTAAAACTCAAGCCATTGTTCAGAAAAAAAACCCACCAAGGGATGAACAGAGACCTAGGACTGCATACGCATGATCCCAGCGACCAGGGAGACTGAGGCTCAAAGCGAAGCAACCTAGAGGCTGTCTCAAACTTGTGGAGGCACCAAGGGGCTGGAGCTAAAGATCAGTGACAGACTGCATGTCCAATGCATGAAGCTCTGGATTCAACTCCCTGCACTAAGAAAGAAGAAAGAAAGAAAGAAAGAAAGAAAGAAAGAAAGAAAGAAAGAAAGAAAGAAAGGAAGGAAGGAAGGAAGGAAGGAAGGAAGGGAAAAGAAAGAAAACAAAGGAAAGAAAGGGAAGAAAAGACCCCAGGAAGAAGCAACCCAGAAAGCAAAAGAAGATAAAAAATAAAATCTTAAAAAAAAAAAATCACGGGCTGGAGAGATGGCTCAGTGGTTAAGAGCACCAACTGCTCTTCCAAAGGTCCTGACTTCAATTCCCAGCAACCACATGGTGGCTCACAACCATCTGTAATGGAATCCGATGCCCTCTTCTGGTGTATCTGAAGTCAGTGACAGTGTACTCACAGATATAAAATAAATATTTTTTTAAAAAATCACTAAATTGGAAGCCATAATATATGTGCAAAAAAGCTTTCAGAGTATAAGGAGAGAAATAATATATAAATTAAAAAACAAAATAAAATAAAGACAACTTTCTTCTAGACACTCCTGGCTTATTTTAATAAACTAATTTATATATATATTATAAATATGAACATGTGTTTATATATATACATATATATAAGTTTATTCAATGATATCTA
Organism: Rattus norvegicus; assembly: GCF_021556685.1. Classification (NCBI taxonomy): domain Eukaryota; kingdom Metazoa; phylum Chordata; class Mammalia; order Rodentia; family Muridae; genus Rattus; species Rattus norvegicus. Next base: position 98,843,800 of record NC_141546.1, read on the forward strand.
ATCACAGCCTTATAGTATGATAAAAGAATTCACTGAAATAAGTTTTCAAAAAAACAAATCTACTCATAGATTGGAGGGCTTGATGTTGCTAATAGTCACCCACAAACAAAATACATCTCTACCTGAATTCTAATCCATTTTAACAAGAGTAGAAAAAAAATGTATGCTGAAATGCATGAGAAACCACAAATGAATGGCAGCAACCAAAGTAATCCCAAGAAAGCACAAAGCTGGAGCCACCATATATGCTGGTTTCAAAGCACGTTACAAACTCATGATGATTAAAACAGTATGGTCTCAGGGTAAAGAGACAAAGGGACTGAATGGAGCCTAATGCACAACATGCCCAGTGAGGAAAAGCTTCTTCCTCCAGGAACTGATGATAGCCAATGACGGTATCCTGAATGACCCATGGAGGATAGGGCCATATCACCCCCCCCCCCAGCTCATGACTCTAGACCTCATTGACCCACCTCGTTCTGATAAAGCGTTGGCGCTCTGTTTCCCTCCCTAGACTGTTCTGTTCTGTTGCAGATTATAATTCAGGTATCAGGGAAGAAGCTGCACACGCCCTGGGTTATTGCAGCCAAGTCATCAAGTTCAGTGCCTTGGGCATCTTAGGCATCTCCTCCTGTCCATCCTGCTGGAGCAGAGCTTCTCCAAGTGCCTGGTCCTTACTGTGAACTGAGTCCTTACTACATTGGAGCACTTTACGGGGCTGGAGGTGGAACCCAGAGCCTTCCGCATCCTAGAGTTCTATCGCTGGGCTACATCTCCAACCATCACACTTCAACATTAGCTTCAAGGTTTTCCAAACACTTTAAGATCAGCAGTCCTCCTCTGGGCCTCTGTCTATTGGGGAATTTGGAGGCTGTGGGTTGACAGCTGTATTGTGGGGAAAGTGAATGTGTGTGTGTGTGTGTGTGTGTGTGTGTGTGTGTGTGTGTGTGCATGCCTTGCACTGTGAGTATTTGTGCATGTGTGTTGTGATGGAGTGAGTCTGTGTGTGTATATACGTGGTCTGAATGTGTATGTGTGTGCAGTGGTGTATGTATGATGTGAGTTTGTATGTGGGGGGGAGGTGACATGTGTGGTATGAGTGTGTATGTGTGTGGTGTGAGTGTGTGTGTATGTATGTGTGAGTGTGCATATGTGTGAGTGTCTGTGTATGTGGTATGAGTAAGTGTGTGTCTGTGTGTGTGTGTGTATATGTGTGTGTGTGTGGTGTGAGTGTGTGTGTTTTACCATGGTGTTCAAGTGGAAAATTAAGGAGCCCCCTTACCCATATCATCTCTGGGGCTCAGGTCACATGAATATTCAAGAAGGGACAGAATAGCATGAGGCCTTTCAAAGGATCTCCCGCAGGTGCTTGGGGAACCTTCTCCAGCCACCTCCTCACACCCTGTCACAGTCACACACCCTTACATGCACGGACACACACACACGCAGTGGTGGGAGTATTTAAAACTTTTTCATTGACTCAAGAAAAGAAAAACTATCAAGCAATCAGCCAACAGAAAAATAGAGTCCTACTGATGACTGACATTCATACTGAACTGAGTAAGCTGGGAGTGGAGCTCCCTGCCAGAGAGGACACTGGGGAGAGCCAGATTAATCCTCAGCGCCAACGCAGAAAGAGCTAAAATGAGGTTTCCCTGGTGCTTGCTAAGCTGTCCCATCATTGTGACCACACACCTGGGAGAGAACATCTGAAGGAGAGGGGTGTACCAGGCACCCCCTTTCACAGTCCCTAGAGACAGGACGCTCCAGATGAAACACTATGCTTCACACCACGGGAGCCAGCATAGAAGGAACAGACAGAGTCTAGCCGGATGGCTTTGTCCTTCTCCCAGACATTCCACCCAGATCTCCAGACTGCCAGAGGGGTGCCTACAGTCGCTGGGTCTTCTCCCCTTAAGCAGTCCTCTCTAGAAGGTCCTCACAGCCATACCCAGAAATCAGCTTCACCAATTTCCTGAGTATTTCTTGGTCCCATCAAGCTGACAGTCAGCATAACTGTTAGAAAAGAAAAATTCACAGAAGCCCAAGGAAACCTTTGAGTCACCATCATATTTGTAGAATTCACCCTAAGGCCACACATCTAAAAGAAATACACAGATAGATAGACAGATAGATAGATAGATAGATAGATAGATAGATAGATAGATAGATAGCAGATGGATGGATGGATGGATGGATGGATGGTGGATGGATGGTGGATGGATGGATGGATAGATGGATGGATGGATGGATGGATGGTGGATGGATGGTGGATGGATGGATGGTGGATGGATGGATGGTGGATGGATGGATGGATGAATGGATGGTGGATGGACAGATGGATAGATGGATGGATGGATGGATGGATAGATGGATGGATGGATGGATGGATGGATGGATGGTGGATGGATGGATGGATGGATGGATGGTAGATGGTTGGATGGATATGCCTACTGCAACATTACATAGGAAAACTGAAGAGCAAATTAACCAAGCCAGGCATGGTGGCTCACGGTTATTGCCTCAGCATTTAGGAATCTCACAGAAGTAGAGGATTGTGAGGTCCAGGCCAGCCTTTCCTGTGGAGTGTGGCCCTGTCTCAGAAAACTATGGGCTAGAGATACAACCCAATGATAAGGTATCTGCTTGCCATTCCCAAGGCCCTGGGTTTGATCCCTAACACTCCAATTATATATCTATAACCAAAACCAACTGTCCTGTGTCGGAGAAGAGCAAGCACTCTGTGTTGTCTTAGCGTCAGAAGGATGGTGACGAAAGAGGACCTCCGGTCAAGTTACGGTGTTGGTACACACTCAGGTACCCCTCCCAGAGAATCGCTGACAACTCCCAGGCTTCCACTGAGAAGATGGCTCGGTCAGCAAAAGCACTTGTCTTGAAAGCTTCACAAGACCCAAGCCTCATGTTTTAAAAAGCCAGATATGGCCAGGATGAGCCTCCAGGAGTAAATGTGTGGTTGCTGCCAAGCTTGAGGACCTAAATTTATCCTCAGGACCTGCATGTTGGAAGGAGAGAAATGATCTGACCTCCACGTGTACATGGTGATACTGCTCTACACGCAGATAAAAAAAATGTGAATAAAGAAATGGTCTCATAATGCCAAATGGGGTGGTACACCATCTATAATCCCAGCACTACTACTTCAAGATGAAAGTTGGCAGAATGACCAGTAGCACATAGGCTAGCTAGCTGGGAATACATAGCAACACAAAGAAGAGGGATCCTGCTTCACCAAGATAGAACAACAACAACAAAAAAAAAACAAAAAAAAAAAAAACAAAAAAAAAAAAAACTTCTGAGAAGTTGACCTCTGACTTCCACGTACAGTCCGTGGCACCAGTACATGCAACTCACAGACGTTATGACATCACACATAAAATAATGAAGTCAATAATAATAAAGGTTTAAAATGTACAGTCCCAATGCATATTAATTTCTAGACAAATTGTATTCATAGAAAATTTTATACCTCCAGTGCCCTGTGCAGATTACTATGCTATGACCTACGAAAGCCCTCAGAAGAAGACATGGTGTCTCAAATCTGTAATCCCAGCACTGGGAGGCTGGGACAAAGGGATGAAATTTCCAGGCCAGTCTGGACTACATCACAAAACCACCTTCCCTCTAAAGAAAAAGTGAAAGGAGGGAAGAGATGGAGAAAGGGAGGGCAAGAGGGTGGAGGGAGGGGGGAAGGAGGGAGGAAGAAGAGAGAGGAAAACAAAATAAAACAAAACAGAAATCATGTGGCTTCATTGGCATGTCCACTCTTTGTACCCTGGGAACTAGGGGCCTGCAGAGCCCTAGTCTCAGAAGAAGCTCTATGCTCTCTCTGAGGGGGAAGCTCTCTGCTGTCCCTTCAGCTACAGAGTGGCACTCTCATAGACTCCTTTCAATCTTTCCTAAGAGAGAGCAGCAAGTCTTGTGGAGAAGTTTGGTCAAGGAGGAAGTTGTATCTTAGCCAGAACTGCCAAATTGGTCTCCAGTGTTTCATCACCTAAGAGTGTTCCCCTTCAACATTGTGCCAAGAACCAGGCAGACCTGAAACCCCAGCTATTTCATGCTCCATTATTTCCTCTCTGATGTGTTGTTGCAGAATGGTTTAACTGCTTTTTCGAGAAAATAAAACAAGTTCACAGTCGACATCTACTGTTGCCCTGCTGCCATTCATGTCAAAAAGACCCAGCCAAGACCCGGGCTTTATTCAGACTTCCCAAAAAACCTAAAACCCTTCCCCCATGTTATCCACCTCATCAGTAATGTTCCCAGCCTAGCACTGATGAAGCCTCCCTCAGGCCCACCCTCATCCTGCCTGCTTCCCCACAGTCCAAGCAGAAACCATGGCACTTGGTGTTTGATTGTATATGGCACGTGTGTTCATCCCTGCCCTCATCAGAACTCACCAACAGTGTCATGATCTGCTCTCTGCTTCTGCCTCTGCTCCACTATGCAGGGACCCTCAAGAGCAAAGACCAGGCTCCTCCTATGTAGTCAGGGCAGGGTTTTAATGTGGCAATGAACTACCTTGAGCCTCTTAGAAGTTTCTATGAAAAAGCCAGAGAATTGCCACTCAACAAAAGACAGGGACAACATCAGGACGCTCAGACAGCTAGGAAGGAGTGTGTGCATGTACACAAACCTCCCTGTTTTAAGGAGGACCACAAGAGGACCTCTTCCCGGGGCTGGGGATTTAGCTCAGTGGTAGAGCGCTTGCCTAGGAAGCACAAGGCCCTGGGTTCGGTCCCCAGCTCCGGAAAAAAAAAAGAACCCCAAAAAAAAAAAAAAAAGAGGACCTCTTCCCAAGAGAAACAATGTGTTCATGGAAACAAAGTAAAACAAACTGGGTAAGAGAAACCCACGTAAAATATCCACACAGTTGTCTCTAGAGAAGAAATGATCTCCACTAGACTATGCTTGAGTCTTCCAATGGTTGGCTGAAGTATGGCATAAGCAAACACAACAGGGCAGTGCCCGGTGCTGCCCTGTCATAATCTACGCCTACTTTTGCCCTACTCTCTCTCATAACAAAAGGACCCAGCACAAGCCAACGACTTTATTCAGACTTGGTTGGATGAGCTGAATAGTAGCCACTCAAAGTAACCAGCCAGGTTATAAAGGTTGTTCAAACAACCTTTATGCCAGCATCTCATTAGAGGAGAGGAGAGACATGCTTTAAGAAATACCCAGATACTAAACTAGTTCTGTAACCCAGTTCCCAGTTCCCAAGCCATAGGGGAAAAAAATAAATTTCTCCCTCAAAGTAAATCAATATGGAAAATTATTCAAAAGTAGAAATTATGGGGAACTTGCGACTTGGAAAGCATAGATGCATTATTGAATGTATGATGCTTAAAATGTCAATTTTTTTTCTTCCAAGAGCATTCTGCTTTGGAGTCTCAGTACTTTTATTGAAAATATTGAAACTTTACCAAATCGAGCTCCCTCAACAATAAAATGCAAACAGTAACACCTGTGTGTTCATTTGCTTCTCTGGTGTTCTTAAAATACTCTAACCAAAAACAACTTCTGGATGGAAGGGTTGATTTGACTTGCAGGTTACAGTCCACCATCAAAGACTTCCACCGTGCCAAAGCAGGAACCTGGAGCCCACAGCAAGGCTTGCTCCTTCTGGCTTTTTTTATACAGGCCCACCTGCTCAGGGATTTACCACCCACAGTGATAAATTAGCATTCCTAACTCCTTAATTAGCAATCAAGACAATGCCCTGCACACATGCCCATTGGCCATCCTGATGGAGACAATATCTCATGGGCAGAGGGGGTCTGTCCTTCTTCCCAGATGTGTCAAGTTGACAACTGACACTGACCTCTGTCTCCTAAATGCGATGGCTGATGGACTAAATCAGCTGCCATGCCAAGATGCCTGAAGGAAAAACAACTCTCTCCTTATGTTTCCCTCCTCTGTGGCTTACTCATAATCAGGGCTTGAGGAAACTACCACCACCTAACGTACAAGTCTCACAAGTACAAGTGGCAGTCTAGATTAAAAAAAAAAAAAAAATACAGCCTCAGCCTCAGCGAGCATAAAGACAAAATCAGCAGTGGTGGAAAGTCCCAGACGACGTAAACCATTATCCACTGTGGGGAGGTGGGGAAGAGAGACTCCAGGGTAATGGGTACAATTAATCAAGACAAACTTCCTGTGAGGAGAGCATCTCAATGCGAGAGATAAAGAGAAAAGGATGTGAGCTTACGGGAAAGGAGGAAGAGCTGTGGGGAAGTCAGGGAACCAACTGGAAAGGTCGTGGAAATCTCAACAGTAATATCAGCTGCAGGCTTCAGCACTGCACAGCCTGCTAAGCTTTTGGATCTTGTACTCACAGGAGTGAGAACAGAAAAGAAAACACAAAGGCATGGGGCCATTCTAACAGTGACCATTGTCCAGCCTCAGAAAGAGTAGAAATATATCTCCTCGGGGACATGAATCATGGGAGAGGAGTTTGTGTGGACCATCTTTTTTTTGGTTTGTTTTTATGTATGAGTATTCTGCAGATGTGGTTGCTGGGAATTGAACTCAGGACCTCTGGAAGAGCAGCCAGTGCTCTTAACCACTGAGCCATCTCTCCAGTCCCCTTGATGGCCCACTGAAAACCCAAATCAGAGCTGAACACCACCACGGCTGAATCATCTTCTGCTTCCCCATCTGAGAGACATGACGGTTCCTAACTCCAGTCTCCACCTTCCCACACTCCTTACTCCACATTCTAGGACATGCCATGGCCTCTTTCTTCCAGACCTTTGAAGATGTTTCTCCTGTCTGGAAAGCATGGCACGGATCCTAAGCAAATCATGACATTCTCCATTGGGCCTTCTCTGTCACCCACCACAATACCTGATGACTCACTCAAGCTTCTAGCATGTGCTTGTACATTATATCATGACTTCCTACCCCTTACCTGCCTCAAGGTCTGGCCAGATTCCCTGAGGTCACACCAATTGGCTTCCCTATCAATTTTTGTTTTCCAAGAGACCTAATGTAGTCGATATGTATGAATGATCCATAACATAAACATTAACTTAATGGAATACCCCAAATCCTAGTCCAAATGGTTCTAAGTAGCCTAGAACTGAAGAAACTTGAAAGAGGAGGGAGGGTCTAAGAAGTGTCCGTCTTGGGGTTAGAGAGATGGTTAAGAGCACTGACTGCTCTTCTAGAGGTTCTGAGTTCAATTCCCAACAGCCACGTGGTGGCTCACAACCATCTGTAATGAGATCTGATGCCCCCTTGTGGTGTGTCTGAAGATAGCTACAGTGTACTTATATAGAATAAATAAATAAATCTTTTTTTTTTTAAGTGTCCGTCTTGGCCCTGACATGACTTTGTTCCTGGCCAGGCCAGTTGTTGAATACAGTGCTACCCGGTAAGGTGCTGCTCAGGCCTCACTAGTCTCTCTGCGTCTCCCCTGACATTGTAGAGCATCTCAGATGCTGCACACACTGCACCTAGCTCTGAGTGTGCTTCTGTGTAATGGGCGTCCTCTGCAACCCAACGGGGTGCTTCAGTCAGCAGACCAAGATAGCATACAATTATGTCATAAACTCAATAACTTGAAATAAAGGGGACAACTCACCGGTTCTCCAACAAGAAGAAGAGAGAGAGAGGAAGGAAGGAAGGAAGGAAGGAAGGAAGGAAGGAAGGAGAAGGAAGGAGGAAGGAAGGAAGGAGAAGGAAGGAGGAAGGAAGGAGAAGGAAGGAAGAAAGAAAGAAAGAAAGAAAGAAAGAAAGAAAGAAGGAAAGAAGGACAAGAATGACTAACTATTCTGATCATCAGAATACAAATGCCCACTGGGACACCCAACATAACCAGCTTGAGGAGGGAGTGCCCAGCAACACAGGGTTTGTTGTTATGGAATTTCTAGTACAAGCTATAGAGCAGCCTAAGATTCACAGCCCCAAAAGATTCTCTTCTGATGGAACTCCAGAAAGATGCATGGTTTCCCTCTGGCTGCACCCACTTCTGTCTGTGTCATGAAAGAGAAGTCTATGTCCCCAAATCTAAAGGGCAGCTACCTTCCAGAGACAACGTGTCCATTCTGAACTCAACAGTGGTGTCCCAGCAGTGGGCTTCAAAATCGGGCTTGTTTTGAACAGCAATGGTTGGATCCTTAAATGCCATGCTGTGAACTTCTTCATGATGCATACATTGCTTGGGAACACACCTTTATATGCCAACCGTTTTGACCAAAGTAACCCATTTCTGCAAGGAGATGTCCCAAAACTGTTAAATCATTTATGTCTAGCATGTCATCGTCAGATCTATAGTTTCTGACACATACACATCTATAGGTGGTGGCTGGCTTCCACAAGTGAATTTGGCTAGGGCTGGTCTCCATGACAGAGCTCAATCCTCTGGAGTCCCTTGTCATTTGCCTCCCTCCTTTGCCACCTCCGGGTCCCATTTCCAGACATTGCCTTCAAAACTAGACCATGGCCATGTGAATCTGTGCACACAGGCTCTGCCGCATAGCCTGCTTATAATTACTCCTACCCTATGAGCATGGGTCTAGCCAAGCATGTTCGCCCTACTCTATCAATTCAACCTGAGTCATTTGTCAACAAATGGCCGGTTTCCAGCATCTGGGTAAGCAGGGAAACATTTCATGAAGTCATTTGACACTGTCCTTTGAAGGGTGAGTGGCAGCACTATGAATATCTCTGACGAGCGTTTGAAGGCAGCCCAGCTATTCTGAAATTGTCCCTCCATGAAACAGCTCAGGTAAACCCAGCTGGCTCCCACAACAGAGACCGCTACTGTTGCAACCCATTCATCAGCTCTCCCATCTGCCCCAGTTCAAGGTGTTCTGTGTGTCTGTGGTTCTGTTGTGTCTGCCTGACTCCTTCAAGAGTTCCTGGCCTCTGAGGGGCTTAATCCAGGCCTGTCATCTTTCCCATTGATGGAGCTGGGCAGCTGCTGCTTCTTCCTCGATGGTAGGGTGGCTGCCAGGATGCCTGAGGGGCCCACCATCATAATTTCCATGCTTCAGGAGAAATCTACATGCGCGTGATACTTCTCTGAAACTGTAGGAGAGGGCTATGCCCCTCTGCCTTTCACACCAAATTGATTTAATGTCTTTCTAAAGAGCTCTGAGCTCATCTCCAGGCCTGCTCAACTTCAAATGGCCAGCGCTCTCATTAACCTAATTGCCTGGCTTTAAGTAACTTGCTTAAATTACCAATTAATGGATGACAATCTGGGTCCAAACAAGACATCTTTAAAGCTTTCCCACTGAAAAGAGAAGTCACTTTCAACCATGACAGATGAGGCTCTCCCTTTAGAGGATTATTACAATAATTAGAATCGCTATGCTCTAAGCCCTGAGGCATTTCTAAAACAGAGGTAAAAAGTGACAAATTCCTACAGACGGTGGGATCCTTCTCCAGTGATGGCATTTTTGAAAGGTACGCCATTCAACCAAGCCACACCGAATTATAAAGGCGGTTTAAGTGTCAGTTTTGCAGAACATTTGTCCTTGGAGAGAAAATGTCCCTCAGGAAAAAAAAATGCTATCAGAAGCCCCTGTTGGCTACATTAAAACTAATAAAACTCCTGATGATAAATTCCTCAGCAATGAGGAGGCCCCGCTGCAGTCTTTAGTCACAGGGAACAGGAGGCAAGGAGGTTGAATTATTGGCTCGACTCCTTTTATTGGTTTGAGTTGGGCGAGTCGGGAGCAGTGGTTATATGGGAGATTCTTTTCATGTTTCACTTCCCACCTCCCTCGAGAAGCAGCTGGTTTTGTCTTCAGTTTCAAATGTCAATAAAATGATATGTCGGAGCCATCATTAGAAGGTAAGAATTGGACATGGATAGTTCCCCAAACACCTGAGGTCAATCTCAGCCATTTTGCTAGAAAAGACACTCAAGACTCACTAAAAAGCAAGCTCGGGAGGAGTGGAGACCCAGCTGCAGGCCTGGCCGATAGGTGGCCCTGGGATTGAGGAAGAGGGGGTTACCTGTTAGAAAGTGGAAGGAAGGAAGGAACGCTGGTAACCACCCAGTAGGCTCACTCTCCTACTGAGCCAGGTGCGGAGATGACAGCTAGGCTATTCAAGGTATGGAAATTCCAGGGCAAGTCTCCAGAACCGCATGGGGTTGGGGCCCAGGAAGAACAGATAGAGGAGAGGTTTGTGAAACTGCCTGGAACTGGACCGTTCTCACTGAGACAAGCGCTGGTGCTAATCTCAGAATTCGGATTGCGGCCTTGCTTGGAGTCCACCCACTCCGTCAAGTCAGCCAGGAAGTTCTTCTCCACTCCAGGATGGGCCACTGAGAACAATAAAGAGAAATCCAAAGCCTGGACTGTAAAAGGGTCACCAGTACTCATCTGGTCTCCTTTTAACTAGAGCTGAAGCCTAAGAATGCACGAAAGCCCTGTGTGAATGTAGCACAGGGCCCGCCCCTGAGAAGCGGGGCTCACCTGGGGGGGGCTGCAGTCAATGCCCAGTGCTTAGAAGTAGCTGGTACTTACCCACTCTCTGCTTTCTCTACTTGTTGGTACCCAAAGAATGACTTCAATGAGCCTCAACCTCATCCACAGTTCTCGAGGTTCTCCCGCCGGAGACTAGAACAAGAGATGAGGATATTTCTCCGTCTTCCGTGTGTCATGAGTTTCTGTGACCTCTGCTCCCAATGGTGGGCTACTACAACCCAATACTCTGAACCGGAAGCTGAGTACCAGTTCTCGAAGATAGGCAGCGTGTGCTGTCCTTGTCTGCTCTCTGTTGCTGTGATAATCACGGACCAAAATGTTTCGGGAGGAAACAATTTGCTTGGCTTTCAGGTTACAGTCCAGTCTGCAAGAAAGGCAAGGTCAGAAACTCAAGCAGGAACCTAGAGGCAGGAACTGAAGCAGTGACCATGGAAGAATGCTGCTCACTGGCCTTCCCTCTGACCTCTTCAGCCTTCCTCTTTAAACAACTCAAGCCTACCTGCACCGGGGAATGCCACTGCCCACCATGTGCTGGGCCCTCCCATACCAATTAGGAATCAAGAAAGTGTTCCACAGGTTTACCCACAGGCTGATCTGATGGAGGCAATCTCTCAGGTGAGAGTCCCTCCTCTGAAGTATCTCTAGTGTGTAGCAAGTTGACTGAACTAATTAGCACATTCCTCCTCCCAGTATTACCAATATCATGAGGCTTACCTCATAGTGAAGAGGAGATTGCAGATGTAATCGATTTAAAGCCCCTGAAATGGGAGCTGATACTGGATTCTGTGTGTTGGTGCTAAAGGAAGCCTCAAATCTTTTATAGAAGGCAAGGGACTGGGGAGATAAGTGAGTGAGCGAGGTACTTTGTGTGTAAGCCTGAAGACCTAAGTATGAGTCTCAGAATCCACGTTAAAGCCAAGGGTGCTGGTGCATACCTGTATCGGCACTGGGGAAACAGAGGCAGGAGAATCCTTGAGGATTGTTGGCCAGACAGCCTGTCCTAATTGGTGAACCCCCAGCCAATGAGAGACCTTGTCTCAATAGCAAGAGGGCTGGAAATATGACTCAGTGGATAAGAAAACTTGTTATGCAAACATGAGTGTCCCAAGTATCCACCTTAAAAAACGAAGACGAGGAAATCTGGATATGAATGCAGTCATGGAGAGGTGAGGCATGGAGACAGGAGTATTCCTGCAGCTTACAGGCTGCTGGTATATCTCCAGGTTCAGTTGAGACACCCTGTCTCAAGAGAATAATATGGGGAGAGATGGGACAGCACACTCAAAGTCTTTCTCTAACATCTACAAGCAAACACATGCGTGGGCACACACATACACACACACACACACACACACACACACACACACACCATGCACACCTATATCACATACATACCAAAAACTAACAACAAATAATAATGTAAGATGAATACTCCTAAAGTATTATTATTATTCAGCTCTGGCCTCCATATGCACGTGTATACATACTTACATACATACATACATACATACATACATATATACATACACACACATACACACATATATATGCACATACACACACAAATACACACACACATATATATGCACATACACACATACATACACATTATATACACACATACACACACATATATACGCACACATATATATACACACACCACATATATATGCACGTATACACACACATATATGCACATACACACACAAATACACACACACATATATATGCGCACACACATACATACACACTATATACACACATACACACACATATATACACACACATATATATACACACACCACATATATATGCACGTATACACACACATATATATGCACATACACACATATATATGCACATACACACACATATATACACACACATATATATACACACACATATATATGCATGTACACACACACATATATATACATATATATATGCACATACACACACATATATATACATATATATATGCACATACACACACACACACACGAGGAAGAAAGAAGGAAGTTGGTACAGAACAGAAGTCTATGTCACCAGGGAACCCAAAACTGGGTGACAAGGACATAAACCAAGGAATGCCAGCAGCAACCTGAAGCTACAATAAAGTACATTTCTCCCCTTGGAACTTCCAGAAGGATCTATCCCTGTCAACAGCATGTCTTCACCCTGAGAAACTCATTTCAGACTTCTGGCCTCCAGAGTGGTGAGCCAGTAGAATTAGAAAGTTTTAAGTCACTAGGTTGGTGCTAAATTGGGACCATAGCCCAAGAAGCAAGCTCATATCCCTCCCCAGCCTGCTGTTACTCGTGGAAACATCTCTGGGTGGCTTCCACACTTCCAGAAACGGTCCGTTGAAAACCTTCTTCAGAATGACCCATGGAATGTGTCCTTTATGTCCTGCCAAAATTCCTTCTACTATAGTCTACTTTGTTTCCAAACATAATTTGTGATATAGCACTTAAATGGTACAATAAAATTTGTCCAACGAGAAAAAGAAAATGGGAGAGTGAGCTCAGTGATGTGTGCCAGTAATCCCAGCCTCTGGGGATGTGGAAACAAAGACATTTGGAGTTCAAGGTCAGCACTGACTACAAAGTTAGTTCCAGGACAGCCTAAGCTGCATGAGCCTCTGTATCACAAAAACAGAAAGAGAGAGAGTGAGGAGGAGGAGAGAGAGGAAGAAAGGAAGGAACGAAGGAACGAAGGAACAAAGGAAGAAAACAAGAGAAAGATGGGACTGGAGAGATCGCTCTGTGGTTTAAAAGCATGCAAGGCTCCTGCTGTAGATCTAAGCCCAGTTCTCAGCACCCACTTCAGACAGCTCACGACCAGTCATAACCCCAGTTCCAGGTAACTGGGTGTCCTCTTCTGGCCTCAGTGGAACCCACACAAGGACACAAAGCAGTGTGATTTTAAAATAAAACAAAAGAGAGGTGGGAACAAGAAAGAAGAAAAGGGATAGAGAGGGAAGAAGGGAGGGAAAAAGACAGAGAATACACAGTCAAAATTGATCTCAGTACCCTAAATCCATATCTTGCCCCTGGGTTATTGCAATAAATTATTTCAATCCCAGCCAGGGTTTCTACCCTGACTTTGGTTATTGAGTTCTGGGATAAAAGACACACCACGGCCAGTATAGTGACAAGAAGCCTTAAGCAGCAGAGTAGTTGAGCAGCTGCCTACCCTCCAAACTGTTAGAATCCATTTCCCTATCGATAACCCTGAGTTGTTACTTACTGTTTGCTATGTTTCATCTTGACTCTTCTTAACTCCAATTGGTCAGTCCTCCTGGCCATGCTCTCTTGACCCTTAACCCATGACGACTTCTCTTTCCTCCTCTCCAGTGAGTTCTCCTCTCCCACAAGCCTGTGAATCCTAAATGCTGCCTGTGTCTCTTTTGCCCAGCTATTGGCATCTTTATTCACCAATCAGAATGAACTTGGGGCCAGGGTCACAGGAGCTATGGGCAGACTCCAGGTCTTGAGGGCCCACGCTTAGCATTGCAGTAGACAGTGAAAGACAAAATCCTGGACATTACGGGGAATTACCCAGCAGATGGGACTCTTAGGTTCTCCAACAGCCACAGCAAAGCGTGTTAGCATGTTGGTTTCTTTCCTGTTGTCGCGATAACACACAGTGACCAGGGAGCGGGAAGCTAAGAGACATCACTTCTTTCACTGCAAACACAGAGCAGAGAGGGTGAACAGACAGTGGACTGAGGCCGTAATCCCTCGACACCCACCCTCACTGACAACCTTTCTCCTGCATGGCTGCACCACCTAAAGGGTCCATAACCTCCCAAACAGCACTGGGAACCTCATGTTCAACTACCTGAGCCTGTGGGGACATTTCTCACTCTTACCACCACTGTTCACTGCTTCCTAAACTACTCTGACAACTCCTCGGATGCCTCGAACCATCCACATATCCAGTCCCTCCCTACCTCATCCAAAATCGACAAAACCAGAATCTCATAGGGAAGTGGTTAAATCTGGAGTCTAAGAAACCCCCAAGATGGATGTGACTCGACAGAGGGTCAGAGTTCATGGTGTAAAAAGAAGGCATCGTCTCAACCGGAATGGTGTCATCAACTGCTTGCCTGTCCAGCACTCTCTAACCAGCAGACAGCTTCTTGGTAAATTGGCAAGAGTGTTCACTGGGGAAAATAAGAGAATGCACCCGTGTCCTCATTGAAGATGGGTACCGTAAAGGATTACTGAATTTCATCTTCCGTTTCCCTTTTCCTCTTTCCAAATTCCCTCAGGGCTCTTTGTGGGGGAATCTCCATGGATGGGTCAAAGAAACAGCCTCAGCTCTTACTGAAGCCAGGAGAAGGCCTGTGGGTTCTATCAATATAATCCAACTTCTTCCTGGGAATTCCAGGAATAGACCACATGTACATGTATTCTAGCTGGCGCAGTACACATAAGAACGGAGGCTTGGTACCAGGATGCGTCAGAGTTAGTGCAGAAAGGTACAGAGAGAAGCAACGGTTAAGACCCTCTCAGACGTTGGGGATTTAGCTCAGTGGTAGAGCGCTTGCCTAGCAAACGCAAGGCCCTGGGTTCGGTCCCCAGCTCCGAAAAAAAAAAAAAAAAAAGAAAAAAAAAAAAAAAAAGACCCTCTCAGACAGAGCCGTGAGTGAAACTTCCTTCACCATCAGCCTGCAGTAACGTGAATTAGTAGCTTTCCTTTGAGGCCTATGCCATCTTAAATTGCACCTAAAGGCAGTACAGCCAGTGCATTAATCTAATATTTTTATTCAATTTTTAATTATGTGTTTTGGGGGCGGGGTATGTGCACAGGTGTGTGGTGCCTGTAGAAACCGGAAGAGGATGTAAAACCCCTTTGAGCAGGAGTTACAGGCGGCTGTGGACCTCTCAAGGACCCACCTCACCAGCCACCATCACCTCCCTAGACCCAGGATTAGCAGTCACCAAGGAAACCACACAGTCCTCTCTAATGCAAAGGAATTGAAGATTCAGGGAAGGGGTGACACCTGATGACATCTAACATTGTCACCTCTCTGACTGTCCTTTCTCAACTATGCCAGCTACTCTGAGAGAATGACTTTGATTCCTAACTAGGATGATGAGCTCTTAAGAAAAGATTTCTGGGGCTTGGGGATTTAGCTCAGTGGTAGAGCGCTTGCCTAGCAAGCTCAAGGCCCTGGGTTCCGTCCCCAGCTCCGAAAAAAAAAGAAAAAAAAAAAAAAAAAAAGAAAAGATTTCTGATCTAAAGTCTGGGGTTTGATTTCCAGCAATACAAAGATATTAATTGGGGTTGGGGATTTAGCTCAGTGGTAGAGCGCTTGCCTAGCATGCGCAAGGCCCTGAGTTCGGTCCCCAGCTCCGAAAAAAAGAAAAAAAAAAGATATTAATTGTGCGGAGGGTTTTGACTTGTTTTTTCATTCCTTGACAACTATATTCATGTGGATTCTGAATTGGAGGCATTTTCATCCCCATTACCCTCACCCCCTCCTATCCCTCTCTTCCCTCCTTCTCTTCCTTCCTCTCCACCCACTCTCTCTCTCAGTCCTTCTTCCCAAAAGCCCCCTCTATTTTGATGTCCCCTCCCCCAACCGAGTCTAATTGTGCTTGGTGACATGAATATGATGAGTAACTCATATCCATCATGCCCACATTACTGAAGGAAATTACCTCCCCTCCCCAGCACCCATTAGCCATCCACAGTCCCTCTGTTAGGGGTGGGGTCTCGGGAGCCTTATGTGGCAAGATATTTATTTATTTATTTATTTATTTATTTATTTATTTATTTATTTATTTAACATATGTGAGTACACTGTAGCTGTCTTCAGACACACCAGAAGAGGGCATCAGATCCCATTACAGATGGTTGCGGGCCACCATGTGGTTACTGGGAATTGAACTCAGGACCTCTGGAAGTCAGTGCTCTTAACCACTGAGCCATCTCTCCAGCCCCTTATGGCAAGATTTTTAATAGTAGAGAGTTCCAGCTTTGCCAAATAAAAGTGTCCTGGAGATTGTAACTCCCTTAACAGTACAAACTATATACTTACAGCTTACCTGAGTACAGGAGTGGTTTCAAAGAACTGGTTACTGTTTAAATGAAGGGATGGTTACTGTTTAACTTACGACACAATGTGTTCTTCACAGTAACCCTGGAGGAGGAGGAGTATTACTACTATTCCTACTTCCTCATTTTTCAGAGGGTTTTTTTCTAAGTACTATTCCTACTTCCTCATTTTTCAGAGGGTTTTTTTTCTAAGTTATGTGTATATGTCTGTGTATGAGTGCAGTGCCCTCATGGGCCAGAAGAGAGTGTTGGGTCCCTGGAGCTGGAATTACAAGTCATTGTAACTGTCTAACATGGGGAAGTAAACTTGGGTCCTCAGGAAGAGAGGTAAGTGCTCTTAACCAGGAGCCATTTCTCCAGCCCCTATTGTGTTTGCTTTATACAGAAGCAAGAATTGAAGCTTAGCTATCCCCTACTGACAACCACTTGCAAAGGGAAAATTACTTTTCTCCAATGGCGTCTCACTGGTACATATACACGCGCACGCGCACATATACATGGCTTTTCAGATTTATGCTTGTGTGGGCATGTGTCTCTAGGTGTGTTTGTGCTACTATTCGTTTTCTTCAGTTTTGGGTCATTTGTTTTGGTTTGGATTTTTTTTTCCTTCATTTTATCCTATTCTGGTTTTGTTCAGATTTTTTGTTTTCTAAAAGTGGGTCAGGAGAGAAGAGCATGGGGTTGGATTAGTGGGTGGTGGGATGATTTGGGAGGAGACAGGGAAGGGAAACTGTAATCAGAATATATTCTATGAAAAAGATTTATTTTCAATTTTAATTCTTTCTTAAAAGAAAACAAGTGAACTGAAGCTTAGAATTCAAAATCACAGAAGCTGTCCAGGATTACAAAGACAGCACATGCATAGCAGCCCACACAGCCTCCTGTGTGGGGAAAGGAGGCCCCCAAGTGAGCCTCAGACTTCCTGACAGACTCTCTTTATAACTTACAGGATGACTGGCTTATCTGAAACCGAGTCTCTGGAAGCCCAGGTTAGCCTGGGACTAACACTGTAGCCCCGCCCAGATCGCAAATTCCTGATCCTCTTGCCTCTGCCGCCAAGTACAAGATTACACCTAGTGTTTGTCTGTGTGAGTATCTCTACTTTCACGAATGAGCTTGGAGCAGTAAAACTCTATGATAGCCAAGTCTGCACCTCTCCCATCTGATAACTCGGACTATGGAGCAATTTAAATATGGCCACTGCAGTTGGCAAAATCTATTTTTTCATTTCGTGATAAAGTAAATGTGAACAGTCCTACAAACAGACTGCAACATGGAAACATTTTTTGAAAAGCATTTTTACCGAAGTACAATTAAAAAAAAACCGAAACGTTTGTAAAACATTATAAATGCACACATTATGATGTCACCACTACAATGTGGCCCCTGGGAGAGTTGTGGAAAAGGTAATAACCTTTTATTGTGAAAATAGTTTTGACCTAAGGGATCCTCTGGAAGGACCCTTCAGGGGACCGGTTCCACAGTCTCTGGAGGAGTCTGTCACCCTCCCTGTAGGGGATACTTCCTTCCACTTCTGCCATTCTTCTCTGGTTCTCCAGTGCCAGGCTCTTGGCGTGCCTGGACTCAGAGAGGCCAAGTGTTCACTCCAGGGTCCTTACACTTTGCTGCTGGCGGGAGGGACAGCAGTGATAGCGGCTGGGCTGGCTGTGAGGACTCAAACCACTGGAGTCCCAAATCCCCGCGGTGGGAGATCAAGCTAAGAAATAGGGGTTGGGGATTTGGCTCAGTGGTAGAGCGCTTACCTAGGAAGCGCAAGGTCCTGGGTTCGGTCCCCAGCCCCCCCCCCGGGGGGGGGAGAAATAGAAGCGCCTGGAGTCAAATTCAAACTGCGGGCAACACGGAGCGGCGGTCTCCCTAGAGTCTATCTTTGCCCTTCTCCTTCCCTCAGAGAGGAAAGGAGAGGCCAGGAGTGGGGGTTTCACGGGGTCTTCTGGGGCAACTCAATCGAAAAAAAATATATTTTCCCACAGACGAAGCCAAGAATATCGTAATGGCTTCCCCCTGATTGAGGGATAAATCTATTAATTTATGGCCCAGCCAAACTGAGGTGTGTCAACTCCGCCCTCTCTGAGAAAGGCTTCCAAATCCCACCTTTTGGTGGGATTTCCTCCTTTCTAATTTTCCTTCCTCTCTTATTCCCCACCATTCCTTCATGCCTCACGAAGCTCCCCCAGCACCTGCCCCAAATAAATCGCCAACCGCTCCCCGAGTTGCATTCATTACCCCAGGAAAATTCTTCAGGAAGGCGACTCCCCACCTGACCCTACAAAGTAAAAACGTGAAGAACTCACGAATAATTATACAGTGTTCTCGGGCAAAGTCCTGGGTTCCAACCCCCAGCACTGCACGAAACTGGAAACTGGCGTTTGCCTGAAATCCCAGCACTGGAGTAGTGAAGGAGTAAAAGTCAATTCTTGGCTTCATAGCAAGTTCGGAGCCAGCCCGGGATACTTGACAAAATTAAATGACTTCTCAGAAAATCTAGAGAACTCCGGTATGGTTTGGGACTAGGGGGTCCGGAGCATCCTGAGCGCTTGCTTCAAAACAAGCAGGGTTCAATTGGGCGCAAGGACCTGACCCCAACAGTAAATCAAAGCAGGAGCGAAAAGCTGGTGTCAGGCAGACTCAATTAGCATGCCCCGGGGGTAATTGCTAAACCGCTCCGCTTTATCTACGAGACCACCGGCGTTGGCTGACCCTCTGGGCTCTGAGCTCCCGGCGCAGGGGCCAAGGAGCTCAAAGCTCCCTGAGCTAAGCAAGCGGCTTGAGTGGCTAAAGGGACCCTGGCTCTCCAGTGATTCGGTTTTTTGTCGCCAGAGGGGTCTTAGTAAGACTTGAGGAAAGTAATTAGTACCATAGAAGACTTAGGTAACCAGAGCTGGGGGGCGGGGTGGGGAGAGAAGGGGGGGGAGAGAGGTGATTTCTTCTTATGTCGAGTCTGTAGCTCATTTAATTGTCTTAGCCTAACTTACCTATGCGTTAAATGAGGATGACAGAAGCAATAACACAATTGAAATTTGGTTTAACAAAACACGCGGGCAAATAGGTTTTGAACGGTGCACTGTGCGTAGGCATGCAACAATTTACTGCGTACAAATTGAAAGCTTGTGGCTGGTATTGTAAATTCGAGCACATGCCTTTTCAGTAGTTACACCGTCTTGGAGACAATACGGATAAAGACATCTGTACTAAGCTGGCAGCCCAACTTAGCTGCAGTTCCTGTGCTCAGGTGTGGCTTGGAGCCAGAGAAGAGAGACCACACTAGACTGGCTTCCCAATGCCAGTCTGACTGAATGAAACGGGGCCTCTCTGGTCTCAAAGACCCGATTCTCAAGCCATCCTCCTAACTCCTGTCACCTAAGGCCAAGGGAGTTCGCACTCTCCCTGACTTTTTGGCTTATTCTTTACTGAAGCCACGAATGAGCATCAATTCTAGGTGGTCCGGGCAGACTCTGAAGTCTAGGTCTTAACGTGATCCTAATAGGAAGACAGGGAGGGCCTTACATTCCAGGCCTGGTAACCTGTCTCCACCCTGACACGCTGGCGCCCAACTGCAGCCCGTACGGACAAGCCCCTCTCTCGGAAAGGACCATTCTTCTGGCTACCTAGGCTTGTCTTGCAGTAGCAGGGCTGAGTAGTCTGCGACCACTTCAGGACTGGATTGTCATTTTCAGTTGCTCCCTCAAAGGAACTGAATGGAGAGCTCAGCTCCTTGGAGGCGGCGCCTGCCGCTCCAGCTTGTGGCCTGAATATCTCAGAGCCTCGGCTTTCAGTGCACACAGCTCTGGAGCCAGAAAGTATATACACACCATAAATTTCCCCGCCCCACCCGGCTCGCCCCTCAGCGCTGGCCCTTTCCTCCCGCACTAATAACTACAGCCCGCGGCGGGGCACTTCAGGTCCCCGCAACGGTGAGCTGTCTAGCCGCTGGGGGGCGGGGGGGGGGGGAAGCAGGGTTAGAACTCTGAGCGTCACCTCCTGGGACGCTCCCAGACACTACCCACCTAGGAGGGAAGATTTGGAGAGCGCAGTAAAGGAGGAGGAGGGAGTGGATCAGAGGAGAATGGAAGGAGCCCTGAAGGTTGACCGCTTTTATACCCAGTGTATGTCTTCTTACACTGTAAAGACACGGTGGACACACACACGTACACGTACACAGTAAACAACCCGTTGTTTAAAGTGGTCCTTGATGTGGGCTCTTTCCTCGACCTGTTGTGAGGGACACACCAAGAGGGCTCTCTCCCAGGGAATGCCATGAGCCCAGCATTTACTAAGGATTTTAAGCTAGGACTGTCACTTAGTGATGGAGAAAGGGTATGTGGCCCTGGGTTCAGTCCTCCCAGTACTGCCACCATGAGGAAAAGTGTTTCAGAGGGGGAGAGGCTTGACTTTGGGCTTCTCGTTCCTCCTCTCAGAGGAGAATCATCAAAGTCCCCAAGTTCTGGGATTGGGACAAGAAATTTAAGAACTTGGAGAGACACGTCTTTGTTTTCTCTCTGTTGTTGAGACTGGGAATCCTACTTTTTAGCCCAAATTAGCTTCTATTTCCAAATCTCCCTGCCTTGTCTTCCCTGATTACTGGAATTACAGGCTTGCCCTCCTCCTGGTGGTTTCAGATGTTAGGGATACTAGCTTAATTCAACAGTTTACAGATCCCCAGCTTCCTCAGAAGCCCCAGTTGCCTCGAGAGCTGTGTGTGGTTTATGATCCTGCTCACTATCTGGTTTGAATCTCTCATCTATCTGAAGGGAATGTGAGTTGCCCCCAAGTTGTAGAAACAACTGAGGAGATGGAGAAGCCTGGAGCTGAGTGGAAGAGAGAGCGTGTGTGGGAAAAGTTGAAATTGCTTTTCTTGTGACTTTTCCTTCACAAGGAAAAGGTGGGAGACAAAGATACAGGGACATAGGAAAGAAACTATCCCATTTCCAACTCATGAAAGCTTGGACATAGTGAGCAGATCTCAGAACATTCACACGTGTTCATCCCCAGCTACTGATTGCCTCCAGCCCAAAATGGGTTGACCTGTAGTAGAGTCGATAGAAGTACGCGCCACAGCTCGAGTGGCTGGTCCATTTGTAAATAATGCTAAAACTAGGGGTTGGGGATTTGGCTCAGTGGTAGAGCGCTTACCTAGGAAGCTCAAGGTCCTGGGTTCGGTCCCTAGCCCCGGAAAAAAAAAAAACAGTAAAACTATAGATTGCCCAGGGGTCTCTTGGCCATAGGCTTTCAAAGAATGTCTCTGGGGAAAATGGTATGCAGGGGGCGGGGTTGTCTCTTCCTTAGGAATAATGCACATCCACGACATTTTTAATAAGCTTTCTGAAACTGTTGCCTTTTGCTGCGCGTTGTTGGCCGGGCTAGCCTGCACCACCTAGGGAGCATCCAGCTGCCAGGATGCTCTATCACTCTCCCACCTTCTTTTTGGGTCATTTCAAAACACAGCAGGAATCGAGGGCACTTCCTAATGAAAAGCTCTCAGGGAGAACTTTCCCTTGGGATGGAGACCCTCCAACTCCAAAGACCAGACCGAGACACCACAGGATGCAATCAGCAAGAGGATTTGGTTTATTGTCGGGATACACAGGCACAGGCACCTGCGGGCGCTTCAGTCACTCGGGGGACTGGCGCGCCCCACGGAACCAAGGATGGGCTTTTTATAGGATTTTGGGGAGCAGAAGCAAGCATACAGAAGCAGATGCATGGTTACAGGGATATAATTGGTGGATTCTAATATGGCAAGGGTTTAGCCCGGGGGCAAGTTTCCTAGCTACCTTCCTGAAACATAACGGCTGACTCGGCCCCCCAAGGGTTCAGCCCGGGGGCAAGTTTCTTAGCTACCTTCTTGGAACATAACGACTGACTCGGCCCCCCACCAGGGTGTGGGACCTCTCCCGGGGCTTTTTTTCATTGTCAGGTGCTCAACCGCAGTCGTCCTGTTGCCAGGCCTTCAACCAAACACATCCTGCTTGGCAGCCGCTGTGTACTCAGTGTTCTAACCTTTCCCTGAACCAGTCATCTTAAGTACAGCCTTGCAAAATGGCGTTACTGCTGCTAAGCTGGGGTCTTTCACTAACATCCCAATAGAAGTCTTGAACCATTTCAAAGGGGAAACAAGCCCGAAGCTGGGAATGGGGGGGGGGGTGCTGGAGAGCACCGGGGAACACAAGGAAAGAGTGGAGAGACGAGAGGGAGCAGAGTTTGAATTATGCCGAATTTGATTTCAGGATTGCACAAAATGAGTCCTTAGTCTGTCCGCTGTTTTTATAGCTTGTTAAGGTGTACCCACCCCAGCCCTAAAGGACCGTCTGGGTCTAGGAAAGTTGTGGGAGTAGCAGCCCGGACCTTCTAGAAAGGAGGAGAGGGAGCTTGAATTGTCTAACACCACCTAGGAGGCCTAAAGAGGACAAACTACCGGACATAAAGCAGAGGAGGAGCAGGAGAGGAGATTTAAATTGTGTGGGTCCAGGGTGCGAGCCATGAGGACAAACTGCATGGCGTTCCGCCTTTGGGGAAGGGCCTCGGACTGGGAGCTGATTGAAGATTGCATTGTTCCAAGGTTCAGGATATCGGACTGCAGAGGATCTGGAACTATCCCCTAGACTCCAACTAGTGACAAACGGGGAAAAGAAGAAAGAAAAAGAACAAAGAAAACCTTGCGGGGTAATGAAGTCTAAGAGATGTGCGCCCTGAGACGGGAAGGCACCTCTCTCGGAGCTTCCCCACACTCCTCTAGAGACTGGTTGGAGCTGCCTGCGCCGTCTCCACGCTGTGGCTTTAGGAAATGTCGGGGAGTACAGATAGACGCATGTGGCATTGCTAGTGAAGAGTCCAATTCCCCGTTAGTTCGCGCGCTCGGTTTCCATCGTGTGCTGAGAACTGTGCCGGGTGGGACTCTAAGCGCCTCTCCCAGATTCTCCCAGAGAAACAAAAATAAAATAAACAGTCCTGTCACGTCAAAGTGAGGTTGAAAGTCCCCGATCATGACTTCTTTTTCGGGTGGGGGGTGACAGAATCATCTGCATTTAGCCCAAGCCCAACCTTGAACTTCTGCTTCCCCCCACACCCACCACGCCTTCACCTCCGAAGGACTTGGACCACCACTCCGGGTTAACCTAATGACCAAGAATGCTCTGTCGCCTGCAAACCTCGCTCCCCTGAAGTCCAGTTTGTGTCTGCCCCTCGTTCTAAGATTCTAAGAAAGATTCCAGCGCTCGCAGACCAGAAAAAGAACGGAGGCTCTTGGATTTCTGCTCTGGCTCTTTGGCAGCGAGGGAATTCAGAATAAGGTTAACTTTGGGCATCTTTCAACGCCTCCATAGTCTGTGTAAGGCAAAGGCTGTCAGTGGGCACCTAACTCCAGGTCAATCAGCACAGAGTACAAGGAGTCCTGCCTGTGTAGTGTCCCATGGCATCGCTGGTCCAGCTCCTTTCTAGGGTCTCAGTGATAGACCTTTGCTTCCTCTTGGGTATGCAGCTCATTCATCAGAAACACAAGAGCGACAATAATTTTATTCATTTCTCCAATAAATACTTTGAGGGCCTCCAGGATTGTCTTAAGAGCCAGACTCTTCAGCCATTTAGCAGAGACCCCCACGACCGTATCTGGAGTAGAGTATTTGCCTAACGAGCATGAAGTTCAAGTCCCAGTACCATAAATCATCACCACTGCCATCACCACCACCACCACCACCACCACCACCACCACCACCACCACCACCACCACCACCATCATCTCCCTTTGCCCTTTGTATTTGCCCTTGAAAGATGCAATTTCCTGTTTCGGTTCTGATCCCCTCCTTATTATGAGTTAAGAACTTAAAACTCCCAAAGTGCCATTTGTTCTGACATAGTTCAATAGCAGGCACAAAATGTTCCCTGCAGGGATCCTAATAGTTACTTCGACTCCCATCAAATCCTGTGCCAGAAAAGTCTAGCGTCTCCCTCTCCTACCCCCTATCACACCTATGAGGTCTTATTAAAGGCCTGTTGCATGTGCTGGAGACCAGGGACAGTTACTGGAGCATAAAAGAAGGTCAAGCCAGGGGTTGGGGATTTAGCTCAGTGGTAGAGCGCTTGCCTAGCAAGCGCAAGACCCTGGGTTCGGTCCCCAGCTCCGAAAAAAAGAAAAAAGAAAAAGAAAAAAAAAAAAAAAAAGAAGGTCAAGCCAATAGGTTTTGATGCTGTCTGGGGAACAGGTGACCTGGACACCTTCACTCAAAGTCCTTTGCTTTCCGGCAGTAAAGGTTCCCAGAGAACATAGGGGTAAAATGGCCTTGGGTTCAGAAGCTTCAACGGCCTCTATTGCTGTAGTTTCATGGCAAGTGAGAATCACCTGGACTCCTTTTATTTTCCTGCCATGTGAACAGCAACAGAGATCTCAATAAATGCTGCAACAAATAAACAAGTAAATCCAAGAGCATGTCTACTTGTGTGGTGGCACCTTCCCACTCTGCCAGTTTTCTCTTTAATGCAACTGATCTTCATGGCAATCTGTGATTTAGATCCATTTGCTTGTATTGTGTATAGAGTCGAGAGAAACCGAAGGTAAAGGGTTAGATGGATTTCTCGAGGTCTATGCAGCTAATGGATGGACGGACGGACAGACAGACTGATGGATGGACAGATGGTTCTGGAACTAAGTTCGGTCTTTCTATACTGACCTAGAATCAAGATCACTTGCTCAAGAGCCCTGGATCCCAGCTGCATGCCCTAACCTCTAACCATAACCACTGCCACACTGAAAGGGTCTTGAGGAAAACCACTAGAAGAACCCTGAGGTCCGTGTCAGGTGATGCCTCTTCCACAGAAAACACCAAGGGTTGAAACTTGTACTGTGTCACCTCTGAAGGTTAAGTTAAGGAGAAAGGCAGAGGGAAGGAGAGAGTACCAGTACCTCAGGTACCCCCGAGTGCCATTGCAGTTTTGCTCTCTCCCCCCTCCTCCCACAGAGATAACCAAGGAAAGCTGAAAGACACCACAGATACTAGGACCCTCAGAGCTCAGCAGCACAGCCAGGAATGTCTCAAGCTGGAAAGCAAGATGTCAACCAGCAGATGCCTAGGCCTGCCACCTCTCAAGAAATAATCCCTCGGGGCCACCCACTAGCACCACCAACACCCCTTACAGACCCACTGAAAGGGGCCCAGAGTCCCTAGGCTTTGGTTCAGAGACTTTTAGTCTCCTCTGTAAAAATTCAGTGAGCTTTGATCATCCTGATCAGAACCTACTGGTCAGGTCTACCAGGAGAAAGTGCTCATATCCTGCATTCTTCAGAAGATGTGAGTCTCAAGCTCCATCTCTGACCTGGCATTCACTCACCAGGTGGTCTTGAACACATGTCATCACTTTTCTTCCTGTCACGAGTGTCTCATCCCCTAGAGTGGCGACATCAGAAGTGATCATAGTATGGAAACACACATCCTTGTTTTCTGAAATGGTGAAGGGGAGCAAAAGGCCCCAAGGTCCTACAGTTTTCAGTCTGCCTATAAAGGGAGAGCAGGTTTGAGAATATCTTCCCAAGTGGTAAGTATCATCCCACTTGGTAAGCAGAATGGGGACATGCCCTGTAGAAGAGCCTCTGACTTGCCTTAGGAACCCTGGACAACATGGAGACATTAAAACGGAACTATTTTCTGTTGCTAGCCACAAGCCTATCCCGCCAGTCTGCTTAAAATGACATAGCTTGGAGAGAAGGCGGTCCTGTCCCAAAACTGGTTAAAGTCCCATAAAGTAATGTTCACTGTAACTCCCCCTTACAGAGTGGGGTTTCTACCTTGCCTCTGAGAACTCTACAGTGAGCTGTGACCCTGGGCAGGGAAACCTGGGCTCAGTTTCGGGGTTCTTGGACCTCTGGGACCTTGAAAAAGAAAAGTCTACTTGGAACTAACAATATTCCCTTGCCTTTTCCACTGGTGCAGTATGGCCCAGCCACCAAGCCTGCCAGGGGCTGGAGAGGAAGGACAGTCAGAGAAAAGATTCAGAGTTCCTGGCTTTTCTTGTGGTCCTTCTGAGGCTTGGAGGGAGGGAGGGTGGGTCTGGGATTTGTGAGGGCTGGATCTACAGCAGCCTCTGCCAATCCTTGGAGGGGTGAGGAGTGGGTGAAGAAAGGGAGTGGTTTCCTTGGCTGAGTCTGCTAGAATCTTCCTTAGAGAAAAAACTTTGCCCTGCTGTTGCTCAGTACCTGACAGCTTTGGCCCCAGTGGGACTGGAAAGCGGGGTGGCACACTCCTCGAATCCAGGCTCCTCCCCACTTTCTGCAGAGGACAGCAAATGAAGAAGGTGGATCTGTTTTGCGGTGTTTTGCGGTGGTTTTGGTCTACGGAATGTGGCGCCAGACAAACGCTACGGAGACAAACGTCCCACCCGCAGACTTAGAATAAGGTGGTGCGGTGTGAGGATCTTCGCCTTCTTTTGCCATACAGTGAAGGTGAACCTCTTCACAATCCATTCTGCCGCGCGCACGCGAACACACGAGAGAGAGAGAGAGAGAGAGAGAGAGAGAGAGAGAGAGAGAGAGAGAGAGAGAGGGGGGGGGGGAGGGAGGGAGGGAGAGAGAGAGAGAGGGAGAGAGAGAGAGAGAGAGAGAGAGAGAGAGAGAGAGAGAGAGAGAGAAGACCGTAGGAGTCTTTCTGTCTCCGATGTGTGTCAGTGAGTGGTGAGTGCAGGGTTGGAGGTTGTGTGTCAGACTCCTACTCCTTCCTAATGAAATTCACACGGGTCACCACTCTTGCGACTGTTTTTCGAAGGTCTTGGTGTCTTGGTTCAGTCGGCTCTGCACTGAGGGGACTGCAAGGGATAAGGAAAGCCCTGTTCCGTGGAGTTACTACTGCTTGGAGGAAATCTCCAATCCCACACCCTAAAAGTCGAACCACGCGCCCTAAAAGAGGGGCGCAGGCCTCAGCCCCGCTCTGTTTCGTTACCCCTGCATGGCTCCGGAGCCTCGCACGCCCACCTCCTTCAGGCTCCAACCAGCCTGGAAATCTGGCGTCCGTTCATCTTCTACACTTAGTCTTCTCTGCGCCTCAGGAACCTCAGTCCTTAGTTGCCCAAGCTAGGATCAAGCGCTTCCAGAAAGACCTCACCCAGTAGCGGAGCAAGCAGCCTCCAGCAAGAAAAGACCCGCACCTTAAGGCAGCCTGAAGTCCAGTTGCACAGCCTGACAGAGCGGGAGGGGGCTTCTCTCTGCAGCTCCCCCTTTTTCATGTAAATGAAACTTCACAGGATTTGTGATGTTATGACTGGTAGATGTCTCCATCAGAAACTAGGAGGGAGAGGGAGTTTCAGACTACCCATTCCAGATGGGACGCATTCGGCCACCTCTTCCAGGTACCAGAGCTCACCGCAAGTCCCGGGTCCTGCCCAAGGTGGCCAAAAAAAAAAAAAAAAAAAAAAAAAAAAAAAAACCGAAGTTCTAACCAGAAAAAGTACACCATTATTTTACCCCAGCGATGGTTCCTTTCCTTCGGTTACTAAGTCTAAAAGTGAAGAAGAAAAGCTGCTGCCATTGGGTTAGAAGCAGGCAGGAGAGGGGGAAACCAGAGACAGTGGAAAACCGCAGTCGGCGGCATGAAGTACTGCCTCCCCCAATCCCAGTCTCTCCCCAGACAGGCCAGGCCCCTCGCCTAGGTGGGCATACCCTGGCTCTGCTCTCTTTAACGTCAGAATTTTAAGTGTGTCTTTGGACTGTTTGAATTCCAGGGTTTTAACATTTTTGGAGTTAAGAGGAGAAATCTAAGCAATAGCTGAAAACTTGAGGTACAGGGGGAACGCTAAAGTTCGAGAAGAAAAGCCCAAAGGGATATTTAAGGAGCTGTCCCATCCCCACCTGAAGCCCCGGGCTGTTAGAGGCTGCCTATAGCCCTCCTCTTGTGAGTAACTAGGGATAATAGCTGGCTCACTGCGTCTTTAAATTGGGGTCCTAGGGAGGGGCCTTCTATCTTGATTTATTCTTGCTTTTCCCCAACTGCTTTCACTATGATCTTTCTAAATATATTATCTTCCTCATCTTCAATCCAGCCCTCAGCCACAAGTTCAGAGCAAGAAGGCAGGCAGAAACCAGCTCCAGGGAGTGAGGGGAAGGAGCGCAGATAAGCAAGACTGACGGTCTTCGGCCCCAGCACCTCAGCTCCTTCCAGGAGAGCACCGCCTTCTAAGATCTGACCTCAGCTCTCTCCTCCCTTTCTTGGGCCGGAGGAACTGCAGGAATTAGATGCTAGGGTGTATTCCTAAGAGACCTTGTGCCCTGTTACCACCCTGTGCCAAAAATTGTTAGGGGCCTCTTCGTTGTTAGTGCTGCTGCTCTTGCTCCTGCTGTTTCAAAATTTTCCCTAAAGATGGATTTTATCATCTTAATGCTTTCCACATCGTTAGAAAGTGAGTGGAAGGAACAGGTTGGAGAAGAAGGCCCCACCTTTAAAAACAAAAGCCTTCCTGGTATTCCTCCTAGTGACGGTTGGGAACCTGGCTCATACTGTGGTGTGTGTCTCCGGTGGGAGAGCTGCAAAGGTTTTGCATGGGTACAGGGTAGGTATCGTTTCCTAGATGTTCCACACCCAGCTTCACCCCTGTGGGACATTTCGAGTCACTGCATCGCTACTTAATTACATTCGCCTCTTTAAAAGCAGCCCGCTGGCCCTTGGAAGTCTGATCCCCGTTCCTAACGACTGTGAGCTTTCCGTTCTTTTCTCGAGACACTGCTTTGGGTTTCTTTAACCCATCACTACAGTTACCCGGGTATAGCCCTCGGATTCCGGGCTGGGAGCTTACTTAGCAAGGGCTTTGTGAGCAGGGCTGTGCCTGGTTGGAGTCCAGCTCAGCAGCAGGGCGGATTCCACATAAACTCTGAGTTCAGTGCATCCCGGCTCTGCTTAAGGAAGCCATCTGCAGAACAGGCCCAAGACTCTAGTCTGTCCCTTTATAAGCCTCACACCCAGGCAGTCACAGGTGGGGGTCGCCAAGTCCCTCAGTGCTGGGTGAAATCTCTACCACCCGACAGGGATCTAGTCAGTAACAAGGCTCTGGGGCTGCGTTCCCCTGCTCCACCTCTTGCCATCTGCAGTGCTTGGGGCCAATGTTCTGGTCCCCCATCTTTGGGATTTAATAAACTCATCAACCCAGCAAGCCTGTACGCCAAACGGCCTTTTACAAACCGTAGTAAACATTTTATTTACAAGTTAAAGGCCTCCTAAGTGCAGCTTGTCCTTACGCCAAGACCCCTGGTGCTCAGAGGAACAGTTCCACCGAACACTTCACAGTGTGAGCTGCTTGGGTAGGGAGAACAGTCGAATTCTTTCTTTGGCCAGGGACCTTAAAACTCTCCACTCTTTGTGGGGAAGGGGGTTGTGGGCCTTAGGGAGCCTTGGCAGCAAGAGAAAAGGCATGAACCCCAAAGAGGCTGCCCACGGCGTCCGGCTCCCATCTCGGCGACCCTTGCCACCAACTTAAAGTAGGCACAATCTCCAGCCAGTGTTGGGGAAGCTACACGCCATGCCCTCGGTCCAGTCTATAAACCTGCAAGCGGAACCTGGGCAATCTCAGGGCTTTGAGGACCGCTGGTGACTGAGGGCTGGTGCGAGGGAAGCAGCTCCGAGCAGTTGCTGCCAAGGCTGCTGGCGCTCCCCGCGCTGCCGTTGCTGCTACCCAGGCTGCTGGAGCTGCTGAAGCTGAAGCTGCTCCCACTCGCGCTGCTGCTGGCTGTGATGAGGGCACCCGCGGCTGAGGCCTTGATGACTGTAGTTTGGTGCAGGGACCTCTCTGTTCCCTCAGTCCGTTCTGTGTCGCTGGGGGCCATGTCCAGGGACTCCGAGTCACTGCTCTCGCTCTCGGCTTCGCCCTCGGAACGGCTGGGGCTCCTCTCTTCTCTTTCTCCCTCGGCGGGGACTCCGCCCGAAGGCTTTTCGCCCGCTTCCTTGTCCTTGTCCTTTTGCGCCTGCGCCTCCTTAGAATGCCGCCACTTCATCCTCCGGTTCTGGAACCACACCTTCACCTGTGCGCCACATCAGAAGAGATGCTAGATAAATAACAAGTTCATCGCACCCGGACTTACACACACACACACACACACACACACACACAC
Organism: Rattus norvegicus; assembly: GCF_021556685.1. NCBI lineage: Eukaryota > Metazoa > Chordata > Mammalia > Rodentia > Muridae > Rattus > Rattus norvegicus. Next base: position 98,874,430 of record NC_141546.1, read on the forward strand.
ACACACACACACACACACACACAGCATTGCTATGCCTCCGCTATGCACATGCAGTGACCCAGCATAAAAACCCAGGCTCAGTCAAGGCGGGAAACCCACCCAACCCACTAGGAACAATTCTTTAAGTGCGACCCTCGAATCTCAACCCTAAATGACCTGAGTGCAAGTTGGAAGGGCAGAGTTTTGCATACTGCTTCGTAATCTCACCAAACTCAGGACTCGTGTAAGAAGGATTCAAGTTAAGGAGTCCTGACACCTAAACGGCACGTATATCCCAACTGTGTACACCATGACGCGGTTCTTCCTTCCTTCCTTCCTTCCTTCCTTTCTTTCTTTCTTTCTTTCTTTCTTTTTTTTTTTTTTTTTTTTTGTGACTTTCGGTCAAGAATTCCGGTTCTGTAAACCCTCTCCCACACTCTACCCAAAGCAATTCACTACAAAAACCACACCACCACCAATCTTAAATTTTTAGAGAAAGGGTCTCTCTAGAACCCAAGGTAGTCTTGAACTTGAGATCCTCCTGCCTTTGCCTCATAGGTACTCAGACTACAGCCCTTTTGGCCGCCACTGTTTTAAGGGTGGAAGTGGGCAAAAGGACGGCATGGCTCATCTGCTGGATCCCACTAGCATGGCTTATCTGCTGGATTTTAAGTAAAGGGGAATCAGGATGGTGTATTTTTTAGCCTAAGAGTTGACATTGGCCGTCTTTGCGGGGGGGGGGACAAATTTAATTTCCCGGGGGACTCCGAAAATGCTGGCATTAAGTGTGCGGCATAGCATGCAGGGATAAGGAAGAGATGGATTGGGGAATCTATACAAATATATGACCCCTGGGGGGACCCAAGGCAGTCACACCAGTTCCAGCTTCCTCCTTTAAAAATAACATGCACAGCTGGTAGAACGTGTCGTGTCTGGGCTTTCCAGTATGATGACCGTGTGTGCTGAGGAAGCGCGTTGTGTAACAGGAACAGAAAGACACAGGGACAGAAGTCTGACAGGCAGCTATGAGAAAGCAGTTTGCTTAGGCTTCAGCACGGAAGCAAGAGGGCCTAACAGGATGAGTATGCTTTAGTCAGAAAAGAAAGCAAAAAGAAACTCTAGTTCTTGAAATTGGGGGGGGGGGGGGTGGATTGAGGGAGGGAGAGAGGGAGGGAGGAAGAGAGAGAGAGAGAGAGAGAGAGAGAGAGAGAGAGAGAGAGAGATAATCTGGGACAATACGTTTTCTAAATCAAGTCAGTAAAACCTACTGAAAAAAAGTTCTTGGCCGTCCTAAGAAAATCTTTTTTTTCTTTCCCTCAACTCCATTGCCAACAGACACTATCTTCAGAGACTGGGTTGACAGAAAGCGGGACTGTGGCTGCCCCATCCCTGTCTTAAAGTAACACTAAGCCATTCCGTTTGAAATTATATTTTCAGTTCCTCACAAGTGGGATTTCACAATGCAGTGGGGGTGGCGGGGACCAACAACAAGCTATTGACTTTGCTTTTATTATCTCTTCCTACTACGCTCCACTGCCGAGAAGTACGCTCCACTCGAGTGCATAATTATTATCTCCCGAGGCCTATTTGCTTTCTCCGAGGTTTTTTGGCCACTTGGCCAAAATAAACAAGCGTGCTTGTTGACACACATCTTCAGAAATGGGTCGTTGTCCCTCCCCTTTATCTCCGTCCCTACCCGCCTCTCCCCTTGCTTTGAGTTGCTTCACCACAAGAGCCTCGAGCCTCAAGAAATTCAAGACCTTGTGTTTAGATTGCTGGAGGCGATGACGAGCTCGAGTGGAGGAGGCCTGACGCCCTCGCCTCGTTTACCATTTAATGCCTGCGGGAGAAGCCTGGAGATAGCGGAGAGAGTACCTGTGCATCCGTGAGGCCCAGCATGGCCGCCAGCTGCTTTCGATCTGGTTTGGTCACGTACTTCTGGATCTCAAACCTCTTCTCCAGGCCTTTTCTTTGCAGGTTGGAAAAGACAGCACGGGACCAGGAGCGCTTCCGCTTGTACGTCTGTGGCATGGTGTCCTTGGTAAGCACAGCATAGGGACCTGCCAACCAGCAGGAAGAGAGATTCAGGGCCACGTTTTGGTGTTAAGGCCACAGCCTTCCTGCCTTCTGGTCTCAGAGATATTTAAAGGTGTTTTTGCATTGCCACTCGCCTCACTACTCCTTTGTTTGTTTAGGAATGGCCTAAGGAAGATGTTTACAGATATTTTCAGGCCACTTTGTAGAGGTTCAAGAGAAATGCACAAACCAAAAACAAAGCCGTCGACATGCTGAAACAGTTGGAATTGTCCCTGTGGCCCGAATGGCAGTGACAACTCCCCTGGTATTGTCTTTCAGAGAAGATATAACCAGTCAAGCAGAATGGTGTGTGTGTGTGTGTGTGTGTGTGTGTGTGTGTGTGTGTGTGTGAGAGAGAGAGAGAGAGAGAGAGAGAGAGAGAGAGAGAGAGAGAGAGAATACTTTGAATACTTTATTTTCAAACCACCCTCTCTGGGCGAAAAGAATAGGGACTGTGGTGACTCACACCCATACACACTGTCTTGGCTCCCCTAGCATGGTCTTCTCCAAATGCACCACTAAAAAGAACATTTAGTTTCTCTCAGAGGACCTAGGAGGCTTCCACCCCAACTACTAGGGGTTTCCGCACTGCCGCTGGCCTTTGCAGCACCGGCTGAACTCAGAAAATTTTCTACCTGGAAACGTGTCTTGGAATTGATGTTGAACAGAATTTCTTGGGTTGGAGCTTAAGGGGCTGAGGATGGCAGACGCCTCGCTAATGGGATCTAGAGATGCGAAGAACTGTCCCGCCGAAGGCTGCAGGCCAGCCAGATGCACCCCTGTGGGCCGCCCACCAGTTAGCAGCGATGTGAGATCTGGGCAGGGCGAAAGAAGAGTCGGTTACACCTTGCACAAACTCATACACTCTAGGCAGATTTGTTCCTCCTTTCCCTTCTTCCTTGATCCAGTTTTAGCCTGCCGAACTCCAAAAGAACCCCTTATTCACAAGAAAGGCTGTCTGAGACAACCGCCAGTGGGGCCTGAATTGCCCCAGGGTGTGTGTCAAGAATGTCCAGTTCATCCCACAGCAAGGAAAGGCTTTTCATAAAATGTTGCTAAGGTGGTAATTTTCGGACGCCTTCCAGGAATTCTACAAACCCTATATTTATACCCTTCAGGCCCCCCACTCAGCCTTCTCCCGTCAAGAGCTTAGACTAGCCGGTTTGCTTTTCCCGCAATTCTTAAGGATTTTACCGGAAATCAAATAAATGCAAAGTGTCCCGATGCTGAGATTTCCCTGTCAGAAAGATCTAGGTCTTTCTGCACTTATTTCATTCAAAAGGTGGATCGCACACACTTTTGCAAAACTTTTGTTTGTGCTGTTAAAGCAACCCGAAAGTATTTTTTTTAAAACATGGAATAGTTGACTTTTACATGTCACACAGTCTTCTTTAATTTCGTTTTCATCACCCTCATTCTACCGTTTTGTCTTTAAATATAAAAGCACCCCAAACCAACATGACATCAGGCCGTCTTTGGTGGTTGTGAGGCCTGAGGCCTTCCAGCAATACGTACCTCTCAGAGTGTTGCCTTCCTTGACTTTTGGGTCAAATTCTGCAGACAAAATTCGGTCAATACCAAATTTGAGGTCTTTGCTGGAGGGGGCAGGGGCGGAGCCGCTATGGTGGGGGACCACCCGCGTCCCCGAAGTCGGCGGCTGCAGGGAGCCCGCCCGGGGTGGAGGCGGGGGCTGTTGCTGCGGCTGCTGTTGCTGCGTTGGTGGTTGCTGCGGGAGATGCTGGTGGTAGGCGGCAGAGAGCGGAGACAGCCGCTGAGGGAATCCAGCCGGGACTTCTGAGGGCGCCACCACCGGGGTGGGACGGAGCGGGGATCTGGCGGCAGCTTGGAAGGAAGCGTGCGGGTGCACGGAGCCCAAGTGTGCGGTGAGGGCTGCCGAGGCCCCCACCAGTCCCTCTGCAGCGGGTCCCGGCTCCCCGACGCCGGCGTGCAGGATGTCCGCGATGCAGAAAGAGGGTTTCTTGACAGCGGCCGGGTCCAAGGCGAAGGAGCAGCCGCCCGGGCCCGCGGAGGAGCAGTAGGCGGCTGACCAGAGACTAAAGTTGGAAGCGTAGAAGGGAGCCAGGCCGGCTGCGAACATCCTGGCAGGATCCCGGCGGGGTCTTGGGTGAGTGGGGAAGTGGGTGGGTGCTCGGGGAGAGGCGGTGTCCCAGCCCAGCCCGAGCTGCTTTCGCTTCTCCGCTCGCCCCGAAGCGGAGGGCCAGCCCGGGAGCCCTAGCGCCACCGAGGGACGTGGCGAGGGCCCGATCGCCGCCCGCCACGGCCTGGGCCCCTGGCTTGGCTTGAAAGGCGGCGCGGCGGGCAAGCTCTCCGTCCGGTGGATGGAGGCGATCGCCCGGCGCTGGGGCGAGGCGGCGGACGCGGCCTCGTTCTGCTACTCCGCAGAAGCCGGGGAGACAGGGGCCCGACACCGAAAGAAAAACCCAAACAGCTAAGCCCTAAGAGCTAAATTTAAAACAACAATAATCATCCGTTAGTTTAAAAAAAAAAAAAAGGAAAAAAAAAAAAACTCCTCTCTAAAAACTCCCAAAGTTTTGGCAGGAGCTTTCGAGTCAGACCCGGGGTAGGACCTTGATCCGTGCGCTCATTGGCTGTCTTCGTGACCAATGGGACTCCGGAGTGGAGGGGAATTGGGAAAGAGGGGGCGTGGCCCCACGCTCAGCCACGCCCTGGCCACGCCAAAGTGTTTTCTGCGGCCGCGTGGGCTGAGCAGAGTCCTGAGAGTATCTGGGAGCCGCTTAGGGGCCGAAAGTCGACTCCTAGGGCCTCTGGCTGTCCTCTATCCCCTGCAGCTCGGGGACCCGCCACCCGCAGAGCCTCGGAGTCCGTCTCAGGAGTTTTTCTGGAGCTGCGAAGGAGGAGATCACTGAGGCTCCTGTACTCTGATGTACTGCACCCCCTAACCCCCAAACGCCCCAACAGACCACGCTGGCGGTCCACAGGCTGTCCCTTCCGTATTCTGCTCTCACGCGATTTTCCTTCTCTCTACTTTTCTCCAAGTGCTTTTATCACAAGTCCTAGGTAAAGGCCTCCATCTTCTCAGCGCCCCTACAACCCAAAATCCCGACCCAAATCTACTATAGTCCGCTGGCCTCTCAGCTCACGGGAGCTCCTCCGAGAAGCCAGGAGGAGGGCCGGCCGCAAATTAGTTTTATTCTGAGCTGTCATTCTAGTGACAACTTGAAAGAGTGACTTTTCAAACAAAATAAGATAGATGGCTCCAAACGTCTCCCTTAGACAGAGCCAAACTTTTGCCCCGAGCCTCGGAATCAACAAGGAGTGCAGCCCCGGGAGAGCAGCACGCGTGTCCCCTCTCTGCACCTTATAGGAAGTGCCACCCTCCGCGGCCACCACATCCCCGGGTCACGTGGGGTCCTACATTTTGCAAGTGCCAGGGAGCGGTTGCCTCTGAGATTAAATGCCTACTTTTAATTCGGTGGCAGTTTTTTCCAGGATCCGCTCTGGCCTGTTGGCGGGAGGCACTGTCCGAGCCTCTACAGCCAGCGCCTTCCATTCTCACTAGGGGTCTTTAGAACTCAGGCCGGGTGTAGTGGGGGTTTTCTGTCGCATCCATATCTCTATTTTAAGAATTCGTTCTCTTTTAAATTATAGTCAGAATGGATTTCCCCGCCCCTCTCCCAAACAGACCACAGGCCATCCAGATGAGCTGTTGTTGAGCATTTCAGGAAGAAAACAAAATAACGACAATAACGAAACCGCCAAATCTTTTGTTTTCGATTGTCCAAATGAGTGTCTCCGGAATGATAGCTCAAGGCAGGCTTATTTCCCCCTCAGCAATAAGATACCAAAAACCTGAAACCGCCAGGGAACTGCCAGGTTACTATCAGCTCAGATTGACGTGGGCTCCTGAGTTGATGTCTAACAGCTTCGGAGCTTTGGTCGCCGGTGTTGTCATCATTAGCGGACGCCTTTCTCCCGGACAGCAATCAGTGGCTAATCAATCACAGGATATGATGTCCCAGCATCAGGGACAGGGGCACTATATCAAGGGATGGAGGAATACAGACAGTTGAGGGCAGCGGTGCCTGGGACGAGAGGGGCCGGAAGTCCTGTCTAGCAAGGGGTGGACTTGTAACAAGTACAGGGGCCACCGGAGGCTGTATTTGGGCTAAAGATCTAGTGTGATGCGGTGTGAGACCGGTTTATTAACTTCACTGGGCATTAGAGAGAGAGAGCAAGTCACTTGTCTAGGGAGAGAGTATCTAGGCTGCCCTGCTCTCTGGTTTTTTCTAGCAGCCTTTGTAATTCGGTTGCGATTCCAGTTTAACCTCAGACGTCCAGACAGCGAGGGGCCTATAGCCAAGTCCCAGTTCAAAACCGCGCTTCGCTCAGAGGCCTGCACCTTCTCCTCCTCCTCTAGAAATAAAGCTCCCACCTCCTTCCCCTCTTTGCTCTGTTTGCTGAACTGGAGTTGTGAGTGTAGAACCCTGGTGCTCTAGGCGTCTGGCAGCGTGCACAACCCGCCCGCAGTTAGAAGCCAGGAGTGCCCTGCAGCTCAAAGGCTAGACTGCAAGGGCTGCTTCTCCCGCAGCTCAATGCTTTACAAGCTGCGTCGCCTCCGAGCGATCCTCGGTTCTCCCAGGCCTGCGGCACCATTGCAGTCGTTGCAGCCCAGCTGCAGCTTTGTCATACAATCGGAACTCCAGGTGGCGTGTGGCAAACGCAAAAGAAAGAAAAATTAAGGGAAGGGAAGGGAAGGGGAGGGCAGGGGAGGGGAGGGGAGGGGAGGGGGGAGGGGAGGAAAGGAGAAGAGAAGAGAAGAGAAGAGAAGAGAAGAGAAGAGAAGAGAAGAGAAGAAAAGAAAAGGAAAAGAAAAGAACAGCCGCAGGGGAGGGAGGGGAGACTTTGGATCTCTCTTGCTCCAGGCCCAAGTCTCACCCCTACAGGCCAGTCGCTTTGGCGGCAACCTGAACACTGCCCTCCTCCTTACCCCCTACCCTTCAGAACCAAGAAAGCAGCAGGAAGCCCAGGGCTCGCCCGGAGTTCAGGTCATCTCCTGTTTTTTTGATGGGCTCAAACTTGGACTAAATGAGCGGATATGCCTGCGAGATTGGTCTCAAAATAGAAGCGGTCCTAGTATTTTAGGATACTGCAGAAATCCTTATTTCTTCCGGTGAAAAACTCTATAATGACTCCTAGCACTTCCCCTTTCAATATTTGTGCAACTTTATCTCCACCGGCAAGTTGCTGCGGTGACGCAAATCCGCTCTTCTGTATTACAACTTCCAAAATAAATGCACGGAAATCAATTCCCTTCTAGCAATGAAAATATAAATACACAGCTGCGACTTTCGCCTTTAATCTTTGCTTTCCGAGAGTCCTCGGACTGTGATGAAATGAACTAGCCCAAGAGTTGTTGTTGCGTTGTGCCTGGGCAGGGAGGCCCTAGGGGCAGAGGCGTGGACTCCCAAGGGATCTTGTAACCACCAGGGAAAGAAATGGGCCTGATTAAATCAAATTACTTGAACTTAGTTCACACACACACACACACACACACACACACACACACACTTGAAAGTGGCTGAAAACTTTGTAAGTGGCTGCTGTGCCTGGGGCTTCTGCTCAGTTGTGATTACTGTCTATGCAGCCTGTAACCAGCCCCCTCCCCCGCTTTTCTTTTCCAGAGAAAGTACACAGCCGAAGATTATTTCGCAATACCAGGGATAGCCAAGGTCAAGGCAGGTCCCCTTTAGAATTTGACAATGGGGTTTATGGGGATTTAAGATTGAGGAAAGGATTTGACGCAAACACAACACTCAGGCAAGAGAAAGGTCTGGTCTCTTTTTGGTTCTCTCTTTTGTTCAGAGAAGCAAATTCCTGCTTTAGACCCAGGGACACACAAAGCCGGCTGGAGAGGAGCATGCTAGGCATTCCTTATTGCAGGAAGAAGACTCAAGGTGAACTTAAACTAGCCAGAGCTGTGGTGGCCTTTTGTTTTTGTCTTGAGATTCTGGGGAATATACTGTGTGAAGTTACCCCTATCTCCACATGGGGACTACATCTCCAGTTCACTGTAAAAATTCTGTCAAACATGCTATCTACCCCGGCCTGGGAGTTCTTCTGTTTTGTTTGGAAGGAGAGAGAAATAAATATCTGTAATGAAAAGGGAGAAGAAGCCATCGTATCCTGGTATTAAGCGTTTGAGAGGCTCCTGCTTCTCTACCAGCTAGGCTTAGATTAGCTGCCGGTCAGGCTCACATTCGATGGCAAATGCAGGACTTGGGGGTGGGGTGGGGGTGGGGCTCTAAATATTACAGTTTAGGCTCTTGAGAACATTAACAAAGAGAGGGTGTGAGGGAGAGTTATTCTAAATAGGCTCACCTGTTTTCTGAGTCCTCAGGGTTACTCAGGTTGGGGGTAGGGACTTTCTATGAGGTAGAAGGAGCAACAGTGACTGTAGGCACCTGTAGTCATTTGACTTGTTCACACATACCCTTCCCCATTTCCCAGGTGTGCCAGGCCCTCTGGTGACCCACCTCTCCTAGGACCACAACCTCTCCCTTTAAACTTTATTTATCCCATAGGTCTGGGACCCAAAACTCCAGGCCCTTTGTCTCTCCAAGTTCGCCCCAAGTGTCTCTCCTGTTTCTTTTCTGTCATTCTTAGGACGTGTCACATCATACACGTGTGGTCATTTGGCTCTCGCCCTCATGTGTTCTCTCTCTCTCTCTCTCTCTCTCTCTCTCTCACACACACACACACACACACACACACACACAAACACCACAATGGGGAGTGACAGTCGAGGTATTAAAATCTGTCCCTGTTCTCTGCCTACCCAGTGCAACCTTACATCCAGTAGAGGAATGAATGCCACAGGCTTCAGACAAGCGTCAAGCCACCGAACTTTGCAATGAAGGAAGACACGTAGAAGGGTAGAAACTGAGAAGTAGAAGGGTAGAAACTGAGAAGCCACCCGACACACTGGTCACCATTTGTTCATTCCCGGGTGTGTGTTCCTTAGCTTCCAGAGAACTAGCCATTAGGCTCTGGTTTTGTTTCCTCAATTGTTGAATCTGAACGGTTTATTGCTTAGGGAAGAGAAGTAAGTGCAGATACAATAAATAAATAACCTCCATGTTTAAAACAAACCTGCCACCCAGGAGACACCACAGTCACGCCAAGCCAGATTTCTTTAAGGGAACATACACTACAGAAAGGAATTGAGATGAATTTTTCCAAGCCGCTCTATGCTGCTGCAAGAAGGGGCCTAAAGTTTGCTCTTCAACAATAAACTCACTCCTGCATGGTGGGATTGATCCATTTTCGGGAACACGGTTACGAGTGTGAAATGTTCCCCACAAACTCCTGTGTCTCACGCTTAGTTCCCACCTGGCTGCGTTATTTTGAGAGGCAGCAGGAAGCTTTAGATGGTGAAATCTAGCTGCAGAAAGTGAGTCACTGAACGCATGCCTGCTTCGAGATTCTGTCGGCAAAATAAATAAATAAATAAAATAAAATAAACTCAAGGCGGGGGTGGGGAGAAACAGGATGAGGGGCAAGAATCTCAGAGAGGAACTTTGTAGATCGAACCAACAGTGTGCCGCCCTTTAGAGGTCTGAGTCTGCACCCCTGTTTACACAATTGAAGCAGTTGTGAAATTACAGCAGAATCTTCCAGCCGGCCCTGACTTAGCGCAGCTGATTAGGCATCTTCTCCTTCCCGGACTTGCCCCTGAGTAGACAAAGCCAGTTCTCTGCTGACACCTGCTGGACCATCCCTATGCCAGCAACACTGTGGGATGAAAATGGACTTTTTTTTTTTTTTTTTTTTCAAAAAACGTGGGTTTCTAAAATTAGCTCTGACCTGCAGCCATTTCCTTCCAGGTTGCCGACAGTATGGCTAGCCTTTGGGTCCTATGTTCAAAGTCTCTAGACAAGGTGAAGGGCTCAATCATCCGCCATCAATAATACTGCAGTGAACAGTTCTCCATGCCAGTTCACAGGTAGCTTCTCACCCACTAAGGTGTAGGGGAGAGAGAGAGTCTTTGGGGGCTTAGGAAACGGATACTCAGAGAGGTTAAGTGGCTCATCCAAGGTTACCATTGTCAGGAAATGGTGTTTCAAGAGAAGGGGGAGGTGTCTGTCCCTCTGACGCTCCTCCATCCGCAGCATCAACACTAAGTAGTCATATAGGATTTCAATGCTTTTTCCAACTCTATAACATGAATATCCTTTCCCCTCTGAGGCCAATACACAGGCATGTATGCATGCATGCGCACACGCTCACACGCATGTGTACACACACACACATGCACACACAGAGCACAGCACATATATAGCTTATGTGCATATGTCTGAGTGTTAAGTAATTCAAGTCTCCGAGGGCCTTGAAAGAGAATCTGAGACAGAAGCAGCAGAAAGGCAGGCCCAGAATCACAAAAGGGGCCTTCCTGCTAAGTAAGCAGTGTCCTGCTGGCTCAGCCTTGCTTCAAACTGTCTTCAAGAAGAAAATGTAGGTGAGGCGAGACAGACTGATTGTGGGAGCATAGGGCCCCCACCTTTAAACAGACCCTACTGTGGGGCAAGTTTTGCTGATTGAATGTGTGCGACTTTCTTTTCTTCTTCGCTCTGCTTTTTGAGGGGTCAGGAGCATCATCGGTGGCAGGCCGAGAACATTAAGTGGGAAATTCTGGGGGAAAAAAAAACGTATTTGTTTCTAAGGTTAAAATTGTGTGCAGTGATAGGAATTGTGGCAAAGTCTCATACCAGCCAGTACCAACTTGCCCAGAACACAAATCCCCCATGGTATGTGGATGACCACCTGTTAGTCATCTGTTGGCCAGTTAACAGTCACCTGGGTTATCAGAGCTCCTCTCGTGGTACCCAAGTGTCTGTGATTGACTAGCACTCTCCTTGTAGCCCCACACTGTGACATCCCCCTCATTTTATCTTATCACAGGGACTGTGTCCCATGTCCTCACGAGGATGAACACAGTACGGTGAGGTCCTTCTGGAAGACAGACCACACATGGCCTGGCTGGGGAAGTGAGCGGCTGTCCCGTTGACACCTTACCCGCCTTATCACAGGCTGGAAGCAGAGCCATGTCTGTTGGGTACTGACCGTCTGAAAACAAGCTAAAATAAACCTTTACATTTAGATTAATTGCCTTCTGTCTTTTGTTATGGTATCACGAAGCTAACTGTTTTATTAAAAATGTATTGTGAATTTTTTTTATTTTTTAATTTTTAAATTTTTGGGGGTCTCACTTAACCCTTCCAAATTTATAGCCTACCTTGACTTGCTTAGGCTCTCTCTCAAAACTCCCTTGCTGTACAGGCCTGGGAGTAAAAATGTCTGCGCCTTCCTAATAGGTGTCACAATGTTTCCCTACCCTTCTCCTGACAGCCCTTCACTCCTTAGGGCTCCATTGGCTCAGATTTCCTGGGCTGCCTCCTGTCCCTGGAGATTGCAGCTTCTGTGGCAAGAGCCTACTGTCAACTCGCTTTCCTGACAGTTGAAACCTCTGCTTTGCTTGGGTTCCGTTTCAGCACTTTCATTCTCCTTTAGGGATCCCAGGGCAAACCGCATCCAATGTTAAAAAAAGAGGAAAGAAAGAAATGAGAAAGAAGGGGACAGTGACATTTAAGTCTTCTCCAACCAAACGCCTAGGGTTAATTCATGATGAGCAGGCAATCATGGTTACAACTCAGACACAGCGTTCTCTGAAATATAGGCTTAAAATATAGCTGTTTAATAAGTTCCACTCTGTTGGTAGTGTGTGTGTGTGTGTGTGTGTGTGTGTGTGTGTGTGTGAAGAGGGGCGGGGAGAGATACTCGAAAACATGCGCCTATGGGTGCGCACTCCTGTAAGCTCTCAGAGAAAGGAGGGCACTGGATGTCCTGCCTTATCCACATTTCCATCTTACTCCCAGAGATGAGATCTCTCACTCAATCTGGAGCAAACCCCAGGAATCTTTCTGTCTCTGCCCCTGCCTGCTCAGGTTACAGGGGCACAACGCCAAGGCCAGGGTCCTTATGTGGATGCTGGGGAATCTAAAGTTGGGTCCTCACACAAGCACAGGAAAGCCTTCTTCCCTGAGTCATCTCTGCATAGAATGTCTTCTCCTTTCTCCTTCTCACTTAATGCCTGTGTTCTGTTGGGAGGGCGACGCTCTTTATTTGGTGTTAAAACATCTCTCAGGGGTTGGGGATTTAGCTCAGTGGTAGAGCGCTTGCCTAAGAAGCGCAAGGCCCTGGGTTCGGTCCCCAGCTCCGAAAAAAAGAACCAAAAAAAAAAAAAAAAAAAATCTCTCGGCATTTTCACTTTGGACGTTCTTTAAGAACCAGAGAAAACGCAACGATTTATAAAGCTTCTCCGTGAACTTTAATCCTGTGACGAATAGCAGAAGTAATCCTGTTAGAGAGGGTATAAGATTCTCAAACCAAACCTCAGATCCCAGGGGCTAGGAGTGGAGCCCAATTTGCTAGAGCTGTATAAGTCTGGGTTCATAATGTGGGTGTGGGACACACTTGTAGCCCTAGCATGTGGAAGGTTGAAAGAAAAGGTTCAAGGCTAACCCCAGCTACCTAGAAAGTTTAATGTCAGCCTGATTTGCATAAGGCTGTGTCCCCACCCCAAAGTCAAAATGGCTGCACGGAGGACTAAGCTTTCACTACACATGAATTTCTCTTTCCCCCCTTCAAATTATAGATCTAAAGTTTTTCACTACATTTATTTGTGTGTGTGTGTGTGTGTGTGTGTGTGTGTGTGAGAGAGAGAGAGAGAGAGAGAGAGAGAGAGAGAGAGAGAGAGAGAGAGAGAGAGAATAACTTGTGGGGCCCAGTTTTCTCCTTCCACCATGTGGCTTCTAGTGATTGAACTCACATCATCAGGCCAAGCCATCAGAGCAGCCATGGGCTCTGTGCAGATGAGCTTTATACTAAAGCTGGAAGTCACAAAGATGAAGTCCAAGAGGGTGACAAGAGTCCTAAGAGTAGCACAATCTGAGGAGGAGAGATGGGTCAGCAGTTAAGAGCACTGCTGCTTTTACCCAGAATCCTCATGCCAGCTCACAATCACCTGTAACTCTAGTGCCAGAGAACCCGAAGCCCCCTTCTGGCCTCTTATAGGTAGTGCATGCATATAGTGCACAGACAGGTGACAGATAGATAAAGACGTAGATGAAGATAGACAGACAGACAGATAAATATAAATAGATAAAAACATAGAGAGCTACATATATGCGTAAAAGATAGATATAAATGTTTGATAAAATAAATAAATCTGTTAAAAAGGGGTTTAGAATGGCCAGAAGCTAGGGAAGGCCAGTTCTTCTAAAATTAGTGTCTATTGTGAAGGAAACTTGGAGCACTCAGTCCTAAATGGGATGTCGCCACCAAATCTCTGCCCTCAGGGCACAGGGAACTCAGCAGAAGAGGAGGTGGAGAGATCATAACAGCCCCTGGGGACGGACAATACCATGGAAACAGTGCCTTCTGAGTAAACAGGACCCATGAACTCGAAGAAGCTATGGCAGCACGCACAGGGCCTCCACAGGCCTAAGACAGATGAGGCCCCAGAACTGAGAAGGGGAAATGGAAGCAAGTCCCCATCTTTAACCCAGAAGCGAACTCCAACTCACAGCCGCTTACGACGGAAAATTTAATCATCTCCAATGGAGTCTGACTGTGTATACAAACCACACTTGAGGGCAGGCCCAGCCGTAGCTGGCCACACAAAATGAATTCTGTGGTAATTTTCCAGATTTTGGTCTCACAATCCTTTGTCTGGGAATTTTTGGTTTCGCCCTATGGGTCTTTGCTCGTGTCCCACGGGCTCCGGTTTTGTGTTTTCAAGGGATGTCCGAAGGTGCGCGCCTCCGTGTCTCTGGGCGCTTCTTGTGCTTTTTTCCTTTTGGTTGGTTCGATTTGTTTCTTTGTTGTGTTTGTTTATGTTGTTTTCTTTGATTGGTTGTTTCGTCCTATCCTGGTGTGTTTCTGTTGTGTATTATTTTATTTTAGATGTCTGTTAGAGAGAGAGAGAGAGAGAGAGAGAGAGAGAGAGAGAGAGAGAATAAGGGTGTGGCTTTGGCTGGATGGGCGTGTGGGAAACTTCGATCTGGGAGGAGATGGGGGATGGGGAAACTGTAATCAGAATACATTATACGGAAAAAAAGTATTCTTTCAACAAAAAGTAAATTGTAACAAACAGGACTCCTAAATCTACATCTGGGAAAAGAGCCGGAGAGCCTCACCCCACCACCTTCACGGAGAATGGTGTGAGCCCAGCTAGCAGTACAGAGGTCAGACCCACACGAGGTGGTTGTTCTTCCTTGAGGAAGAACGACTTGCAAATTATAAATGATGTTTAAACAATGTAAATTTTGGAGTTCTAATCTAAGACCTGCCTTGAAAATAAAAGTGATTATTTTAAATTGGTTTTTTTTTTCCTTGAGCTTAGATTTACAACCTTGGATTCCAAAACGCTTAAAACCATTCTGATGTAATCGTAGATTCATTGTTTACTGCATTTGGGGGAACTTACAAAGAATGGGGAAACGACCAAAGCCCAGAGACAAAAAAAAAAAAAAACAAAAAACAAAACAAAACAAAACAAAACAAAAAAAAAAAAAACCCTCCAGATTTTACAAGAGTTTTAAGCCCCAGGCTAGAGACTGTAAAATTATTTCCTGGAAATACCAGCCTAGAGCATTCAGTATCATTTGTCTGCATTTTCAAAAGTCTATGAGGTTCACTGAAGCAGAGAAAGTCTTTTCTTAAGAAAAAGTTATGTCAGGCTAAAGAGATGGCTCAGCGGTTAAGAGCACTGACTGCTCTTCCAGAGGTCCTGAGTTCAATTCCCAGCAACCACATGACGACTCACAACCATCTGTAATGGGATCTGATGCCCTCTTCTGGAGTGTCTGAAGATAGCTACAGTGTACTCATATGCATAAAATAAGTAAATCTTTTTTTTTTAAAAAGAAAAAGATATGCCAATAACATTTGTTATTTTTATGATTATTAAGTTGGTTGGGCACTCATTTATTTCATTCTCTCTCTCTCTCTCTCTCTCTCTCTATATATATATATATATATACACTGATTATATAATAATATACATATATATTGTTTGTTTGGTCCTATTCTGGTGTGTTTTTATTGTATATTATTTTATTTTAGATGTCAGTTTTATGTATATATAACTATAATCAGAATATATTATATGAAAAATATATATCTGATTATACCAGAGAGAGAGAGAGAGAGAGAGAGAGAGAGAGAGAGGATACTGATCCAGTCCTGTGAGCTGAGAACTACTCTAAACACTGGGAACCCAGCAGAAAACCTGAAACCTCCTGCTTTCAAGAAGCGCAAGCCTTGAAGCAAAACAGGAAGATGAGTGACCAGATGTGTCATTGCTAATGGTGACAAATGCAGTGACAAATGCTGGAAATAAAAATAAAGCCGGAGCAGAGGACAGATGCAAAGAGCTGTGACGTGCGTGGAACGGCGACGTCTTCTCTATAGACAACACACATGGCAGTGGCCGCACATGCAACCTCAGCAGGAGGCCTTGGGTGTGCCTGGTGGTGGGATGTTTGTTGACTGGATTCTTCAGCCCAACACTCAGTAACTGGCCTCGGTTGGATTCCAGAACAAGTGTCATGGTAGTTCTGGTCCAGTCTTGATTAACACTAGTATTTTATGACTAGATGGAGCTGCCCAGACATTACACCTAAAGCTCAGGGCAGCAAACACCAAGGGTAGGCAAGAAGAAGTGAGTGAGATTCAGAGATGGGGGAGGTTCTCAGAAGAGCAACCGAGGGTCTGGGGAGATGGCTCTCTGAGTGGTGTTTGCCACGAAAGCTTAAGAACCTGAGTTTAGAGCCCCAGTGCCCACACAACAGCTGGGTGTGGCAGTGACACCTGCATCTCCAGGCCACACCGATGAAGACAGGAGATGCTGGCCAGCTGCTCTGGCCAAGCTGGTGTATTCTGGGCTCAGTGAGAGATCCTGTCTCAAAACCTAAGGGGGCACAAGCCTTAAATCCCACTCTGGGGAGGCAGAGACAGACAGATCTCTGTGAATTCCAGAAGAGACTGTCGACATGGCCAATTCCAGGCCAGCCAGGGATACATAATGAGACCCTGTTTCCAATAAAAATAAATACTCAGATAGAAGATACCAGCCATCAACTGAAGGCTTGTACATATGTACACACACACACACACACACACACACACACACACCCGCTACCACCAGCACAACAACCACCTTCACCACTACCAACAAAAATCCCTTCCAGTGTCCATATTTCCACAAGTTAATCTCAAACTTGTCACTGCTGAGTTTGAAATGAACTGAAACAGCAAGCTTGGGAGCTTCAAACTGTCCCCCAAGCCGATAGGTAAACCAACCGCGGCAGACTCGGGTCCTTTGTTCCTTCCTGTCCCCAAACAAACAAAAGCTAAAAGGTAAACATTCCGGGTAATAAATTTGGTTAAGCTATCTCCTATCTCAAACACCCATACTGAGTTGGCCACACAGAACAGCCTTTAATTAGCCTAAAGTTAAGAGCCAACAGCAAGGGGGTGTAGTAAAGTATTTTGAGTCAATGGATCCCATCATCCTGGGAAGAAAGCAGTTTTTGTGCCTACCCCAATAAAAGCCAATGGACAAAGACTCCACGTGACTGATTCCTTGTTCTGTTCCCAGGTCTTCTGCCTCTGGTCCTTCCTGCAAAACATGCTACCCTCTGAACACTGGTCTTAGTAAATCTTGCTTAGGCTCCCCTCTCTTCTCTGCCCAGTGCTTTGTCTGAGAAGATTCTCTTGCAAAGACATCCTTAGTTTGACTCATGCAAGGACTGAGGTCAGTTTCCAGCTCTTTGAGTAACAACAATGGTGTAAAACCAGTAGATGTTGGCTGGGCATGGTCGTGTACGCCTTTAACTGTAGCCCTTCGGAGGCAGAGACAGGTGGATCTCTGTGAGTTTAAAACCACCCTGGTCAGTGAGCTCCAGGTATTGTATGCGCATACGCTAGACATACAAGATGACAGAATGGGACAGAATATGCAGAAATAAACTCTTATCCCAGGAAATGGGTTCTTAACAGTGGTGACAGATAAATTCAATGAGAAAAGATAATTTTTTAGCACGTGGCATATGGTAGTTGGACATTAGCACACACATATATGGATATATATATATTATACATATAAAACAACTCAAAATCAATTGTGGACCTGAAGATAAGGGAAAAAACTATAAAGTTATCATAAGAATAAGTCTTTGAGATCTAACGCTAAGCAATGGTTTCTTACACGTGGCACCAAAATGCAATAAAACAAAACTGGACTTCCAAAACTGTCTTGAGAGACAAAACTTACAAGGAAACCATCAGCCAAGTAAGAGGAAATCCGTAGACTGGGAAGACATTTTGAAATCACATGGAATCTCTGAACAAATCATAAAAGTTGTGAACATAGAATATATAAAGAGGGCCAGTGAGATGGCTTAGGGAGCATAGGTGATTGCTGCCAAGGAGGATTCCCTGAGTCTAATCCCCTGGGAACTACAAGGCAGAGAGAACCAGTTTCCACGGATTGCCCTCTGACTCCTCCAAACACAAACAAGGTAGCATGTGTGCAAGGTGCTCGCACACACACACACACACACACTAAATAAATTAATGTAAAACTAAAACAAAGTGAGCTTTGTTTTAGTGGATGTGTAAAGACCAGTTAGAACAAGGCGGTAAGAAATCCAGTTTAAAATAGACAATAAATGGACAATAGAGTCCGCTAAGCATGTCCCTGAAGACACACCACAGCTGGGATTGTGCAAAAGATGGCCCACATCAACCACTAGGGAGATGAAAAGCAGAGTCTCAGCGCTCTAAGTCCTGAACACCCTGTGACTATAACACCCCCCTTAGAAACATCCTTCTCATCCCTGCTCCTGGCTAACTACTGTTTGTCCTTCAGAGTTAGTCTCCTGTGACCTTCTGTCCTGGAACCCTCTCTGGACCTCATCCCCACTCTTCTTTTCATTTCTCTGTGGGTTTTCCTTCCCCGGGACCCCAGAACATCTGTGTTGACCACTGTCACGGCCTCTAGCGTGTTATACTGCCATAACACATATATACAGACTCCTGGCTAACAGTCATTATTCCTGAGCCCCCATGTCCAGCAAATTGAAATGACATTGAAATTGAAATTGAATGACAAATTGAAAGTGACCAGCAAATGATTTGTTCATGATTTTTTTTAAGATTTATTTTATGTATATGAGTACACTGTAGGTGTGTTCAAACAGACCAAACGAGGGATTCCATCACAGATGGTTGTGAGCCACCATGTGGTGGCTGGGAATTGAACTCAGGGCCTCTGGAAGAGCAACCAGAGCTCTTAACCACCGAGCTATCTCTCCAGCCCCTTGTCCGTGATTTATAAAGACACCAGTCTGACCAAAATCGTAGACGATGACGTTGGCACAAACACCAAGTGAACAGCATTGGTTGATTTACAAACACCAAGTGAAGAGTGGATCCCAGGAACCTTAGAATGACCAAGGCATCAGAATGACTCCCAGAAAGAAGGAAGTCTGGCAGAGGGTAAAGGAGGGCTCAAGGGCAGAGCACAGAATGTGGAAGACCTGGATTCCATCCTGCAAAGACAAACAAGTAAAGGCTGCCCGGGCAGGATGGCCGCCCTGTCTGACCACAGATCTGCAGCAGGGTCTTCTGTGAAGGGCAGGCCATCCACCCCCCGGGTTTTGGATGGGAGGGATGTACACAGGGAGCTGAACTAACCGTTAGCAGAACTAAAGAGAAAAGGGGAGTCCAAGAAAGCACCAGGATATCACCCTAAAAATTAAAAATTAAAAAACCCTAAAACCATTAAAGGGAGCTTTATGGCTCTTCCTCAGACACACACTAATAATAGTAAATAATAATAATAATAATAATAATAATAATAATAATAATAATAATAATAAAACAGCTGATGGCTAGGACTTACTCCGATACGAGCTATTGCATCAAAGTCTTTATGACATAATATTACCCATGTAGAACACACCAGAAATCGTCTTTATCGATGCTTTGTCTAAACAGGCACTTGGCAACATTCATTTTGTCTTATTCTACAGAAGAGAACCCAGGGTTTTTCTCCCTAGGTGGCAGTATATGAATGTGTGTTAATGTTCTCTCTTCTGTTTCCTTTTATCTTTATTAATTTTGCTTGTGTTATTCTGGACTTAAAGGCTTTGCTCATTTTTAACCTCTTTTTTCTAAGACGCACACATTTTACAACTGCACAATGTCCTATGTTGCTTTAGCTATATCCCATTTGTTTTAATAAGAGATCTTATAATTTATTTTTAAAATAAATTTGGTTTGCTTTTACAACCAAGAACACGGAAGAATGTTTTAAACTCCCCATATGTAGGGGTGTGTGTGTGTGTGTGTGTGTGTGTGTGTGTGTGTGTATGTATACGTGTGCTCTTGTCCATGCATGTGTGTATGTGTGTGTGAGTATGTATATGTGTGCATGTGTGTGTGCTTCTTCATGTATTTATGTATGTATGTGTCCATGTGTGTATGTGTGTGCATGTGTATATATTTGTGTGTGCTTGTCCATGCATGTGGGATGAGTGTGTGTACATGTCCATGCATGCGTGTATGTGTGTACATGTGTGTATATGTCTGCATATGTGTATGTGAGTGTGCAGATGTGTGTATATGTGTATATGTGTGCATGTGTGCACATGTATGTATGTTTATGTGTGTATGTGTGTGTGCAGATGTATGTGTGTGTATTGTGCATGTGTATATATGTATATGTGTGTATGAATGTGTGTATGTGTATGTGTGTATATGTATGCATGTATATATGAGTGCATGTGTGCACATGTATGTATGTTTATGTGTGTATGTATGTGTGTATGAGTGTATGTGTGTGTGCAGATGTATGTGTGTGTATTGTGCATGTGTATGTGTATATATGTATATGTGTGTATGTATGTGTGTATGTGTATGTATGTATATGTATGTATGTATATATGTGTGCATGTGCATATGTGTGCATGTATGTATATTTGTGTGTGCTTGTTCATGCATGTGGTGTGTGTGTGTGTGTGTGTGTGTGTGTGTGTGTGTGTGTATGTGCGTGTCCATGCATGTACACATGGAGGCTAGAGACCAGGGTCTTTCTCTATTACTCCCACTTTTATTTTTGAAACCAGGTCTCTCTCTGACCCCAGAGTTTGTTGTCTCGGTTAAAAAGCCCCAGGGAGGTGTTTACCAGAAGTCCCACACCCGAGGATCCCGGCCCGCAGCAGCTCTCTGCTCCCAAACCCCGTGGGAGAGAGACCTCACCGCCTGATCAGGTGGGCACTACTGAGGCTGCAGAGCGGAGGAGACCACCAACACTGCCCACCCCTGCCCACATCACTGGCCCAAGAGGCAACTGTATAAGGCCTCTGGGTTCCCGTAGGGGAGGGCCCGGGAGCAGCAGGACCCCTGCGCCTGAGACACCGCCGGAACCTGAAGGAAACAGACCGGATAAACAGTTCTCTGCACCCAAATCCCGTGGGAGGGAGAGCTGAACCTTCAGAGAGGCAGACACACCTGGGAGACCAGAAGAGACTGCACTCTGTGCACATCCAGACGCCAGAGGAAAACACCAAACGTCATCTGGAACCCTGGTGCACGGAGGCTCCCGGAAAGAGCGGCGCAGATCTTCCCGGTTGCTGCCGCCTCGGAGAGGACTTAGGCAGTGCCCCACGAGCAAACTTGAGCCTTGGAACCACAGGTAGGACCAACTTTTCCCCTGCAAGAAACCTGCCTGGTGAACTCAAGACACAGGCCCACAGGAACAGCTGAAGACCTGTAGAGAGGAAAAACTACACGCCCGAAAGCAGAACACTCTGTCCCCATAACTGGCTGAAAGAAAACAGGAAAACAGGTCTACAGCATTCCTGACACACAGGCTTATAGGACAGTCTAGCCACGGTCAGAAATAGCAGAACAAAGTAACACTGGAGATAATCTGATGGCGAGAGGCAAGCGCAGGAACCCAAGCAACAGAAACCAAGACTACATGGCATCATCGGAGCCCAATTCTCCCACCAAAGCAAACACGGAATATCCAAACACACCAGAAAAGCAAGATCTAGTTTCAAAATCATATTTGATCATGATGCTGGAGGACTTCAAGAAAGACATAAAGAACTCCCTTAGAGAACAAGTAGAAGCCTACAGAGAGGAATCGCAAAAATCCCTGAAAGAATTCCAGGAAAACACAATCAAACAGTTGAAGGAATTAAAAATGGAAATAGAAGCAATCAAGAAAGAACACATGGAAACAACCTTGGACATAGAAAATCAAAAGAAAAGACAAGGAGCTGTAGATACAAGCCTCACCAACAGAATACAAGAGATGGAAGAGAGAATCTCGGGAGCAGAAGATTCCATAGAAATCATTGATTCAACTGTCAAAGATAATGTAAAGCAGAAAAAGCTACTGGTCCAAAACATACAGGAAATCCAGGACTCAATGAGAAGATCAAACCTAAGGATAATAGGTATAGAAGAGAGTGAAGACTCCCAGCTCAAAGGACCAGTAAATATCTTCAACAAAATCATAGAAGAAAACTTCCCTAACCTAAAAAAAGAGATACCCATAGGCATACAAGAAGCCTACAGAACTCCAAATACATTGGACCAGAAAAGAAACACCTCCCATCACATAATTGTCAAAACACCAAACGCACAAAATAAAGAAAGAATATTAAAAGCAGTAAGGGAAAAAGGTCAAGTAACATATAAAGGCAGACCTATCAGAATCACACCAGACTTTTCGCCAGAAACTATGAAGGCCAGAACATCCTGGACAGATGTCATACAGACCCTAAGAGAACACAAATGCCAGCCCAGGTTACTGTATCCTGCAAAACTCTCAATTAACATAGATGGAGAAACCAAGATATTCCATGACAAAACCAAATTTACACAATATCTTTCTACAAATCCAGCACTACAAAGGATAATAAAGGGTAAAGCCCAACATAAGGAGGCAAGCTATACTCTAGAAGAAGCAAGAAACTAATCATCTTGGCAACAAAACAAAGAGAAGAAAAGCACACAAACATAACCTCACATCCAAATATGAATATAACAGGAAGCAATAATCACTATTCCTTAATATCTCTCAACATCAATGGCCTCAACTCCCCAATAAAAAGACATAGATTAACAAACTGGATACGCAATGAGGACCCTGCATTCTGCTGCCTACAGGAAACACACCTCAGAGACAAAGACAGACACTACCTCAGAGTGAAAGGCTGGAAAACAACTTTCCAAGCAAATGGTCAGAAGAAGCAAGCTGGAGTAGCCATTCTAATATCAAATAAAATCAATTTTCAATTAAAAGTCATCAAAAAAGATAAGGAAGGACACTTCATATTCATCAAAGGAAAAATCCACCAAGATGAACTCTCAATCCTCATCTTCGGTTGGTTTATATACAAGTGTGCAATTTCTAGGCTTGAAAGTAAAATGATGCTATCTGGTGCTGGATAGAGGAGCCTTATTTTTTATTATGGCAGCTTGCTATTTTTGTAACATGGTGATTTGGTTGAACACAATAAAGTACAGTAGTAACTGATCTCCCCCTCTTCCTGGATGAGTGAGGAGATGATTAAATGTTGATGTCAGCATCCATGAGCATATTCAGATGAGCTTCTGCTTCTGTTGAAAAGGATGCTGTGTTTGATTGTGGTCCGAAGCTTTGAAGCACTACTTGGCATCTCCTTCCTTGGAGGTCTCACTGTTTAAACATAACAGATTTGATAGCTTGTTGGTAAGGTGAGGTCCAGCTTGTCTCCACTAGGTCATCGTCATGTGAATCCGGTGGTTATACGGTTTTGTTCTAGGGATATTTCATTTTTTTAATAACGGTTTTAGCTGACATTCATGGAGAGAATGAATCCTTAGAACTGTGCCACTAGTGAAAGGAAATCCTGTCTAGAGTATGTTTCTTTACAAAGCTGTGTCACACCATCCTTTGGGCCCTCTGCTGGAAAAGTAGAATCAAGTCTCAAATAATGCCTTTTAAATTGTATCCTCTAGTATTATAGATGTAGGACAGTACTGTATCATACCTCTGTGGATGTAAAATAGCTTGTACCTGCTTTATGATACGTAGTAGTGACCGTGCTTTATCAGAGCTGTTTTTAATGATGTTGCTCAGAATGTTTTCTTTCCAGATGATGATTGAGAAGCTAATTTAAAAAAAAAAAATGGTGCCAGGTACCACAAGAGTAACAGAACTGTGCTGTTTTCTCGGGTTTTGTTTTTTTACTTTTTTTTTTTTTAATGGAGTGTGCTGGATGTCTCTACAGTTTTGTTCAGATGACTGCAGAACCTGGAAAAGCTGTTGCTGCTGTTGATGCATAACACACTGCTATTATTGGTCTTTTTATATAAATATAAATATATATATACAGATATATAAAAAAAAAGCCCCAGGGATCTAACTGTATCTCCCCCTCCATCCCAGCCCACACCTCCCACCCCCACTCCAGGATTACATAAATACACTGCAACACCCATATTGTCTGAGGGTGCTGAGAATCTGGACTCAGAATCTCCTCATTCCTGCAGAGCAAACTGACCTACTGAGCCATCTCCATCCCCCTGGCTTTTCGGTGCTTTCTTGAAACGAAGTCTTGCTGTGTAGTCTAGGCTGGCCTGCAATTGGTTACAAAGCCTACACTGGCATTGAACCTTCAACCTTTCTGCCCTAGACTCTGAATTCGGAGAATTACAGGCATGCGTCACCACAGCCGTTGTAATATGTCTCCTACTATCACGAGGGAGCATAAACCAGACATATATGCATGTATGTCTTAAGTAGGGCATAATTCCTCCTGACTGCGCCCTGCAGATTAGCAGCTTTGGAATGTTAACGGGAATTCCACACAAGTACGATTTATGTTGATTGACCGTGAACAATGGCCCTCTCTCCTCTCCTCTTTTTCTCCTCTCCTCTCCTCTCTTTTTCCTCTCCTCTCTTCTCTTTCTCTTCCCATTATGTTCATTTTCTCCCCATCCTCAGTCTTGCTCTGTCTCCTTTCTTCCTCCCCCCTCCCTCTCCCACCGCATCTGATGAAGTGCTCTCTACAAGCCTTCCTAACAAGCCAGCCTCTCAGGGCTTCCTCCTGAGAAATTGGGTGGCTGTGTCAATGCCTCTGAAGCCCTATTTTTACACTCATGTTTGTCCGGAGTCTGACGTGGTTTATCACGGTCTCTCCGAAGACCCATTGTTCGGCGCTCCGAGAAGAATGTTGTTATATGGACTGTTCGTGCGTCAGCCCGGCTCTCTCCGGAGCAGCTCTTGGATGAAATTAGACAATTTCCATTAGGAGACCGTGCGTTATTAGTCCCTGGTGCCAAACTGGAGAATGAGCCAAGATGACTATTTCTGGCCAGGCTCACCTCAGGAAGGAACCTTCTTGGCTTTAATGGGATTTTGCTATTGTTGGTTGCCTTCTGTTTGACACCAGGCCAGCCAGAGCTTGGAAACTGTTTAGAAAGCTGCAGTGAAATATAACGGAACCCCAACCATTTGCTGAGGCACATTCCTGCACAGTGTTTATTTTGAAGAAAGGGGAAAAAAATATATTGTCCTTGGCAGACAACAATTAAAAAAAGAAAAGAAAGAAAACAGTAACATGACTCTCTGACCGCGTGCTTCTAGTTGCCAGTTGTGTTTAAAAATTCCCTGCTGCTGGTATCAGAGAAATTCACACCAACGCAATAAATCTCTTGTAATATTTATAAGCATCTTCGTTACACAGATTCATTACAGATCCAGGAAGATGTTTAAACTCGTGGAGGCCTTCAGGGTTGTTCAAACTGTTTGGAAAGGACGTGTGAGAGAGGAACAGGGAAAGAATATTCCAGACTCACGCTGATCCTTACTGGGACTGCAGATAGGAAGCTCACAGAATTTCCCCTGCCTTTCGTTGTGGTCAAGATGTTCCTCGAGTGGCTGGGGGACACAGCTCAGTTGGTACCATGCTTGCCTCGTGTGTGCAAAGCCCTGGATTTGCTTCCCAGTACCATGTAAACGGAGCATAGTAACCCACGCCTGTAATTCCAGGATTCAGGAGGTAGAGGCAGGAGGATCACGAGTTCCTAACAGTACACTGGGAGCAAGGCCAAGCTACCCAGGAAGACCATGTCTATGAGTGAGTGAGTGAGTAAATAAATAAATAAATAAATAAATAAATAAATAAATAAATAAATAATAAAGTCTTGCCTCCCCCATCTCCAGGAGCAGACTTTGTGAACCCAGCAGAGTTGCTGACTGATGTATTTGGAGACAGCATCTTGAGACCTAAGAATGCATGAGAGGCCACCCTTTGATGGCGCTGGTGGTGTTTTCGGGGTGCTGATGAAGGCAGATCACTATCATAGTTTGATTTAGAAGCCGAAGTTGTCAACTTAGACACAGCTATTATAAAATCTTCTGCTATGTATGCTGAAGGGTCAGACATTCTTGGAAGAGACTATGGGACTAGGATCCCTAAATAGCTTTCTAACCTCCCTCATGCCAAAACCTTGGCCTCTTTTTTTTTTTTTTTTTTTTTTTTTTTCTGGTTCAATCCCTATGGACCTAAAGTGTATATGTGAGAGAATGGAAGCTGGCTGAAACAAAACAAACAATTAAAAAAAAAAAAAAGGAAGGTGGGGTCTAAGCAGACAAGCCTTGAAACAACATCAGATTCTGTTACAAGAGGCCCTCGATTGAGTAGAGATGCGGTTTTCCCACGATGCTTAATGATAACATCTCTAAGTCTAGAAGCCAGTCCCATCCATTGACATCCAAATCTCTTCGGACTTGTTGCTTCCTTTCACTTATGAGGCGTTAGCCTTGGCCCTTTCCTCTTTAGCTCTTTCAATAAATACTACCTACAATTAAATCTTGACTGTCAACAACAATGGGGAGGAGGGGAAGCAAAGATAATACCCCAAGTCAGCCACCAAGTCAAGCCGGTGTTAGACACAAATGTCACCTCTTTCCCATGTTATCGTTTACTGCAATTACTGACCCATGGCCAAGGCAGACTGATGGGTGATGTGTGAACCATGAGGGAGAGGAAGCACACAAGGACTCCAGAACCCAAGCAGCTGATGGAGACTGCTTCATTCTTGTCTAGAAAATGGGGCTCACTCTCATTGGAAGGTGGCTAAGGCCTGCTCAGCTCTAGGACCAATTTTGACACACTATACAGAATTATGAAGATGATCCCCAAATGCCAGACACATAGTTCTCTTCCTATGAGTGCATGTGAGTCCTACATCTGGGGAGGCGTACCACTCCTCCAACTAGGTTAGATTATGTAGCCAAGATGAGGAGATTTCTCAGCTATACTTGACACTGGTCAGGGGACTTTGTGAGCCAGAGGGAGGTTATCATGTGTGGGTCTGACTTCATCAAGAGGACATCTTTAAAGATAAGCTAGTATGTCCTCGGGAGAGAAACACCGTACTGGTTACTCTTGATTGTCAACTTGACAGCAAAAGGAATCGCCTAGAACACAAAACACTGGGCATGTCTGAGAGGGAGTCTCTATCTTAGTTTAACCGATACGAGACGATCCACAGTAACTGTGGGTAGCATCATCCCATGATCCAGGGTCTCGGGCTGAGTGAAAAAGAGAAAGTGGATCTGGTGAGATGGTTCAGCAGGAAAAAGTGCTTGAGTCCAGCCCCCACAGTAGAAGAGAATCAACTCGTGAAAGCTGGCAGCTGAGACCTGAATTTGCTAACACACACACACACACACACACACACACACACACACACACACACACATACAATTGTGGATAAACAAAAATTTAATAAGAAAGTGAACTGAGCAGCGGTCCTCACCTCTCTGTGCTTCCTGGCGGCCTCAAGCTCCCCCGGCTGTGATGTCCTCCCCTCTATGGTAGATGGTATCTTCATACCGAGTCAAAATAAATCCTTGAGCCCTTCACCACCTTTGCTGTGTATGTTGCCACATCAATGAGAATGATAACTAGTACTCCGTGTTAGTGAGTTTGAGCTGCCAGGGAAAGGCAGTATAGACTGGGAGGTGTATAAACCCGGGATCTTTATTCCTTGTAACTCCTGAAGCTAGAAGTCAAAGGTCGAGTGTCAGCAAGCCAGGTTGTCTCTGCTAGGTCATGTCACCATCGTTGCTAACGCTGGTGTGTTTGGGAAGGGTTTGTGAGTGTATCGAGGCTGCTGGCCTGTGAACTGAACTGCCAATTCCAGGCAACACAGACGGGCGTTGCTCTAAAGAACCTTTCTAAACAGGTCTCCCAAGGGACCTTGTAACCACCAGGGGACCATTGATGGCTTCCTTTTCTCATTTTTATTTTGCTTGTTCGTTTTGATCTCACCATGAAGTCCCAGCTATCCTGGAACTGTCTATGTAGACTAGGCTAGCCTTAAACTCACAGAGATCCACCTGACTCTGCCTCCCAGGTTCTGAGATTAAAGGCATATGCCCCCACATCTGACCCAAATTTTCTTTTAAGAGATAGTGGAAGCTACACATTTGAGAACATGCATTCCTATTTGAAATTTATAAATGGTATAACTTGATCAAATCATTTAATCTCTGAGACACACACTTTTAAAAATGGGGAAAACAAGGACCTGGAAGGGTAATGCACACTAGGGATCCCAGTTCTTGGAAGACAGAGGCAGGAGGATCATAGCTTTGGGACTAGTCCTGGGCTACATAGCAAGACCCTGTCTCAAAACAGAAATCAAAGGGGAAAAACAAATGAGTAATATATATGAAGCACCTTTCCCAGGGACTCGAACACACGTTGCTAAATATATGCATTTTTTTCCCAATAGCGCAGCCCTGTTAGACCATGTGGGCTCGTTCTTTCTCTAGCACTTACTGATGAATCATTTCCCTTAATTTTGCTTCCGTGTTATCATGAATAGAATGAAAATAGCACTGACGCTTATTATGCAGAGCTTTAAAAATGTTACCCTTAGAGAATTGCAAACACGTATACAATGAAACACAATTGTGTCCACTACCTATTTTTCTCCTTTAGTTCCCCGGAGACCGCCATTACACACCCCTCTCTCAATGTTATGTCTTCTAATTAGTTCAGTGATTGCTGCCCATAATTCCATGGGTATCGGTCAGTCCAAGGAACACAGGCAACTTGTCAATGGCCATGTCCCCAAAAGAAAACAATTCTCCTCCCCTCTGCAGCTACTATCAATAGTGTCTCTCTTAAAAATGGGGCCTTGTGAGCTCTTCCCACATCCATTCCGGAACTTGTGGTGGGTGGCCTGATTTTGTGCAGGTCTTGTTCAAAACCACGGCTGCTGTGTGCAATAGCCAGGTCATAGGTCATATCTAGAGGACAGATTTCACAGTACTGCTTCCCATTCTCCAGCTTCTTCTTCTTCTTCTTCTTCTTCTTCTTCTTCTTCTTCTTCTTCTTCTTCTTCTTCTTCTTCTTCTTCTTCTTCTTCTCCTCCTCCTCCTCCTCCTCCTCCTCCTCCTCCTCCTCCTCTTCCTCCTCCTCCTCCTTCTCCTTCTTCTTCTTCTTCTTCTTCCCCCTCCTCCTCCTCTTCTGCATTCCCTGAGCTTTGTCAGAGGGTGTGGCTAAGCACTCACACTTGCTTATTATCTGCGTCTTGACCTCTTCTGAGTCTCTACATCTACTGCTGCCTGCTACAAAAAGAAGTTTCTCTGGTCAAGATTAAAAACAGCCCAGATCTATGGGCCTGCAGTGGTCAGAATGATGTCCCCACAGGCTCAGATATTTGAATGCTTGAAAGTGTATGGGAGGGATTGAGAGGTGTGGCCTTGTGGGAGAAAGCATGTCATTGGAGGTGTGCTTTGAGGTTTTAAAAGCCCACACCACTCATGGTCAACTTGGTATGCTTCATGCCTGTAGATGACAATGTCAGCTCTCAGTTACGGTTCTAGTGCCATGTCTGCCTGACTGCCTGCCTTCTGTCATGCTCCCTGAATGACAGTCACGGATTTTAACCCTCCAGAACCCTAACCCCAAGTTACATGCTTCCTTTGATAAGCTGTCTTGGTCATGGTGCTTTGTCAAAGCAATTGAAGACTAAGACAAGGTCTAAACGTAGACACTTAGGAGGAAAAACAACAGCAGGGTCCATGTAAGCACCTGTGACCTTTAGACTGGCGCAGCAGGTCTTGGAAGAATTAAATTTTAGAAATTCAAGTAAACCATCACGGTCTGCCTTGTGCCCTACACACACACCCATTTCTCCAACCAGACTTTGATCCTTTCTTTTTTGTGTCTCACAGACGTGGACTGGATTCCTGAGTCTGCTCATATCCTCAGATTCTGGTGGTGTATGGAATCATACATTCCTTTCTGTCCAGATCCATGTTTTGCCTTAAGAGGGCAGGTGCCATGAGTTCTACGGTCTTCCCAGAATCTCACCCATTCCCTCCCATGTCATAAATGACTAAGGACTGATCTGTCTAAAACTAACTGAAGAGTTGGACTCACACAGACACAACTTGTGTAACCCAAGAAATGGCAGTGGCTCTGTAGAAGTGTTGGATCCTTCCTCTTTGACAGATCAACTCAAGCCACACCAGTGTCTCGGGTGTGTTTGAAATACCCCCACATTAGGAGCTGTCCACCAACCAACCAGGCATTTGTGTTCTAGAAACACACATAGGTTTGGTGTTACACACAGAGGATAGATTCCTGACTTGGGGAAACTTCCCATCATGGAGAACTTTCTTCCTGGTTTGTTGTTCCAATGTCACAAACCCCCTGGGTCAGCTCCACTCACACCCCTCGAGGACTCAGAAAACTCCCCAGGACAGCTGCCTGCCATCCTTAGCCACACGACCCTCACATATTGAACGCCCATTAGTGTCACCCCTCAGCCCTTGCCTCTGTCTCCAAAACAGAGATATTGATGGTAATGGGACTGGTCGGGTGCCTCTAAGCAATAATTCATTAACATGGTGGCACGGGGCATGGAGAAGGCCAGGAGACAAGGCCATGCATAGTCCCCTGTCACTCCATTCATTCTCAAAGGAAAACAATTCCGATCAGAGCTATAAATAGAATGCTGTAGGGTAAAGCACGCCTCTCTCCCAGCTCTGGTGATTTGTTTTCAAGGAGGACCCGGGCACTTGCCTGCCTCCTCCCCGCCTTTAGCACAGCACATTTCTCATCTGTTCTTTTATTCGTGCTGGGTCATTTTCATTGTCTCCTGCTCAGAAACATCTGATAAAGATCTAACTTCACGGCAGTCGGAAAATCCGCTATTCAACAAAGGAACCCGTCATTGTGCCCAAGCACTTCAAAGAGCTCTCCCGGTATCTTATTTTTATTGTTTCTCCTCTTTTTCTTTTTTTCCTTTTTGGTCAACAGTATGAACAATGTGCCCTGCATCCCAGACTATCTGTGGGAAAATGTACTTCCCATTGCTTGGGTGCCAAGCTGCTGACCACTGACAAAAACCTACAGTAATTCATGCTAAGCTTCGTAAAAATGCCTTTAATTCTTTTCTAAGTAGAATACAATCACAGAGAATGTAGAACTCATTGCAGGTGCTACTACGAAGGGTCAAGATGCTCCAACTAGACTATTTTCTTCCTCTCGGCATATCGACTTAGCATTAGTAATTAGGTATAAATAAAGACTGATGGGTAGAAAATGTTATTACATAAACCAGGCATGAAAAAAGAAATGCCTACATTCTTGTAAGAAAAGCTCGGTGTGTCCACCAGATAGAAACCACAGCAAAGGACAGTGTGGGTAAGTTAAAGGAAGGTAGAGTGAAGACTGAGGTTACACACACACACACACACACACACACACACACACACACAGAGGGGGGGGAGGTGGAAAGGAGGAGAAGGAGGGGGAGGGGAAGGGAGGTAGGGGGAAGGGAGGGGGGAAGGGGAAGGGAGGGAGGGGGAAGGGAGGGGGAAGGGAGGGGGAAGGGAGGGGGAAGGGAGGGGGAAGGGGAAGGGAGGGAGAGACAGGCAGGCAGGCAGGCAGGCAGACAGACAGACAGACAGACAGAAGAGATTACAGAATTACAGAGATCAGGAATTAAAAGGAATCTTACAAATGTCCAGGAACTGTAAGCTTATGGAAACATTAAAGTAGCTTCCTGGGATCTAGTCACACAAGCAAAACAGTGTTTCTAGCAAAGGTGCTTCTGGGTTTTCTTCAGCTCCATCACAATGCACAGAGGTCATCCAGGCAAGCGCCTAGCTCACCTATGGAGCAAGTGCAGGAACTGTTCCCAGATTACTCCTCCTGCTTACCCCACATCTAACAAGATGACCCGCAGACAGTTAATCTGCATCTGGTGAGTAAGTTGAGAAATGGAGAGATAAAGACTCCCCTCCTTGGATGCCGGTGCCAGCCAGCTATACCAGTCATATTGCCCTGTCCACATTACATGTTCGTTCCTAATCCTCACAAGGCTCCCTCTCATATTATGCTCCTGTTCTCTTTCTTCCTTACACTCTTCCACACCAACTTTCACTGCACTCCCCCATCAGCATCCACTCTAGAGGATGCAGGCGGGATTCTCATCCTACTTTACACCATGCTCATAAGTTAGTATGGAGACCCAGATCATGTTGCTAAAAGTGATCGTTGTCCAGTAGCAGAGATGCTCTGAGGAATGCATCATTTAGGTCACTTTGTGACCGTCCAAACATCATAGAACGGACGTACCCAAACCTAGATGTAATAGCCTACTTCACGCTGGGGCTCTATGGTATAGTCTATTCCTCAAGCCGACAAGCCTGTTCAGAGAGTCACCGCACTGGAAACCGTAGGCCGTTGCCACACAGTGGTGTTGTTTGTGAATCTAAGCATAGCTGGTTATGCAAAGCTGCTGTAAAAGTATGAAGCAGTTGGAATTTTCCAGCTCCACTGTCTTCTAGGATCACCACTGCATACAGAGTCTGTCTTCAGACGAAACATGACCTCTGCGCATGCGTGTTGTGATTCTACCCCGTTGAGTCCGTATCTGCTAATGTCCCCTCTCCCTTATCCATTCCCTTAGGAGTAGACACAAGTTGTCTGTAATTACTATTTTTTTTTATTGAATGACCAATCATTTCCTCCACCCCCCCCCGCTGATGTCACTGGTAATTCAGCATTTTTATATTAGCTCAAAACGATAGTAAGGCTCAAACAGTACGCAACACCCCTTGAAGCCGTTTCTGAGATTCAGCAGTCACTTGGATTTTTCTCCATGTGCTTCATCCCTGTCTACGCATTTCTAATTTTATGAATTCATTCTAAGCACTTCAACATTGCTAAATATCTCAGCAATGTATTCCCTTAAACACAAAAGAGGCAGCGCTGAAGAGATGGTTCCGTGGCTAAGAGCACTTGTCTTGCAGAGGATCCGGGATTGATTCCTAGCACCCACATCACGGCTCATAACCAGCCACAATTCCTGTTCCAGGGAATCCAATGCCCTCTGAGGGTATCAGACACACACGTGGTGCACATACATACATACATACATACATACATACATACATACATACACACACACTCAGGCAAAACACTCGCACACATAAAATAAATCTAAAAACAAAGTTTTTAAAAAGTCATATGTGGGGATGTGTCCCTTTAATCCCAGCCTTTGTGAGTCAGAAGTCAGCAGATGTCTGTCTGTGAGTTCAAAGCCAGCCTGGTCTACACAATGAGTTCCAGGCCAGCCAAGGTGACATAGTGAGACCCTCTTTCAAAAAATTCAAAACAAAAACTAGCCTCTTCTTTTTATTGGTTATTTTATTTACTTACATTTTAAATGTTGTTCCCCTTCCCCGTTTCCCCTACATAAACCCTTTATACTATCTCTCCCCCCCACCGCCCCCCCCCCGCTTCTATGAGGGTGCTCCCCCACCCACCCACTCACTCCCACCTCACCACCCTAGCATCTCCCTTATGCTGGGGCAATGAGCCTCCACAGGACCAAGGGCCTCCCCTCCTACTGATGTCCAACAAGGCCATCTTCTGCTACATATGCGACTGGAGCCATGGGTCCCCCCATGTGTACTCTTTGGTTGGTGGTTTAGTCCCTGGGAGCTCTGGAGGGTCTGGTTGGTTGATATTGTTGTTCTTCCTATGGAGTTACAAACCTCTTCAGCTAAAAACTATTCTCTTATGAATCATGTTCCATTATAAAATTAAGGATGCTACACATTGATGCATCCTGCCATTTAATCCAAAGAGCACATGCAGATTGCATCCTGGGTCCCAATAATGGGATAAAGCAATTTACCCTCCCGAAATGAAACCCAATTCAGATCACGTCTTGTGTTGACGTATCTCTTCTCTTTGTTTTTTAAATGCTATTGTAATTTTATTTTTAATTTCAATGGTATTTCGACTGGGATGTAGAACATACGACTTACATCCCCCATTGCGGCATTAGGTGATGTCTCTGTGTATGGTGTGTCTGTTTTCTCTTACGTTTAGGGCGGTTACTCACCCTTTCCTATAGTGGCCAGAGGTGCCGGGTTCCCTGGTGTTGGAGTTATAGATGGTTACAAGCCACCCAGGATAGGTGCTGGGAATCAGCAGTCAGTGAGTGCCCTTAACCACTGAGCCATCTCTCCAGTCTCATTATCGCGTTATAGTCTCACTACAAATTTGATTATAAAGGTAAAATCTATCCTGAAGCTAAAATGGCTATCACTTTCCATAGGTTAATGACAGCCTATAGCCTCAATCTAGTTTCCTCCTGTTTCCGTTGTAGGTGGAACCCTGCCGGATCCCCTGTTACACCAGGAGGTTCTAGACACATCTTAGATTTCTGTTCCCATCCTGGAAACAGCCTTTGCTCCGAGGAGCTCCAATTTGCTTAATGGAAAGTGATCATCCCTTATATGTCATGACTTCTAGGTTCTCTGGGAACTCAGAATACATATACATATATGTGTGTGTCCTTTATCATACTGATGTTGTGTGTATACATATTTGAATACATATAATACATTATAGGTATATATAGTATACGTATGTGTGTTAGGCTGTCTCGATCATAGCACATGTAGGGAATGTTTTCACATATGTATATAGTTGTAGCTATCATATAGAGGTTCATACCGATACCTCTAACATCAGTTTAGCAACACAGGGCACATCCTATATTTTCTTTTTGCCATATTTATAATCCCAACAATGGGAAATCTCTTATGACCCTTGATAAAGTCACTCATACAGTAGCCCATACCTCTCCGAATAAGCAAATCTAATTAATGTTCGCTTCTAGTTCTTCTTCTATAAACTTTCCAGAAGTGGATGCAGTGTACAGTCCCACAAACGGTGACAAACTCACGCACTGGTCTCTCTCACACAGCTCTGAGGATAGGCAGAGAGTTCCCACCATCCCAGAGAGTTCCCTGGCCAACTGCCTTCCCACTAGTGGCAGCCATTTTTAACTGTATTCACCGTTGGTTCTTGTCTCTTTGCCTGCTCTTGAAAGCACATGAGTGAGTCATGCAGGATCTTCTCCTTTCTGCTTGACTTTTGTTCCTCAACAAGATGGAGAGCTTAGTCCAGTCTCCTGCATGTTGACAATTCTTCCTTTTTTATTGAATCGGATGCTGTTGTCCACACACCACATCCGTCTTATCTATAAACCTTCACGGTGTTTTCAGCTGTTGGGTCTCATGAATAGCATTCTCACAAACACGCCTGTGAAACTCTTTCTGCGGGCATGCTT
Source organism: Rattus norvegicus (assembly GCF_021556685.1). Taxonomy (NCBI): domain Eukaryota; kingdom Metazoa; phylum Chordata; class Mammalia; order Rodentia; family Muridae; genus Rattus; species Rattus norvegicus. The sequence goes on from NC_141546.1 coordinate 98,909,275, forward strand.
CCTCTCATTAATCTCTGAACCGTTTCTTTTGTTTTCTTAATGACTCCTATTGTTTTTCCCATGTCCGTGGTTTCTTATCTCTACAATTTCTTCCTAGTATTTTCTATGGGTTTAATTTCTCCTCTTCTAGTTTCATAAAGTAGAAACTTGGACTTCATATAGGACCTTATAAATGTGCATTATAACTATAGCTACCTAAACAGTTACATGTGCTCATATTTATCTTTATAGTTTATCAATAGTGATTTCCAATCTAATTCTAATCAGATTGGATCCTAATTAGATTCCAATCGAATTACAGCAAAATGGTTCCAATCTTTTGAAATGTATTCAGGCTTATTGCATAATCCCACTCATCAGCCCAGCAAACCTCCAGATGTATCTTGAGGTAGGTTTGTCTGTTTGTTTATATGGCTTGGTTTGGTTCTTGTTTTGAGGTAGGTTTCCTATAGCTCAGGCTGGCTCAGATATGCTATGGACCCTTTTGTTGTTGTTGTTGTTGTTGTTGTTGTTGTCGTCGTCCTCCTCCTCCTCCTCCTCCTCTTCCTCCTCCTCCTCCTCCTCCTCTTCCTCCTCCTTCTTCTTCTTCTTCTTCTTCTTCTTCTTCTTCTTCTTCTTCTTCTTCTTCTTCTTCTTCTTCTTCTTCTTCTTCTTTTCCTCCTCCTCCCCCTCCTCCTTCTCATTTTTCTTCTTCAGATGGAGGATTTTATTGCTAGGGTCACATAGATAAGGTTGGGGGAGGGAATGTGGAGTCCAACCCCAAAGCCTGGTCATGAAGAAGTTAATAAACAGTGCACAGAGAAGGCACAAGTGGGGAGGCTCTCCCCTGCCTGGAATATTCCCCACCCACTACGCAACTCAGGTTTCCTGGAGAAGCCTGGCATAGACTTTCTCCACTCCCTCTGCTCTCTTCTATTTAAAACCTGTCAATTCATCTGCCCCTTGGCCTCATCCACAAGACCCAACAGTGGGGTCTAGCACCCAGGGAGTTTTCGTGGGCCTCTCTCTAATAGGGACCAACAGGGAGGAGAACACAGGCTACTTTCTAGCTCAGCTTCTGCTCACCCTAATCTCTTCTCCAAGGCCTCAACACCTTCAGATTGGTGGTCCCACTTCCATAACTAACTCAGACCATTCTTCATGATCTGGTGAGTGCAACAGGCAAAATAAATCTAACTCTGTCATGCCTACATCTTAGTCTGCATGGTCCCATGGCAGGGATGAGGGGCAAACTAACGCATACCAAGCCTAAAGGGTGGGCTGGCCCTGTTGTGCACATGAATGTGACCTGTTCCTCTTGTCTCAGCCTTCCAAAGAGCTGAGATTACAAGTATGAACCATCACACTGATTTATGAAATACTGGGAAATGAACTCAGGCACTCTCCCATCGGAGCTACATCCCCAGCTCTACACACGCACTTGGAAGAGAATGTGAAATCTCTAGGTGTTGGATACAAGCTATAAACACCATTTAGATCAAGATAGGCTAATCTGTTGTCTAGATCTTCCATAATCTCGCTGCTTTATCTTGAGTTCTGTCTAGTTGTTTCCATTTCCGAGAAAGAGAGGTAAAAAATGTATCCAATTCTAATCGTGGAGTTGGGTCTTTTGTTTTTCTGTTTTTGTTCCCACTAATTCTGCCAACTTCATTCTATGTATTTGGTAGCTGTTATTACATTCATGCATGCTTACTAGAGCTATTACATTTTCTTGATGAATTCATGTTTTATTATTATGAAACTTCCTTTCTCTGGCCTTACGTCTAGCCTTGAGGTATGTTTCGCCTGACATTAGCATATTAATCACTTATAATTAATTCAGATTTCCTATGCCTCTAGCTTATCATTGTTGACTGTTTATTTCCATCTGTGTCTTATTCTAAAAGCATTAGTCTTGTAGACAGTATATAGTTTGCTTTGAACGGTCATATATTTTAAGGAAATTAAGAAGGGCGTAAAAGACCTTTCCAACCCAACCAGGGAGTTCTTTATTTCTTGTCTTATATATTTTTCACATCCAGAGTTTCCATTTGGCCCAAAGTCATAAGTTAGTCCCTGTGTCGTGTTGCCAATATCCTTTATTCAGACTTTGAAGCCATTTATTAACTTTAATTTACATTCCTGTTCTTTTTGGTCCATTAACTCTGCTTCCTCTGGTTTTTGGCCTTTCTTTCATGGTTCTTGTGTACTTCATGTTCTCATTGTTTCTTCTGAGCTCATAGCCCCTGGAGACTACTAGCTACCTTCACTGTTCTGGTGGTACATACCTTGGCGGAGGGTCAAGAGCCTCTACTCTAGAGTTTATGGCCTCCAAGTGAGTTGGGAAAGCAGGCGTGTCTCAAGATACTACAAATCGACAACATAATTCTGCTTTCAGCACACCTATGCAAACTCTTTCTTCTGGGCATTGTCCCGAACCTCCACCTCACCACACCTCATTTCCAGAGGCAACCTTTCCCTCTGATGGCTGCCAAGACCTAAGAGCTGCAGGGTGTTTTGGTGAGGGAGCAGTGAGAGGAGACTGTCCAGCTAGCTGCTGCTCTTCACCCCAGCCAGGATCTAGGATTTTATTTCGTAGACTCTGAATGCACGACTAACTCTTTGTTTTATATAATACATGCAGTAGACAGTTGTCTGCCCACGTGGAAGGAGCTGGAGGGGGAAACACCAGTCTTTGTCGGTTGGTTTTGCTTGGGATGTGCGCCCTTTAAATAAATGAATTGTTATAGCTGAATCTGATATACTATCCATGGAAGAAATTAAACAAGCCACGAGCCCAAAGAAGTTGACTGTAACAAGTGGAAATCTTGAATAAGTCAATGAGAATCACTGAGTGATAAAAAAAAAAATAGTGTGCGAAGCAAGTATTTAATCTCAGAGAAAATAGATTTTACAGACTTAATGATATTGATGTCAGATTTCTGGCTCCCGAGAGAGAGTATTTCCGGGTCCCAGTACCAGCCTCCCTTGTCCCGCCCACATCTCATTGCCCCGCCCATATCCCTTGCAGGCCAACCTCTGTGCCCCTCACCTAGAGCTCCAGCTAGAGAATTGTGCAGTGTGATGAGATGGAGACTGAATTGAACTTAAAAGAACTGAAATGCAGACAAACACACCAATAGTCAAAGTGTTGTGGAAAGCTGGCTAGCTCCGGTGTGGTGTGGTCTGTGTTCAGAAGGAGGGAGACTTCCCACTGCGAAGCTATTTATTGACTCCCTCAGCACTGGGCAGAGCTCTGGCTACTCTTACAGGAGAGGCGCACTCATGTTTGCCCATGTGTTTGCGTGTCTGTTCTACTTCCTGATAGGGAAGGTGAACTCCAAGGAACCACTTTGCTGTCACGAAGCGGAGCTTGTGAAAGCCAGAAGTAACTGTGGAGATAGTCTACCCACCTTTCATTTTACAGTGTGTGTGGGGGTGGGGGGGGGAGGCCTGGGTGGAGTGGGGAGGTTGTTCAAGACCTCACTGTGAAACTTCGGGTCACCAACTAACCAATCCTCATGTCCCTCAGAGCTCTGCCCAGTCTGAGGGAGTGAATAAATTGAGGGGCGCCTCTGAAGGCCCCAGGGGACTCTCTCTCTTTCTCTTCACAGCTCTGAACTCACCTATCCCTGTTCTTTTCCAGAGCCACCGTGTTGTGTCAGCTCTGTGGGATGCTGGGTGTACAGAACTGAATGAAATGGTTCTGGTAGCCCAGTAGGTGGCAAGACCCAGCACAAGAAATCATGAACAAACACATATCTTTAATCTCAGCTCTAGAGAGGCAGAGGAAGGTGAATGTGATGGTTTGTACATGCTTGGCCCAGGAAGTGGCCCTATTAGGAGGTGTGGCCCTGTTGGAGTGGGTGTGTCACTGTAGGTGTGAGCTTAAGACCCTCATCCTAGCTGCCTGGAAGTGAGTCTTCTACTAGCAGCCTTCAGATGAAGATGTAGAACTCTCAGCTCCTCCTGCACCATGCCTGCCTGGATGTTGCCATGCTCCCACTCGATGCTAATGGACTAACTCTTTGAACCTGTAAGCTAGCCCCAAATAAATGTTGTCCCTATAAGAGTTGCCTTGGTCATGGTGTCTGATTCACAGCAGTAAAATCTTAACTAAGACAGTGGATCTCTGTGAGTTCAAGGTGAGCTTGGTTTACACAGTGAGTTCTAGACCTGCCAGCACTGTAGTGTAAGATATTCTCTCTCTCTGTCTCTCTCTGTCTCTCTCTCTCTGTCTCTCTCTCTCTGTCTCTGTCTCTCTCTGTCTCTCTGTCTCTGTCTCTGTCTCTCTCTCTCTGTGTGTGTGTGTGTGTGTGTGTGTGTGTGTGTGTGTGTGTGTGCGCGTATAGACATGTGGCAGACAATTCTATGGAGTATGGTCTCTCCTTCCACCTTCTCATGGGTTCCAGGGATTGAACTCAGGTCACCAGGCCTGCACATCAAGTCCCTGCACCCACTAAGCCATCTTGCCAGCCTACCCTGTGTATTTCTTTTTTAAGTTGAACTACAACTGACTGTAAATCATTGATGTTCAGCATCTCTTGTGGAAGCAGAGTGAATTAAGATTATTAAGATTATTAAGTGTTTATGTTTACTTGTACTCAAGGGTTCCCAGGTAACTGGTGAGAACATTGTGTCTAGACACGCCTGGGAGGAGGTTTCTGGGAGAGAATGTCACATGTTGGTGAGTGGTAAAGAGCACCCTCCCAGGGACAGTCGCCACTGTCCCCTCTACCCAGAGCTTGCATGCAACGGAGAGGAAAGGGAGATTCTGTGGGTTTCAGCTTGGATATGCATTTCCCACCTTCTCTTTCTTCTGCCTCAGATGTTGGCCTATTTCTTGGGTCCCTGATCCAGACTGTACCAAAATGCTGGCCCTTCCAAGTCCTTAGCTTGCAGACAACAGATGGTGGACCTTCCAGGCTTCCTAGATACACTCCAACAGTTCTCTTTCTCTGGAGATCCTGACTCAACATCATCTCCCATCGGGCATACATGAGACTGGAGCTGGCCATGGTCTACTTATCTCTTAGGACCTTCCCACGTCCTCTTCTCTGGTTTCTGTTATGGAATTTTAGAGATTAAACCCTTGCTCTGGACATCCAGAGAAATCCTTGTAGAGAATAGCAGGCTCCACTGGGAAACTAGGGAGGACCCCTGGTTCTGCGAGATTATTGGAAGAAATACAATCTGGGAAAAGGTAGATGAAGCCAGGCTGGAAAGGGCGCAGGACTGGAGAGAAACGGCTCCTTTGCTGACGTTTGCTTTGGGCCTGCGTAAGTTATCTGAGGAGGAGGAAGGTTGATTTCCAGCCTCATCCTGAAATTTTCAGCCAACCTTCGCCTGTGGGACTCCCCATCTTGCCTCTTGGCTGGGTTTCATTCATGAGAACCAGGGGCAGCAGGGAAGCCTTACTGTGATCTAGTCTCTGCTTCCACATTTGATGATGCTGAATCTAAAGAGGAAGCAGCCATTGATTACCAGTAGTCCTTCATCCGGGGTACCCATGCCATGTGGTCAGCTCTAAAGGTGCATGTACATATGGGTAACACTGAACGAACTCATTAGTAGATATACGTGTGTGTGTGTGTGTGTGTGTGTGTGTGTGTGTAGATGTGTGGGCATGTATGATGAAGGAAGAGGTCGTGAATTTGAGAGGGAGTTGGGGAAGGAAGGTGGGTGGAGATTATGTAAATACAGTACTCGGGTATGAAATTCTCAAAAATATTAAAAAAAAAATTAAAAGGGAGCAGAATCTTGGTGAAGGGGCAACGTCAAGATTCCAAACTACAATCAGCTTCTTGTCCACTTGGCCACTGTCGCACCAGAGAAGTAACAGAGAAGAGAATGAAGGGGGAGACAGGTGCGGGGACAGGCTGAGGTTTGGAGACAGGGTAAGGAATGGGGACGTGGTGAGGTGTGGGGCAGCTTCTGCTGCTCAACTCACCAGAACCTGGGAGTCAAGGGATTTCTTCTGCCCAGAGGAAATGTGTTTTTGTAATCTTTCTCTGGCTGGTGGGAAAAGAATCCTTCAAATCCCCCAAGGAATCTGTCAGATTCTAGCCTTCAGCCTGTCTGAGTCATAGTAACTGTAATAAATTCAGAGTGTGTTTTCTTAGCATTTCTCTCTTTGGGTGGGAAGGGGGTGGTTTACGACTGAACTAAGAAAGTGTGCGCGCTGTCATGGCCTCATCAGTAGGCATGATCTAGCCACATCTGGAAGTCCTGCTGAGAAGTTTTCTGCAGAATTCCAGAAGAAGGTGTTGGGATGAGGAACCAGGGTTGAGTTGGGTATGAGTAGATTCTATATGGCCATGTAACCCATCTGCAGAGGGCACACATACAGCCTGTTCTCTTTGTTCGGAACACTCTCCTTCACTTCTGGCCCCAACACTGCCACACCTTCATCGTTCTGAGGCGGTTCTCTTCCAGGCTCAGCTGAAGTATCTTCCTGGTGCTTTGTGCTTCAGGTAGTTAACTCTATATGTGTTCCATTGCTTAACTCCCTCTCTTGACCCCTCATATGCTCCGTTTGACTAAGTCTACTTTGTCCACAACCTCTATGTCTGCTTTGCCCATAACTAGCACAGTAGCAGAGTATAGATGGTGACCAATGAAACATTGTTTTAAAAGGTTTATTTATTGTGCATACAGCATTCTGCAGCCCAGAAGAAGGCACCAGATCTCATTACAGATGGTTGTGAGCTACCATGTGATTGCCAGGAATTGGACTCAGGACCTCTGGAAGAGCAGCCAGTGCTCTTAACCGCTGAGCCGTCTCTCCAAGGCTGAACCAATGAAAATTTAACGAAAGCCTCTGGGATGTTATCCCTGCACAGCCCTCATGGAGGCAGTCAAAAGAATCCACCTCTTGGTTTTCTCATCTCACAGGCACCGTTCGGAGCATCCTATGTCCAAACCGAATTGTGCACATTAAGAGGGAGCCCCAGCAGAAAGAGGGTTTGAAACAAGCAATCTAGACACAACTTCCCTTGGAGCTGCCTGAATCGGTGAATCCAGTGTATTGCACCCTCACTCCTAAGGACAGGTGGCTGAGAAGTACAGATATGTCCTGTAGATGGAATAAGAGATCTCAGATAGGAGTCCCAGAGTCACTGGTGTCCAGCACTGAGTGGCTTGGCTTTCGGGTACCCCATTTCCTCCTTGGGTGAGCATGGGTGGTGCTGATGTTAATTGATCTCAAAGTAACAATCTCCCATGGTTCTCCAAAGTCAACAGGAAACCATTCGCAAACACTGAATTCTTCCAGTTTTGGGTGGGAACTCATTCCTACACATCCTGCTAGTGGCTAGAGGCTGGTAGGCTATTGGGCCCCGGCAAATGGCTAGCTAGCATTTAAGTGTTCTGCACACGGTAGAGGGCTTCGCATACAATTTGGTGTTCGATTCCTGCAACCTTACAGGGAGGTTTGATCCCGTCACCTGTTCTACGAATACCCGAAGGGACCTTCAAACATTAGGATACATAGTTGGGGAGTAGAGTTGAGGTACCGCCAGGCTGCCCTCCTCGACACCTTCCAGTCCCCCTCCTTTGCCTCAGAGAGTCACAGGTTCTCCAGATGTATATGAGAAGTTGCTATTGGAACTGGGAGTGGGGGGGTGTTTTTTCTAGCACACAGTCGGACCCCACTAGTCACCCCATGACCCCCATCAGTGTTGGGCCACCCCATCATTTCCAGTTCCCGTCCAAGACGGAAGAAGCTCTCCACACTGCAACACTGGGTTTTGTTGTCCGTTTCTTCTCTGGCTTGGGTGCTGGAGATGGAACCCAGAGCTCTGATCATACCAAGTTCCACCCCGGAACCACATCCGTAGCCCCCAACAATGTTACTAAGCTCCACCGACCCCCAATGCCAGTGAACCAACATTTGGTGACTGCCACATATGTGCCTGTGGATGGGACAGTCAGGTACCTAAACCTGTGCTCTTTCTCCTGAAGAACTGGGGCTTGGGTCTGAGCTCAGAGAGACCCTGCCCACCGGCTGCTTAGGGGGCGCACGTCCAGTGGCTGACTGTATATATGGAAGTCTCTTACAGTAGACCAGGTAGGTTGGGGATGGATCAGGAAGGTAGAGCTAGGACTGCTTCTCAAATTCAGAGTCCAGGCTATTGTCCCCAGAAAAGGACTCAGAAACACCAGAGTCCTGGAAGCAAACAAAAGGGCAGCGAGGGAGGAAGTGGAGGAAGTTGCTTATCTCATTTATTTATCCTTCCTCCCCTCATTTCCTCTTATGCTCTTTCAGCCCCTCCCCCGTCGCCTCCCCTCACCCACCCCAGTCTCTGGTTTCCTGGCCACTATCTAGCCAATAACCTTCCACATTTGCCTTCTCAGCCCTCCTCTGCTCCCATAATCTCTTCTCCAGGCCCTGCTGAGGGTAATATTTACCACCACACAGGATTTCCGTCGATGATAACAGCAGGGCCTGGTCATTCCAGAACTGCCCCATCTCCTTGAGGGTGTATATTTACAGCGAGGAAGGCATCTTAACTTCTCCCAAGAATGTGGCATTCCATAGTTGTCTAACCTATACGGGACCACCAAGGGAGCTTCTCCGTAAGCAACACTGACTCCCATCCCTGCACAGCGCTCTGAATCAAAAGTTAAAAGAAAAAGTCGGCTCTGTCTGGGTCTTTCTGTGTGCAGATGCCTCAAGTGGAGACATAAGTTACTCAGGAGACTTGTTCAAGGTGGGTCACTCACCCACAAATCTCTGCTCTGAGGACTGTGTGGGTCGGCATCTCCTAGAGCCCTAGGGCCCTGGGGAGGGCCTCTGCACACAGAGGAAAGGGATACAGCGCCCCCTCGTGGTCATTTCTCTCATCTCATTAACACAGGGCTTTTCACCTAAAAAAACAAAACAAAACAAAAAACAATCACTCGTAGGCAAGCTGTTTAACTTCTTGTTGATGTATGACATCCATCCAGAAGTGTACAGCTTCACATGCTCAAAACACTCGCCGAAATGGACACACTCTGGTTAAGCCAAAGCCTGTAACATAGGAGTAGTTTCCTGGCCTGAGCCCTTCTCCATCCTTGAACAACCACCCCACCCCCTTACCAGCTACCCCCATACCCCGCCGCCACCTAGGTAACGCCCCCATCCCCCACCCCCGCTGCCATTCAGGGTAACTGTCCTAACCACAGATTAGTTTTGCCTTCTGGGGTTACCTTAAGAAGCAGAGTTCCAGAGATGTGGGAGATAAAAGACCAGCTTGTCTACCAAGCGCCTAAAGCCTGACTCAGGGGTTTTATTTGGATCGTGATGGCGAAGATCACTGAGTGCTTAATAACCGTAGGAACACCAGGCAAAGACTTTTAGGGAAAGGATCATCTGAGTGAGAATCACCGCTGTAGACAGAATGCTGAGCCTGCAGGTGAAATGAGATGAACTATAGAAGGCGCTGTAAGGAGCTGGGAGCCTGAGAGGCTGCGCCTCCAGCAGTGCACAGCTGAGCCTGCAGTTAGCATTTCTCACAAGGGAGGGGAAAGAGTTCAAACCTGCCCCTCACCGTCAGCCCGCATATCCTTCCACCCCCCCACCCCATTCTAGAGACACTTGTGTTTACACAAAAACACAATCACTACCCCAGAACAAGGATTGCACATCAGAAAATACATCGTGACACCTGTCAATTGTTGCAATCTTTCAAGCCAAAAGATGTGGCTTTAAAATAAGTCTCAAGGGGCCAGAGAGAGGGCTCAGCCTCAGCAGGTCAGCAGCTAAGGGTGTCTGTTGCTGAGCCTGACAACTTCGGCAGGCATGCCGGGGCAAGCATGCACCCATCCATACGTAACAAATAAAAACAACAATAAAAATAACAAATAAAAATAACAAATAAACGAATAAAATTTTTAAAGTTTTTAAAAATGTCTATTAGGAACACTTAATACAGTCATTAACACCATACAAACCAATAACATGGTTTAGAAGATCTCACCACAGAGAAAGTTATGACATTCTATATGCAGTCATAATAAAAATAATTACGGCAATGTCTTATGCTCTGTCAATATGAAGCGCCTAATTATATCTACAGCACACCTCAATTGGAACGAGGCACATTTCCAGTGGTCAGTGAATTGAACCTGGGTGTTGTGGCTTTGAGCAATGTCTGGGATGCCATCCGTACCCCGAATCATCACGTAGGAAGAGATTATTAGGAGTCGTGAGGTAGTTAGTAAAATCGCTTGCCGTGTAAGCCCAACAGCATGTATTCAACAACCAGAAGCCACGGTCGAAGGAGAGAACCAACATCTAAAAGGTGGCCTTGGATCACTCTACACACACACACACACACACACACACACACACACACACTATATATATATATATATATATATATATTTCATTTTATTTTAAATAGTTTTAAACTTAAGTACACAAACATCTTAAGGTTATATTTTCATTTGCAGTCTGGCTTCTTAATTATAAAAATTAACATATTAAAAACTAACATAGACATAGAGCTGGAGAGATGATGGCTCAGCAGGTTAAGAGCACTGGCTGTTCTTCCAGAGGTCCTGAGTTCAATTCCCAGCAACCACATGGTGGCTCACAACCATCTGTAATGAGATCTGATGCCCTCTTCTGGTGTGTCTGAAAACAGCTACAGTGTACTCATACAAATAAATCTTTAAAAAACGAAACAAACAAACAAACAAAAACCCTAACATATTTGGTGCTAAGGAGAGTTCCATTGACAGAGTGTTTTCCTAGTCCTGGTTTGCTCTCTATTTTGTGACAAACACAGTAACTAAAGCTAGCTGAGGAGGGAAAGGCTTCATTTGGCTTACACATCAGAGGTCTCTCTCTATCACCAAAGGAAGTCAGAGTGAGCTCAAGGTAAGAATTGAAGTAGAGGCCACATGGGATGCCGCTACCGGCTTGATCCTGGTGTCTTGCTCAGCCTGCTTTCTTGCACATAACCCAGGGCCATCTGCCCAAAGGTGGCACTACCCACAGTGGGTTGGACCTTCCCATAGTCATTCATTAATCTAGAAAATACCCCTATAGACATGATCCCAGATCAATCTGAGGGAGACAGCAACCCAGTGGAGGTTCCCTCCTTCCAGCTGACTTTAGTTTGTGTCAAGTTCACACACACACACACACACACACACACACACATACACACACACACAGCACTCACAAAGCCCTGGGTTCAAGCCTCAGTAACAAGTAAGTGGAGTGTGCTGGTCTATTGCAATCTCAGCACACAGGAGGTAGAGGCAGGAAGATCCAGAGTTGAGAGCCATCCTTAGCTACACAGTGAGTTCAAGACCGGACTGGCTACATGAGAATCCATTTCAAGTGGTAATGCATGGGAGCTATACTCATAAAACCATGCACATAGGACCATGCACATAGAACCATGCACATAGAACCATGCACATAAAACCATGCACATAAAACACACAAAGCAATGCTTATGCAGCAACACAAAGAATTGTAGTTGTGCTCGGCACTCAGTGTGTTGCTGTGTTGTTGTCAGTGTCGCTGTTCTCGTCCGTGTGGGCATAGTCTCTGTGTTGTAGAACCGAAGCACAGCCTAGCTCTCATCGGACACCAAAAGCCAGGCACAAGCCTTGTGGGTGACTTAGAACAGTTGCAGCTCCATCCTGTGGTCTGAAAGCTCTCTCTCTTTTGTTCATGTAAACCAGGGGGTGGCTCAGCCAAACCCAAGGGCACAGACTCGGACTGATGTTACCTGAGTTATTCTGGCAGTGTGTGGGACCACAGCGAGACCAGAGCCTTCCAGAAGATGAATCCAGAATGTTCTGACACTTGTTCCCCTCTGCACTGCCACGCCTCTGGTTTGACCGCTGCATCTCCCCTTATACTACCTGCTGCTGCTCTGGGTATCTACGAAAATCTCTTAAAGTCTTGAAAATGAGAAAATATCACTTCCTTAAAGACTGGTTTAAAAAGGTGAAGGCATTGGATGAATTCTCTGCCTTTTAAACATCTTTCTTGCCATGAGATCTGTATTAGTTGGCTTTGTCCCCTGGGACAAAAATAAGTGAACTAAATAAGCTCATAAAAAAGAAAAAAGAGAGATGTTTACTTGGTCCCAGAGTTTTAGAGGTTTCAATCCATGTGAGTCATCCCATCATCTAGGGGGTTGATGATGAGGGGACAAAGCATGGCGGACTCAGATAGTGGAGGAAGCTGCTCCCCTCTTCACAGCCAAGAAACAAAGAGCCAAGTACATAGAAGTGTCCCACTGTTCAGTGCAAGGCACACCTCCAACATCCCAACTTGCTCCTATTAAGCTCCATCTCCTAAAGCCTCACTGCCTCCAAATAGCACCACAGGCTCAGGGCCAAGCCTTCAGCAGGCATCCTTTGGGAGACACTCAAAATGTAGACTATAAAGAGCCTAGGTTTGAAATCAGAACGCAGAGCCAAATGTGGGCAGGAATGTGGGCGGGGCTGTGGGTAGAAAGTGGGCGGGGCTGTGGGTAGAAACTAGGCAGGAGTGTGGGCAGACTGTAGGCGGGAGTGTGGGCGGGAGTGTGGGCGGGGATGTGGGTGTGGCTCAGCAGATAAAGAGCTTGCCTACCATTGCATTTGGACCCCAGTGTGGATCCCCATCAGTCACATACAAAAGCTAGAAGTGGTGGCACACAATTGTATTCCCACAGCACTGGGGAGGTAGAGACAGGTAGATTCTGCAGGTCACTAGCTTGCCATACTAGCAGAATTGGTGAGCCCACTGCTCTTGCAGAGAGAGGGTCTCAGTTTGATTCCCGGCTCGCACCCTACAAAACAGCTCACAACCACGTGAAAATCCAGCTGTAGTGTGTGTGTGTGTGTGTGTGTGTGTGTGTGTGTGTGTGTGTGTGTGTGTGTGTGTGATTTAAAAATATATAGATAGCAGAGTTGAGGATTACGCTAGAGGTTCGTTGGCTTTTTGCTGCCACACTCACTGCCATGCGAGCACACACGCACGCACACGCACACGCACACACAACCAAGAGCCCATAAAGGAATCAGGACTCAGATTTGTCTACTCAGCCCGGCTGAGCAAAAGCAGTGTCATTCAGCATTCATGTTCAGAAAGAAGAAAATCTAGTAGAAGTCGGAATATGTACAAAGAATGCAGAAACATTTTTAGGAGCCAATGCCACGATGTCTCGGGTTGGAGGAAAAGTGCTGCTTCATGTTTATAGCAGAGTTCCACCTCTCGTCCTGTGGTTCTGCCCCATCACAAACCGGGGCAGATACCTGCAGATTTATTACATCCTTCTATTATTCAGACTCAAGTAATCGGGGCCAATAGTGAAGCCAGTCCACAGACCCGCCGGGGGTGGAGGAGGGAGGGAGATTATTATTCTCTAGGACCTCAAATTCCTGAGAGACAGGTTATTTTCTAGAAGGATTTAAGATTTCAGAGCTCCAGACAAAGCCTGAAATTCATCTTTCCACGTTTCTGAGGAGCATGGCTGCTGGGGAGGAAAGCCAGGACTTTCTCTGCACACACTCCCTCCCTCCTTGCCAGCTTTTAACAATGTTCCCAGTCCTGAGATGGCCTTTAAAAAAAGTAACAGAACAAAACAAAACAACAACAACCAAGAAACCCCAAGGCCCTGCTCCTGGCCCCCATGCTCCTGAAATTACCCCTGATTGATTCTGAATTCCTTTCTATTTACTGACTCCTCAAAAAGGCAATAGTTGACTTTTTTAAGCAAACCATCCTTTCTCATTTATTCTCCCAAACGAAGGTGCACATGTACAGGCACATGTTACACAATTCGTACATGCTAGTGAAACCCCAAGCCTTAAAGATTAGGGTTACTTCGAAATAGGCCATTTCACAGCTCTGGGTGGGGACTCTGGGAGTCCTGGTGCCGCTAGAGTTTTGCTGTATTTCTCCATCTCTCTCAAAGTGGAGGCTGTGCGGGAGCATTTGAATGTGAACTCATCCCTCCTTGGCTATAAATGCATTCCAGGGGGTCCCAACTTTCACAGAGAGCTAGACTTGACCATGCCAGTTAACGTCTTTTTTGTGGAGGAAGTTGACATTAATGTCAGTTGAGTAGAGGCAGGGTTGGAACTTGGTGTACAGAAAGGGGTTGAGAGTTTAACTAGTTTGGGGTCCGAGGACCCCTAAGACCCACTGCAGATCCACCAGCTGCGACCAGCTTAGAGTCATACACGTGAATAACCACTTTAAACAAGAGTTCGGGGTGATCCAAACACACATGACACTTACTACACTGAGCTCCAGTGTCTGTCATTAAACTACAAGCAAATATTTAAAACCAAGAAGGTGGGGTTGGGGGCTCTTCGATGAAGGCGGCGTATTCCTGGACAGATCACACCAAGCCAGCACAGTTCTCACGGGGTGGGGGAGCTCTTTACAGACAGAGGCGCCCCTGAAGTGGGGTGAGAGTAAGAAGCAAGGGAGAGAGCTATGGGTCGGGGTCCATGTCTTTTATCCGGGCAGTGACGTAGGTAATGCAGGTGACGCAGGTAACTAACACAGGTGATGAAAGTAACACAAGTAACCTGTGCGCAAGGGGTGTGGGTCAGGTGCCACGGCAACAGTAGGAGAGTCGTTGCCTAGGGATGAAGTCATCACTGACGTCAGAACTGGCTGTAAACAGCTTCTGGCTGTCAGTGGACAGTTCTGATGCTAACAGGGGCGACTTGTTTCCGTTCTTTGAAGGGATAGCCATGGGCTGCCTGTCAGAAGCCAAGGCCTTGAATTCTGATTCTAGCCTCTCATGTATAGTGTGGACAAGTTACTTAACCTTCTGGAACCCACTGCGGTGAGCGGTGTATCAGGAGTTTGTGGGACTCTAAGCTGCTTCTCAGAGACTTGCATCCTTCCTCCACCTCTCCTCAGACTCCAGGTCCCCTTACAAACACAGGATACAACTGGAATGAACGCATTGGGCTGGGGGGGCCGGGGTGGGGGTGTGGCAATCCCAGTGACCTCACTGCAATCTCTGGAACCCACGAGAGTGTGGAAGTCGAGGGCTGACTCCACAGAATTGTCTTCTTGTCTCTACACTCATGCTGTGACACGTGAGACCACATGATGTATATTTTTTTAAAGATTTATTTATTTATTATATTTATATTACACGGTAGCTGTTCAGACACACCAGAAGAAGGCATCAGATCTCATTACAGATGGTTATAAGCCACCATGTGGTTGCTGGGATTTGAACTCAGGACCTTTGGAAGAGCAGTTAGTGCGCTTAACCATTGAGCCATCTCTCCAGCCCCATGATGTATATTTTATATGTACACAATAATACTAACAAGTACACTTTTTATTTAAATTTTTTACTTATTCACTTTACATCCCGCTCACTGCCCCCTTCCCAGCCACCCCCTCTCACAATCCTTCCCCCACCCCCCCATCCCCTTCTCCTCTGAGTAAATGGCTCAGCCCCCTCCCCTCAGACATCAAGTCTCTGTAAGGCTAGGCACTTTCTCTCCCACTGAGGCATCCCAGCTGGGAGAACATATCCCACAGGCAGGCAACAGCTTTTGGGATAGCCTCTGCTACAATTGTTCAGGACCCACAGGGAGCTGCACATCTGCTACATATGTGTGGGAGGAGTAAGTACAATTTTTTTATTAAAAGATTGTGTTACATTAGCTACTTTTCTTTCGCTGTGATAAAACACCGTGAACAAGGCAACTTACAGAAGGAAGGATTTATTTGGGCTTACACTTCTAGATGAACGAGAGACCGTCGTTGGTTGGGAGACGTGACAACAAGCAGCAGGCATGGTGGCTGGAGCAGGAAGCTGAGAGCTTACATTCTGTCTGTCGTCTGTCTGTCTGTTGTCTGTCTGTCTATCTATCTATCTATCTATCTCTCTTTCTTTTTTCTAGACAGGGTTTCTCTGGCTGTCCTGGAACTTGCTCTGTAGACCAGGTTAGCCTCAAACTCAGAGATCACCGGCTTCTGCCTTCTGAGTGCTGGGATGAAAGGCCTGAGCCGGCACAACTGACTGAGAGGTCACATTCAAATGTAAGCCTGAGGCAGAATGGTCTGAGTGAAAGTAGGATAAGACCATATAATCTCAAAGCCCACCCTCAGTGACATGGTCCTTCAGCGAGGACACACCTCCCACAAACCTCCTCTTACGCAGTCATTTCTCCTGCAAACCATGACAGTACTGTAGACCCATGGGGGCTTGCTGGGACTTGTTTTGTTTTTTTTGTTTTTTATTTTTTGTTTTTTGTTTTTGTGTTTGTTTGTTTGCCGGTTTCATTCTGTTCCATTGAGATCAAACTACCCGCTTCTCACTAATATTAGCCCCACCTGGGGTGGGGGTGCGGCTCAGTGTGTACTAGAGACCCAGCTTCAAACCCCAGCATTGTAAAAAGAGACAGAGAAAAGGAAGAAAAGGAAGAGGAGAAAAGGAAGAAAGGAAGAGGGATGGAGGTGGAGGAGAAGGAGGGAAGGAGGGAGGAAAGGAGGCTAAAGATGTGGTTTAGAAAGCCCAAAACAATGGAATTTCTGATACCAAATCCCACTGTGAGCTTCATCCTGCCAGCCTCAGGCAACAGTAGAGAACTGTGGTCCCCTTCCAGTTGGGGTGGGGTCTTCTCAGCCAAGGTCACCAGAGGCCCCAGTGACCTTGTAAGTGGGCAGAGTCCAGAAAGAATAGGGAGGAGAAAGAGAAGAGGCTGACTTAGCCACTCCCGACTTTACCAATCTCTTCCACAGATGACAGAACAGGAGGTCACAAAGAGGGACCAAGACTAAGGCACCACAGGGATAAATATTGATGATTCTGGAGCTGCTTGTAGACAGGCACCACCTCTGCCCCAAATCTCTCCATTTCAGAGGCCATCAAGGTGGCTCAGAGGGTAAAGGTACTTGCTGTCTGTGCTAATTTTTTGCTTGGTTTTGTTTGTTTGTTTGTTTGTTTGTTGTGTTTTTTGTTTCGTTTTGTTTTGTTTTGGTCAATTTGACACATTAGAGTTATCTAGGAAGAAGGAACCACAATTGAAGAATTGGTCAATTCAATGAGTCTGTAGGCCATCTGTGTTGTATTGTCTTGGTTGATTGATGTAGGAGGCCCAGTCCACTGTGGGCGGCACCACCCCTAGGCAGGTGGTCCTGGGTGGTATAGAAAGAAGGTTGAGCAAGGCATGTGGTGGTTGCTCCTGCCTGTTAGCAGTGTTCCTCCAAACCTTCTGCTTCAGGACCAGCCTTCAGGTTCCCACACTGGCTTCCCTTGACAATGACCTGTAAACCTGTAAACCAAGCAAACCCTTTCCTCCCCTGCTGATTTTCATCAGAGTGCTTTATTACAGCAACAGGGATGTAATAAATTTACATTGTTACATTGTGCAAGGCTGATGACCTGAGTTCTATCTTCAGAACCTGTGTAAAAGTGGAAGGAAACGGGGTTGGGGATTTAGCTCAGTGGTAGAGCGCTTGCCTAGCAAGCACAAGGCCCTGGGTTCGGTCCCCAGCTCCGAAAAAGAGAAAAAAGAAAAAGAAAAAAAAAAAGAAAAAAAAAGTGGAAGGAAACAAAAAAGTCCACAAAACCACTCTCTGACTTCTGACACACACACCTCCCTGACACACACACACACACACACACACACACACACACAGAGAGAGAGAGAGAGAGAGAGAGAGAGAGAGAGATAATAGTTAACAAAATGGAAGTTTTTTTAAAAAAAAAATCACTCAACTTTGTATTCTTAGAATCCATTACACATATAATTAACCAAGCATTAGAGAGGTCCTTACAGGGAACCAGCCCTGATCTCTAATACAGCTCCTCTAGGCAGGGCTTCTGCCTGTGGGGCCCTCAGATGGGTCAGTACCAAATAGTCCTCCTGTCATGGAGAAGTATCCTCTTTCATCTGTCCCCCATCTCACATTATCTCCATCCACATTGGCCAACATAACCTACCAGGGCTGAATGCGACAATCAAGTTGAATCATAAATGTGGCCTGACAGTAAAATGCCAAAAAAGAAAAAAAAAGTCACTCTAGACCTGAATGTAAACCCCACCAACATTCACTCCAAGGAGTCTCGTGTTCGTATGAACCACAGTTCAGAGGCGAGAACTGAAGAGCTTCGGTTAATTACCTCAGTTTCAGTGGAGGTGTTGCTCAAAGATAGTGTCTCAAGTTCATTTGCTTTAGTCTGAGTGTCTGGGAGAAGACTCATTCAAGGGCCTGGGAGGGTGGGATCCTTCCCATAGTTGGACTCTACAGTGTTTCTTGAGGGGAGCCTTAGAGTTTAAATTCACCTGCAAGCTACTCGGGGCTTGGCTCTTCTCCCCCTCCTCCCTCTCCTCCTCCTCCTCCTCCTCCCCCTCCCTCTCCTCCTCCTCCTTTTCCTCCTCTTCCTCCTCTTCTCTTCTTCTTCCTCTTCTTCCTCTTCCTCCTTTTTCCTCTTCCTCCTCCTCCTTCTCCTACTCCTCTCTTTTTCTTGAATGTTTAAATCTCAGCAAAGCGCACAGAGCACAATGTTTGCCACGGGAACCATTCCTCGCTGCTGTACAATAGCTCACTGGATCCCCCTTCGACGTGTAAGAATGAAGCTCTAAACCCCCTAGATAGCAGCATCCCAGTTACCTTCCCCTGCTCTCTCCATCCCAAGCCTCCCTTCTCCCTGGGTCTGAGTTTGACTACGAGGTACCCACAGAAGTGGAACTGTGCGATATGTATGCCATGTGACTGGTTTCTTTCTGGTAGTCTCATGTTCTTCAGGTTCATTCTGAGTTGAGTACATGCAGGGCGTTGCTAAATGTTAAGGCTGAATATAATATCCTACTGCTCGCCTGTGTTTGCTTACCCGTCTGTCCGTGCTTGTCCATCTGTCCATGAGTCCTTGAATTGTCTCTGTCTCTCAAGCATTATAAAAAACTCTGCTACGAAAATATTGTATAGGCCTCAATCTCTGAACCATCAAAAAATATAGCAAATTCAGTTAAACAAATGCATTCTAGAAGATTGTTCTACAAGGGAAAAAAGCCAACATCTGTCTCTGGGGTGTCTACCCATCACTCATTGTTAGGTAACCACAACCCAAGGAGAACTTAGTGATGGCACCAAGTTGATCATATCGGAGAGAGACAGACTTGCCTATAAACAGTCTTCTCTGGAAGGGGCCCTGAGACATTCCCACTCTGAGCAGTTTTCACGGTTCAAAACAAAATACCATTAAAAGGCTCTCCATTTTGTCCCCAAGAAGCTCAGAACACAGGCATTGCTAAGAAAGCCCAGCACTTGTGAGTGTGCTGTAACAAAGAGAGAAACAGAGTGTCCCTCCCATCCTGCCTACAGATGATGCCTGGAACACTGTCTGCCTGACATGCGGTTTACCAACCAGTGTGAGGTAAGATGTCAGGCACACATCCACAGAAGGTCCTGTCTCAAAGGGAAGGAGATACTGGAGAGCGGGGAGGGTGATATAATTAAAAAGCTACGACACAATATAATTCAGAGACGTGTCAGTGGGGTAGCACACTGCCAGCACTTGGGGTCTCTTCTTATTCTCTAAAAGCCCTGTGATTAGAACAAGGAGACAGCTTTAAGAACTAAGATTCACCCCACCAGGCATTAACGGTGTCCAGAAACTATGTGAGCAATCTCGCTTGATGTCCTCAAGACATTTATATCTGTCTGATGCAGAACCAGAGCAGGGAAACATGTTAATTTTCTCATCCTGAGATAACACGTCTACAGAAACTCACAGCCCCACAAAAAGCTCCGAGTATCCTCTAGGGCTTCCACTGCCTCTACTGCCTTAAAATATAGACTTGCATTTATCTTGGCCACATTAACGAGGTCTGTTTGACCAATACATTTATATTTATGATGACTGAGGGCAGATTATGGTTGTTAAAACTTGTCCTTGGGACATGAAAACACTCCTCTGTCATTAATACATTTGCTAATATAAACTATGATGTCAGGTCAACGTAAAGGGTAAAAATGTTTTTAAAGTACATGCACATCATTTTTTAAAGCAATTGAGCCTAATGGAATAGCAAAGGTCATCATAACAAACCATTACAGTCTTCGACTTGGCTACGCCGGCCACAGAAGAACCTCCAAGAAACCATCATCATTCCTCCAATGTTATGGCATCCAGACGACAGGGATGCCTCGAAAATGAGTCATCCGGGCTCAGATCCGCAGTAGCTATGTGAGTGCAGCACAATCAATTATTCATGTGTTTACAGAGAGCTTTCCTGGTTGATGTTAACCAGAGATGCCTGCAAAGGACAGCTCTCCAGCTGCCCCCAGCCATCCCCGGCCTCCAACTAACAAGTCACTTTAATTGCTGGAGAAGCCATCTGGGAGGATGAGCCTCCCCAGCCCAGGCCCTGAGACTTTATTAGGTGCAAAAATATTAATCAGGGATAATTATGACAATACTTTATATACAGGACTCTCAGGAAAATCCTAAAGAGGGTGAGAGAAGGTGGGCCTGACCCGGAACCCATTAGGCTCAATGGGGCTTGGACTATTGAAGATCCAGCTCAGGGACGCACAGAGAGCTAAAGAGAGGAGGACGAAGGAAAGGAATGGGAGGCTTTGAGTCCCCGTGTAGAACGCTCTGTGAGGAAAGTTGCACAACTGAGGACCACCAATGGTGAACACTTTAGATTGGTCAACAGCCAAATTGACCCCCCCATCCAAAATGGCCCCGGGAGAAGGTGGATGGGAAACAGGACCTCCAGGCTGTCCAAGAAGACTAATGCTGTGAACAAGGGTAATTCCTGTCTCTGAGCTGGGACACAGTGTGGAAGCTGATGGTTCTACTGGCCTGGCTGGAGCTGTGTGTGGGTTGTAGTCAAAGCCGTGGCCTCGCTTCTTAAGAGTGTGTAGTCAGAGCAAACGGTGATCAGAGGGTACAGCAGGCACATTTTATTATTAGATGGATTCCAAGAACTTGGCTGTACTGAGAGACTTTTCTCCTTTTGTTTGAAATTAAGTAATTTACAACATTGTCATAATGCGGGGCTGGTGAACTGAGTGTGGTTGGTAGAGCTTGCCTAGCATGCCTGACTCCCTGGGCTTGATCCTCAGCACCGCATACAACTGGATGTGGCAGTGCACGCCTATTATCCCAGAACCCAGGAGGTGGCACCAAGAGGGGCAGAAGTTCACAGTCATCTGGGCTACAAGAAACCCTGCTGCAAAAAAATAGATACATAGAGAGATACATGGATAGATAGATAGATAGATAGATAGATAGATAGATAGATAGACAGACAGATAGACAGATAGATAGATACATACATAGATACATACATAGATACATAGATAGATACATAGATAAATACATAGATAGGATACATAGATAGATAGATAGATAGATAGATAGATAGATAGATAGATAGATAGATAGACAGACAGACAGACAGATAGATACATAGGATACATAGATAGATAGATAGATAGATAGATAGATAGATAGATAGATAGATAGACAGACAGACAGATAGATACATAGGATACATAGATAGATAGATAGATAGATAGATAGATAGATAGATAGATACATACATACATACATACATACATACATAGAAGATAGACAGACAGATAGAGCTGTCATAACTCATCTGACTATATCTAAGAAAGTATTGTAAATAATCTATGTTCTTACTAACATAAGCATAGTTAAAAATAAATATTGAGCTGGGTGTGGCAGTGCACATCTCACACACCAACACTGATGAGCCTCAAGCAGGAGGATCCTGGGACACGCAGCTAGACCATGTTTTGACAAATGCACACACACACACACACACACACACACACAACTAGATAGATAGATAGATAGATAGATAGATAGATAGATAGATAGATAGATAGGTGATAGATATAGAGGAACAGAGTTAAGAAGAACTACAGTAAGTTCTTAGAAGGAGAGAGGACAACCCTCGTCCTTGGGCACCTTGGGAACCTCTGCAGTTGGATGTCGTATGAAGCCAGAGTTGCAGAGGGCTTGTTTTGGGATCGCTTTATCTCTTCCCAGCTTCCCACGAATGCACCACTCCTGTTGACCAGAACTCCTGAGCTGTTCCACAAGCTTCCCTAGATACCAGAATGGCATTTGTCAAGGGCCAAATGAAATGCCTCCAGATGGGCTGCTGTGTCTTTGAAGAAGACTGAGGCATGCTGGACTTCTCAAACATATTGCTCCATGGCATTCTCCCTAACCCCCACCCCTGCAAACTCAGGCTTCCACTGTGGAAAATGCAGTGCAACCCACAAGAAACCGAGCTGTCTACAATCAAGTGAGTGAGGATATGTGCGTTCATTTCTCTCTCTGCTCTTGATTGTGAATACAACCAGGCCCCTCAAATACCCACAGCCTTGACTCTTCCACATGGTAGACCTTGAATTATGGGCTAAATACACGTGTTTTCCTCTCAGCTGCTTCTGGGCGTGGTATTTTATCACAGCAGCCTAAGCAAAACTAGGAGAGGGCTCCGACTCACAATGGAGCCCAATGTAGTCTTGAACTCATGATGAGTCCCCTGGCTCAGTCCTTCAGGGGCCGGGCTTATAGGTTCATCCCACCACACTCCACCCCATCCTGCTTTCTTTCCGTTTTTGCGTGCCTAAGTTGCTATTTTACTTCCTTCTGGCAAGTTTCTAGCACTTTCTGTGGGATGCCAAGACAGCAAGCCTTTAAGGTTGCCCACTGGAGTCATGCTACAGCTCTCCTCCTGTTCTGCAGCCCTGGGGTTCACCTGTCCGCCATGATTACCACATAAAGTCCCCAGGCACAGAACATCCACAAAATGCAGCTATTTGGGCGTGACCTCACAAGTCTGTCGCTGGCTGTTACAAGCTCTTTCTGAGGGTTTGTGATGGCCCATGCACCCGATCCTATGTTACTTCGAGTGTGCATGTGATCAGTATTCAAAGTATATACGACATCAGCTTTTCCTTTAGTACCAACCCCCTCGTTAAATATAAAATAGACACAAGTAAATGGCCTTTAAATCTCACTGACAGCGAGCTCGAGAACTGCTCAGAGCTTCTGGAGGTCACTGGGTTCTCGGTGTTCAAGGAGAACCTTTCATCCAAGGGGCTGAAGAAGGCAAGCGTTAAGTGAGCAGGGTTCTGGGTACCACCGCCCATTTGGGGGCTGCCCTGCAGCGCTAGCTCTAGCTACCTCACACAAGGTTCTGTACCGAGATAATGAGGGGTTCACCTGCAGCGACAGCCGTGGGGAAATGGACGCCATCTTTACATGGTGGTAGGGATATGGGCGTAGGGCCAGGGAGGATAAAGGTGACTACTCCGACCACCTGAAGTGGATCCCAGGGTAGAAGGAAAGAATTGACTTCTGCAAATTATCCTGACTTCCACGTGTGTATCATGGCGCATGCACGCGCGCGCACGCACACGCACCAATATTTACTATACTAATGTACATATTTATATATTTAAATAAATTAAAATTTAAAATAATAAAAGAAAGTACTTTCCTAAAGCAGAGAAACACAGGGGCACCTGGGGAATTCAGATGGAAATGTGCCCAGTACTTAACGGGGACCTGCTAAGTTCGAAAGACTGTATTTCTGTTCTGTGTGCCCGCCCCAGGAAACAATGAAACAGAAGGAAATCTGAAAGCAGATTTTAAAACTAAACAGCAAGTACAACACTGCTTTTTTTTTTTTTTTTTTTTTTTTAATATTTCTCAAGGTGGGCTGAGCTACCAATCACCACCACTAGGCGGCGCCATATCCTCACAGGGCCATTTCATTTTGCTCACATTCGGCGAGCCATCATTTTCCCCGGTTAAGCTCAAATCTCATCTTAGACACCCAGAAGGAGGTGTCTCCCTCTCTAGTGTCACTGTCTGTCCCCACATGCTAGGAACGACTTCGAATCCCTTAGTGGGGAGCATCAACGGCTTTGCTTCCAGAGTGGGATCTTATTACTTTTCACAGAACTGAGAGGCAGTCTGGGTGCTCCAGAGAGCTAGCTTTAGACCCTGACACTTCAGAGGTTTCTTGGGCTAACGGATCCGTCGAATCTTCATGCTGTCTGGTAAGCAACAGAGTCTGATCCAGGATCTATGGAACAATTTGTATCTTCGGGATTTGCTCGTTAAACCCTTTCCAAAGCCTGGGCCCGAGGAGAAAAGTGAATGCCGTCATTCCAGCTTTACTTGGGAGAGTATTTAATTTCCATTGTACGCACCATGTCCAGGGGTAGCAAAACATTCTGGAACATTCTTCTGGCTTACACAGTCGTCCTCCTTTTTTCTCCTCTTTCCCAAAAGAAGGCTAGGGAGATGACGGACATCTGCTGTCTTGGCAAGTGAATGCCGAAATAGAAAAATTACTCCATAATTATAAACAGGGCGATGTGATAATCCCTTCATTCTTCAAGAAACTTAATGGGGGCCTAAATTCGCCAGACCGTATTTCCCTGCTTTCCGTGCTGGCCCCAGGAAACACTGAAACAGAAGGAAATCTGAAAGAGGAGAAACTTGGAACCCACAGATCCAAAGAATAGGCTGAAGAACGATTTCCAGCGGTGTCAGTTTTTAAAACTTTTTTTTTTTTTAAGAGACATCTGTTGTTCCGGAACGCACAGTTCCCATCACTAGCTCAGAAGGTACACAGGGTCTCCCACTTTGATTGTCCCTGGATTTTCCAGAGCAAAATATTGTCCGAAGGTGGGTAACTTTCCACACAGCGCTTGCTCCGAAGGTTCACACAGGCGGTAACTGCAACCGGAAAGGGCGCTGATGAGTCAGAAGGAACGGAAGAGCTTGGACCCCAGGTGGCTGTGCTTTGTCAGGGCTGAAGCAGGTGTCCGCCCAGTCAGGCCGGCTGTGCCTAGAGCCGGGTTCCAAACAGTTCTAAGGGACCAGCACCCCCTGGCGGACGGCCAGAGAGTGACAGGCCAGTTGGAATCACCAAAGATAGGCAAAAGCTAAATCCTCACAGCTTTTCCCTGCAGGGACATTCTCTCTTCCAACGTTAAGAAATGGATACTTGGAGCTGGAGAGATGGCTCGGTGGTTAAGGGCACTGGCTGCTCTTCCAGAGGACTAGGGTTGGGTTCCCGGTATCCGTACCAGGAGGCTCCTAACTGCTTGTAACACTTGGGTCACATCCGGTCTATGTGATCCAATTCCTTCCTCTGGCTCTGCTAGGACTGTACACACATGGCACACAGGCACAGAAGCAGGCAAAACACCCAGGGGCATCAAACAAACATAAGCTTAAATTTTAAGAAAGACAGGGTTGGGGATTTAGCTCAGTGGCAGAGCACTTGCCTAGCAAGCACAAGGCCCTGGGTTCAGTCCCCAGCTCCGAAAAAAAAAAAGAAAAAAAGAAAAAAAGAAAAAAATTTTAAGAAAGATTTAAAATTTAAAAAAAAAAAGGAATCAAATACACATGCCTGAGTACGTATAATGGGATCTCGTTTGAGTTACCGTTCTCACCAGACATGCCTGCAGTTCTCCTTTTCTCTCACAATTCCTCCACGGCGGTGTCACCTGGTCCAAGCTCACCCCTTCCACTGCATCTCTCCCTTCCCGGTCCATGATACCCCCAGAGCAGAGGCCCTTGGAGGGTATCATTTGGTTTTATTCCCTTCTCTTGCTCCCACTGTTCCAGTGTTGCTGCCGGCATGGCTGATGTACGTGAGAAGCTGTACTATCAAGCCCTTTAACTTCTTAGCTCTCTTCACTTTTCATTCCCCCACATCAACTTATTGTGGACGCTGTCCTACGAGTGCCCCTTTTAAGAAAGGAGTTGGTTTTATTTAACTCTGTGAGTATTGCTCTACACATGCATAAATGACCATGTGTGCAGGGGCTGCGGGTGCCAGAGAAAAGGCTCTCCTGAAGCTGGAGTTACAGGCGGTTATGGGTGCCCCAAATGGGTGTTGGGAACTGAACCCTGGTCCTCTGCAAGAGCAGCTCATGCTTTTAACCACTGAGCCATCTCTCCAGCCCCATGCTGCCCTAACTTCATTCTGATCTTATTATTCTTGTACTAGGAAAGCCTGTCTGGCTCCCCAGTGCATAAAGAATAACACTGCAGGGGCTGGAGAGACGGCTCAGTGGTTAAGAACACTGACCGCTCCTCCAGAGGTCCTGAGTTCAATTCCCTGCAATCACAGGGTGGCTCACAACCATCTGTGATGGGAGCTGATGCCCTCTTCTGGTGTGTCTGAAGACAATGACAGTGAACTCATATACATTAAATAAATAAATAAATCTTAAAAGGAAAAAGGGCGACACTGCAGCTCTCCCACATGGTGTGCAAAGCACTGTACCTGACCCCAGACAGCTTTCTCAAACCCTTCTCTCCTGCTACAGACTGCACCCATGCAACACTCTGCTTTTCATGGCTTGCTGACTCCTGTAACTATCCCTCCTCCCCTTCCCCAAGCAGCAGGATCCCACCTTTCCCTCTAGGGTTCTGCTCAAACATCGATGAAGCCCACACCCCCATCAGTTCCTGCTTCTTTATCTCTCCGCTCTCTCCATGGTTTGTCCTACAGGTCCAGCCCACACATCTGTCTGTTCTACGGGACAGAATGACCTGGGGAAATCCAAGTGTGTCCAGTTCCCTTTATCCACTTACACTCAGTTCTAGTTCACTGCTTGTTGACTGGATAAGAGTGTTGGTAAGTGAGACCCTTAAAGACAGTGCGAGCTAGATGCGGTCATCCCAGCACTCAGGAGATGCAAGGAAGGGGGATATCAAGTTCAAGGTCAACCTGGACACAGAGCAAGACCTTGATGGGGGGCGGAGGAGGGATATGCCCTCTGCCAGGCAGAAAACTCAAGAAACCTTGAAGAATCCATATACACAACATGGGATGCCACGGTAAGACCCTGTCCCCAGCGCCTCTCCACCAGGAAAACTTCTTTTACTTTCCCACTTAAGCTGACCTCAGCATTATTATTGAAAGTATTAATTTTGTTCTACTTTACCTTTAAAACAACGCCTTGTAAAACTTGGTACTACCTACTCTTCAAAACATAAATGTTTGATGAGAACAGGGACTCAACCAAGATCCCAAATGTTTGGGTCATATGGCTGTGAACAAAAGGTACAGCCTAGGCTGTCCTTGAACTATTGACCTTCCTACTTTTGCCTCTTCAAGCATCTCTTTCTGGTTGTGTTACCACAACCAACAAAGATCTAAATTTTCTGTTGAGCAAGTCGATTCGGGGTAAGATCTCACGAGGTGGGTCAGGGGCTGAATGAAGCTGTGACGACTTAGAATTCTGATCCTCTCCCACTAGAATAACAGGTCTGTGTGACACTGCCCAGCTTAGGAGGTGCTGGATATCAGATGGGGATCCTTCAGCGTGCTAGGCTAGCATTCAAGCCCCTGAGCTATAGCACCAGAATGTATTATATAAATGCGTGAGGTTGTCAAAGAATACATTAAAATAATAATTAATAGAGGAAAAAGAGCTGAGTCTGTCTCCTCTGCAGCCCCCAACCCCTCCCCTAGTCTGTAGGATAACAATATGTCTGCCAGCTTTCACTGCAGCCATTCAAGAAAGGAGTGGATAGATAAACAGATGGATGGAGGAAGAATGGATAGATGGATGGATGAAGAATGGATAGATGGATGGATGGATGGATAGATGAATAGACAGGTAGATGGATGAATGGATGGACAGAAAGATGGATGGACAGACAGATGGATGGATGGACAGATGGATGAATAAAGCTGCTAATCTGGGCTATCTCAGCTTGCTTAGTGTTTCCTCATGGCATAGCCTGCAGTGGCCTTGGATCCATGAATCCAGGTATCTCTTCTTACTTGTCTCTCTCTTGGTTGCCTTGTGATGGAAGAGACATTTGAGCATGGGGTAGGAGGAAGACAGCATTCATTTATGGGGCTTGGCATATCTTACTCCCAGGCTCTCTACTGCTGGACTGAGGAGCTTACCTATCTCAGGGAATCCCTGTGCCTCTTGTGTACTTGCATATGCATCGAGCACTTACCAGGATACTCTAAGTCCTTTTACGAGTCTTAATAGGAATGTGTGACACCCTTGATCCACAGGTGAGTTTCAGAGGCAAAACCTTTGTGGCCAAAATCCCGTCTCTAAACGCTTGTCTGGTATTAGAGTCCAGAAGGAAGATTGGGAGTTCAAAGCTATCTTATCCTCTAGCAAGGATGAAACTACTCTTCATATCTACATATTCCTAAGCAACCCTCCTCCCCAAGACCAGTAAGAATCCAGAGATGCAACCAATCACACGCGCACCTTTAGCCTTGGACAGTTACTAAGTTATCAGGCAAGAGAAACCAAGTGAGGTCAAAAGCGGCCTCTGGTGGACATGATTGGGTATTGCAAGAGGTGTGTACTAAACTTTTCCCGTAAGTCTTGTCTGATCTAGTTATCATCTATATCTAACACCTATATCTGTATCTATATCTACCTGTATCAATCTATTGATATTGATATCTATAGAGATAGAGATATGGATAAATACATATGCAACTTCTGTTATCATTAACAAATTAGATTTTGAGATGTGTCTCACTTTGTAGCTCAGAATGACCTGGGACTGACTCTGTAGACCTGGTTAGCCTCAAAATTGTACCAATCATTCTGCCTCAATCTCCAAATACGGAGACTACTAATAGCCCCATTACTGAGCAATAAATTCCATTTCAAAGAAAAATGTCTATGCATTTCATTTGAGTGTATAGAGAACATGCACTTACTCTGATCAGCAGGAGGTCCTAAGACATGGCATTTACCCTAAGTGGAGGCCTCTGGACTGGACACTGTAGCCCAGGGCACAGCACTAGCCTAGCATGCTTGTGCCTCTGGGTTTTATCCCAACACTGAAAGCAACCATCAACAAACAACTCTCTCTCCAGTCAGACTTCTCCATCCTTACATGTGAGCAGAAACATTTCATCATATATCAAAGTGCCGTGCATTAGTGAGGAGCAGGTGTGAATCGCACGGCCTTCTGTACTCACGGCAGTGCAAGGTCCCCAGCCAGTCCCCATGTGGAGATCACTGAGCAATGGGCAGCCTTAGATCCACCCCCCACCCCCCCACCCCCCCACCCCCACTGAGGCCTCACTGTCCATCTCCAAGGCTGGGTTCTGAGCTAAGTATCTTGTGGCAGCTGCCAAAGGGTTGACACACAGAAACTGTCACCACTCTAGGCCACCAATGGGGCTGGGTGCCACTGAAAGCAGCTAGCCTCAAGAACAGAAAGTTCTTCCTACGGTCAGGACCCGGTCACCCATTGAAAGTCATACAAGTCGCTTTATTTCAGGTACGTAAAGTTCTGTTACAAAAACGAAGCAAACCAAACAAACAAATAAACAAAACAAGTACCAGGGGCTAGAGAAATGGTTCAGCATTTAAGAGCACTGACTGCTCTTCCCGAGAACCCAGGTTCAATTCCCAGCCTTCCAAGGAAGCTCACAACTGTTTGTAACTGCAGTTCTAGGGGATCCATAACACCAGACATGCATTGGGGTGCGCACACACACACAAACACAGACACACACGCAGACACATACACACACACACACACACAGACACACACACACATACACACACATAGGCACACACACAGAAACACACACACACATACACACATACACGAATGCAGGTAATGCCCGTACACATAAAAATAAATAAATCCTTACAGAAAACAAACAAACAAACAAAAAACCCCGCAAACCTCAGGATACTAAGCATGCTAAGACAGAACTCTGTGACAGAGAGCTCACCCATTATACTCAGTGTCCTGGTTCCAATCCTAGCACTATACAAGAAAAAAAAAAAAAAAAAAAAAAAGACGTCCCACTTCAGCCAGTCCTTTAAGAAAGAACAGAGTGATTTCATCCATTCATTGTACTGTCCCTTAGGCAGACAAGACTCCCTGAGCTTAGCTAACAGAACTAGTCCTTAGCTGGAGGACAATCCTCTGCCCTCTGCCTTGTCTTGCTCCTGCCCACCGTATAGTCAGCAGGCAAGGCCAGGCAGGTGGCTGAGAGGTCAGCAGCCCTGCCCAGCACAGTCAGTGCAAAGCAGTGCCATCAGCAATACTCAGAGAGGCCGCTGAAGGGCTGTGCCCTCCGCTCATGGTTTATACCCCTGCAGTGGGACCTCTCCCTGCCAGATTTATGACCACCTGTCCCGGGAAGAGTATAAATCACTATATCTGTGGCACTTTAAGTCTCAGGGAGAGACAGAAGACACCTAGGCCAGCAGCACTGTCTCTCTGGGTATTAGAAGCAATTAGGGCCCGATGGCTGGGCTGTAAGAAACCTGCATAAGATCAGGAGGTGAGTAGGGCTCCTGTGATTACCCCCACACTCCCCCTTCCTGTCCTTCTCTATGTTTTGGGTCCATTACTCTTTCTACAAATATAGCCTCCTAAGGGAGGGACTCTGACAGTACAGAGAAAACAACCCTAGAACCTGGAGCCCTTTAAGGAGGAGATGCGTCTACAATCACGTGAGCCTTTCAAAGCCAGAGAGAAAGGAAGTCTGGTATCCAGCAGTGTGTGAGAGAGAGATTAAGAGACACAAAGGTGACAACCAGCTCCCAGGTCTTTTGTCTGCCTTACACGTAGACTCATCTAAGTTTTCCCCATCTCTTATTTTATGAGGATCAGAGGCATGTCTAGTGATACAAGCCTATACAGTTCAAGGTACCTGGGAGGCTGAGACAGGAGAATCACAAGTTGAAGGCTTACCAAGTTCAAAACCAACCTGGATGTCTTAGGGAAACCCTGCCTCAAAACAAAAGTAATGGCTGCTTAAGCACACCCGCTGCTCTGTCAACTGTCTACAACTAGACTTCCAGGGGATCTGACACCTGCTTCTGGCCTATGTGTGGATTATACACATACGAGCTGCACAGATGCGTGTAAACACCCATACATAGAAGAAGAAGAAGAAGAAGAAGAAGAAGAAGAAGAAGAAGAAGAAGAAGAAGAAGAAGAAGAAGAAGAAGAGGAGGAGGAGGAGGAGGAGGAGGAGGAGGAGGAGGAGGAGGAGGAGGAAGAGGAGGAGGAGGAAGATGAGGAGGAGGAGGAGGAGGAAGATGAGGAGGAGGAAGATGAGGAGGAGGAAGATGAGGAGGACGGGGGAGGAGGGGAGGGGGAAGGAAGGGAGGGGGAAGGAGGGGAGGGGGAAGGAGGGGAGGGGGAAGGAGGGGAGGGGGAAGGAGGGGAGGGGGAGGGGGGAAGGAAGAAGAGGAGAAGAGGAAGAAGAGGAAGAGGAGGAGGGGGAAGAAAATGAAGAGGAAGAAGAGGAAAGGAAGAGGAAAAAGGAAAAAAGAAGAAAATGAAGAAGAGGAGGAAGAGAAAGAAGGAGGGAGAGGAGAAGGAGAGGTGGAGGAGGAGGAGAAAAGATGGTCGGGGACAGAGCTCAGTGGTAGAACAGCTTACCAAGCATTCACAAGGTTCTAGATTCAATCCCTAGAACGTAAAAGCAGAACAGATGGAGGCCCTGGCCTAAAGACTTGCTGACAGAAACAGCATTGCAATGGTTGGTCTCTTTCCATTGCTCGGCCTGGGTTTCTCTTTGCTGTATCTCCTCCATGGAAAATAAAAAGACTGGATTCTCCACTGTTCTGATGTTAGACAGACAAAAGTAAGGGCTGTAGTGGCTCACTATTGCTGTCCCAAAGCCTGCTCCTCATGGGGTATTTTACCTTACATAGTGACATTTCCCACAGTGCCTTATGGGAGCCCCATCCCGCCCCAACCCCCACTATTCTCTGGAGATACCGTCCAAGATCTCCAATGGGAACAGCAAATTGTAGGCAGTATGGAACCTTGGACGTAATGTCTTTTTTCCATTCATACCAACTACCTAATGGCCAGGACTCCCCAAAGCTCCCATTCTGCGTGTGTGTGCTGTTTCCACTGTTCCCCTTTATAAATAATAATAAACATGGTGAATATTATTAAACATGGCTCCTCCGACACCCAGACCCCCAGATGAGACCCCACGCGCCTGGTTCTACCTCTTCAGTGTTTCCAGAGGCTCCTTTTTGTCCATGATGCCAGTGTCCGGATCCACCGTTGTTAAAAGGCACCTGGACACACACACAAAGTATTGTAAGGGGGACAAAGCAGAGAGGCCCTGGCCACGCCCCGTGCCTTTGGTCACGCCCATGCCCATGGCCCCGCCCAGGCCCCGCCTCCACCCCGCCCCGCCTCCACCCCCAGGACAGGAAAAAGCCTTACCGGGTGCAAGGCATCACCCGTTTCAGTTCCACGTCTCCAATGAGAACCTCGTTCCAAGAATCCTAGAAAGTAAAGGACAAATTCCCAGGAGCTCTTTGGGGGTACTCATCTGCGCAGGAACTTGTGGGGAGTCATACCTAATGATGTCATTGCTTCAGCGGTACTGGGCTTCACTTCAGTCCGGAGGGGACCAGCGGACACCACACACCTGTTAGTTCCCTGTCTTCCTAAGCATTGTCTGTCCATCTCCTCTTTGAAAGCTTATCCACACACAACACCCTAGGTTGGATCCCTAGTTCTGAGCAGGATCAGAACTTCTAAACCAGTCTTGATACATAACAAGTTTGTTTCAGCACAGCCAGGGCTATTACACAGGGAAACCCTGTTTAAAGCAAGCAAACAAAAAGTCTATTGCAGAAGACCAGCATTCAGTTCCCAGGACCCACGTCAACCACTTCACAACCACCATAATGCCAGATCTAGGGAATCAGAGGCTCTCTTCTGGCCTCCAGAGGCACCTGCACTCACATGCATATGCCCCCACCACCACATACGTAATTAAAAATAAATCTTTTTATTTAAAAGAAGATTGTCAGTTATGGTGGTACATGCCTCTGACCCCAGCAATCAGGAAGCAGCAAGAGGTGGATCTCTTTAAGTCTGAGACCATCCTGGTCTATATAGCAAGTTCCAGGCCAGTCAGTTTTATATAGTATGACTCTTCTCTTTAAAAAAAAAAAAAGTTATAAAAAAAGAAAATTAAGGTAAAAATCCCACCATCTAGAAAGTGCCCTGCTTCCCTAAGCAGCAAAGGGAAGAAGGAGGAGAAAGCTGTTACTACTGACTTCACACCAGGCCAGAAGAATCCAAGGGAGGCTACGTCAGGGCACACTGGCTGGAGGCAATGTCTCCAAACAGGAAGGGCTCAGTGCAGAAAGGTCTGGACAGAGCCGACTCTGGCCTACGGCTGCATATCACCGCAGGCCAATGTACAGTTTATAGTGCTCTTATCCAAAGTACAGGCTAGGAAAATGAACTATGACATAACTTGAGAGCTGGAAACAGGGTATGGACTTCTTTATTTTTATTATTATTATTATTTATGAATTAATAATATGAGGATGAATTAAAACTCATTCATTTATTACTATTGTATGGGTATGTAAATGGGTGTGAGGGGTGTCATGGTGAGTGCTAAGTCTCATGAGCTCAGCCCACTCACAGACTTACTATGGACATTTTGAGAGAAGGAAGACAGTCACATCCTAAGAGCTCCCGCAGGGCTCCTGGGAACTTGTCCCTTGCCTCTCTAGGGTTTGAGAGGGAACATTTTGTGGTCCAGATGTGATGATGTGTCAAACTCTGACCTAGCAAGTGGCCAAGAACTGAGAATCACAAGGCAAGCGCGCCCGACTGGGTCTGGGAGGGGCAGAGCAGAGGGAGGAGCCAGGAGCAAACTTCCGGTGCCAAGTTCAGTGAAAGAGTGTTGTGCCCCAGGCAGATGCTGGAAAGTGAAAGGGGCTCTGGGTAAGAGAGGAGCCTGAGGGCAGCCTGGGAGCATGCATCTTCTTTATCAGCAGAACTGAGCCCTTCAGAGGGAGTCCTGTGTTGTGGTAAATTCTCCAACCAAATAAGCCCGTGCAAAGAAAACACAACCCAATTAACATGAACACAAGCTGCGTGCCTAGATTGGGCAGATCTACCACTAAACTACTCTATTCCCCAGCTATAAGATCCCTTATAACATACAGTTTCTCCAGGCCACGTGTTTCTGCTCCATTTTCCTTCCTCCCCCTCCTCCCCCTCCCCTTCCCCCTCCTCCACTTCCTCCTCCATTGTCCCCTTCCCTTTTCTCTCTCTCCTCCCAACTTTTCAGTTCCACCTTCCCTTCTGCTGCCCAATCACCAGCTCTAGCCTTTATTTTACAAGTTAAACTGGGAAGAAGGTCCGGGTAGCCTGAGTACAAGATTCACTTCTCATCAGAGCAGCCCCTCTTGGGGAAGCGTAATTAGCATCAAAATACAAACAGCACGGGGCAGCCCACAGTCCTGTGCTATATGTATCTCAGAAGTGACAGGTGGAGCACTGCAGGATTGGTGCAGACAGTTGAGAATTGGAGGGGGGAGGGGGAGGGAGAGAGGGGGGGGGAAGAGAAAGAGAGTGATGGCTTTCTAGAGGCACAGCCGGCAGGCACAGAAGATGTTGCCTTTTGTCAAGCTGATCAATGATTGACACAAGCCTGGACATACGGCCCATTGTCACAAAGGAACAGAAGCAATGCAAAGTCATTGTATAAGGATACATGCAGTTCACCCACTGTGCAGACACTCTGCCGTCATCAGAGGAATGTTGTTGCAAGATGTTTGATCACACTGTCAACCTCGAGACTGTTGTTCACTGGAAAAACCTGTTTCTTGTTGTGGTGTAGCTCAGCCTTAGCACACACGCACATTTAATACCTCGGACTCGAATACACATGCCCTTAGCACACATCTTTCATTCCAAACAATGAAGGTAAAGTGAGTTTGTGGAAGAAAGCACCCGTGTTTGAAAGTGATCTTCATGA
Organism: Rattus norvegicus; assembly: GCF_021556685.1. Taxonomy (NCBI): domain Eukaryota; kingdom Metazoa; phylum Chordata; class Mammalia; order Rodentia; family Muridae; genus Rattus; species Rattus norvegicus. Next base: position 98,944,036 of record NC_141546.1, read on the forward strand.
CAAAGTCAGGGTCAATTGAGTGACAGGCAAAGCCATGAAAGAGGAAGATTTGACAGAAGCAGAATTAGCTTCCCCAATATATGGGGTTAGAATTCAATCACTTGGCAGAGGTCAGGGCCTCTGTCTACTCTCCTCTGCTTTTCCCTTTCTATACGCATACAAAAGGTATGGCCAGAAGTAAACTCCTATTTGCAGGCTGACTCCACCGCTGGGTACCCATACCAGCCTCACTCACTGGGCCCCCAATGCCAGGGTCCTTGTATTTTCCATTCACAACCCCTTTTTTGCCTGAGAAATCTTTATGTGACTCCCCAAGCATCCAGTTATACAAAATAGGTACGATTTCCAAACATTCGTTGATAAGTCGTAAAAACTGTCTTTAAAACAATTCTTCAGGGCATTTGCCAAAGACTAAAGTGAAGTCTGTACGCTAATGCCATGAATGTGTTTGTGTGACAAAATAGAAACCCAAAGAAATTCTTACTGGCTCTGTGCTGAAGCGGAGGTAGAAAGACATTACCTTCTTTTTCAGTTATGAAACCACGACGCTGTGCAGAAACTCTGTTATGCGCAATAAAATCCACCCCAATTCATAACAAACAAAAGTTTCAAATCTGCTTGTGTCGTGTGGCATGACGACGGTCCGCTCAAAGTGCACATGTCTGTGTTCAGAACTGAGGCTGTGGTGAAGTCACGTGATACACTGTGGACAGGTACTGCCAGAAACACATCAGATTCATTGTGTGGTTGTGAGTTGTTTCACGTTCATTCCTGTATCGGCTACTTTTCTATCTCTATTGCTGTGATAAAACACTGCAACCTAGCAACCTAAAAGAGAAACCATTGATGTGGGCTATGCCAGAAGTTAGAGTCTGGGCTGGCAGAGCAAAACCATAGCAGTGGGAACAGAGCCCTGAGATCTCACGTCTTGAACCACAAGTACAAGCAGACAGGGCTAACTGGAATGTCACTAAGTCATAGGTCCCAAACTGCACAAACAGTGACACCAACTGGGGACCAGCTATTCAAATGCCCGAGTCCACAGAGGACATCTCATTGAAGCCATCCCTGGCACTGTCCCACATTTCTTCATGAGCCTCACATGCAGCTCTGTTGTAACCAGCATCTGCCTTCATGACAGATCAGGCAGAGTCAAAGTCAACACCCAAAGGTCATCACAAAGGTAAGTCAGGTGCTAGGGCCACATGGGACACTAGAAACCAGCATCCTAGATCTCTTCGTTGAGGCACAATGTGGGACACCTAAGAGCCAGACGAAGGTGGCCCTGGAAGTATTAGGGTGTAGGTTGATGTCGTTATGCAGGTGAAGGCAGGTACAGGGTAGAACGAGGCCTGTCATTGGATGAGAAGGAAGGATGGGCAGGAGAAAAGTTTTAGAGAGGCAGAGGAGACCAGAGCGAGGAGGAGGGCTGAGAGAACATGGCGGCGGATGTTAAGATTCCTCTCTGCACATATTGGATGAGTACAGGATTTTGTATTGTCTAGATGGGCAAATTGTATTTTACCAGTTGGATCAGAGGATATCGTGTGGATGTATTGTGGATTAAGAATTTAACACATAAATCTGATTGTTGGGTTACAGTTTGTTGAGTCTTGATATCCCTGGGTAGTTGGGAGTTTATACTTTAACTACTAGGGGGTGGTTGCTGGGAGTGTGGGCAGAGTCCGTGGCAGGGAGCCATAGTAGGCCAGCCCATGCTGGATTTCTAGAACCATGATTTTACCAGGTGGCTAGAACCAGAGAGTTCAAGGCTAGCAGAGAGCCACCAGGAGAGATATTAATCTGAGGTAAATTAGCCCTAGTGCCAATGGCCCATTGGAGCCGGAACTATCGACCGACTGCCAGGGTATGCGTGGGAATCGGTCCCGCCCCTTTTTTATTTTCACCACGACATTAGGGAATGGCACCATCAAGCTGAGAAGTGTTCCACCCCTTACCAGCCGCCATGCTAAAAATGCTGGTCTTTCTTCCTCAAAGGAGTCACCAGCTAGGCAGAAACTGGGTGGGGTAGCAAGACGAAACAAGCATTTTGTTTGTCCCCTGAATGAATGACACAGTCCACACAGTCTGTGCTGAGTGCATGTAGCTCAACGGTCAGTCTGCCTCCTCAGGACTCTTCCTGTAAGCCTCAGACCTCACACAGCAGCACCTCTGGTGTGCCTTCCATACACAAGCCTTCACTTCTTAGGCGCTCAGCAAGCTACCATAGAGCTATTGTGCAGCATAGAGACAAACAACTCTTGGCAATAGTCTAGCCCAATACCAATAACTGTTATGCTTCTTGTTGTTATTCTGAGAAAGTTCAGGCTGACCCTGAACTCACTACATAGCTCAGGCTGGCTTTGAACTCCTAATCCTCCTGCCTCTACCGCCATTGCTTTGATTACCGTTATGAGCCACCTGGGAATAACTATTTCACCTTTCACAAAATAAAAAGAAAGAGGCTATTCGGGCCAAACGTTACCTCAGCATAGATGCCACATCCTGAGATGACGATGTTAGGCCTGAAGTTCGCTGCTTTCACTCTTCTCTCCAGCCTAGAGTTGAGGTCTTCCAAGGACGCCTCAGAGAGCACCAAGAATGGACTTGCATCTGCATAGGCCACCTGACAAGGGAACAGACACTGGATACAATGTGGCCCAGGAATGCCTCATCCCGGGTATCATGGGTCTGGTCCCTGAAAATTCAGCCTCCACACCCCAACACACACACACACATCGTTACAACTATTTTCCCAGTTCTTTTCATAGACGTGTCACAGCAATTCAAATCTCAACTGTCCTTACAGTACTGCGTGACATAAGGGGTTCCAGAGAATGGCAGTTAAGAGCACTGGTTACTCTTGCAGAGACCCAGGGTTCAATTCCCAGCACCCACGTTGGCAGCATACAACCATTTGTGACTCCTTTCTAGAGGATCTGATGCCCTCTTCTGGCCTTCATAGGCACTGCACATGTGTGGCACATAGACATTCGGGCAAAACACGCAAAGCTATAAAATTGTGTTTTATTTTATGCATGACTTCAGAGTTCTATATCACTACACATCTTCCCTTAAAGGCATCATCACTTTGGCTGGAGAGATGGCTCAGCCGGGTCCTGAGTTCAATTCCCAGCAACCACGTAGTGGCTCACAACCATCTGTAATGGGATCTGATGCCCTCTTCTGGTGTGTTTGAAGGCAGCTATGGTGTACAGTGCACTCATATATATGAATTAAATAAATAAATCTTTTTTAAAAAAAACTGAGTCACTCAATTTGGGGGTGGGGAGGGCTGGAGAAGCAGCTCAGAGGTTGAGGGCACTGACTGCTCTTCCAGAGGTCCTGAGTTCAATGTCTCACTATTTTGAGAAAATGTTCACTGGTTCTATAGGTACCTGTCTCTATGCAACCTCCAATTTAATATGAAGTATAAATTTTGCCCCTCATTTTTTTAACATTAAAGCTGTTGGGGGTGTTACTTCCCTACATCATGAATCTCTGAAGTCCCATGTCTCAAAGAACAAGCCGGACTGTGTGAAAGTCTGGGACTCCCCACACTTGCTCTATAGAAGGTGCCCCTTCAATATGGGTTCACCCTACACATTGTAAGAAAGCTAAAAACATTTGGACTACACTGTTACAGGACTGATTGAAATGATATCCCTGCAGAATAAATAGTGTCAGATCCCTACAGGCACCAGAAAGCTAACACAAATAGGGAATGTAGATACTCCCAGGGAGTGTAACGCTCCCCCAAAATCAAGAAACAGGAACCCCATTCATACTTATCTGGGTAGGAAGGAGTTTATTCCCAAGAGACACTTGCAGTGCTCCCTTTGGCTATGAGACACAGTGGGACGCCATGAGACTGTGATGTCAGCCAGGGGACGTGGGCCTGCCTCTCCCAGTTTCTGACTGCTTTTAGGGGAGACTGGAGCCTAGATAACGGGGTGGTAGGGAGGCCTTACTGCTCTGCCTGTCTTGGCCCTCTATTTAGAAGCCTGGTTCCGGAGCGCTGTCCCGGCCCAGGCTGTGAGCGCAAGTGCTTTCTTTCTGTCTGTTGCTTGGAGTCCCTGGACCCTGGAGGTTGCGGTGAAAACCACAGCCTATCAGGGATGTGTCACATGTGGGGAAACCCACAACAACTTTTCTCCACTCTCAGACCACACCAAGCCTCTCACCAGCCTTTTTACCTGGTCCGTGGGCCGGAATGAAGCCCTCATTTTCTGAGAACTCCTGGGGTGCATGTGGGGCTCGAAGTGCACCAGGCGACAGCGCTGCGTCTTCAAGAAGCCGCTGATCCACTGAGCAGCATCCTCGCCACAATCCCTGCCCTGCACCTCCAGGCCATGCACTCTGCAGCAGGGACAGGGCAACAGGGCGGGACAATTTGGAGGCTCTGAGTACTGTCACACTATGCCTGAATGGGTCAGAAAGCGGCACGGGTCCAACGGTGATGCGGCTTGGCATTCCTTCACCACCAGAGGACTTTACTTTCAGTTCGGCCCTGCCTCGAAGCATCTGGACAAACCCCAGTGACGCTGAGAGTATTGTTTGAAGACTTGCTTTGCCCACTTATTTGTTTTCAAGACAGGGTTCCTTTATGTAGCCCTGGCTGTCCTGGAACTCGCTCTGTAGAGCAGGTTGGCCTCGAACTCAGAGATCCACCTGCCTCTTCTCCCAAGTGCTGGGATTAAAGGCTTCAGCCACCATGCAACGGAAGCAAACCTGTGACTCCTTACCCAGAAGGCCTGTGTAGGGGGTTGAAGGGAGGTAACAGATTTGAGCATCTCCAGAAGAACGTGAGCAGGGTGGGAGACATGGTCTGGGGAGCTGGCTCTGTTGGTATGAGCATGAGAACCCAAGTACCCAGAGCCTATTGGGGATTGGGTCTTTTGTTTTGTCTTAATTTGGTTCCCAAAGTCACACGGGAATCTATGTGTCCAGATGCTGAGGGTTCCTGTTCCCAGTTGGTTTTAGATTGATCAATAAAGAGCCAGCAGCCAATGGCTGGGCAGTGTTTAGGATTCCTGGGCAGAAGGGAAGAGGAATTCTGCCAGGAGAGGGGTGTAGGACAGACCATGCACCATGAAGGAGCAGAAAAGTCAGACTTAAGAGACCACTGATGTAAGAATCCAGGAAAGTAGGAGTAGTAGAGATGAAATGCAGATTTTAAAAGGTGATAAGTTAGGAATATCGGAGGGGAAAGTAGGTTAGCCATGTGGAGTTAGCCAGTGGGTGAGCTAGTAAGGCATATTAAAAATAATGGTCTCTCTCTCTCTCTCTCTCTCTCTCTCTCTCTCTCTCTCTCTCTGTGTGTGTGTGTGTGTGTGTGTGTGTGTGTGTGTGTGTGTCTTTCATTTGAGAATCCAGAGAACTCTGGTAGGTGGCAAGAAGTGCAATCACCTGCTGGGAGCTCAGAGTCAGTCACCCAAGAGCCTCAAGTGAGGAATTGTTAATTGTTATAGGAAGACACAGCTAATTGTTGTGGAAAGAGACAGAGATAGAGAGACAAACAGACAGACACAGAGAATCAGAGAGGGACAGAGACAGAGAGAAACAGAGACAGGATGGGAGAGAGAGACAGACAGAGAGACACAGAGACAGAGAGAAATTTTAGCAGTAGAGGGGTTTGAACCCAGGACTTTGTGCATGCTAAGCAAACACTCTACCACTGACCCACACTCCATTCCTTTTTCTGTCTCTTCATTTTTTTTTTTCAGGTGGGGTCCACTGAGTTGCCTAGGCTGCCTTTGAACTTATGATGCTCCTGCCTCAGCCTCCCTCCTGCTGGGATTACAGATCTGACTGAGATGGATTCATGGGTGTTTATTTGTTTGTTTGTTTGTTTCATTGGTTTTTTTTTTTTTTTTGAGACAGGGTTTCTCTGTATAGTGCTGGCTGTTTTGGAACTCAATTTAAACCAGGCTGGTCTTGAACTTACAGAGATCTGCCTGCCTCTGCCTCCCAAGTGCTGGGGCTTAAGGTATGCGCCACCACACCCAACTCATGTTCATATAAATTAAAAATACAGAAACAATATCAAAAATATAATTAAGCCAAATCATTTCCCCACAACGGGCAAAAGGAAATGCTAGCTTCACTTTCCCAGCTGCTAAGTCAGGCCCCAGAGCACCTCCCTTCCTGCAGCCCACCAGCGTCAGGGCTCGGGAGGCGGACTTGTGTGCCAACAGCTCGAGCAATGCCACATTTCCTCCAGTGGAGCACAGGACACCTCTTCAGTTACCACTGTTCTTCTTTTCCACTTTGCTTTTCTTTCTTTCTTTTTTTTTTTTTTTGGTTCTTTTTTTTTTTCCGGAGCTGGGGACGGAACCCAGGGCCTTGAGCTTCCTAGGCAAGCGCTCTACCACTGAGCCAAACCCCCAGCCCCTCTTTTCCACTTTGCAACTTCCCTGCTTGGAGCTGAGTATCATTTAATATGGCATTGTTACCAGAGCCCTTTGTAAGACAGCCCTGGGGCAGATTACAGGACTTCCCCCCTTTCTAGGACACCCTTCCTACCTGCTCCCAGTTTGTCCTGGATTCTTTGGTGGGATTATTATTTTTCTCTTAGGGTCATGCTCTAAGTGCTTTGGCCCCCATTGCTTTCTGCATAGAACTTTGTTTAATTGGCTCATTTATATTTGAGTTGGGGTTCAAGCCCAGAGCTTCGAGCATGCTGGTCTAGTGCTCTACCACTGCGCCCCATCCTCAGCCTGCTACATTGGGCTTTTGTGTCCCTTGTTCCCACACCGGCTTTTGAAGCCGCGTCTCTCCTCTCATGAGGCAGAGGACTGGATGCTGAGGGCGTCCTGTGCAATCAATGGCTGTTAACAGTGTGCTTTCTGGAGCCTCTCTGTTGTTCACACATCCTCAGAATTGCAAGAGCATATGCACGATCTGGATTTTAATATAAATATGTGTTCATACGTGTATCTATAGGACACGGAAGTAACACAGGGTCTGTGCATGGAGAGAAAGCAGTCTAAACAAAAATGGGGGTGCAAAATAGCTCATGTTTTCTGCTTTATTTAGAGTCTAGATTTAACTATTTATCTACCTACCTACCTACCTACCTATCTATGTAAAGCCAGCGTTTCATGTAGCCCAGGCTAACCTCAAATTCACCATGTAGCCAAGGATGACCTGAAACTTCAGATCTTTCTGCCCCTACCTCTTCAGCACTGGAATTAGGGGAATGTACCATCATGCCTGGATTATGTGGTATTGGAGAGTAAATCCAGGGCTTCCTGTATGGTATGGTAGGCAAATACTGGACCAACTGAGGTGAATTCACAGACCTACCTATCTATACATACGTGATATGAAGTACTGAGATAATTATTTGAGGGGAAGAAAGGACCAGCAAAGGAATACAGGACAAGGAAATATGGGGCTAATATGAGCAAGGTACAGTATGTGTGTATGTGTGTGTGTGTGTGTGTGTGTGTGTGTGTGTGTGTGTGTGTGAAAACGGCATAATGAAACCCATCTATTATCTCATAAGCTAACTGAAATTTTAAACAACTAAAGGCTAAAGTGAGGGACAGTGCATGCATATCTGGCCCACAGGCCAGAGGCCTGCTCTGCTCACCTGCACTGGAGAAGGGGGTTTGTGGCAGGCGGTGTGATAGGCAGCAGCAGGTCCTTTGTGTAGGCTGCACTGAGTGTCAAGTTGTCGTCCTCACAGGTCAGAGAAATCTGGACCAATCGAGGTTCCTGCCGGGCAGTGACCATGTTCCCCTCTTCATTGACCACGAGCCAAAACCTGACATGGACAAAATACGGACTCCATGGAAAACAGCACAGGCAGCCTCAGCCTGCACCTTTTTTTTTTTTTTTTTTTTTTTCTGGAGCTGGGGACCGAACCCAGGGCCTTGCGCTTCCTAGGCAAGCGCTCTACCACTGAGCTAAATCCCCAACCCCCAGCCTGCACCTTTTACCCAGTTCTCATCTCCCCATGAGCTTAGAGAGAGGGCTGGGGGGGGGGGGGAGAGGGGGAGGGAGAGAGTATGTTGTCCTCAGCATTGCCTTGGCAATGAGCAAGACTGGGGCCTGACACCGTCTGTTCATTTTGAAGGAGTTAATAACCAATCAAGAATCAATGTGTAACAGATGGAGCGCTTGCCAGGACTTGATCATATTCATTAAGCAAGGCCCAAGAAGATGGGAAGATCCCACTTCACAGACGGCCAGAGGGTCACGGGGAAGCTGTGAGCTCTCCCGGGCAGAAAAGTGAGGAGTTTGCAGCCATAGAGTTCAGCTGAGCAACGGGTGGCTGCCTTTGTTTACTTTTAAATTTTAGGCGTGGGTGTTTGCCTTCCCCTTTGTATGAGCACCACATGCATGCAGTGCCTGTAAAGGCCAGAAGAGGGCGTGCTGGCAACAAAAGACCCCATTCACCCACAAGACGTCAAGCGCTCTTAACTGCTGAGCCGGCTCTCCAGCCCCACCCACCCGATGTTTAAACACAGGGTGTTGTGGATTCTGGAGTTTGCTGAAAAGGTCTGGTGTCTCTCTACAGTACTTTCCTAGCCCACTCTTCTCCATGTTTAGAGATGCTCACTCCTCAGGGAAACGTAACTGGAGACGGAAGAGCAACGGATAGAACCATTTGCAGAGGAAGTGCGATGCATCCCCTCTCCGCTGTTCAGGGCAGAAGCTGAGGCAGAAGCCACAGAGCAGTGCTGCTCACTGTCTTGCTCGTTCTAGTTGGCTCTACCTCCGTTCTTAAACAACGCAGGACAGAGAGTGGGCCGTTCTACGTCAATCTTTAATCAAGAAAATGCCCCACAGACTTTTCTCTAGGCAATCTAGAGAGGCTTGTTCTCAGCTGAGATTCCTCTTCCCAGATAAGTCTAAATTGTGTTGAACAAAAAAAAAAAAAAAAAAAAAAAAAAAAAAATCAGGATATCCCACTTATCATCTTATGCCTATAAATAAGTGGGCATTGGTATAATTGTAACTAAATGCTTTGTGAAAAGCACATGTTCCGTGAAAAGCTAGTATTCTGACCTAATGTGTCAGCCAAGGCAGAGAGACACACTCATTATGCCCCGTACGCAGGCCTTCCTTCTCTTGATCCCCAGCCTGGAGCACTAATCAGAGCCCTTGAGTGATCTCAGTCACGTGGCCTCTGTCAATCAGTCTTGCCAGTGTATTCCTCTGGATGCTGGAGTCTAAAACTTGTACCGTTGCCTTGCTTCAAATAAAGTTACCGGCTGCTTTGGCAAGCCCTGATTTAAAAAAAAAAAAAATAGAGAAGGAGCCGAGAACTCAGGAAAGGCCCAACCCAGACACTGACCACCAGTAACATCCCCCACACATGAGCGAGTCATGCCCTCAGCGCGCTCAGTGTTGCGCAACCTTCGCCACCGTTTCCAAAACTTTTCCTCTTTCCAAACAGAAACTCTGCACCCAGTAAGACAAGAACTCACCACGCCCACCCGCTCCAGCCCCAGAACCTCCTCTCCTGTTTCTGTTTATGAATTTGGAGTCGCGCGGTTGGAGCTGAAATCCTTTACAACTAACTAGTCCTTCTGTCCTGCTCAGTTAGATTAGTGTTGTGTTTCCGTTGTCTGCCTGTGCTCCTTGCCGAGGCTGGATGATATTCCAATGTTTGTATAAACCACATTTTACTTAATCTCCTCACCCCTTCACGGACACTTGGGTCATCTCCACTTCTTACTGGCTGCTGGGCACGGTCGTTTCAATGTTGCAAAAGTATTCCTTAGATTCAAGCCCCTGTCCGGTTTTCAACTCTTTCTGGTAAACACATCAGAACATGCCAGCCTTTAAGCCTGGTGTTTTTGTCCAACTCTCTAGAATGTTCTTACTTGCCTGGAAAGGGCTTGGCCGTTTTCTAGTTTTCAGTATAAGCAAATGACTTTTCTTTTTCTTTTTTGTTAAATTCTCCCCAAGTCCCCCCTAGACAGCCTCTGGGACCCGTCCTCTCTGTTCTCTGGCCCTTGTCACGGTCCCCCAGTGAAGCAGTTCCTCATTTTTTTGTTTGATTGTTTGCATTTGCTGTTGTTTATCTATCTTTCTATTTATTTATTGCTTACGTTCCCTGGGAAAGTGAAGAATTCGCCACCACAGCTGTGGTGCAGTTCAGAACATGTTTTCTGAATCAAATGGTAGTAAAATGTCAACAGGCTTTGCCTCCAAGGCTGACAGGAGCCACCTAGAGATGAGAGGCTAGTGTATGCGAGGCCCCACTGCACAAAGCAGAGAATAGTTAGGGTTCCTGAGTGCCTGAGGTAGGGATGAGCAGCTGACCTTTGAACTTCGTGGGGAACTGCTGTGTCTTGGTGAAAGAATCATTGGTGTATTTTCAAGAGTGGGGGAGGGGTGCAGGCAGTCTGGCAATCAGCCAGAGCCGTGTGTCAGCCACCTCCAGCCTCTAATGATCTTTGGTTCTTGAGACATGAAGGATTGCAAAACACAGGTGATGGGGGGCAGGGGGTTGTCATACAACAAGGTCCATACTGAAAGGAAAATCCCACCAGTCCGTAACTGCCCATCAACCTTATGTAAAAGTCGCCCGTAAATCAGCTATGAGACAAGAAGTGCTTTGGAGCAAGGATCTCCATTTCTTCTTGAACCGCTCCATCAGCATAGCCACTGGACTGGCCTGGTAGGGGGCGAAGTGCTCGTGTTAGCATTAGAAAGCTGAGAACCGAAGGTCACAGCCTCTGTTAGCCTGTGCCCTTTGCTGAAGGAGAGGCCCTGAGGATCCTGAAAGGCAAGCTTTCCAGTAATGCTGGGAGCTGGTGAGAGGCAGAGCTGCTGACCCTTTGCTGAAGCCCAGATGATACGGGTCACTCCTCAGCTGGACTCTTAATTGCTGTTTACAAGTCCGAGGTTCAGCCCTGCGCAGAACCTGTATCTGCCAAGAGCCTTGGGGAAATAACACTCACGGATGACTTTCTTAAGCTGCAAGGACGTGTTTAACTACCGCACTAACAGTGGTGAGCGGTGCCTAGGATTCGCTCTAAATTTAAGACTATCGCTAAGAGTACAGCAACCAAGGGTCAATCCCTTCCGGGTCCCTGGGTGGAGGGAGACTGAAGTTTCTGCTTGCGAATTGGCCGACGTGAGAAATGCTTCGTCTACACCACAAGACTTGAAACAGCCACGGGAGGATGGACAGAAAGCGGTCCATCTCCAATAAGCGGGGAAACTGGGAAACTTCAGAATTCCAGTTCCCGTAGTTGGCTGGCGGAGGGTGAGGATCCCTTTTTTCTGTTTCTCACCACTCCTTCTCCAGCTCCGGATCCCTAGTCTGGGAAAGAAGGGACCTGGGAGCGGACCCCGCTGACCTCCCCGCACCCACACAGCCTAGGTCAGCGTGGTGATGCTCGGCGTTCGCATACCTGTCGCGCAGGTGGCCGCAGCGCAGCCCCATGGCAGTGCACTCCGCCTCGGTCACCGACACCCCCTTGCAGGACTTGATCGGGTAGATCCAGAGTTGTGCCACCGTTCCCACTTGCTGCAGCCGCCGGCGCCGCCGGGGACGCGCGCGACGCCAGGCCACGGTCCCCAGCGTCACCGCGGCCAGTCCCAGCGCGGCGACACAGACCCAGGTGGACCCTGGCTGCCGGGACACCCGGGTCGCAGAGAAGCCGAGGAGGGCCAGCGCCCAGGTGCGGGCACTCATGGCTGGAGCGGGCGGGGGAGCGCTGATACACCTCGGGCGCCAACTGGACCAAGAGCTACTGTGGCCGGCGGCTGGGGCCTGGACCTCAGCCCAAAGGCCAGCAACTCCTGACCCTTCCCCTCCAATCCAAGCTGAGCATCTTCACTCGGCCTAGGCGGGAGGTGGTGGCTCAGCTGTCACTATTCTCACCCTTTGTCCCTACTTCCCGCTGCCCCCTCCTTCGTTCCTCCCTCCTTCCATCCCTCTCTCCCTGGCTGACCCTGCCCCACGATCAATCGGTGCAGAACAGCTTATTTACATGTTTGTAGGGTTGTTTATTTGACCCAAGACACACAACGTTTGCAGAACATGGCGTGCTTTTGAAATTAGAAACCAGGCTGCGGGCAGCTGCCCCTCTGGAGACTGTGGGGAGCAGTTTGGCAGCAGCCGGGAGCTTCCAGCCAGCTGGGATCTGAAGTGAAAAGATCTGACCAAGCCCTGAGGATCTACAGGGGCCGATCCAGGGCTGCTGCTATCCGCAGAGGCTCAAGTGTGGACTAGTAATTTAGACAAGCTCCCCCACTCCCACCCACCCCAACCCCCTTCCCGGGCATCCTAATGTGGACTGGCACTGCCAGGAGTCTCTTCCAATGCCACCATATCTTGAACAACAAAGACAAGGCCAACAAGGTACCTTGGTCGCCTTAGGCACCCGTTTGATGTATCAAGTGGCTAAAATGTCAAGTCTTTATTTAAGACTGTTCCAACAAGGAGAACCGTATTTCTCTAGTATGATAAGGCAGAGAGATTGGACTTTGTACTAAAACAAGGGCTGGGGATTTTACAGCCAAGGGGCAGAGGGTAGGGGGTGGGTGAACGCGGCTGCAACAGTCAAGGCAGAAATAAAGCCATTTTGCTGAAGAGAAGTTTGTGCCCCTTCCCTCAGGCCATCACGCTCGCTATTAAAACAGTGGACCGAGAAACTGGAATACACCGACTCTGCTCCACCCCAAGTCTCAGGGTGAGAGAAGGAAAAGGCTGGGAGCCTAGTGTCAGCTGAAGGGAGAGCGTCTCCCAGAGAGAGATTCCGCACAGTTCTGACAGGGCCGGACCTGCCTTTCAGGAGACAGCAGCTGACACACTGGAGGGCCCGTGATGGGTAGGATCACACTTTGCTCAGAACCATCCTGCTGACCCGAAGCGCCCTGAAGCAGAGAGGGACAGTCCCCCAAACTCCATGTTTACGTGATACTGGAATGAAAATGCAAGACCGAGGTATCAGAGGGAGGCTGGGTAATGTGTGGCGGCCCAGTTGGACGCCCTGTAAGGGTGCCCCGGAGAGGTCACTTTATGAAGAGTGGGGGAAGCGGAATGCTAGCACACACTGGTCTCAGCTAGCTGGGCGTCTCACCTCCGTGGGTTTGGATATGAAATGTCACCCTCTAGCTGGCATGTCCCCAGTCGGTAGCACTATGTGGGGAGGCTGAAGTAAGTTCTGAGGTGTAGGCTGGCTGTGGAGGAGGAAGTCTCCTGAGGGCTTGATGCACACGGCCCCTTCCTGCTGCGCCTCCCATAGATGAGGCTCCGCCCACTGCAACAGAGCGGCAACCATAGCCAGAACCCTTTGAAACTGTGGAACAGATGAATCCTTCCTCCTTCAAGGTGTTCTCTTGGGGATTTTTAGCGGTGCCACAGGAGAGCCCGGTGCTCTACGCTCTCTACAGAAAGCCATCTTGATGGCGCCAAGAGCCGAGTGTGTTCATCACGCTTCCTACTTCTCTTTGGAAACGTAAAGAGGAAATGGCTCGAAATTTAATGGTTGACTTTAAACTGAGTGTGACCGTTTTAAAAAATTATCATTTTTAAAACTGACTTAGGATACAGCTTCGTAGACCACGTTTACGTCACAGCCTCCTGGAGGCGAGGGGCCCAGAACCCAGAGAAGGAGAAGGCGGAAGGTACAACATCGGTCCCCCGTTGATTATAAGATGACTCTTGAAGTCATCAACGACAATGCCTTAGACCAGCGGTTCTCCACCTCCATAATACTGCCACCCTTTAATACAGTCCCTCATGTGGTGGCAACCCCACATGATTTTATGGTTATAAAATTATTTTCATTGCTACTCCATACCTGTAAGATCGCTACTGTTAGGAACTGTAAATATCTGATATGCAGGATATCTGATATATGACCCCTGTGGAAGGATCGTTGAGAACCATTGGCTTAGACAGTCATGTGCACACAGTTCGAGGTGCCCTCCACACACCAGTGACCAGGTAAGGCTTGGGACCCAGGGAAGACTCACGACATGATTTTATAAAGAAAGAGCAAAGTCACAGAGGAAGTAGGAGAGATTCCCACTTACTAATGACGAAGGAACCATACCGCTGTAAGCAAGCCATTACTTGTGACCTTAGTGGGTGCTTTCACTGTCACAGCGAGCTATGAAAAATGGACACGAGCCTTGAAAACTGTGCTCATGGCTTCTCCTTGTCTCTTCCGAAGGTTCCATTCTTTTAAATTCATTTAAACTTTAAATTGTAGAATTGGAAGGATTCACAGCTACAGATAAACTCTACCTGTCTTAATAGAATCGGAACGAAATATAAAGACACAAAATCTATGAATAAAATAACCCCTTGACCTATGAAGTCATTTCTGTATGTAAGCATGCTTCTGTGACAGCAAGGTAAACACAGCCGCCATATATGAAAACTCAGGAGGGCTCAAGAGCCAGGTCAAGACTTCTGTGAAGACCGAAGACAGGCTTCTGTGAGCATGTTAGCGCATAAGATAGATATTCAGGACACGATGATTCCGTTTCTTACTTTTCTCAGATGATATACCTATAAAAAGTATAAACATTTTTTTTTAAATGGCAGCTTTTGGCTGTCTCTTTAAACTTTCTTTTTTTTTTTTTTTTTTTGGTTCTTTTTTTCGGAGCTGGGGACCGAACCCAGGGCCTTGCACTTCCTAGGCAAGCGCTCTGCCACTGAGCCAAATCCCCAGCCCCTAAACTTTCTTCACTCAGCAATGTTACAGGCAGGAATTAGAAGAATGTATGTAACCGTGGGAGTAACAATTCCGTTTAATTTTTTAAAACCTCATTATCTAAAATTTATACACCGTCACATTCCCAAACCACCTCTGGTAGCTTTCTTGAATGAACTCGGGCATGTGCAGCTCCAGAGGAAGAACAGAGATCCATTTCCAGGAAGATGGCCGTGAGGACTTGCAGATGCGTCGTCTCCCAGGGAAGCCGAGTAAATGACAAGATTCCCCATCACTTTGTTACTCAGACTGTCAGTTGTGAATAATCCAAACCTGGAAGTTAAAACGCGGGGACTGTAAACTATGACCTGCAGAAGCTACCATCAGAAAACAGCCGCTTGTGAAAATCGACTCCCAGCAGAGTCCTAAGGAGACGTCTTTCTTACTTGACGCTGCTGGCTGTGGTCACACCGTGCTTTGCGCCCACAGAGGCTCCCGTGTAGCGGTATGAGGAGTAATGTGACCCCTGAGAGGTCATTTCCTCATACACAGAAGTACAACAGGGTGCTGGTGAGGACTGTGTCTTGGCTGTGTCTCCCCCGCAGCCCCACGATGCCAGCTCGGTTGGCGACAGGAGCCTTACTGCTTAGCTTTAAGCATCCATTGCCATTCCCTCCACACAGGCCCTAAGAGGATGGTTTGTGAAACTCAAGGCCTCCTGGGAGGCTGAGCAAGTGGGAACGGCAGAGTGATCTACAGAAGGGCGGCCATGTTTGCTTACTGCAGATGGGATCTGAACACGTAGGCCTATCACCAGGTGACCTGTAGGAACTAGTCTAACTATAAAGATGCTCAGAAGTCACAGCCAGGCACTGCTCCTGGGCTCAGTCACCCAGAGCTGGGACAGCAGGGGGAAGTCCAATGGGAGCTGTCATTTCCTCTCTGGTGTCCTCTATATGTCATCAAATCCAAGGCAGAACCATTGAAAAATACATCGATTTTCAAGCACAAGGGTTTTATTTAATTTTTTTCCTTTCCTTCCCTTTCTTTTCCTTTCCCTCCCTCCCTTCCTTTCTTTCTTCCTTTCTTTCTTTCTCTTTGAATCATGGTCTTTTTATGTAGCACTGGCTGTCCCAAAACTCATTATGTAGACCAGGCTAGCCTCAAACTCAGAGAGACCCTCCTACCCCTACTCTCCAAGCAGAGGGATTAAAGGTGTGAATGATCACATCTGGTTATTTAAAACTCTGTGTGTGTGTGTGTGTGTGTGTGTGTGTGTGTGTGTGTGTGTGTGTGCGCGCGCGCGCGCGTGTGGTGTGGTGTGGTGTGGTGTGGTGTGGTGTGGCACACATGTGGAGATCAAAAAAACAATTTGGGGGCTGGAGAGATGGCTCAGTGGCTAAGAGCACTGACTGCTCTTCCAGAGGTCCTGAGTTCAACTCCCAGCACCCACATGGTGGCTCACAACCATCTGTAATGGGATCTGATGCCCTCTTCTGGTGTGTCTGAAGACAGCTACAGTGTACTCATATACATAAAATAAATAAATCTAATGAAAAAAAAAAAAGACAACTTGGGAGAAGAAACAGTTCTCCTCATCCCCCATGGTGGGTCTGGGGAATCGAACCCAGGATGACAGACTTGGCGGCAAGTGCCTTTAGCCACTGAGCCATCTCTCCAACCCTCCTCACAAGAATTTCTGTAAAATGCATCCTATGTTTTATGAGAAGCGTTTCAGATAGTTTAGACAGGCATCTTTAAAAGAAAACAATAAAGTGCTGGGTGTGGTGGACCTGCCTTTAATCCCAGCACTCAGGAGGCATGGACAAATAGATCTAGGAGTTCGAGGCTAGCCTGGTCTACAGAGTGAGTTCCAGGATAGCCAGGGCTACCTAGAGAAACTGTCTCAGAAAAACAGGAACAATGAAGCGTGGTCAGAAGTATTACAGTGTCCTCATTACAGCAGGTAGCCCTAACAGGGTAAGGTTTCTCCATCCTGTCTCAGCCAAAGCCATTTTTGGTTTCTACCCCTTGGCCTAAAACGTCCCGTGGGAAAGCACCCAACCTTGTTCTGGAAACTCGGGGTCAAAACGCCCCAGCTAAGTGCATGTTCTTGGCTTGCTAAACTGCTTGCTTGTTTCTCCCCGCAACTGCCAACCAGGATGTAGTTTTTCTGTATTCTTTGTCTTTAATAGGTCCTTGTAGATGCATTAGGGGATGCTTAAACCATTCTCTATTTGAACTTCATCATACTGAGCAGTCGGTCCCTGGGATTTGATTTCCTTCTTCTCATTTCCTGCCTCACATTTATACTTCAATGGTCTCTAACTCTATGCTACGGTCCAAAGGACAATAAAAGACACCAAGGCTGGTACGTACCGATTGTCTCTGTGTTTCTGATATAATGAACTAAAACCAAAATAACATGTTTTGGTGAGGACGATCTTTGTTTTGTTTTGTTTTGTTTTGTTTTGTTTTCAGAGCTGGGGACCGAACCCAGGGCCTTGCGCTTGCTAGGCAAGCGCTCTACCACTGAGCTAAATCCCCAACCCTGTGAGGACGACCTTTACTTCCTACTTACAATCCATAGAGACTCGGAGCTAAGGATGAACCCCAATGTATGTGCTGTTGTTACCCCTAGTCCACATGAACCTCGGGGCACTTTGTCCTTAGGATGATCACTCGTGGGCAGGGACAAAGCTGCAGAGAGGTGACCATATCTGAGAATCCCAGGGAAGAATTAGAGAGCAAAGTCTCAATCAAAGGTTTGGGCCTCGAGATAAATTTAAAACCTAGGAAATAGGGCTGGAGACGTTCAAGGGCAGTGGGTGCTCTTACAGAGGACCTGGGTCCAGTTCCATGGAATCCAACGCCCTCTTCTGGCCTCAGCAAGTACTGCATGTGTACACATTCATGTCCATAGGCAAGGCCCTCATACACATAACATAAAAACAAATCGAAGAGAAGAGCAGTGCTTCAGGGGTAGATAATGGGCTCTGAAAGAGAGGCTCTTTAGGACTGTTTTCCCGTGACTCATCACTCTAATAACACGAGGGTTATGCTTGTGTCTGCAGGGTTCAGGGTTTCGGGTGACCTGATACATTCAGCATAAGAACATCATCATTGTTTTCTACCTTTGAAGCACTGTCAGTCAGCCTGACACACTTGGTTTTTAACCTTAAGTTATATTTAAGAGATGTCTGATAAGGCGCTTGCTTTCAATATTTGCTCCCTTTCCTCAGACAGAAACATGTGCATGCACACACACACACACACACACACACACACACACCACTCACACACACACCACTCACACACACACCACTCACACACACCACACACACACACACCCCTAACCCTAGAGAATCATTTGCCTTCATTTCTTATTTCCCCTTTGTTGTTGATGACATTTTGCTGACTGAGACAGGGTTTCTCTGAGTAGCCCTAGATGTCCTGAAACTAGTTTTGTAGACCGGGCTGGCCTTGAACTCCGAGATCTGCCTGCCTCTGCCTCAAGTCCTGGGACCAAAGGCGTGCCCATGACACCTGGTTCCTTATCCTTTAGGGATGTTCCCCAGGGAGCCAGGGGTACCTGCCAGTCAGGCAGTGTAGCCGCCCTGGGTATTTTATGACCAAACGGGAGGAGGAACAGTGAAGGCACAGAGTATGGAAAGAATGGGGGAGGGGGCATTTTTTTCTGATTCCCAAACTGCTCATTCTCCACAAAATTAAAACAGCATAAGGTTTTCCTTTTAAAAGCATCTGAACCAGATGGTGTTGGTGTACACCTTTAATCCCAACACTTGGGAGGCAGGGGCAGGCAGATCTCTGTGAGTTCAAGGCCAGCCTGGTCTACAAATCAAGTTCTAGGACAGCCAAGGCTACACAGAGAAACCCTGTCTCGAAAACCAAACCAAACCAACCAAACACAGGCATGTGACTGAGCGGCTCAGTGGTTAAGAGCACTGGCTGTTCTTCCACAGGACACAGGTTTGATTCCCAGCACCCACGTGGCAGCTCGCAACTGTCTGTAGTTCCACTTCCAGAGGATCGGGGGCCCCCTTCTGGCCTCCTTGGGCACTGCCATGCAGATGGGACACATACAGGCGAGCACAACATCCATGCACAGAAAATAGTAAAGTAATTTTAAAATTATTAAAGAATCAGAAGATGAGAAGATGTGGCCATGCTGTCAAGAGTCCGAGTTCTACAAACAAAGGGAAACTTTTACCGAGTCAGTCCACGGGATCCACTAATCCACCATCCGATACACAGGGTCACCCACTCTCAGGCTTCCAATTTTTTCCACTGAGAAATACATCCCAAAGAGTGGAGACGACTGGTATAAACTCTTCACAGAAGGATCACACAGGCGATAGCTGAAAGAAAAAAAAAGCCAAACTCTGCCGTCAGGCCCCAAAGGGAAACAGGAGTCTAGTGTTATCCAGAGAACGTGGAAGACTGCTCCTTAGGTTAATTACGGGCCAACAACAAGCCCTTTCTGGAGGTAGACAGGAGTGACTGTAACCAAATACTATAGCACACACCTTTAATTCAAGCACTCAGAAGGCAGAGGCAGCTGGGTCTCTGAGTTCGAGGCAAGCCTGACCTACTAAGTGAATTCTAGGACAGCCAGAGTTACACAGATAAACCCTTTCTCTCAAAATAAAAATAATAATAATGTGTGGGTTTGTAAGCACAAATACTTTATGACTTAGGTACCTTAGACTCACAACTCACGGGGAAAGAAAACGCTCACAGAATCTCAGAGTGGAACCACCCCTCCCCCACTGAGATGACTGGCTTTCAGTGTCAATGACACAACCTAGAACTCCCTAGGAAAAGACTCTCAATGAGAGAGATTACCTACACTGGGTTGGCCTGTGGGCTGATGTGGGAGGACCCAGCCCAGTGTGGGTGGCGCCATTCCCTAGGCAGGGTGCCCTGAATTGTCTGAGAGTGGAGAGATCAAGCTGAGCATTAGCCAGCAAGCGAGTGGACATTCATTCTCTGTCCACGACTCCAAACGACATGACTGTTTCAGGTTCCTGACTCAACTTCCCCACAATGTTGCACTGGATCCTGGGAATTAGGAGCTTCCAATAAACCTCATTCTCCCTTAACTTGCTTTAATCAAGGTATTTTATTTTACCCCAGCAATGAGACTAGAACACTTGCCAAAGCTCTGGGTCAAGGCATTGGCCCCCTAGAATTTAAAGTTTCCCAGCATTAAGATTCAAAACTGGAGTTCCTAGGCAAACAAAAATTATGGCAGAAATGTCACTGACCAATCAGACTGCTGACAGAGTCTGAGGCCTAGCTGAAGAAAGTTTACCTTCACTGTATTTTTTTTTTTTTCAGAGCTGGGGACCGAACCCAGGGCCTTGTGCTTGCTAGGCAAGTGCTCTATCACTGAGCTAAATCCCCAACCCCGTCCTTCACCGTATTTTAAAAAGCAGAGACAAAATTAAGATCCAAAGGCCTCATGAAAAAACTTCTAAACCTGTTAGAGATACACAACAAAACAGAAGAGAGGCAAACAAAACAACCAGCCACCCCTGAAAAATGTTAAATTAGGCCTTTTGTCCTCTTATGCTTTTTGCAATGTTTGAGATGGAACCCAGGACTCTCACATTGTTAGGAATTGATGGGAGGGGCTGGGGATGCCTCTGTTGGTAAAATGTTTGCTGTGCAGGATCAAGGACCTGGATTGAGATCTCAGGCAGCCAGGAAAAGCCCAGTGGCACCCGCCTATAACCCTGGCACTGGGGAGGCAGGGACAGATGATCCGTCCCTGGAGCTCACTGGCCAGTGAGAGGCCTTGGGTCATCCTGGGTACATCCTGGGTGGGCAGGGCCACAGCAGCTATGTGTCTTCACCTCCTGGTTGTCCCTGCTTCCAAGCTGGCCATGGCCCAGCCACTCAGCACTGCTGTGTGTCCCTGCAGAAGGAGGCTCACACACCTCGTCTCTACTAACTGCATGGGTGCCACTGTGCCGTTCTTACTGCCAGGGTGACATGCCTCTTCGACGTCAGCGGGAACAGGGGCTGAGTTCCATTCGCCTTGAGCCTGGCCCGGGAAGCCCCAAGGCACCTAGCATTTTCTGAAGTCCTGGCCTCAGACAATTTGGACCAAGTTAAGACTTTTATGGCCACAGAATATGGATTTGGGTTAGAACTGCCAACATGCATGCATGCATGCAGAGCCATGAGTGTGCTCACAAGGGATTATGTATGATGCTTTAGATCAGACGGATGTGCAGGGATGAGGTGTGGAGACCTCTTCCTCATGTCTAGGAGTGAGAAGACAGCGGTCCACTGCTAACAGCAGCTCTAAACTGCCTAGGAGTTCTGCCCCATGAAAATAAGTCTAATCGCTGGAGAGGTGGCTCAGAGGCTAAGAGCACTGACTGTTCTTCCACAGGACAAGGGTTCAATTCCCAGCACCTACATGGCAGCTCATAACTGTCTGTAACTCCAGCTCCAGGAGATCAGACACCCTAGAGCAGACATAGTTGCAGGCAAAACACTGATGTACATAACATAAAAAATAAATAGATTATTTTTTAAAAAGAGATTTCTATAAAACAAATCCAAAAAACAGAGATGAAAAGTGTCTGATAAAGTCATTCAATGTGAACCTTGGCCCTACACACACACACACACGTGCACACACACAAACACATATACACACATAAATACACACAAACACACATGTATAAACACAAACATACATATATACACACACATACACACATACACATATATATATATACACAGACACACAAACACATACAAACATACATAAACACACACATACACACATAAACACACACACCACACATAAGCACATACACACACCTATTTACATACACACACATGCATATACACACATACATACTCACATATACTCACATACATCAGAAAAGAAGTTGGTGAGAGGTTAAAAGTTTCAAAATAGAACATTGTACAACTGAAAATGTATTGATTCAGAGGAACCACCTAGAAAATTACAAAATAAAAAGAGGAAGAAGCAGACTCACATCCTGGAGGGACAGATACAAATCAAAGGTGCCCCTGGGATATCACACAAGCCCCTGGTGCACAATAGGTCATTTTGAGCATGGGTGACAGCAACAGTACACACATGTGTCCTACCTCTTCAGGGTCTCCAGCGGCTCTTTCCTGTCTATGATGCCGGTGTCTGGGTCCACTGTAGTCAACACGCACCTGTAAAGGCCGGAGTTAGACGGTGGTTACACACTGAAGTGCACTCCACACCCACAGGCCACGTCTAGGTCCAGCCTTTACCTGGGGCAGCTCAACACCCTCTTCATCTCTACGTCACCAATCAAGAGCTCATCCCAGGTGTCCTAGGAGAAAAGGGAGAGGTGGCTTTTAGAGTCAGGCTTCCATCATCTTAGACAGGTACTCAGGAAACGCAGAGTACTCTAGAAAGTGCCCAAGAGAGCTACGATCAAGCTCTCACAAACTATTTTACCGCACTGAGTGTGGAACCGAATGCCGGAGCACAGGGGCCAAGCACAGCACTACCCACCAGCACCAGGCACCTTCCCCTTGATTCAGTCTCGCTCAGTGATTCTTCCAGGTCAGCAAGAACGAGCCCAGCAGACCCATCAGACTGCTTTCTGACTACACAACGAGAAACCTGCAGCTATTGAGACAAGTCCACACTCGCCTAAGGTTTAGCTCAGTATTTCTCAATCTGTGGGACATGACCCCTTTGGCAAACCAAGAGTATTTACATTGCAATTCACAACAGTGGCAACCATACTTACTAGAACAAAACTAGCAACAAAAATAACTTCATGGTTGGGAGTCACCAGGACATGAGGACCTGCTCTAAAGGGTCGCAGCACTAGGAAGGTTGAGAAGCGCCGGTTCAGGGCAGCAGAGGCCGGCTGAAGTCAGCATATAGTCAAGCACAATCCCCACAGGATACAAGTGAAAAGGAGACAGGCACTGCACGCCACAGACAGTCCCTTGCCTTTCCACTCGTGAACACTGGTCTCTAATTAGTCCTCGTGACTTGAAGGGAGCTGCTATTACAATTCCCATTTTCCCCAAGAGACAGTCGTGCAGCAAGCACACTGTAAAACTTTAAGTCACGCCAGGAGGAAGCAGGATGCCGAGGTCTCAAAATCTTTTACTATGTAAGCAAAGCTTTCAGTCCCCCGATACTTTTAATATACCCACACATCTGACATAGACTTCACAAACATACAGTTCCGTGTACACAGATACTTGTACACTCACACACACACAAATATACAAAGATATGTACACAACAACACATACACATGCATGTATATGTGAATACACACCAACACATGTTTACATACAAACTCATACACACAAACGTGTAGGCACATAAGTGCAAATACAGATACGAATACAGACAAATGCACACATATACAAACATTACACACATCAATACACACGAACACCTGCACCAGGGCTGCAGATGGCTCAGTGGTTAAGGGCAGTTGCTGTTTTTGCAGGGAACCTGGCTTCACTCCCCGGCACCCTCATGGTAGCCACAACTCCTGTTCCAGGGGACTGATACTGTCCTCCTGGCTCCCACGGGCACTGCACACACACACACGGTGCACAGACACTAGAACAGGCTCACACATATATGGAGAAGTAAAAATAGCTTTAAAAAAGAAACACATAGGGGTTGGGGATTTAGCTCAGTGGTAGAGCGCTTGCCTAGGAAGCGCAAGGCCCTGGGTTCGGTCCCCAGCTCTGAAAAAAAAGAACCAAAAAAAAAAAAAAAAAAAAAAAGAAACACATGCAAACACACATACACATACAAAACATAAACACACATACGTGTGCACACGCATAAAACATACTGCGTCATAACACTGCATATGGCTTACAAACACAGTCACTTGAATACATTTCAGCGTCCTGGTGTCCAAAGGGGGATTGTTTCCAGCACCCCCTCCAGAATCCCGAATCCTCATAAATGAAATGGCGTGGCACTGTCTCCTCATCTGCGCATACATCCCTACATACCTGAGGTCATCTCTAGTTCTTCTATGTCACAAAACGGAATGTAAACAGTCAGTAAAGTTACACTGTTTCCTTCAGAAAATAATACCCAAGAGGCGTATAGTTCAGTACTGACGTCTCCCCCCAAATTTAAAAACATTTTTTAAAAAAGACATAGTGTGTGTGTGTGTGTGTGTGTGGTGTGTGTGTGTGTATGTGTGTGGTGTGGTGTGTGTGTGTATGTGTATGATGTGGTGTGTGTGTGTGTGTGTGGTGTGTGTGTATGTGTGTGGTGTGGTGTGTGGTGTGTGTGTGTGTGTGTGGTGTGTGGTGTGTGTGTGTGTGGTGTGGTGTGGTGTGTGTGTGTATGTGTGTGGTGTGGTGTGTGTGTGAATGTGTGTGGTGTGGTGTGTGGTGTATGTGTGTGTGTGTGGTGTGTGGTGTGTGTGTATGTGTGTGGTGTGGTGTGTGTGTGAATGATGTGTGTGGTGTGGTGTGTGGTGTGTGGTGTGTGTGTGTGTGGTGTGGTGTGGTGTGGTGTGTGGTGTGTGTATGTGTGTGGTGTGGTGTGTGTGTGTATGTGTATGGTGTGGTGTGGTGTGTGGTGTGTGTGGTGTGTGTGTGTGTGTGTATGTGTGTGGTGTGGTGTGGTGTGTGTGTATGTGTATGGTGTGGTGTGTGGTGTGTGGTGTGTGGTGTGTGTGTGTGTGTGTGTGTGGTGTGTGGTGTGTGGTGTGTGTGTATGTGTGTGGTGTGGTGTGGTGTGTGTGTGTATGTGTATGTGTATGGTGTGGTGTGTGGTGTGGTGTGTGTGTGAATGATGTGTGTGGTGTGGTGTGTGGTGTGTGGTGTGTGTGTGTGTGGTGTGGTGTGGTGTGGTGTGTGGTGTGTGTATGTGTGTGGTGTGGTGTGTGTGTGTATGTGTATGGTGTGGTGTGGTGTGTGGTGTGTGTGTGTGTGGTGTGTGTGTGTGTGTATGTGTGTGGTGTGGTGTGGTGTGTGTGTATGTGTATGGTGTGGTGTGTGGTGTGTGGTGTGTGGTGTGTGTGTGTGTGTGTGTGGTGTGT
Source organism: Rattus norvegicus (assembly GCF_021556685.1). Taxonomy (NCBI): domain Eukaryota; kingdom Metazoa; phylum Chordata; class Mammalia; order Rodentia; family Muridae; genus Rattus; species Rattus norvegicus. The sequence continues at coordinate 98,968,760 of NC_141546.1, forward strand.
GGTGTGTGGTGTGTGTGTATGTGTGTGGTGTGGTGTGGTGTGTGTGTGTATGTGTATGTGTATGGTGTGGTGTGTGGTGTGTGTGTGTGTGTGTGTGTGTGTGTGTGTGTACACATGTGGGTGGCTGGGGTGCGGTCCCTGCATTTACATACAGACACCAGAAGAGGGCTTCAGAGCCCGCAGAGCACAGTTACAGGTGTTTGTGAGAGGCCAGCCTTGCTGCACAGATGTCCTAATGATTACACAACCAACGCTTTTAACCACTGATTATTCTCCCCAGACATCAAATCATGTTTTGTCTGGAGTCTGTCTATGAAGGGCTGGTTGTACACATATAGTCACATATGCACAGATCGCGGGATTACATCCTATAGGAGGCTGCATAGCTTCTGTCTGGTGTTGAGTGCTAACACCCTGAATATGACAAGGAACAGCAGGCAGTGAGAGGGTGACAAGACAGAGAACCCACGACCAATCAGAGAGAGAGAGAGATCAGCTTCTGTGTGTACAGCTCCCCCAGCCCCAGACCCTGTCTCTGTAAGGACACACTAGCCTGGATTACGTGAGAATCCGATTCAAGCATCAGCACAACCTCCTGCATTTGCGTTTTCAAGTGTCTGCAACTCCAGTTCATCAGGATGCCAGGGTATCGTGCCTTGGGGGTAGGACATTTACAGCACCTTGAATTCCATAGCTACAGATGTAATACCACACAGCACACACTTACACGGATCTACATTATTTATTTATTAATTAAAAAGTGATTTAGGAGCCTGGCACGAGGTCCCAGGCCTGTAATTTCAGACCAAGGGGGATATGGGCACAGATTCAAGAATTCCATGAGTCGGTCACCCTTGGCTACACAGTGAGTTGAAGGCTAGCCTAGGCTACGTGGAGGCTCTGTCTCAGAAAGAACAAAATCTGAGGTCCATCTCTTAAAGGTTTGTGCCTGACCTGCTGAGACCCACTGATAAATAGTACAATCGTTGGTCTGGGTCTCCAGAATCAGGGGGCATTTGAAGATGGGCCTCTCAACAGATGCCCCATAAACCAGCAACAGCATCTACACCTAACTATGTTCCTTATGAGCTGACGCCAACCAGGTGAGGCCGGATGGGTGTGTAGAGGTGCATATGAGGAAGGCCTGAGCTGATTAGCTGGTGGCTTTGACTCCCTCGGGGCCTGAGAAGGTCTTAAGTTTCTGCAGAGGGCAGAGCAAGAGCAGACGGGAGCACTACCTAGTCTCCCCTTCTGCAACTGGCTATGACATCATGATCCACTCCATATTCAAAGGCAAACTAGGTCCTCCCTCAGGCCTATAGGAATTATTGAGCAAAGCACAATTCATAGCCCAGTATCAACTGCCACCTCCCACCCAGTATGACCAGAGCTACAATACGGAGGTCTCCACAGATGCCCTGAGTCCCCAGTCACCCTCCAAGAAACTGCTTCTGGTGGGAATACACGCCATGTTCCAAGCGATCAGTTGGCCCAGGAGCAATGTGAGCTTTGTAAAAGCCAAGGTCACACCATGTGACAAATGGTGTTCAAACAGTGGAACTGCAGGGAAGCATGTGACAAACCTCCCGCTGGAGGGTGACCAGTGCTGCGCCTGTCTGGAAGGGAAAGGGCCCGGTGTCTGCGCTCCTTTCACCACACGAGGGCGCTGCAGCCACAGGCATGTGAGCCAATGGCAGCTTGGGGGGGCCAAGGCTCTCCGACCTTGCTCCAAACGACAATGAATTCAACATTCTAAGCTATTTGTCTGTGGAATTCTGCACTGTGGCTATCACAGAAAGCCAGCGACCTTGACATGCTCAGTTAGGGGGTCTCAGCTCAACTAGGTCACCCGTTCTACAGGCCAAGTGCAGGGATCCTTAGCGATTTATCTGGCTTCCTAAGATCTGTCCTTAACGCCTAATTCTAACTCTGACTATGTCTTGTTAACGGCTTTATTAGGCATCCATTCTCATCTGATCATTGTTCACATTTTGGTTCAAGAGCGCTACTACTTTGAAAACAGCTACGCTTAAGTTTAAATCCAATGGCCGATTCGGTTCCTAAAGGAAAAGAGTAGGTTTTAAATAACTCAAAAATTGAATGCATCATGGATGAGTTTAATACTCACTAGACATAACGCAAAGAAATGCACTATCCAGCGAGATTCCAGGGACTCCACAAACGTGGGAACCGTTAGACGTGCCTAGTGCGCCCCCTGCTGGTTGAAAAGCCCAGCTGCATTCTGACAAAATCGGGCCCCTAGTCAAGGCGAGGAGGAATTTGAGTTGCAAGAAGAGAGAGAAAAGGGAAGAGAAATGGTCAAGGAGAAAGGGGGGAAATACTCTGTGTTACAGGTTACACTCTGTGCAGTGGCATTGAGAATTTCTTTATTGTTATTAATTTTTTAACTGTGTGCTGGGATTCTGCGTGTGTATCTGTGCATGCGGTGCTAGAGGAAGCCCACCCAAAGATAGCATTGTGTCCCCAGGCACTGGGATTGGAGATAGCTTTGAGCCACCATGTATGTGCTGGGAACCAGATCTGGGTCCTCTGTGAGGGCAGCCAGTGTGCTAATCGCTGAGCCACCTCTCCAGCCCATCCTGGGAATTTTCTGCCAGGCTGTGTAGTTTGTAAATAGGAAAGCTAAGATGACTGGCTTTCCACCATAAGCAAGACCCTAAGAGAAAGGCAACATATGGGCTGGGGGCAGGGAGGGAACCACACACAAACAGAACAGGGAAGGGTGAGAGGAAAGGTGGGACTCCCAAGCACGGTGAGAGGCAGAGGGTCTCAGTGGGGCCAGGGGGAGCTGGCCATTAGGACACAGATAAAGAGAGAGGTCTCAGGGTTGGGGATTTAGCTGGGTTCAGTCCCCAGCTCCAAGAGAGAGAGAGAGGGGGGGGGGGGGTCTCAGATAAGACCAAGATAGCAGGCAATGGATCTCGTGGCTGGGAAGTAGGCCAGGTCCGCACTGTTGTGTTAGAACAGCTCAGAATCTGCCCAGCTGTAGTGCCTGAAGCTTTTAGCAAGTTTAACGGCCTCCGTGTCGTTAATCAGAGCAAGGGTGGGCACAAAAAACCCTTACTTTTACACCCTCCTCTTCCCTTCTCCCCTGTCTGTGAACAGACATGGTGATACGTACATCTCACCATATAAAACATGCTATACCTATGCTCAATCATAATGCATGTGTGCACTGGCCAGAAAGGCGGTGTACATCACGGGACAACAAAAGCCAAGGTGGGGTCTTCCCACCAGCGGCTGGTATTTAAGAGCGCCACAGAGAGCAGGGAAACATGGAAAAGAGAGACACAAGAGCAGCCGGCTGAGCGGAGTCTACGCTGGGAAAGGGCCATGAGAGACCTGCGAGCCAGTTCAGGTTCTCCAGTGCACACGCTGGGCACTGCTCCACCATGGAGTCATACACCCAGCCAGCATGCGGCACTTCAAGATTACTTCTATAAAATAAAGAAATAGCTTTATCTGCCAAAGTTTCTGCCATAGACCATTTCAAAAGCTCCCTGTGCCCCTGGTTTCTGACTCTGTTATTACCCTTACAGCATAACCGCCTGCCCCCTGCACAACCCAGGTGTGTACGGTTCTAATCTGTACTGAACGACCTGTTTCACTATTGCACAGTTCTAATTTTCTTGACTACCGCGAAAACGCACACACACACACGCGCGCGCGCGCGCGCGCGCGCACACACACACACGCACGCACGCACCAAGATAATTGAAAGAAGAAAGGCTTGTCTTTAAAGGGAGGCTGGAGAGATGTCTCCGTGGTTACCAGCATCGCCTGCTCTTACAGAGGACCTAGGTTCAGTTCCCAGCAGCCACATGGTAGTTCACAATCATCTGTAAGTCCAGTTCCAGGGGACCTGGCACCCCCTCTGGCTTCCACAAGTACTGCATGCATCTGTAAACAGATTTTTAAGGAAGACACCCTCAGAGACAAAGGTCTAGAAATGAGGATTTGCCCAAATGCTACCTCTGCCTGTTAGAATGGGCAAAGCTGGTGAGGTCAAGGTCCTCTCATTCTTCCTCAGCCCTGGCCTCGGCACTGAGTAGTGAGGCCGGGACTCAGCACAGCTGCCTGGCTTTAAAACATCTCCCACCCAAGTGCTCACCAGGGCTGACCCTGCTTAGCTTCTTTGATCAGATGAGGCTGGGCACTGAGGCTGGATAGAGCACTTGCCCAGGATGCGTCCAGCCAGGGTTTGCTTCCCAGAACGTCACAAAAGGCACACCTGCAATCCCCAACATGACAAGTTCAGAGTTCTCATCAACGACACAGGGAGTTTGAGGCCAAACAACAAACAAACAATCAAGCTCCTTCTCTAGAAGTTTGTAGAAACAGCCCCTGCCACGTGACAGAGAACACACTGAGATTTGTCTGCCTTTCCCCACCCCCAACCCCTGCTCTTTCAACACAGAGTGAGGACTTACGTAAAGAGAATGCCCCATTAAAACATCTCAAGTTCAGCTCAGGACAGTGAGCAAAGTCCAGGGGACACAGAGCCCCTCGCTTGCCAGAGGCAGAGATAAGCAGCAAACATTGGTCTTTAAAACTTCATCACTCTGTAATCCAGAAGTCAAACGCACCACACCGGCCCAGGCCTTTTAAGACCGGCTCCATCCTCGAACTCCCCACAGAGAAAGTCCACTCCACTCTGCACCACAAGCTGCGAAGGTCCCACAAGGCATCCCTACTCCATAGTTTATGATAAACAATGCCCGGACTTTTGCATCACACTTAGGCCTGATGTGTTTTTTTATTAGTTGAGGATTAAATATGCATTTAATCACTCTGCATTAGTATTTGAAAGGGTTGTGACAGCAGGAGGTGGACAGGTCAGCACATCGAACCCTTCACGCCTGGGCTTCCTCGCTTGACTGGGACTAAATCAGCAAGGGCTCACTGTTTCACAGTAAGGAGTTTGTTAAAAACATGCATGGAGGGGCTGGGGATTTAGCTCAGTGGTAGAGCGCTTGCCTAGGAAGCGCAAGGCCCTGGGTTCGGTCCCCAGCTCCAAAAAAAAGAACAAAAAAAAAAATGCATGGCTATAGAATTTTCTAGAAAAATCACAATGTCATATCTTATTTAGTATTTCTGGAAGCCCATCATAATTCAGAAATGTAACAGCTAAACAGCTTATTTTTTAATATTAAAACAAAACAAACAAAAAACCCCTGCACATCCAAATGGCCCCAGAAAAGGGCTATGCTTATATTAGTCTTAGGTTAAGTTTGACAGGTTACAGAAATCAAGACTTCTACAGCCAGTGATGACATCATCTTGTCTTCTTCCATTGGCTAAATCAAAATTAGTACCAAAACAACGTCTTAGAAAACAAATAAAAAATATTTTATTTTTGTCCTAGTTAGCATTCTGTCACCTTGCCTATAAAAATCAGATCAGCCTGTAGACACGCCTGTGGAGGACTGTCTGGTTATTAACTGAGGTAGGAGGGCCCAGCCCACTGTAGGAAGCACCATTCCCTACACAGGGAAACCTGGGCTGCACAAGGTTAACGGATCATAAGCCAGAAAGTGAGCAAACCAGCAAACAGCGTTTCTCTGTGCCTTCTGTTTCAAGTTCTTACTGAGTTCCTGCCTTGACTCCTCTCAATCAGGGACCGTCACCCAAAAGTGTGACCCAGATAAACCCTTTCCTGTTCCTACTTGCTTTTAGTCAGTAGTTTTTATTACAGCAACAGAGACTAAACTGGAACAGTGCCTAAAGTAAAACTTCCCCAAAATAACAGGCAAATTACAAGGCACCGACAGTAGAACTTTTACTTCATGGGATGATTCCTAGGCCAGTTTGGTCAGGTCCGGTGTTAAAAGGCACCCTGTTTCAGCAGTCCTGGTACTTGAATCCGAGGCCTGGTGCATGCCAGGTAAGTGTTCTCTCTGCCTGACCTACCTCCCCAGCCCTCTTTTCATTTTTAATTTTCTCTAATTGATTTACTTTTATTTTGAGATATGTGACTCACTCGTATGTGTGTCACATTCATGCCTGGAGCCCGGACAGGTCAGAGGTTGAGTTATGGGGGGCTGAGAGGTACCGTGTGAGTATTGAGAACCAAACCCAGGTCCTTTGCAAGAGGAGCAAGTACTCTTAGCCGTGAGCCATTTCTCCAGTCCCTCATTTTTAATTCTGAGTCAGGGTCTCACACTGCAGTCTAGGCAGACCTTGAACTCACTCTGTAGTCCAGGCTGATCTTGAACTTGAGATCTCCTGCCTCCCTCTCAAGTGGCAGGCCTGTGCCATCAGGCTCAGCTAATAACATGCATTCTTAACACGGAATGTCAGACTCCTTGATATTTAACAAGTGTTTTAAGAATGGCTCCTTCAGGCTGGAGAGATGGCTCAGTGGTTAAGAGCACTGACTGCTCTTCCAGAGGTCCTGAGTTCAATTCCCAGCAACCACATGGTGGCTCACAACCATCTGTAATGAGATCTGATGCCCTCTTCTGGTGTGTCTGAACAGCTACAGTGTACTTAATATAATAAATAAATCTTTTTTTTAAAAAGGGCTCCTTCATCATAAACACTCTAACAGGCAATGTGGAATCTCAGACAGGGAGAATAAGCAGGAGGACCAGGAATCAAATGAAGCTTCAGGTCCAGGCCCCTTTTGCATCAGATCATTCAAAGTCCTGCATGCAATTTTGGCTTTGTTTTTCTTAAAGTGTCCCCAACACACACACACACACACACACACACACACACACACACACACACACACACACACACACACACACCTCTCAGGTCCCATCTAATCTAGGTTTAACCTGAGTAGAGTAGGGTTCCTCTCCAGTAGCCCCTCTTTTTTCTTACCTTCATGACCGCCATGCCCTCCCCCAGTGGCTTTCCTGGCTCCACTGACTGGTGAGTGGCCTGTGAGATGTGAGACATTGTCAGCACAGCTGTGGAATCACCTGGCGGCTGCTGCTGTGGATTGTGGGTAAGACCTGAGGAGGCTCTGAGTTGAGACCGTGATGATGGAATACAGCACTGGGATTCTGCCTCCTCCCAGCTGCTGGTTGCACTCCTGAGAGGGAGACAGGCTACTGCACATTCTAGCACTTTCTGGAACACTGCAGCCATTCACTACACCTCTGCTACATGGATGCCAGCCACAACAGCTTCCCTGTTCAGACACCAGCAGCTTCTTAACAGCCACACCCTAAAAATCAAATTCCTAGGACAGTAGCCTCCCGAGACTCCCGATCCAGCCACCTCCATCGGTCCTCCAGTGCCCCTGGAATTCTGAAATGCTTCAAGGCCTCTTTGCTCCACCTTCTCATGCTTCTACACCTCCTATCTGTCTGATTTCCCAACCCACACATAGAACAAGCCAGGACACAAAGGCATAGCATTGCTTCTTGGGAGCCAAATCAAACACCCCCCACTCACAAGCCCCCCTTCTCCAGGCACTTAGCAGTCTCAACTCAATCCAAAATCACCTGAAGGAGGCTCAACAACAGTAGTTTACATTGGCCTCCAGGCGGGCCTGGGGGACTATTTTCATTGCTCTAACCATCATGGGAAGATCCAGCCCACTGCAGGAGGCACCATTCCGCAGGTCTGAAGCCCTGGACTGTGTAAAAGTAGAGAGAGCTAGCAGAGCATTAAGCTCGCGTGCACACACTCTATGCTACTGACGGTGCAGGCGACGATCAAGTTTCTTTAATACTTCCTCATATTTGTTAAATTAAAAGACTTGGTCCTCTGTTATGGGCTAGGCACTGTGACACTGTGACTCAGATCCTGATTCGGTTCCTTTTCCACACTCACAAACTTTGCAAACCCTTCCTCCCTTAAGGTGTTTTTGTTTGTTTGTTTGTTTGTTTGTTTGTTTTTCAGCAACAGAAATGAAAGTAGGACACCACTTGTAAGCACCCATCCATCTTATAAACACTCACACTGAAGCACTTCTCAGCTGGACTGGGGACCGTTGTCACAGTGCCACGCAGCTTGTCCCCAGAGGCCCTCTTTTCATCTCTGTGCCCAGGATCTGAGACACAGTGCCTAGCCCATAATAGATGACCAAGTTTTTGTTTTCTTCTTTAAAGACTTATTTAATGTTCATGAGTACACTATCACTCTCTTCAGACACACCAGAAGAGAGCATCGGATCCCATTACAGATGGTTGTGAGCCACCATGTGGTTGCTAAGAATTGAACTCAGGACCTCTGGAAGAGCAGTCAGTGCTCTTAACCACTGAGCCATCTCTCCAGCCCCCTTGCCCAAGTTTTAACTTAACAAATATGAGAAGGAATCAAAGAAACTTAATAGTAAATTGTATGGACAGCTGGTATGGTTTGAATTCGAGCTGCTCACACCCACAGACACATGGGTAGGAACACTTGGTCCCTCCCTGGAGGTGTTGCTTGTGGCTGTGGGACCTTTAGAAGGTGGCACATAGATAAAGGAAGGGTGTCACTAGGGGTCCGGCCTTGACGTTTTTAACCCAGTCCCACTTCCTGTCCACTATCTGCTGAGTGCAGACGAGATATGACCAGTCAGCTTCCTGCTCCTGCCACCAGGCCATCAAGGCCAGGATGGGCTCTATCCTTCCAGAACTGCAAACCAGAATAAACCCCTTCTCCCTTTGGGGGTATTTTATGATAGCAGCCAAAAAGTAAGACAGCTGGAGAGTGTCAGTTAACAGACACGTTATACATATACTACTGTTTTTAAATTGTCAAATTGTGTGGACAGTGACTATACTGACTGGGTTTGTGTGTCAACTTGACACAAGCTAGAGTTATCACAGCCTCAGTTAAGGAAATGCCGCTATGACACCCAGCTGTAAGGCATTTTCTCAATTAGTGATCAAAGGGGGAGGGCCCAGCCCATTGTGGGTGGTGCCATCCCTGAGCTGGTAGCCATGGATTCTATAAGAGAGCAAGCTGAGCAAGCCAGGGGAAGCAAGCCAGTAAGTAACATCCCTCCATGGCCTCTGCATCAGCTCCTGCTCCCTGACCTGCTTGAGTTCCAGTCCTGACTTCCTTTGGTGATGAATAGCAATGTGGAAGTGTAAGCTGAATAAACCCTTTCCTCCCCAACCTGCTTCTTGGTCATGATGTTTGTGCAGGAGTAGAAACCCTGACTAAGATAGTGACTTAACTGGCTTAAATCAGCTCTTTGCAAAGGTTTATGGGAAAGCAGTGCTTCTCAACCTTCCTAATGCTGTCACCCATTAATGCAGTTTCTCCTGTTCTGGTGACCCCTAACCAGAAAATTATTTTCATTGCTTCTTCGTAACTGTAATTTTGCTACAGTTATGAATCATAATGTAAATATTTTTGGAGATCTCTCTTTGCTAAGGGGTTGAGACCTACAGGTTGAGAACCACTGCACCATGGGGACCCACAAATAAGGGCACATTCTACTCATACAGAAGGACCCATGGGAGCCAAGAGCTGAGATGCTTAAGAGCTTCTCCTCTGGGTGCTAACCACTCAGGTCTCCTCACCCCGGGGGGGTACACTGGTACACTCACCCCAGGTCCACAGAGGCAGGAAGCAAGCCTTGTGCTGCTCCTCCAGCTCTTCCCCCACCTGCTGGGCAGAGTTGGGGAACTCTGCATCCTTTCTTATATAAAGGGGATAAGACTTCAAAGGGTCAAGGGAGAGCTCAGTATAAAGCCATTCATTAGTTCAGGGCCTCACACCCAATTAAAGGCACTCAGAAAGCATACCCCTCTCTTCCCCAGGCCCAGCACAACTGCAGAAGCTTCTCCTGACCATGCAACACCCCGCTGGGTGTGTTCACCAGAGGCTTTGATTGACTGCCCCTTTCAGGCTGCAGTGAATGAAGAGTGGAACTCGGACACGGCAATGCCTGTCAAGGGGCACTGCCATGGATGGAGCTCCTGTACCTTCACCGCCTATACTTGGGAACCTGGAACTGAAATCTTGGCACACACTCCTGGGTGATACAAGGGAGAAGGAGGGCTGTCCTCTTTATCTTCCTTTCCTTTCGCCTTGGCGATAGCACAGTCTCCGCTGCGCGCTGGAATGTCGTGTGCTCTGCAGCCCTAGCATGAGAATGTGGACAGCGCCCCCTGGAGGCCTGGAGGCCATTAGGGGGCCAAAGCAACCATAGAGAAGTTAGGGAAAGGAGTCTGTCTCCCCACCACCTTCACTGGGGAATCTGGTTATTGCAAGAGCTCGGTTTGCACCAACTCTGAGCGCAGCACATCTGAGTTCGACGGCCGCGTCAGTGGCACCTTACCTCCTCGAAAGCTTCGCAGCCTGACACCACGATGTTCGGCCTGAAATACTCCATCTTCACTTTCTTCTGCAGCCTGGTGTTGAGATCCACTAAGGAGGCTTCAGAAATCAGGTGGATAGGGCTGCAGTCTGGGTAGGCGACCTGTCGCGGAACACAGCACCGTCAGGCCTCCCCAGTGGCATTGTTCCCTCCAGAGCCCAGCAGAGTCCAGAAAGAAACCCTCTCAAGTGTGGAAGGGGAGGGCAGTATGCAGGAGAGGGAGGTCGGGGCTTGTAGACAGGATTGAAACGTGGCTTCTATCCGGTCCCTGGACAGGTAGCAGCTTGCGCTGCCTCCTGTTATTTTATTTAATTATGTATTTATTTGACACAGCCTTGGATGCCCTAGACTTTATTATGTAGACCGGGTTGTGCTTGAACTCACGGAGAGCCACCTGATTCTACCTCAGGAATGACAGGAGTAAAGGTGTGCACCACTGCATCTGCTGCGATTCGCCAGCCTGCTCTACTTCCGGATCACAGGGAGGTCTGCTGCCAATCCGGAATGTTCTAGTAACAATTTCATCAACACCACCCAATCACTCAAAACCTACTGATTACCCATAGATACCCGACACTGTTCTAGGTGGGGGACAGCGCCCCCTGGAGTAACCAAGGCAGATAAATGATATCATTAATAATCTTACTGTATTGAGAGGAGAATCCCTGAGCTACTTGTGTCTTAAAATGTGACTCATTATTGTTTTCTCTAGCAGGAAGTGACCTTCCTGTCCTTGAAATAGCTGTCCCCAACACAGGCGGTGAAGGCAGCCTGGAGGGTCTGCATCAGGAGAGGCACATTTAGTTCCAGAATCTCCTTTCCTCTCTAGTCCAGAAAAAAAAAAAAAAAAAAAAAAAAAAAGCCTTTAGTCCAGGCTGGCCTTGAATTCACAGCAATCCTCCTGTCGCAGCCACCTAAGTGCTGGATTACAGGCGTCAGACATCACACTCTGCTTCCGGCCAGTTTCCTCCTGAGTTCTCATCTCCCTGGCTCCTCCCTCCACAAATCTCCTGTACCCAGGCCTCTTTGCACAGCACAAGTCCCCAGCACTGAGACAATCTCTCACCTCATTCCCTCTCCATCCTGAAAGTGTAGGCTGTGCCCTGGACCGCTGCCACGGCTTTCTAACTGAAGTCTCCCAAGGGGCTCCTACGGACAGAGAAGGAAGCAGGGAGAGCCCAGGGTAACTGGCTGGCTGGAGGAAGATTGTACGCTCACCTCATAGTTCTGAAGGTAGCTCTCCGACGGGTAGAGTTTCTTTGTTGTCCTTCCTTTCATTTTGGTATCAAACTGAACCAACCTGTAGGCTTGCGTCTTTAGGTAGCTGGTGAACCACCGGGCCACCTCATCGCCACAATCCCTGCCTTTAATGTCGAGGCCAAACAACCTGGAAGGGAGATTACAGGATTACTTATGTGGACACACTGGGGGACAGCGGCCCGAATGTACCAGAAGGCTGCTAAGAGTTCTTCAGAGAGGAGCTGGGAAGGAGCAGAAGAGGGTACAGGATATTTCCATCGAGCAGGGGTCCTCAGACCACTGAGGAATACCAAGGCTTCGGGTTCTTTCAGAAGAGGAGGGCTGCACCTTTGGCTGGGACTCCTCCAGCCTGGTTCAGAATGGGAAGCTCTCACTCCCTTGGCCCACTGGTCGGTCTTAAATAAACTAATGCTTCTTCTCATCATTCCGCTTCAGCTATAAGCTGGAGATGAGAACATTACACTGACCATTGTTGTTATTGTTGTTGTTGTTGAGACATGGTCTCCAGTAGCCCAGGCTGGCCTTCAACTTGCTATGTAGTAGAGGCTGCCCTTGAACCTCCTGCCTCCCGCAGTCCTGGGATATAAGCAAGGTCCACCATGCCTGATAAATGATCCAGTTTTGAACAGGTCCCTTCTTAATTTTTAATACATATGTATGTTCAACTTTTCCCCACATAATTGCAGGCTGGCACACACTTATGGCTATTGGTCTCCTAAAATATTTCCTTTGAATCAATAAATTTTGTTTCATAAGAATTAATAGGCAAAGGCACTTGGGAGAGATTAAATTATAATTTTGACTTGTAAGTAACTGATGATATTAATAAAATGACTGTGTTGTAAATTTTGATGATTTCTAAAAAATAGAGCAGATCTTAGTTGAAATTCATGCATTAAAGAACCCTTGGGATATCAACGAATCTTACTTAATTCCAGACAAGGTTTAGTGTCAATTTTATTTTATTATTTTTTTCTTAAGCAAGGTTTCGCAATGCAGGCAAGTGGTAAGAATTTTGCAATGTAGTTCAACTTGACTCCAGATTCACAATCCTCCTGCTCTACCTCCCCAGGGCTGGGAGCAGAGATGTGAATTACCAGGCCTGGGTCCGTCCATCCTTCCTTCCTTCCTTCCTTCCTTCCTTCCTCTTATAAGCCCTAAGAACAAGGGGCTGAGAATGACCGTATACACCTCTAATACCAGAACTCCAGAGGCTACACGGGAGGCCACTGAGTTCAAGGGTAGCCTGAACTACATAGCAAAACTCCACTTATTACTACTACTACTACTACTACTACTACTACTACTACTACTACTACTACTACTATTATCATTATCATTATCATTACCTATTATATTGAGGAAATGGGATTGAGACAGGGTCTCACTATGTGGGCCAGGAGCTTACTAAGTAGGCCAAGGAGGTCTCAAACTCACAGAGATCCACTTGCCTCTCCCTCCCCAGTGCTGAGGTGAAAGGCTGTGTCACCATGCCCAGCTACTTTTTTTTTTTTTTTTTTGGTTCTTTTTTTCGGAGCTGGGGACCGAACCCAGGGCCTTGCGCTTCCTAGGTAAGCGCTCTACCACTGAGCTAAATCCCCAGCCCCACCCAGCTACTTTTTAAAATGTATTATTTATTCATTACGTTTATATGACAGTATTGAGGACACAGAAGACTTAGCACATCTGTGTGCTCAGGGCCAGACTGACTGACTGCATCAGTCCAACTTCAGTGTGCATGTTACCGAAGAAAGCATACGGAAGTCCCACTTTAAAACAACAAACAGAAATGATAGCTAGCTCCGTGGTAGAGGACTTAACATGTGCGAGGCCCTGGGTTCCATCCAACACCACCGTGGGCATGGCAGGTAAGGAGCAGATGAAAACTATGGATTCGAGGAGCTGGAAATTAAACTCTTGAAAGCTTCTTCTCCTTCCCACACCATGAGAAGTAAACACACATAGACACAGACACAGACATAAACATATAAACACACACCATAAGAAGTGTGTACACACACTCACCATGAGAAGTAAACACACAGACACAGATATAGACAAATACACACCATCAGAAGTGTGCACACACACACACACCCATGAGAAGTAAACACACACAGACACACAGACATAGACATACCAACATGTACCATAAAAAGTGTACACACACAGACACAGACATACAAACACACACCATAAGTTTACACACACATACGCACACATACACACACAGACACACACACACGAGAAGTGAACACAGACACACAGACACAGATATAAACAAACACACACCATCAGAAGTGTGCACACACACACGCACACACACCATGAGAAATGCATGCACATGCACACACACTCAGCTCGTGTGAATGCTGTGACACCTACTGTGAAGATGCCAAAGGAGTCCAACAGAAACTCCCAGAATTCTCATTCACAGCTGAACTTCTGAGCTCTTGAAGGTTCAAAATCCTCTGCCTCCCAGAGCTGGGATTACAAGTACGTACCACCACGCCACACATCGTCAGATCCTGATAACCCTCTGTTAAGGCTTCTAGAGCCCCTTCCTTTTATCTGAAACCCTTCTTAGGGCACTGCCTGGCCTCTGACTGCATCTAAGGATCCCTCGAAGTTCTCGACTGATCTTCAGCCATTTATCTAAAACCACTATAAAACACACAAAACAGAGTCTATCTGCGGCTGGGCAGAAGCAAGGGTGGCCCATAGCTCCTTCAGAACCCTGCACACTCTTCTACGCCATATTGTACACACACACGGGAGACTTTGGAAAAGCAGAAAGTACCCAACAGGTCAAGAGGATGCCAACCAACCCGTGCCATCCCACGGATGGCGGGCATACCAGACCTGTACCTGCTGCAAAAAATAAATCTATGTGATAAGAACTCACACCAAACTTACCCAGTGGACCCCTGCTCAACGGAAGTACAAATCGGCAGGCTCATCTTAGAAAACAGCTTGGCATTTTCTAGAGCCTCATGTTTTGGTATGTACCTATAATCCAAGCACTGGAGACTCAGAAGCAAGAAATTTAAGAATTTGTGCCAATCTGGGCAACACAGAGAATTCTAAGCCACTTTGAGTGGCACAGCCAGACTGTCTCTACACAAACAAGTACATGTTACATGCCTACTGACCCAGGTAACCTCTTCTTAAAATCCATACCTTGGCAAGACAGCTCAGCAGGGAATGGGGTTACTACAAAGTTTCACTACCTGAGTCCAATCCCTGGGATCCCACTCGGTAGATGAGAGCTAGCTGATCTCACCCAAACTGTCTTCTGACCTCCACGCTCTGCCCACACTGTCATCTCAGAAGACACGAGAATGCTCATAAGGGGCCTGGGGATGACTCTGTGGTTAAAGAGGGGCTTGCTGCTCTTTTGAAGGACCAGAGTTCAATTCCCAGAAACCTTGTCAGTCAGCTCACAATGGCCTGAA
The DNA here is from genome assembly GCF_021556685.1 of Rattus norvegicus. Classification (NCBI taxonomy): domain Eukaryota; kingdom Metazoa; phylum Chordata; class Mammalia; order Rodentia; family Muridae; genus Rattus; species Rattus norvegicus. Next base: position 98,983,769 of record NC_141546.1, read on the forward strand.
ACGCCAGCCTGGAGCTGGAATCCAACACCTATGTTCTCTGAGGGCACGGAACATCTATACCTCCATACCCCCACACAGATAATCATCAAAACTAACAAACACAAACCTTAAAAGAATGCTCACAGAACACCGTTCACATTCTAGAAGACCAGTGAACGATTTCTATGAGCATGCACGAACAGGCTGCCACAGACTCACACAGTGGGAGACACACTGCGCTCATAAGACGGTCCGCATGGTGACAAGAAGACAAGCGGCCAAGGAGCCTTCAAGGACGCCGAAGGGCAACTGTGTGCTGCAGAGATTACTAATGTCCGTGGTCTCCTAAGCTACCTGAGGATGGGGAACAAGTTGCCAGGGGAGCCAACCCCAAGACCAGAGGGCTGGACTTTAGTACCACAGCCCCTGACCTCCAAGAAAGGGGCAGAGGCTGGAGGTTGAGTCGGTCAATGACTGATTGTTTTTATCAATTGCACCACGTAATAAAGCTTCCATAAAAGCCGGAAGGTTCAGAGTTTCCCAAGTGCGGAGATGTGTGTAGAGGGAGGCACACCCAGCAAAGCACATAGGAGTTCAGCTCCCTGCCTGTCCCATCCATCCTCAGCCTCTAAAGCATCTTTTATCAGTACCCAGCAAACACGAATCCAGGCCTCTGGAAATCCAGGCCACTCTAGAAAATGAACAGAGCCCAGGGAGGAGACGGAGAGGCTCAGGGTTCCCCCCTTACCAGCGTCTGACACCTGGAATAGACACACAGGACCAAGCCTTCACCTGTGAGGGCTGATGCTGTCTCCAGGCAGATATGGTCAGGACTGGATTTCTGGGGACCGGTTTGAGTATGCCAGAGAAGGTTTGAGGGTTGGTAGAGGGAAACGCTTACTCGTTGAGGACCCAGAGGCGACAGACTCTGAGGTAGGGAATGAAAAAGCAAGCCTCTTGCTTTCTGTGGCGGTTTGAATGAGAGTAGCCTCCGCAGTAGCTCATGCCACCAGTTGGCGGAACAGTTTGGGAAGGATTAGGAGGCACGGCCTTGTTGGAAATGGTCTATCACTGGGGCGTAGGCTTTGAGGTTTCAAAGCCCACATAATTCTTATTTAGCTAGCTAGCATATTTATATTCTTTCATTCATTCTCATTCACCTCCCCCCACCTGCTGATTAGGATGTAAACTCTAGGCTAATGCTCCAGGACCACACCTGCCTGCCTGCCCTGAACACAGGCACTTGTGCTAACTATGCTTTTAGTGTCACTGTCACTGGTTCTCTGGTGGCCAGCTACTTCTTGGAGACAATAGTCTTTGTCGCATTCAAGCATGACCCGCAAACTCTATCGAGTCCTTACGCACAGGCAGGAGGTGTCCAGACTATAAGCCACACAGCTACCTATGTCCTGGCCCACTGAGGTTACTCTAACTGGCCAACCTGAACCCTCCCTTAGTGGAGTGGTCTCTCCTTCTCCACATTGCCTCTGGCCAGCCCTAGGCTTCCCTGTGTGGTAGCTCTACCCACTTCTAGAAACCATCAATGGGGCTGGAGAGATGGCTCAGTGGTTAAGAGCACTAACTGCTTTTCCAGAGGTCCTGAGTTCAAACCCTAACAACCACATGGTGCCTCACAACCATCTGTAATGAGATCTGCTGCCCTCTTCTGGTGTGTCTGAAGACAGTTACAGTGTACTCATATATAATGAATACATAAGTCTTTAAAAAAGAAGTCCATTAACATAAGTGATAGTTTTTCCTATATGACAGTCATCTCATCATCTGCAGCTCTTAACCATCACTAATCCTGAGGCTGAGGCTGTAGTTGGGCTATGGAGTGAATATCTGTGCACACAAAGCTCAGGGTTCAGTCCCCAGCACCACAGACTGAGCACAGTGATAAGGGTCACACACAGGGGGCACAGAGCTCAAGAGATAAAGACATAGTAAAGATCAAACGTCCAAAGCCATCCTTGATTACATTTTTTAAAAAGAGGTTAGAGGTTAACCTGGGATGTCAGACCCCTGTCTCAGAGGTAAAATCTAGCCAAAATAAACGCTAGTCCTGGGCTCCCTTGACAGCTGCTCACACCTGAGCCCTACCCTAGAGACTAACCCTCCTCAGTCTTTTCCTGCACCGATTTCATCAACTATGCTTCTGGCATGAACTGTAACAAAGGCAAGGAAAAGTCAGGCCTGTCACTGCGGTCCCTGCTTCCCCCAGGCAGAGCACCTGCAGTCCTGGATCTTATTCGAAGAGGGCAGCTTGATAGGCAGAACTATCGGCTCCATGCCTGGAGCTTCGAGCATCAGGTAATTGTTCTCCAAGGTGATGGTGACCAGCACAAGGCGAGGCTCCTGGCGGGCAGTGATCATGTGACCATCTTCCTTAACCACCATCCAAAACCTGCAGAGAGGCAGACGTGTGCATTTAGAACATCTTCGCTTCTCAAGAACTTCCTCTAGCTCTCCCTTACCTCAAAACCATCCCGGAAAGGAGCTCTCTCTAACACCCTTCGCCACCTTAAGATGTGCAAGGAGCCCTCACCAGATGTGAGCATATGTTCCTAGGATCCCTAGACTCATTTGTTACTGAATCTCAAATGTACTTTTACAGCCAAAGAAAACAGACTAAGACACCTTGTTTTGGTTAAAATGTCACCCAAGCCTAAACTTTTAACTTTCAGCATTCCCCATCCCCAAACAAGACTCCTGTGCACCAAACACATTATCTCTGGTTATCAGTCCCTCAGCTGACAACACCCCTCCGCCTTAGCCCAGGCCACTGTGTAACATCGGAGCACTAAATGCTGTAGTTAAGAGCGATGCTCGGCAGCTGCCTGCTCATTGTAGCAACTGAAAAGACAAAAGAGGACTACAAGGGAATTCAAGCCAGCAGCTGCACAAAAATTGATACAAAGCTAGCAGGCTACTGTAGGGTTGACAGGCAACCGAGATCTTGAATCACCTCTGGGCTTCCCTGAGGAAATGTCTAAATGCGAATGGCATCCTCCCATGGGCTGGGGTCCTAGGCTGAATAGAAAGGACAAAGTCAATTGACCACTAGCTGCCACCCCCACCTTGCTCCCCCTACCCCCTCTGCTTCCTGACTGTGGACACCATGAAACCGGCCCCTTCATCTGCTTCTTGTCAGGTATTTGTTTCAACAACAAGAACAGTTAACTAAGACAGCTGCCTCTGACAACAAGCCTCAGCCGCCTCCTTCTGAACACTTTATCTTGTGCCCGAAGATAACTCCCCATGAATAAATGGTCCAATGTGTCCTGCCATCTCCGAGAGACAGAATGAGCCTAAAAAGTGGGTTTTCATAATCACGTTACCCCCAACTTGACTCACAATAAGAGGTCACCAGCACCCTGACTTTACGGTAAAGCATGAGCAGGCGGCAGATGGACCAGAGTTCAGAACCCCCTCAGTCAACAGCAGGGCCTTGAACACCAGGGTAACAGTGAGGCGGTGCCCTGGCAAATGAAAGATCTCACTCCAGTTAAAGACTTGCTGCCAACTAGTCAGCAAAGTGGGGGTGGAGGAGGGTGGGGGAAGGAAAGACGAGGCCCAAAAGAGGTGGGAAGGGAAAGGTAGGAGAAGGGAATTGATAAAGGTGTTCCCTTTATCAAGAGGTGATAAATGCAGAAGAAATAGACAGTTGGCTTCAGAGAAAGGTGTGTAACAGAGAAGGTGTCAGAGTCGGATGCTTACAGACATTTACAAGATGAAGGAAGGAAGCCACCCCTCAGCAGACGGCCTGCCTGTGTTACCATCTTCTGGGAGGACCTCAAACACTTCACAGCTCAAGGAGCTGGGACAAGGTCGAGCTCAAACGGGCCGAGAACACTAGCCATACACCCCCAGCAGCTGGAGGAATGGAGTAGTGCAGAGGAAAGTCCAGACACAAAATAAACAAAAGATCTCTTTCCCTCCAGAAAGACCAGTAGTTATGGTCCTGATTCGGGAACAGAAAACAAAGACCATTAAGCAGAGTTCTGGCCGGCAAGCTTGCTTCTGAATATTAATTACCTTTGATAATAAAACTCAAGTTGGGGGAGGTTAAATGTTCAAGGCCTCTTGCTCTTGTGCGCTCCTTACATTCCTCTATCACACGCTAGTTTCAGAGAAGTGGCTGCTGTACTCCCCTGGATCTGAATTCAATTCCCCCAGAACAGGCTGGGTTTGTAACCCCCTGCCCCCAGGCACACTGGGGGGTCCAATACGGTCTTACTAGACCCACGGGGCGGGGGCATTCATAGTAGCCCACAAAATCAACCCTAGCCAGGCAAACATACACGACAGGGTTTAGCCCAGCGTCTACCACATAATTGCTTCTCTGACTTTCCCTCCACTTCAGAGCGTACCAGGCAAAGAGAAAATTGCTCCCGCTGAGCAGGGTGGTGCAGACCTGTAACCCTAGCACATGGGAAGCAGAGGCAGGTGGATCCCTGCAAGCTAAGGGCCAGCCTTATCTACACAGCAAGTTCAGGGCAGCCGGAGTGAGAGCCTTTATTTAAAAAAAGAAGAGGAGGAAGAGGAAGAAGAGGAGGAGGAGGAAGAGGGGGAGGAGGAGGAGGGAGAGGAGGAAGAAGAGGAAGAAGAAGAAGAAGAAGAAGAAGAAGAAGAAGAAGAAGAAGAAGAAGAAGAAGAAGAAGAAGAAGAAGAAGAAGGTAGAAGAAGAATGTATTGCCCAAACCAAGAGAAATGATATAGTTCTATTTATTTTATTGAGTCCCCAGGAATCTGAAGAGCAGGGCACAGGACACCTTTTCACTCTACACTAGGAATATCTACAGCCAAGCCATAGCAATCTTAATGACAAACGTAACATGCTCCGAAGATCTGAGGAAACGCAGGTCGGTTCTGGTTACCTGTGAGACACCCCAGAGTTCTCAGATGGGAGGGAAGCTGCTCACGGCCTCCCTCGGTAAGCACTGTGAGCCTCGGCACCTCCTGATATTGTACAATATCCAGTACTAGGTCCCCGAGGTCTTCCCAGCCTCAGGGACCAGATCTGAGCCTTCACACTTTAATAAGCTCTTTCTCGCAATGGTCTCATATAACACCCTTTAATTATGGCAGAACAACCACCTGGGGGATACTCCACTCTGGGTGATTTGAGTTCATCCGGACAGGAATGGGACTCTCGGGGAATGATGGTATTTTATTTTATTTTCTATTTTTATTTCAGTATACAGACAAGTTTTCGTATAGTCCAGGCCAGCCTTGAACCCAGGTCTACAGCTGACCTGGGAACTTCTGATCCTCCCCCGTGGAGATGGCTGACGTGAGCCCCCATGCCTCACTGAAGTCCTGGAAGATAAGATTCTGTTACTTCCTGCGCCCTTGGCAAGCGTTTGCCTAGCAAGCACAAGGCCCTGGTTCAGTCCCCAGCTGGGGGGGTGGGGTTGGGAGGGGGGGGCGCCTGCCAGCATTGGAAACCTAGGATGCTAATGAGGAATGGAAAACCCATGAGTTTCCTGATCTGTAAGTTTACTCTGTACCAGAACTAAGCTCTCTGCTTTATTTTTTTTTTCCATTCAAACCTCCTTTATGATTATTTTGTACCCATATGTGACAAGCTCTTTATCCTCATCTGGTACCTCACCTCACCCCACGCCCTCCCCACTCCTGGCAAACCATATAATTGTTTTCCTTACTCATTAAAGTAGTCACCAGAACTAGAGGGAAGGAAAGGCCCAATGTTCTTGAAAACATTCAGCCAATGGCATTTTACATTTCTAGTATCCTACAGTTAGGAGAGCTGTAAGACAGCTGAGTTGGTCCTGTGACAGGCGAGTCTCTCTCCTCCGGGGGTTCAGGAATGCTCCAATCTACTCTTCCAAAACTACTTTAGCTAGAAGCATAGGCTACGCGGCTAAAGGATCAAAGGTCGAGAGCCCAGAGAATTCAGGCAACAAACCTCAATTCTGCTGTGCTGGAAGGAGTGGGAGCCAAAAATCGAGGCTCTCTGCTTCACTCTAGAGTAAATTTGAATGTTGTAAAGCTAAAAATCTCCTCCCCGAAGGCCTCCCAACAGCCATTTGGGGGCTGGCAAACTATGATTTCAACTTGAACATGCTCACAAATGTGCCCAGTGTTACAACTGATGTCAGCTCTTTCCCATATGTGTGTGCGTGTTTCCCAGATGCAAACGAACCCTTACTTTCTAGGTTTGGGGAGAACACAGATTGCGGTACGGAACTCCTCTCTCGACTTCCTTCCTTTGCTCGGCTCGCAAAGTTTGCACTCACCGAGGGGCGCTCGGTTCCTGGACCCACACTTCCAAGCCGGGATAGGCAAAGCCCCACCTCCCTCGCCCTGGCCCATCTGCACGGGGTGCAGCGCGCGCGGGGCTCGGCATACCTGTCGCGCACTTTGCCGCAGCGCAGCCCCATGTCGGTGCACTCAGTCTCGCACACCGACACCCCCTTGCAGGACTTGATCGGGTAGATCCAAACCTTCGACACCGTGCCCACTTGCTGCAGCTGCCGGCGCCGCCGGGGACGCGCGCGACGCCAGGCCACGGTCCCCAGCGCCACTGCGGCCAGTCCCAGCGCGGCGACGCCGAGCCAGGTGGACCGCGGCTGCCCGGGGAGTCCAAGGCGAGCCAGAGCGGTGGAGCTGGAGGAACCCATGTTAAACTAACCGGGGCAGGCCTGGGCTACCAGGCCGCGGGGACGGGGCGAGGCTTAAGGTTCGGGGAGTGTGGGAGGAGCCAGAGTTGGCGCAGCCGCAGCGCCTGTCAAACTTCTGCTGAAGTCGCGACCGGTGGCGGAACCTGGCGCACGCGTGGGGTAGTCACTTTCATTTTACTTTGCCTTTGTCCGCCTTTAAGGCGGCCCTGCCCCCGTCCTTCAACCCGCTGCACTCGTTTACCCTTTTGCTTCTAAAAGCGCACTCAGTTGTGCGAGAAGCCGCACTCAAATGAAGCGGGATGGAGGAAATGTTTCCTGGGAACAGCTTTGGGGTAGGTTGCCCGGAGATCGCGCCAACTCAGTGGAACGCTCGGCTTCAACCTCTGCAGGTACAGACAAGACGACTGGAGCGGCTCTGGCCGTGTGGCCTGGGGGGTTACAGGTACACAAGCCAATTAAGACAGCCCGAGGAAGGGAAATGCTGCCAGAACTTACCACTTGCTCTGACTGAGGTCAGAATAGAGGACTCTGGTCGCCTTTTCTTAGACGACGTTCTATTTAAAAGTCGGGTTTTAGCAAGGAGATAGCCACAAGTTCAAGACTATCATGGACTATGATAGCCAGACCCCGGTCTCAGAAACATCAACAATTAATTCATCAGTTGAAAGCCGCTCAACAGGCAAAGGTCCCGACTGCCAACACTGACAACTTGAATTTAGTCCCTGGAACCTAAGTGGTGGAGAAGGAACCATTTTTTACGCGCGCGCGTGTTCACACACACACACACACACACACACACACACAGAGAGAGAGAGAGAGAGAGAGAGAGAGAGAGATATTGAGAGAGAGAGAGACAGAGAGACAGAGAGGGAGGGAAGAGAGGAGAGGAGAATAAATGGTAAATAATAAATGGAGAAATGGTTCAGTGGTTAAGAGCACTTGCTGCTTTAGTAGAAGCCCCAGTTGGACTCCAACACTTACATAGCAGCTCATAACTGTCTGCAATTCCAGTTCCAAGCGATCAACACCTTCTTCTGCCCCCTGCAGGTAGGTGGAACACACGTGATACTCAGTCATGTATGCGGGCAAAACATCCATACACTTAAAATAAAGATAAATTTTTAAAAAGCTGAGGACTCGGGGCTGGGGATTTAGCTCAGTGGTAGAGCGCTTACCTAGGAAGTGCAAGGCCCTGGGTTCGGTGCCCAGCTCCGGAAAAAAGAACCAAAAAAAAAAAAAAAAAAAAGCTGAGGACTCAGAATTTTGAGCCATTCTTCTGCAGCTTGGACAGTCATCAGAGTCATCAGAGAGTATGAGCCTCTGCCTCTGTAACGCTGGCCAGCAGAGCAAGTGTGTTTGCTTCTCATCTTTTGCACATGCTTCTGATAGGTGACACTAGACCCCCAAGGGAGCCTACCCTTGTAGCTTGTGTCCCACTTCTCTGCCCTTTCATGTTCCCTCCACAAAGCCCAATGACCTCTGCCTACATCAAACGAGATCTGAGCTCATTCCCCACTTGATGAATAAAAGTCAGGCTCTGTGGTTTAACTAATGTCTGCTGTTATTTTGAAAGAGCTTCATTCAAGCTAACTACTGGGATAAGAATGGACTTTCTTACACAGGATGGGAGTTTATTTTTCAAAGGATGGTTCTTTACATCAAGACCTAGTCTGTTTGAGGCCTCTTGGGGAGGTCATCCTGTCATCCACTCCAAAGTCGGGCTAAGCCACCTGATGGAGGAGGGACTCTTTAAATACATGTGTGTGTGTGTGTGTGTGTGTGTGTGTGTGTGTGTGTGTGTGTACTACATAAATGCTTGGTTCCTGAAGAGACCAGAAGAGGGCAGCAGCTTCCTGGAACTGGAATTACAGATGGTGTGAGCCACCATGTGGATGCCGGAAACAACCTAGGTTCTGTGTAAGAGCAGCCAGTGCTCTTAACCACTGAGCCATCTGAGCCAGCCTTGTCTTATCTGTTCCTTTCAGTGTGTGTGTGTGTGTGTGTGTGTGTGTGTGTGTGTGTGTGTGTGTCTGAATGCCTTGTCCACTCACCAGGCTTTGTCCTAACACCTAAAGTTTAGATGCAGTTGCCTGTCCATCTGGAAGTCCATGAGACAGTGACAAACAGAACTCCTGGTCAAGACTTGGAACAGATAAATTCAGGCTGTCTACATTCCCAGAGGATGTAAGTGAGTGTGTGTGTGTGTGTGTGTGTGTGTGTGTGTGTGTGTGTGTGTACGCGCATCTGTGTCTGTATTTGTGTGTCTGTGTCTCTGTATGTGTGTCTGTATCTGTGTGTATGTGTGTGTGTGTGTGTGTGCAGGTGTTTCTGTGTATGTCTCTGTATGTGTGTCTGTTGTGTGTCTATATCTGTGTGTATGTTATCTGTGTGTATTGGGTGCAGGTGTGTCTGTGTGTGTGTGCCTGTGCAGGTATACTCCAGTGTGAGTGTGAAGGTCTAGGGATAACTCCAACCATCCCTCCTTACCTTCTGCTTTGAAGCAGGTCTCTTTCTTGTTGATCACTGTCAGCCAGGCTACCTGGCCTTGGAATTTTTGGTGATTCTCCTGCCTTCACCTCCCATCTCCCAACATCCTGGTAGCAGCCCAGTGTTACAGACTCATGCTACCATGCCTGGCTTTCTGTGGGTTCTAGGGATCTGAACCAAGGTTCACACACTTGCATGGCAAACAAACTCCAGGGAGTGGTGGGGTAGAGGAAGGAGTTCTGTACAATAAGAACAGCACAAGTCATGGCCGGAAGAAGCTGAAGAAGCAAGAGGGGGACATGGTCAGGCCACCCCATATGCTGTCTATATTAGAATGTTCCAGTACGGGACATAAGAGTGGGACAGAGAGGACAGATGAAAATGTAACTGGCCTCTACTTAAATATGTTGCCACCTGAGCATCGTGGCCAGAGGGGTGATGGGAGGTCACCTGACTGCTGTGGGATGATGTCATACCAAATCAGGGATACCACCGAGAACAGACACGAGCTAGGTAACAGTCAGGAGACGGTGGCTCCCGTCTCCACAACACAGCAGCCTGGGATGAGTCTGTGGGTGAGCCACACTGAGTCTGACAACCTAAGGCAAGATTCTGGCGGCCCGGGGAGAAAGGCGGTGAGCCCTGTTGTTGAGTATGAGGTATTCTCGAGATATCCTAGAAGAAATAGCTTCCCGGACAGGTAACTTGAACCTTCTGGGCTTCTACCGCCCTGGTTGTAAAGTGATGGGGTACACGGCTAAGACATGGTTATAGATGCTGGATTTCTCCGATCTAAGACATAACTATAGATGCTGGATTTCTCCGATCTAGGCTGTTTCTGAGCTCTTTGATCAGACCAGTGAGGACCTTCACCATGGTGAATGCCAATCCTCCACTTTCCGAGCTCACCATTACCTGCCCTGCCAGGATGCCCTTGTCTTGGTGACTTTTAGCAGGGAAACCTCCTATCGGTCATCTTTGTAGACCTCTTGTCTGTAACAACAGCTGATGAGAGGTTGGGAACCACCACTCACCTTTCTACATTGCCTTTCACTTTTATTTGGTTGAGCAGAGAAATAAAACAGCAAGAACGTGTTTCCTCACTGAGCATTCAGCTTCAGGTGACCTCCCTGCATCCCAGCCCTGCGGCAGGCAGGGTACTGGCATTGATCTGCAGCAGTGACTGTACGGTCTACCTCACAGGCCCTGGTTTTGATTTGGAAACATTAGTGAACATGATGCTAATTTTAATAACGTATTCGTTTTTATTTTGTGTACATTGGTGTTTTGCCTGCTTGTACAAGGGTGTCAGATCCCCTGGGGACTGGAGTTATAGACAGTTTCGAGCTGCCATGTGGGTGCTGGGATTTGAACCTGGGTCCTCTGGAAGAGCTGCCAGGCTTTGATCCTCTGTGCCATCTCTCCAGCCCCCTGCAATGCTGATTTTTAAGAAGGCAGCCATGTCCACAATACACTACTGTCACAAGGTAGCAAAAACTTAAGCCTTGTCATGCCTAGTGGGATTTTGTGTTACTTCACAAAATGTGTTTAACGGTGTCATTAAGAATCAGACCTAAACTGATGGTGGTGGGAACAAAGATAACAGAGTTTGACAGTTAAACAGTTTGACACAGGATGAGGCAGGAGCTCAAGTTTGAAAGCCATCAGTTGCCTTGTGGGGGAGGAAGCTGGGGAGAGCCCTGGGGAAAGACTGAGAACTCACCTCAGTCCAGAGTCTGCCTTTGAGCCTTTAAGAGTGGAAAGTCTAACAACTTTGCAGTGTCAGCAGTGGACTGGTCCTAAGGACACTAACCTTTGCCAACTCGTCCCGTGCCCTGTCCATCCCCAGAGAAAGTCAGCTGTGTGTTCTGGAGTGGGGCAACTCTAGTGTCACCTGAGTGTGAGGGGGGTGCCTCCTCCTGTGAGGAGGAGATCACATTGCTACTCTGTGGTGAGGACAGCTGGAGGTGGTAAGGAGCTCCCGGCTAAGGGAGCAGCCTTCCTCCCAGCTCTGCTGTGTGTGGGAGGAGGCTGCGCTTTAGGCTATTGCAGTGACAGTGTCTGTACTGGCTGGTTTTGTGCTGTCAACTTGACACAAGCTGGAGTTACCACAGAGAAAGGAGTCTCCCTTGAGGAAATGCCTCCATGAGACCCAGTTGTAAGGCATGTTCTCAACTAGTGATCAAGGTGGGAGGACCCAGCCCATTGTGGGTGATACTGTCCCTGGACTGGTCATCTTGAGTTCTATAAGAGAGCAAGCTGAGCAAGCCAGGGGAAGCAAGCCAGTAAGCAACATCCCTCCATGGCCCCTGCATCAGCTTCTGCTTCCTGACCTGCTTGAGTTCCAGTCCTGACTTCCTTTGTTGATGAAGAGCAACATGGATGTGTAAGCTGAATAAACCCTTTCCTCCCCAACTTGCTTCTTGGTTGTGGTGTTTGTGCAGGAATACAGACCCTGACTAAGACAGTGTCCTGATTTAGTTTCTGTGACTGTGATAAAGTACCCTGAACAACGGTAACCCAGGGCAGAAAAAGGTTCACTTTAGATCACAATTCTAAGTCACAGCCTGTCTTGGTCAGGATGACTATGGCTGTGATGAGACGCCATGGCCAAAACCAAAGTGTTTACACTTCCATATCGATGTGCAACATTGCGGGAAGTTGGACAGGAACCAGGAGGCAGGAGTTGATGCAGACCCCATGGAGGGATGCTGTTTACATAGCTTTCTCAGCTTGCTTTCTTAAAGAACCCAAGACCAGCAGCCCAGAGATGGCACCACCCACAGGGTGCTGGGCCCTCCCCCATCCATCACTAATGAAGAAAATGCCCCACAAGCCTGCCTTATTCCCTACAGCCCCATCATATGGAAGCATTTTCTTAATTGAGGTTGCCTTCTCTCTAATGACTTAACCTGCGTCAGTTTGACATAAAACTATCCAGCACATAGCCTATCATTTCAGAGAAGTTAAGGCAGGAACTTAAAACAGCTGATCACATCCACAGTCAAGACCACTAGAGAAAGGAATGCGCTCCTAAGAACGACTTTTTCTCCACTCATGACTTTTTCTCCACTCTTACAACAGGCCAGGACCCATACCTAGAGAATGATGCCACCCATAGTGGGCAGAGTTTTTTCACATTACTTAATTACTACAACTCCCACCCCCCACAGACACACCCATGAGCTAGCCTAATCTAGACAATCCTTGTACTCTCTTCCCAGGACAACACAGGGTCCTGTCTGCCAGTTTTGTCGCATCGATAAAAGAAATTTAAACCAGAGTTTGGCAGAAAGAAAAGAAATAATAATAATAACAACAACAATAATAATAACAACAACAACAACCAGAGTGGATAAGTGAGATATCAGCAGTGACTAGGAGGAGATAGGGAAGTTAAAGAGAGTCATGCTGTGCAAGTTAGAGGACAGGAACACAAAGCAGGTGTGGGAGGGAAGGGTCCCTTCAAAGGGAGGGAGCTACCTCAGGTCTTGGAGCTTAGGATTTGTGTTGAAGTTGGAAAAGGGAGATAGAAAAGGCTCTGCTTTCTGAGTTAGAAAGCAGACAAACTTAGCAGTGGACATCAGTGAGCAACTGCGTGGGGGCAGGGGAAGGGCTCCAGGGGCATCTACATACATATATATCTCACTAAGGGACAGTTAGCCTGTTCTCTTGGCCTGCCTTAACAGATGCCGTGTTTCTTTCCACTATTCTCTCCAGGTTATAAGGAGTTTCTCCTTCCAGCATTTCTTGTGCCTGATCAAGGAAGCGCCTGCTGCCTTCTTCAGAGGACATCATCAAAGGCTGACCCAGCTGTTACAAAGGGGTTACTGTGTAAATGGATATTCACCGAGCCGTTAGTGTTGGGGGGGTTGTGGTTGGTCTTCGTGTCAGAGGGATCTGCTGACACAGAGGCACGTGCTGTCTGCATCGGGAAGGATCTCATCAGCCAGGGTCACGCCATTTCACCAGAAGGAGGTGGCCCACGTTGTAGCACATGGGGCCTTGAAAGAAGCTGGCTGAAAATGGCCATTGTGTATCCGCCCATCTTCAGGGACCAATAGACTGCAAGCCCACACGTGAGCAAGGAGCAGCTGACCCGGGTAGGAGCTGGAGAGAGGCCACCAGATAGAGAATCTCAGGCCTGCCTCATGGTTCCGACAAGAACTGAGCCCAGTCCTCCGGGTCCCTCTGCTGGAGGGAAGAGGAAAGGCAGGAGGGGGCTGGGAGGAGGACACAGGAGATAAACAAGCACAGGACAGAGCCACACCGCGCAGTGGAATGTGAACTTTAGCCAGAGGATTATTAGTTGCTCAGAGACAAAGCAAAGCAAGGAACTGGAGACCTGGGAGGGAGAGGAAGGTCACTTCCACATACAAACACGATCTGAGCGCTGAATCCAAACAGTATTGGTTCAAATATTCAGAAATAAAAAGCATTAAAAAAAAATTTCTCAAAATGATCCTGCCTGCCTTAAGTCAGGCAGTCACCGGGTTCTGGGTGAGCAGAAGAGGGGGTGGATAGTCTTAAGGCTTCCATTTGGAAGGAGTCTCAGAAGACCTAGAGCCAACAACTCATGTCAAAGGATGTGACAACGGCTAGAGACTAGTGGTTAACACTGCTTACACTGATCTTCCAGAGGACACGGGTTCAATTCCCGTGTCACCACCCACATGGTGGTTTGCAACATCTGTGACTCTAGTTCCAGGGCGTCCAACTCCATCTCATGGCCTCTTTGGACACCAGGCACATATGTGGTGAACATCATCATACATACATACATGCCAGCAAAAACGTACACACATTAAATAAATAAAATTTCAAACAAAGATGTGTAAGCAAAGAGGACATGTGTGATATGACATGTTCTCCTAGATATTAGGGATTAGGGTTTACATGGAGGATTGAGTCGCTTTAGGCTGCCCCAAGACCCCAGAGAGGGAGCATGTAAGTAGGGCTCTGAAGACTGAATAGAAGTTTCAAAGATTGAAAGCAGAGGCAGCACAACCTATTAAAGTAAAAGGACTCTCTGGAGAGATCTGAAGTGACTTCTGGAAGGAAAACAGCTCTGTTGTGACCGCAGAAGTGTGGAGAACAGGAGGGCCTGGCTGGGGAGGAGGACCTGGCTGGGGAGGAGGGCCTGGATGGGGAGGAGGGTCTGGCTGGGGAGGAGAGGGTCTGGCTGGGGAGGAAGGTCTGGCTGGGGAGGAGGGTCTGGCTGTGGAGGAGGACCTAGCAGGTAGGAGCAGGGCAACTGTGCAGGTTTTACACAATGCCTATGAGGATATACATCTCTAGAACGCTCAAATTTGGTATTCTGGTGGTGAATATGTACCTTTAGGAAAATGTACTTTTTCCCCCAAGTAGCAGGAAAAACTTTTCAGCTTGGTGGAAATTGTGCTATTTTACTTTATTTTCTTTGAGATGGGGTCTCCTATATAGTCGAGGTTGGTCTCAAATTCATGTTAATCCTCCTGCCTCTGCCTCCAGTGTGCTGAGATTATAGGCCCTGAATAGAAATTATGTTTTGAATTATGTGTATGTACACGGGGGTATTTGCACGTGAGTGAAGGTACCTACAGAGGCCTTGGATACGCCTGGAGCTGGAGTTACAGACAGTTAGTTACCAGTCACTTGATGTGGGTGCTGGGAATTGGACCAGCATCCTCTGGAAAAGCATGAAATGCTCTTGACCAGCCACTGAGCCATCTTTCCAGTCCTACACATTTGCTTTAATTGGAAGTTCTAGCTTGTCTTGAAAGCTCACACTACCTGGTTACAGGGAGTTTTGTCTATATTCCGTCTGTCCCAGCACCATCCCCACTACTCTGTAGGGTCTGGCTCCAGCTCTCCTCCCCAATTTAACCTGACTTCCCTAGGCCTCTGGAGGCCCTTGCTAAGCTGGTGTTTCCCAGGCTGTTGCTGCATGCTTCCACCAGGGGGCACTGTAACCGGGGTTTTGGAGGGAATGGTGGGGAGAAAGTTCCAGGGGGAACTAGTTCCAGGGGGAAGTGAAGGAAATGCACCCTTCCTGGCCAGTGAGTCCTAAGGAGCAATTTCAGCTCAGTGAAGAGTCAGACCTAAGAGGCCCTTGAGGAAAAGTGTTTTAAAAGAGACCAAGAGAAGTGAGACTACAGGCCAATCCAATGCTCCTGACACATTAGTGACACATTGCAGTCTGTGATGCTGTCTCGGATGGGGGTTGGTTGCCTTTGAGGCAATTTCAGGTCAGAAAGGGAACAGACACAGCAGACACAGCGTGGGCTCCCACAGCAACCCAGACACTAAGAGCTCCAAATGGCAGGTGGTCTCCAGGAGTCGCTCTCATCTGAGAGGAAGGAGGGAAGATAGAAGTCGGAATCAGACTGCCCTAAATGTGCAGCCCAAGGAATGAACCAGCCAAGGAGTCAGCAAGATGCAAGCCTCATCTGCCTGCCCACCTCAGGCACAGTAAAATTTCAGTTTGTTTGTTAAATAAATGGTCCAGGAATTTGCTGGGTCTCCATCTGTGTACAGGAAGGCGTCGTTTTCCAGTTCATATCCAACTCGGAACTGTGGGACTTGAACTGACGGAGGCCAGGGACCTGACCTCCAGCCAACCTGCTCCGGGTATCCCCTGAAGTCCTTCACCATTGTGGTGGGCTCTGTGGCTTTGATTAAAAGATTGTTATCTCTCAGGGTTCAGAACCCTGCTTCCTCCCTGGTCTGTGGCTGCTTTTTCCTGGGTTTGTTTTCTTTGGCTGCTGCTGGGAGGTTCGCTGTGAAATGCTTTTTGTCACAGAGAGAAGGAAGGAGGCTAAGGCAAGATGTCTGTGGAGGGAAGAGAATCTGGGGGTTGGGGTGCCCTTTCCAAAGCATGGTGTCTATAAGTCAATGCCTGCTGATAATTCCCTACGACCTCTGCTTTCCTATCCTTACCCCAAGGGTGGAAGCATACAAAGTGTTAATATAATACAAACATTATAAATTATATGAAGTATTGATACATGGTTAGTCACAGTGGGACTCCTGTTTCCCAGGCTCTCATTCACTCATTCACTCATTCATTCACTCATTCACTCATTCATTCATTCACTCATTCACTCATTCATTCACTCATTCATTCACTCATTCACTCACTCATTCATTCATTCACTCACTCATTCATTCACTCACTCATTCATTCACTCATTCACTCATTCATTCATTCACTCACTCATTCATTCATTCATTCACTCGTGTTTCTCCTGTGAGCAGCATCAGTAAGCAGGACTGGATAATAACACAGTGTTGGCATTATTTTAATTGTTTTAGTATTGTTGGGTTTTTGTTTGTTTAGGGCTTTTTGAGATTTATTTACCTGCCTGTTGTCATAGTGTTATTATGCACTGTGTAAAGATTACCCTTGTATTATTCAAATGCTGATTTCTCTACCCCTAAATCTGGTTGCAATCTGGACATGGCATTGCAACACTTACTTTAAGACTCTCCTGTCTCAATGTTATGAAACATTGCTCACCAATTATCTCTGATTGTTACCTCTGATTGTCAATAAAAGCTGATCAGCCAATAACAGAGCAGAAGAGAGAATAGGGCTGGACTTCCCATCTCATTCAGAGGAAGGGGGGAGAAAGAGGAAAAGAGGATCCCATGGAAAGAGAGGGTTGAGGATAAGCCATGGTAATACCTGGAGCAGAGAGAGATCCAGATCAATACTAAATGCATGTCTCTTGGGGGTTTTGGCTAGGAGGTAGCCAGATTAGCTTAGAGGATTAGAATAGATTAATAACTGATCAGTTATTGTGCCATAAAGCCGATTGAATAAATCTAATAGTGTCTCATTTTGGGAGCTAGCCAGGGTAAAGGAAAATTATCACTTATAAAAGTTCATTAACACCTGCCTCTGTGTGTGTGTGTATGTGTGTGTGTGTGTGTGTGTGTGTGTGTGTGTGTACCATGAGCATGCTATGCCCTTAGAACGTGTTGAACCTCCTGGAACTAGAGTTACAGATATTTGTAAGCTGTTATGTAAGTGCTTAGAGCTGAACCCTGTCAGAAGCCATGAGGATAGACTAAGGCTAGCAGGTGGCCTTCCTGGAGGTGGCACACCACCTTTGCCTGGTCTGTGATAGATGAACTCTGTGAGGCAGGGTCCCAAAAATATTTAATCTCAGGGTTGCTTCTTGCAGCTGCTATGCCTTTCCTGTCATTTATAACCAGCCCACCCTGTTGGATCAGATTTCCTGCAGACCAACCTAAAGATGAACTTTCATGGATTAATGCTGTTTAGATGAGTCAATGATTTTATAGAATTCCTGATTTGACTCAAATAATTTTAGGAGGAAAATTTTTAGAGACGGTTTTAGTTGCTTTGCTAGAAAGATGTAATAAAGTTATAATCGAGAATGGAATATGCCCACTCCTGGTAGGATAGTAAACAAAGGCTGCATAATAAGGAATACAATGAGCTTTCATAATCACACTAAAAAGAGAAATAGACTTGGGATATATTTGTTTTCAAGGAAAAACATTTAGGTCCAAGGATAAAGTCTCAGGTGTGCACTATAATATGGCAAAGCCATGTAAAAACTGTTGCTTTGAACTTATAATGAGCTTATTATAATGAAACACTGCTTTGAACTTCATATCAACAACCTCTGTAACAACGCCCATTCTATAATTTTATCTCTGAGGTAACTTTCTAAAAACTTTTGTCTAAGAAGGTATAAAAAGGCTAAAGGAAAGAAACAAGGTGGGTGGCTCTGTCCCATCCATCCATCCTAAAATATGTGTCTGTTTGTCTATATGTACGTAGGAAGGTGTGTGTGTGTGTGTGTGTGTGTGTGTGTGTGTGTGTGTGTGTGTGTGTGTGTAAGCCTGCATGAACACTTGTGGAGTTGATGGGACAGATGGCTGGGCCCAACCAGAGTGTGTATGTATGAAGAAATTAAAAGCTATAAAAAGCTAAAAGCAATAAATAAAAGGTGGTGTGGCCATTTTCTGCTTCATTTGGTGTGCGTGCTTTCTGTGTGAGTGACTCCTTCTTTCTTTTCCAGATTAAAAGGAATTAGCTAGCCAAGTCAGTGAGGGGCTACTGACTTCCTGGCCAGAGAAGAGAGCACTAGAAATAAATCCTTTACCTAATTCTCTACTCATCTTCCACTCCCAACACTCCCCCAGCCCCCAATTTTAGCAACAAGTGTCAATTGATCCAGAGACCTACAGCTTCTGGCCTCAGAGTAACTTAAAGTCAAGATAAACATATATTATTATAGAAAGCAACCCTACTCTCTCACATGACCAAGTCTTGTCCCTGCTAACACTCTTCCCCCTTGGCTACCTTCAAGAAAGAACTAGAGCTCCAGCAGAACCCAGTTCCTTTGAAAGAACAGCCAGAACTCATGTTTCTGATATCATGAACTCCTTCTCTGAAACCATAAGCCAAAATTGAACCTTTGTTCTTCTATAAGTTGCTCTTGGTCATGGCATTTTATCATAATAACAGAAAGGCAGCTGACATAGCATCCCAAGTCCTGTGCCTGTGAAGATGTTACCATCTCTGGCAAAACTGACTTACCTGAGATGTTGAAGCCAGAGAGCCTGATGTGGAGCATATTGGATATTTATATTCACAAGTAAAATATACTATATTATTATATATTATATAAATATATATTTGTATATTTGTATAATATATAAAGATATATTAACAAGGATTCTTCTCCAAAGGAAAAGAATCAGAAGAAGGAGAGCAGACGCAGTGATGGCCGGGCACACAGGACTGATGAAGCTCCGGGGTTTGAAAACATGGCAGACTGCGAGTCAGCGAACCTGTGCAACCTGTGGGACCTGGGAAGACAGCATCAGAAATACATACGGGAAAAGCACAAATATTCAAAACCAAACACCCACTCCTAAACAGTAGCCAATCAACGAATAAATCACGAGGGGAGATTGGAAAATACTGCTAAGTCAACAGGAATAAAAAGAAAGCATGAAGAACTTGTAGGGCCATGCTGGAGCAGCATTGAAGGGAACTCAGGTTTAAACAAATAAAGGACCCGAGGCTGGGCTAGTGGGATGGTTCAGTGGGTAAAGGTGTCTGTCAACAAACCTGATGACCTGAGTTTGGACCCAGGAGCCCACAAAGTGAAGAAGAAAGGTTGTCTTCCATACATTGAATGTGACACATATACATGCATGTACACACACATGTGCACGCACACACACACACACACACACACATACACACACAGACCAACTGAGAGACAGATGGATGGACAGATGGACAGACACATACACATATACCTAAACATTGAAAATATCAGCTGGGTGCAGTAGCACATCCTTTAATCCTCCCACTCAGGAGGCACAGACAGGTGGACCTTTGCTACTTTGAGGCAACTAGGGC
Organism: Rattus norvegicus; assembly: GCF_021556685.1. Taxonomy (NCBI): domain Eukaryota; kingdom Metazoa; phylum Chordata; class Mammalia; order Rodentia; family Muridae; genus Rattus; species Rattus norvegicus. The sequence goes on from NC_141546.1 coordinate 99,003,272, forward strand.
TACATAGTGAGACACTGTTTCAAATATATATGTATATATTTGAACCTGGAGGCAAGAGCTGATGCAGAGGCCATGGAGGAGTGCTGCTTACTGGCTTGCTTCCATGGCTTGGTCAACCTGCTTTTTCATTTGGAAGTTCTAGAAGGGGAGCATAGATCAATCCTCTATTCAGGGAAGGTCTTCCTGAATAGATGCACTCTTCAACCAAAGTGCAGTGTGCAGTTCCAGGAAGAACACACAAGGAGACATCAAGGAAGAAAGCCAGCTCAGCCAAATTAACCCTGGTGATCAATGGGGTGACAGATATTGCAGCCAGAATGATTTCACCTGTTCTCTTATGGAACCTAGAACTACTAGGCCAGGGATGGCACCACCCACAGTGGGTGGGTTCCTGCCCATCAATCATTAACTAGGACAATGCCCTTCAGCAGGAAGTTTTGTTTTGTTTTTCAAGACAGGGTTTCTGTGTGTAGCCTGGCGGTCTGTCCTGAAACTCACTTTGTAGACCAGGCCAGCCTCTAACTCACAGAGATCCCCCTGCTTCATCATTAAACTTAACAAATGATGTCATTGATGTGTATAGACCTTTAAACTTTTATAGCAGTAAAATCTGTATTATTATAGGCTTGTAATACCCCATTCTAAAATATATGTACTTTATAATTGGTGCTAATTAGCTCACAATACTTAAAGCCATTTCATTTGCCTTATTAATGTTGTGTGAGTTTCTGGCTGTCCTGGACTGGGCTTGCCTCAAACTCAGAGATCCTCCCCTGCCCCTGCCCCTGCCCCTGCCCCTGCCCCTGCCCCTGCCCCTGCCCCTGCCCCTGCCCCTGCCCCTGCCCCTGCCCCTGCCCCTGCCCCTGCCCCTGCCCCTGCCCCTGCCTCTGCTGAGTCCTAGTATTATAGGCATGTGCCAACACCACCCAGCTCCTTCAGCCAGATCCTACGGAGGCATTGAAGTCCCCCCTTTTCAAAGACTGGCTTGTGTCAAGTTGACCTAAAACTAGCCATCACGGTGAGCAACTAATGACTAATGTTCTAGCTTAAGACATGAGCAAAGACTAGAGAAAGAGAGAGAGAGAGAGAGAAAGAGAGAGAGAGAGAGAGAGAGAGAGAGGGAGAGAGAGAGAGAGAGAGAGCAGAGAGAAGATAGTTATGGAGATTAGATAAATGAAATTGCTGGGCACAGTGGTGTGTGTGTGTGTGTGTGTGTGTGTGTGTGTGTGTGTGTGTGTGTGTGTGTGTGTGTGCGCGCAAGCGCAAGCGCAAGCGCAAGCGCAAGCGCATATGTTGTTAGGGATTGAATGCACCTGCTGGGTGAGTGCACCGCCACTTAGCTGCATCACAAGTCCTTTCAGGATGTTAAATACAGATATTAAATGCAGGTTACTAAATCCCCACTGGTACGTGAGAGCACCAACCCCTGAGGGGACCACTCACTCCTGACCACTTGACCTCTTATTTCTCTAGATGTGGCTCTATTTTTCCTTATATTGTTGGTTGGCACAGATGGTTTTAACTGTCAAGTTGACATAACCTAGAATTTCCTGAGAAGAGTCTCGGGCGACCGTCTAGCCCAGGTTGGGCGTTGGACATGTCTCTTGGGGGATTCTCCAGATCGCCTTAATTGAAGTGGGAAGATTAGTGAATTATCTATTGATTAACAAAGAGAAAGGGGTTGGTTGTCTGGGCTGCACATACTTCTCCTGGGAGTGGGGCCTTCAGGAAGCCTCCTTGGCGTGCAGACCTTGATCTCTGGAAGCAAGGAAACAGTTGCCTTTAGAACCCTTCCCTCTTCCTCTCCTTCTTTGCCTCCCCCCTTTTTTCTTTTTCTTTTGTTTTGTTTTGTTTGTTTGTTTGCTTTTTGAGAGGTCTTAAGTAGCTCAAGTAGGCCTTGAACTTATGATGTGGCTGAGGATAGCCTTGAAACCCTAACCCTATGCCTCTTCCTCCTGAGTGCTAGGATTGCAGGCATGTGAACCCCTCCCCCATGCGGCTACACAAGAGCTTTTCCAAGAAACTTTGGAGAAACCACCACCGTGGGCCCACATTTTCTCAAATGGGAAGGGCCGTGCTGGTTGGGAATGGCAGTGTTAAGTCACTTGAACAGCCTATAAAGGGGTGGGGGAGGGGGAGGGGCAGACAGCAGAGGGGAGCCATGCCGAGACTGAGGGGCCAGAGTGCCTGAGGACCAGAGAAGAGAAAGCCTTTTAGGTTCCACATAGGAGAAAGGTATGACCCAGAAATCAGGGTGGAAGCTACCTGAACTCTACCTAGGCAGGGCCTTATGCACCTCTGTCCACTCGGTCCCTCTGTTAAATCCTGAAGAGAGTCCTATCATGTCCTTGAGCTGTCGTGAGGATGATGAGCAGACACCAAGTACTCAAAAGACCCTGGATCGTTCTGAAGGACACACACTCCCCAAGGCACAAAGCCCACCCCGCCGCAGGCACCAAGGGTCCCCTCGGGTGGATTCAGACTGGAGCCTTCAAGCAGAGCTCAGTGCCAAGAGACACCAGTAGGGAGACTGTGTACGATAGGCCTCTGCCTCCCTTGGGGAGGCTAAGGTCAGGGTCTGGGCCAATCACGTGACCATCCAAGCTCCAAGGTAAGGAGGACAACAAGGAGCCGGAAACACTGCAGCTGCCACAGACAACCCTGGGTCTCTCCCCCTTGTGCTGCTGGCCCAGCCTAGAGGCATTGTGCACATTAAATAAATAAACAGCCTGCAGCCTCAGCTCAAAGACTTCACCTCTCTTCCTCTCTGCCAAAGCCCTGCTCCTGCCTCCCCCACTACTCAGGACCTAGGCTAGGCATTCTTCGCATCCGTCCCTTTCTGTCAACCCAGTGCTCTCTCTTCTACCCCTACGCTATCCTGGACCCGTGGGACTAGGTGGGTCTTCTTGGACCATGTGGGGGATTCCATGGCCACCGCTTCTTCTTCGACTTCTTCCTGGAACCTCAGTTTCCTTCTGAACTGTGTCTTGGGCACTCTGATTTGCAATCTCAACATGGCTGCCCTCTGCTCTCTGCCCTCTGCCCTCCTGGATGCCCTTCTCTGATAGCTCCACGCAGTTCTCTGGTGGAGTCTCCCAGAGACTCTCCTATCCTCTGTCGGACTTTCCCTGCTCTGCATCCACATTTGCTTTGCCCATGGTGACTGTCAGCTCTTTGTCATCTGTCTTTACCATGACTCTTCTAGGAAGCCCACACCATGACCTCTCAGTTACTGTGGAGTCATCACAGCCTGTGGCTGGGTGTGGAGTTATGATACCTATTTCCCAAGATACAGCACCTCAGGGGTTCAGCAGGGGCCCCAAGAAGACACTCACCTTCCGGACATTGGATCAGTTTAAGTTCCCAAAAACTCTCAGAGGAACCTTGAGCACCTCAAAGGACCACTGGCAGAGGGGTCAACATCTGGCTCACTAGCCCCTCCTCCCAGGACTGTCTACACTGTTTGGTCTTTGTTGAAGAGATAAGAAAAAGCACAAGTATGTTTCTCTCTCTCTTACTCTGCACTTCATGTTTCTGACAGCAGGCCTGTGTGCACATTCTCTAGCTGCCACCAATAGGTGAAATTCTGTGACTCGGTTCCATTCTGATCCTACTGATCTGGGATTAGCTCCCTCAGGCTCAGGTGTTAGTCCCGAGAGCCTGCCTCCAACCCAGACCCCACTGTAAGCAATAAGCGGTATATCAGTTGTACTTCTGGTTAACTGGATAGGATACAGGGTTCTCATGTTCAAAGGCTTGGGAAAACATTGGTGTGTGGATTCTTATCTTAATAAGTGCTGTGTGAAGGTGTGAGTCACCAGCTGGATGCTCAAGATAAGGTTGGAAAGGCCAGCATAGGGACTTCTGTCCCCATGGAGTTAGAGGACACACCCTGTCAATACATGGCCACATTCCCCCAAGTCCCACTGTTCGGAAATTTTTCTAGATGTCATGTCTAATAATTAATTCAATCCAGTCACTATCCCCTACCCAGAGAACACAGATTGGCTCTGACTGGTCCAAGTTTCCAGTCTTAGATTTTCCTTTTCAGGACAGGCTCCCATCTTAAGATCTCACCCACCTTGTTACAATGTCAGATGCTCCAGGTACTCAGCAAGTACCAAGGGATGCAGAATGCAGTGTCACCCTGGAAGTCACATATGTCTCAGGTGCCAGCCATGGGAACCAGGATTAAAGGTCAATTCTGAGAACTGAAGATGTGCTTTTAGCCCTTCTAGGGTTCCAGAAATAACCCAGTGTTGAAGGAGCCCGAGTCAGGAATTGAGAATAGACACCAGTTATACATTTGCAATTACATCACTGCTACAGTGTATTTGTGTCCTCTCTAAACTCCTATGGAGCCATTAAGAAGTGGTCAGGAACAGGGGCTGGGTGGGATCAGGTGTCTTTTGCAAACGAGGCTTCTGCCTCCAGCCACACGAAGAGCAATGGTCTCAAGGATGACACCAACAGGGGCCAGCTGAGGGTCCCTCCCCCTGAAGCTCTGTTAGAGCTTTACGAGCTCCGCCCTCTCTGTTTAAATACCTGAGGCATGTCTCCTTCAATGCTACAATGTAAGCAGAGCTTGCCTGACTCCTCTTCCCTGTCCCATGACCCTTAGCCCCAGCTCCCTGGTTCTCATCCATTGCAGACATCTGGCTGTTGCTGTTGGGTCAGACCAGACAGCACACAGGACAAATCTTCCAAATTCTCACTGCCAAGGCAAAGAATGCAAAAACACAATTTCCCACTTCAAAAGGAGTAAGAGAGTTTATTCACATCAAAGCGTTTGTGGGAGTTGGGGTGGGGGGTTTCTGCTCTGGGAGTTGGGTGGGGGGATCTCTGCTGTAGGCTTCAGATATTTTTCTGATAACATTCTTAGTTCTCAGGTCGATGGAAGCTAGTGGTATGATTAGTTAGCACATTCCAAAGGTTTACCCGATAGTCAAAGTGATGTGAGGTCAGATGTAGAGGTGACGGCTAAATTACAGTAAAGGAACTAAAGATAGCCCAGAACATTGGCTTTGGATCTGCAACATTCCCACTCCCTATAATGAGTCTATAGAACCATCTTCAGGGACCTTCGATCCATTTGGGCATAGCTAAGACAGTCTATGAGCAAACCCTTGAGGTGTAAACAAGGGTTTTGCTCTCTTTCCCAGTGTCCTGCACCCCAGCCAGTGACAGAGGGACCTTGTTGGGAGCTAACTGATAGGAGAACACCATGGACAGCAAAGTAAGGGAGAGGCAACACAGGAAGGAACACACAGGAAGATGACTTCACCACAGCCCTGGCATGTGAGGCTGGTCAGAAGCAGAGGCCTTCAGTTTGGCCAGAGCCATTGAGTTTTGTGAGGGAAGTCCAGCTGAGCAACAGGAGTGGGTGAGGCTGGAGGGGAGGCAGCCTCCCGGGCAGAGTCAGACAATCTTCCTGCCTGAACCTTGGTCAGGATGAGGAATGGGGGCTGAGGATGTAGTCAGGTTGGGGAAACAACAAGTCCAGGAAAACAATACAGACACCGCCCCTTGGCGGGCACAGGCTGCCAGGATCCCATTACTATTGTTCTGCTTCCTCCCTGGGGCCCAGCTGAGAGCAGGCTGCTGGCTTGCCGGATTGTCACTGTGGCCTTGAGAGTATCTTAACAAGTCAAGAGCGGGGTATAATAGGAAGTGGCCACCTAGAAGCGAGAGCAGGCACGCAAGGATCAAAGGACAGAAGGCTTTGTAGAGGAGGCTGGCAGAGTGTCAGGGAGCTACAGCGGGCTCCGGCCTCATTATTCTACAGGGTACCAGGCCCAGAGAGCTACAGTACTTCCTGGAGCTGAAACCAGGCAGAAGTAGGGCTTCTCTTTGGGGTCAGTTTACTCAAAGTTCCCACTCATACTCACAGCCTGACAAGTGTCCCAGAGCCTCAGAGAGCTCCAAATCATGGGCTACTACTCCACCCCAAGAAGGTGCTTGTCCTTGCCAAAATCGCCCAGGCATGGTGTTGTGGTCAAAATATCGGCTCTCGTCTGGACAAACCACAACAGGTCAACATGGTTCCACATGGAAAGGTTTAATGAGAGAAGAGTAGAAGAGGAGAGGAGTACAGGCCCGCCATGAGCACATGGAGGGAAGTGGGGAGGGGAATGGGGAGAGAAGAGACAAAGGGGAAGAGGGGAAGATCAAGAGAGAACAAGAGAATGAGGAGGGGGCAAGCAGCCCCTTTTAGAGTGAGTCAGCAGTACCTGGCTGTTGCCAGGTAACTGTGAGGGTGGAGCTTAGACAGAATGCTGGCATGTGGACCAGCAGTAGGCCTGCCCTGCTCATCCTGAACGCCAGGCAGCTTCAGGGCTCCCTATGTGCTGGGCTGCACGGAGCCATATTGGATTTGGGCCTAGCCGCTTTTTGACTGCATGGTTCAAAGTGACTCTGGGCTGTTTGGCCACAGAGACTCACCCTGAAGATGACTGCCATAAATCTTAAGATTGTTGGATAAAGCCTCTCCCATGAATTTACGGCACAGGAGTATAACATTCAAGGGATGCCTCAGCTCGAGCAGATACCAGTTATCTCCTCAGTCAACACCCAGTGTCTCCACCACCTGACCTCATCGCCTGACTTCTTTGCCTCCAGCTATCACTGCCTATACCCTCATCTCCCCCTCCTTCATATTTCACAAAGGTCACTCCCCCTACCTGAAAGCCTTAAAAGCTGCAATGTTCATCCCAATAAACGAGACCTTGACAACAGAACTTTTGCTTGGTCTCCTTCTTCTCTTCACCCCCATTTTGGCCCACAGGTAGAAAGCCTCTTCGGGACCCTGAATAACTGGGTCCCCGCTGGCGGGGACACTGGGCTGAGACCTGGGCGGGTGGACACATCAGCTCAGTTTCTTCTTTGGCTCAGTCCTGCTTGCTTCTCCTGGGAGGTGGTTTCTTAAGTGCCCCTGTGCTAGTTTTATGGCCACTTGACCCACACTAAAGTCATTTGAGAGGAGGGAATCTCAATTAAGGAAAGGCCTGCATTGATGAGCACCTGAGAGGCAGAGGCAGGCAGATCTCTGAGTTTGTGGCCAGCCTGATCTACAGAGCAAGTTCCAGGACAGCCAGGGCTACACAGAGAAGCCTTGTCTTGACATCCCCCAACCCCAAAATGCTTCCATAAGATTGGGCTACAGGTAAGTGTTTTCTTAATTAGTGATTGATGAGGGAGGGCCCAGCCCATTGTGGGTGGTGCTGTCCCTAGGATGGTGGTCCTGCATTCTATAAGAAAGCAGGTCAAGGGGCTGGAGAGATGGCTCAGCGGTTAAGAGCCCTGACTGCTCTTCCAGAGGTCCTGAGTTCAATTCCCAGCAACCACATGGTGGCTCACAACCATCTGTAATGGGATCTGATGCCCTCTTCTGGTGTGTCTGAAGACAGATACAGTGTACTTATTTAAATAAGAATAAATAAATCTTTAAAGAAGAAGAAGAAGAAGAAGAAGAAGAAGAAGAAGAAGAAGAAGAAGAAGAAGAAGAAGAAGAGGAGGAGGAGGAGGAGGAGGAGGAGGAGGAGGAGGAGGAGGAGGAGGAGGAGGAAGGGGAAGGGGAAGAGGAAGAAGAAGAAGAGGAAGAAGAAGAAGCAGCAGCAGCAGCAGCAGCAGCAGCAGCAGCAGCAGCAGCAGCAGCAAGCAGACCGAGGAAGTCATGAGGAGCAAGCCAGTAAGCAGCGACCCTCTATGGCCTCTGCATCAGCTCCTGCCTGCAGGTTCCTGCCAGTTTGAGTTCCTGTTTGGGTTTCTTTCAATGATGGGCTAAATAAACCCAATAAACCTTTTCCTCTGCTTCCTTTTGTTTTGTCACAGTGTTTTGTTGCAGCAAAAGAAACCCCATCTTAGTCCCCAAGTGTCATCAACAGCCCATGGAACCCCAAAGGGTGACAATGGCGGCCACATCTGATGCCAGGACACACAGCCATGTCTGGTCCATTCCACTGCTGCTGCTGGACTCCAGCATGGCAACATCAGGTAGCTAAAAGCATTTGTCATCGAGCTTGACATCCTACATGGTGTGGGTCTGGGACCCACATGGTGGCAGGAGAGAGCTGACTCCCACATGCTGTCCTCTGACCACAAGCATCAGGAGCCTCAGAAGGAATGGACGAGAGAAGCAGCAAGGTCTGGCTCAGACTGCAGCCTCTGCTGGTGTTTATTCGCATATGTGTCTTCCCAAAAGGGACAGCTCCCAGTGCACGAGTGTTCAGAGGTGGGACTCTGGGGAATGCTGGATCCTGAGGGCTTACTTCATTGAGGGGACTGAACCACAGTGGACATAGTTTGATGGTATTATCAGAGGTCTTGGAGAGCAGTAGGTAGGGTCCTGGCAGGATGTAACTAGACCCTGCCCAGTCCCTTCTCTCAGCTTTTCTCTGCCGTGGCCTTCTCTGCTTCTATCTTGTCATACACCTCAAACTCATAGAGCCATGAATTGAGATCTCTGGAGCCAAAACCAGTCTTGACTCCTGTTGCTTGTTTCCTTGGACATTTTGTTACAAAAACAAAAAGAAGCAAAAAACAAAACAAAACAAAACAAAACAAAAAGCAAAAACTGAGCAAGACACCTGGGCACAGGTTTGTAGCCTTGGAGGCCCGTCTTCCATAACATCTCTTGAGTTTTCCTCCTCTCCCTCCTCCTCCTCCCCTTTCTCCTCTTCCTCCTCCTCCCCTTTTTCCTGTTCCTCCTACCCCTCTTTCTCCTCCTCTCCCTTCTCTCTCCCTCCTCCTCCTCCTCTCCCTCCTCCTCCTTTCCCTCCTTTCCCTCCTCCTCCTTTTTCTCCTCCTCCCCTTCCTCCTCTTCCTTCTCTCTCTCCCTCCTCCTCTCCCTCTTCCTCTTCCTCCTCCTCCTCTCCCTCTTCCTCCTCTTCTCCCTTCTCCTCCTCTTCTTCCTCCTCCTTTCCCTCCTCCTCCTCCGCTCCTCCTCCTTCTATAAACCCCAGACATGGTTATTGAGGATGAAATTGTGAACCACATGAGTGATAAACACCCAGCATGATCCCAGCACTTCATCTCTGACCTTGAGGTTGTGCACACTGGCCTGCAGTCTGAGACTCTGTCTCAGAAAAGGAAATGAACAAACACAAGAAACCTCTCTTCCTCCAGGTCTCTGGAAGCATCAGGAGCCTCAGAAGAAATGAAAAGAAATAGCTCTGATCCCTTTGCCCAGATCTGTGGCCAGCAGAGTAGATGGGAGGCAGAGCTCTGTTTCCACAAGTAGGAAAGTTCCTGACTCTCTTACAAGCCCCATTTCTCCTCAACAAGCGGTTAAAAGAGATACATTTGTAACCATGTTTCGTTAATGGGTAATTTCCTCTTTAAAAGTAGGTTGATGTCTATATGCAGGTGAGAGCTGGCACCAGTTAGATCAAGGCCATGATTGTACAGTAAAAGTATAAGGCGGGGACAAAGTGTCTGTAAAGTGGGAGAGAAGCAAAAGGAAGGAGAATCACATGGAGATGGGGAAGGATGACCCAGGTCGGGGTGATCTTGAATTGCCAAGGTAGCTGGGATGGATTTCTGTAGGCAAATTTATCTTATCTAGGTGGGCGGTTTGCATCCTTATCAATTGGTTGTGAGTTTATTTTGTGGATGTATTGTGGATTGAGGATTTAACAAATAAATCTGATTGTTGGGTTACCGTTTGAGTCTTGATCTCACTGGGTTGCTGGGAATGTGAACAAGAGTCCACAGTAAGAAAGCTGCGAGACAGGCGGTCTCTGTATGGGACAGGCGTGGCAGTGACCCGCCTGGTCCGAAAGTAACTGAGGGCAGTGTGCAGCCGCTGAGATATATTAGTGCTAGTTCCAATGACCCCCCTGGAGCCAGGACTAGCGGGGACCAGACCTCAAGGGTACTCACGGGAACCTGTTTTTTTACAAATACTGCAGCAGGTAATCTCACCACTGGCTTGTTTTGTGTTTAATTAAGTCTGACAATTTTATACATGAATACAGTGCTATCTTTCTCCAGACAGTTTCTCTATGTAGTCCTGGCTGTCCTGGAACTCACTATGTGGACTAGGCTGACCTGGACCTTAGAGATCCTCCTGCCTCTGCCTCCTAAATGCTGGGATGAAAGGCTGGCTTGTATTGCTCCTGTCCTCTACTGGTTCCCTCCCACCCTGTCACCTCCCCACATTCTGTCAGCACAGTTTGCAGCAACTCTGAGCGACTCCAGAGCAAGCCAAAACCAAAACTAAGTCTCAATTATGAGTAAGAGAGTAAGTTCCAGGAGGAAACCACTCACCCTGGCTGTGAGTGCCAGTGATGGCGGCGTGGCCCTTCACCTCAATGTCTGCCCAGTCCATCTTGTGGCTCTGATGTTTATCGAAATAATAATCTACTAATCCGTTCACTTACTTACATACTTATCGAAGTCCTGGGATCGGAACCCAAGACCTTGCACACACTAAGCATTCTCATGGGAGCGACACCCCATCCTGGCTTGACTGCTTTGAACTAGGTAATCTATGTGGAGCCCTGTTACCAGGGACAGAAGAGGAAATCACCAAGAAACAGTTTAAGAAGCCAAGTCAGTCCTCACGGTGCAGAATGGGCTCCCTCTGGAGCTGGAGGCAAAGCTTGGAGCTTGAAACCCCCAGGGGTTCAGGTTTAGTACAGGCCCTGCCAACAAGCCTTTGTTCTCCTGCCCCGCCCCCTGCGCCCTGCGCGACTGGGGTTCCTGCCAGGGTTTGGCCCTGGTCCCTGTGAAAGATCTTAAGATCTACTTTCCCTTCGGCTGGGATGTGCCCTGGAGTGATTTGGCTCAGGGCAGCTTTGCCTCCAAAGTTAAAGACCAAAATCCCGTATTTATTTCTCCACGTTTTTCTAAAAATCATTAAGGGAGCTAGAGACCTTCTTTTTTTTTTTTTTTTTTTTTAGATTCTAACTCAGGAACCGAACCATTATGGCTTTTGGAAAAAGAAAACAAAAAACAGAGAGCCTCTGGAATACTGCCCTAACAAGTATACTGAGGGTGTCCTTCCCAACCCCTACACCCCGAACCTGACCTACATCTACACTTTATCACAAAATAAACTTCCCAGGAAGCTCTCTGTTCAAGCTCCAGATACCGTGAGCCTTCTTCATTCCTCTGCTCTCCTGCAGAGGCAGAACCGAGGAAGAGAATCTGAACTCTGACCTGGGGCAGCCGAACGCGGTGTGGTTCTCAACCTGTGAGTCGCGACCCCTTGGGGGGGTTGGTCAAGAGACCCTTTCACAGGGGTTGCTTAAGACCGCTGGAAAACAGATATTTATATGACACTAAGGTTCATAGCAGTGGCAAAATTATAGTTATGAAGCCGTGATGAAAGTTTTATGGTGGGAGGGACACCACAGCATAAGGAACTATATTAAAGGGTCACAGCATTGGGAAGGTTGAGAACCACTAGCGTAACTGGTTCCGTGGCCACAGTGATCCCTGAGTCAAGAGATCTGAGTTCAAGTCCTGTTTCTTGGTCACAGATGCCATTTGATACTTCTCTGAGCAATCACAGGTGCTGGGCAGAGAAACAGCATGGGTGTGGGGGTGGGGCATTCCAAAGTAGCAGACTGTTGCCTTGGCTCTTCTGTGCTAAGACAATAGGTGCTACTGTTCCCAACTCCAGTGGTAGCGTTTCACCTCCCCTGCATGAGGTGAGAAACATGTACTAAATTTCTCCCCTACCTGGAGATGGAACCTAGGGTTCCCCATGGTAAGAAAGAACTCGACCTTAGCTCTTCGCCATCCCCAACAGGCAAAAAGTTGTTACCATAAACTTGCCTTGCCAGATAATCTGATGGCTACCCAGAACCTAGTGTCTGCTTCACCCCTACCATTGTTTCTGTGAGAATATACTGAGCAGGGGGGTGTGCCAGCATGCCAGCATGGACTGACACTCAGGTCCCAGTCTCTTTCCCAGGATCTTATTAGCAGGGGCTTCTTAGCTTGTAAGCAATGCAGACTCCTGGCTCCACACTTAAGTCAAAGGTTCTGGAATTTTTTCATTTGTAACAGACGGGAAGGCTGTGGCTCCCCACCCTAGAGCCTGAGGGATTCTAGAGAATGTAACCTTTAACACTGCAGGTGTGGGTGGGTGGGTGTGTATGCGCGCGCACATGCGTTGGTGGGGGCAGGAGCCACCACTCACTACACCACATTCCCAGGTCCCGCCAGAGCCCCAGCTATCTCCCTCAGGAGACAGAACAGCCCTCTACACAGGAAAATTAGACAAGCTGGAACTTTTATTTACACTAAAAGCAAAGAAGGGATACAGAGGAAGGGTTTGGAAGCCATAATGGGGAAGCCAAGCTCTTAAACTCAGTTGCAGTGGGGTGTGGGCCCTGCTGCCGGACGCAAGAGAATAACCAGAAAAAGCGAAAAGGAACAGTCTGCAGCAGGAACCGAGTTTTCGTGCTGGAAGAACCAGGCTCACAGAACCAAGAGTCCCACACAGGGGATGTGACCAGAGCATGCTCCAGGGGCTGAAGTCCACCTCAAACCTGGCAGAGTCCCAGGGCAGCCCCCGAGAGCTTTTGACTTTGGACATTTTGCATTAATTCTTAGCCAGACTTTGAGAGACACCAGGCCAGACGAACTTTGCTTTGTTGCCTTTATGATTTGGGAGGAAGAGACTTGGAGGGAAGGAAGCAGCATTGACTGTCCATCCCTTCCCTGGCCGCCACACCTCTCCCTGCCTGGCAGAATGTTGTTGGGCTCCTTGGGGCTCCGCTGTGGGCTCCCTGGGGTTCAGTGGCATTGGGTGGCAGGAGAGGCACCCCGCAAAGCCACCCATGCCTGCCCCGTTGCAGCTGACTGCATGTGGCCCTTTCTCCTATTTACTTCCCACTTCCCATCCTGGGGCCATCAAGCAAGTGTCACTGTGTCACAGATGTGACCCTGCACGTAAGCAGTAATTGCTGAGGCTAAATCGAGACTACTTATTTCCCAGATCTGCATATCCAGCAGGACCCTCCAGAGTGGTGCTGAGTCTAAATGGGCAACTGCTACTGTCTTCTCCACCTGTCCTTCTGTCCATCTTCCCACCCTACCCACCAGTGCCTAATGGTTGGACTCAGTGGGTGATGTCTGAGCAACACGGCTTTGTGTGCCCCAGGAAGCCTCAGGCCAAAAGGCTGACACGGATGCTGCAGAGTGGTCCCGAAACCTTCTCCGGATCTTGAATATTATAGAAGCAAAGCTGTACTCCTGGCCTGCTGTTGGGGTTGGCCAATGGTCATGGTGAGAGGAACCTCTCTGTGGGGGTACTTTAAAAACAGTTGTGACACACACCAGCACAAGATTTTTTTTTCTCCACTTCTCCCATCATTCCATGGTAGTCCATGAACCATCATTGGTGTGTGCCAAGCCTGGGACTCTTGCCTATATTAATCTTTGAATCCAAGTAAGATGCTGGCCTCAGAGGTGTGAACTAAACTACCCTGGTGATTCTGGTCTCCCAGCTCCCTCTGGTCTTACACACAACCAGCCCAGCTCTCCCAACCGCCACTGCTTTCCCAATGTCGTTCTTGCCCTTTTTCTCCTTTCTTCATGCCCACCTCTCACTTACTGTCTCCTCCTCTAAATATACGTCAGGTCTCATTCAGAGTCTTTCTCTGTCGCTCTGTCTCTGTCTCTATCTCTGTCTCTCTCCCTCCTCTCTCCTCAATCAAATGGGGGACTTAGGCACCCGTTACCCGAACTGGTGTAGCCAGTCACGACAGCTCAAAACCGGATAGCTGGCCCAGACTGTGCTGACCCAGGTTCCAGCTCTGAAAGCACCTGTTCCAGTCTCCCTCCCAGCTTGCTTCTGATCCTGACCTCCCTCCCCCCTTGCCAGCTGCATGCTTATGTAGACCTGTGAAAATGATTCACTTTGATATTCTTTCAATTGTCCCCACACAGCTGTGAACTCGGGTTACAAAGCATCACGGTCTTTAAAGATGGTTTCCTTCCTTCTTTTTTCCCAAACCTGTAATTAAACTCCCAGATGACAGTCTGAGTGGAGAAAAGAGATGGGGGAGATAGACTTCTGAAACAAACAGCTCCTTTGCTGTACTTAGTAAAAGGATCATGGGAGGCCAAGGCTAGTGCCGTCAGCCCCTCAACCTTTTCAGAAACTAGCAACCATCACATTAGAGGTCTGTGTCCTCCTCCCTCAAATTCACCCACTATCCGCATGACTCAGATCCCGGACCTGCCTGCAGTATCCCCGGAAGGCTCTATCTAGCACAGGAAACAAACTAATCCTAACCCCAACCTGACCTTGGCCTAATTCTCTGCAGAACTGACTCCTGGATCCACCCAAGTCCAGGAGTGGCTCAGCGGATAAGCGGGAATCGCTCCCGCCTCACAGTCAACTAGTTCAACAATAGCACACGAAGCAGGGTTCCTCTTCTGAGTTCCCATGAGTCCGAGTCTGAAAGTGCTGGTGGATTCACACTGTCCCCTGGGCAGAAGTATTCTGGTGTCACCTGCCCCTGCAGCTCTGGTTAGCGCACAAAAGACACCACACTGGTGGCCACTCCAAATGGGGCAGAGTAAGCTGCGGCAAATCCTTGTAGGCCAATGACAATGTACCGGCATCCTTTGCTGATGGCCTTCCCGACATTCTATATTTAGGAAGAGAAAAACAAAAGTTAGGTGAGGCAACCTGTTGATTCTTGTACGGGACGTGCACAGAGAATCACTTGCTCTTGGTGTATCCAGAAATCTATTGAGACCCTGCATCTTCACATCTGCAACTCCCAGGTCCCGACTCCTGCTCACAACAGGCGTTCTCCATGCACGGAGTGTGCAAGCACACAGTACATTTCCAGATAATTTGCAAGTCTTCTTAAAAACAGAATGGAGGCTGCCAGCTCCAGAACTAAAATGCCTTTGTTGTTTTAAACTAAGACTCACCCCACGGCCAGGGCCATCATAGGCGGGGTTGAATTTTCCTTCGGGCATGTTGTCAGACAGCCCAGCTGGTCCTTCCTGTGAACCAGTCCCTACTCTGGTCTGACCCACACTTTGGCAACCCGGAAGCCTTTTTATGTTTCCAGAACAATCTGACATCTGTTGAGGGTAAGGACCAGGCAATGTTTTCTGCCTTCTGTTCCTCCTTGGTGAGGGTGCTGCCGGAAGAGGGGTCATCCCAGGAAATCACATCAAAACTTTGAGACCACTAATGGCTAACATCTACTGCACTGTGGTCCTCAGTATTCCTCTTCCTACCTCCAAACTCTGTTGTCATTCTCAGTGACTTTGGCATCCACGTAGCCAACCAGAACCTTCTCTCCACCCCTAAGCTTTCAGCCCTGTGATTTTTTTCTGAGTATAAATTATGCTACCTGTTTCCACTGAAGATCCCGGGCCTAGTCACAAGACATGCCATGATACCCAGTGCTACCTGGTGAAGCCAGCCACTTACCCAAGCTGGCTGGTCGGTCCTTTGGATACAGCCCCAACTTCCGAGCCTATAGTCTTTATTGCCTAAATTATAGATCCTTGGAAAATTGGTTCATCTTCGCCCATTGCCTCCAAGCCAGCGCTCTGACTCCGAGCGCCTTCTCACCACCACCACCCCTCCGCCCCTCTCCTCCCAAGTATAACCATGGGGAATGAGCTTGTTTTTTTCTGGTCTTCCCCACACTTGTTCTTGGTACTTCACCATTCCTTGCTTTCCCTTCTGGGAAAGCATCCTTCTCTGTCAGCCCATCCCTTAGTCTGTACCACTCCAGGGGTCACCTTGACACTATTTCCTGCCCAGGGCCTCTGCTCTCCAAGTGAAAAAAGCTTTGGAAGAAACTGGTACATCTATGTCTTCTCAACACCATTTTAGCCATTTCTCAAGGAGAGAGAGATTGTTGAAGAAATGGGTCAGTGCGAGGATTTTTTACATGTTTGAAATGACAAATACCATGTCCCCCGGGGAGCAATTGCAGCCAACACTTTATAAACAATGACACCAAAATCAAACTGCTTCCTTCTGAAGCTTGACATTTGTGGTATTTGTATCTGCACATTTGCTTTCCCATAACAAGTTGTTTCCTTTTTAACTACTTATCTTTACAATTTGGGGGGAAGTTTTCGAGATAGCTCATTAACTGCAAGCTACTGCCTACCACACCAGTGCTATTCAAGGGAATGGGCTTAGTATAAAACAAGTCTCTCGGAGGGGGGCTGAGGATGGGAGAGTCGGGGAGAGAGTACCAGGCTAGCCTACCATTCACACCTTGCTTTCAGAGCCTATGACTGTATTTCCCTGGAGTAGTAAGCGGGACTTTGGCAGTATGAGTTACCAAGGCTCTTGAGATAGGAGGGTCCCTGGGGCCTCCTGCATACTAGGCAAAAAGTGGCTTGACCTGGGTAAGTATCCTAATTAGAGGGATTGGGAGGTGGGAGTGGGGGAAGGGGGAGGAGGGAGTCAGGCAGAAGATGGAGGGGAGAGAGGGAAGGAGGAAGAGACTGGAATCAGGGATGGGTGATGGTGGTGGGACACTTCTGTCTTTGAAAGGGAGGGAGATGGCCTCTGGAGCTTCAAAGAGCCATGAAGGAACAGCCCTGACCATTTTAGCTCAGAAGGACTGTAGGAGGACATTGTGTCCAGTCCCCAGTGCTGGGGACTCCATGTCCCTCTGACTTAGAAGAGGAAACCAGTTCTCCTCAGACATCTCTGTCTGGTCACAAAGGTCAGTCCTTCTGTTGGGCTGCTCTCAAGTCTGGTGCCAACCTGAGGTGGGCAGTCAGCTACAGATCTGAGTGAGTGGACAAGTGCCCACCTCTCAAAGGACCACAGCCCATAGCTCCAGGACCTCAACCAGGTGCTCTGGTACCTAGAACTTCCACATGGATTAATTTACTGACTCTGGATACTGCCTGCTATGTGTGTCGGTAAGGTAAGGTGTGTGTTGGGGGGCGATCAATGCCCACTGTCTTCCTAAATTACTGTCCATCTTACTGATTTATTAGAGACAGGATCTCCCTCTTATATCTGAGTTCAGATTCTCCTACCTGGCCCCGCTCCTGTCTTCACCTCCCCAGAACTGGAATTATAAGTAGGTGCCTCCATGCCGAGCTTTTCCTGGGTCCTAGTGGTTAAAACCTGGGTTCTCATGCTCACTTGGTAAACACTTTCTACACCCGGCCCCTTTTTTGTTGTTGTTTGATTGGTTGATTGGTTCGTTTTTGTCCTTCCTAACCCCTGCCAAGCCAGGGTCTCCCTGTGTGGCCCTGGCTGGCCTTGAACTCAGAGATCTGCCTGTCTCTGCCTAAGATTAAAGGCGTGGGCCGCCACCACTCAGCTGATGCCTTCCTTATCATCAGATGGTGTAGAGGGAGAAATGGAGACAGTTGGAGAAAGCCACACCCAGAGCCACAGGCCGTTGGACAGCCATGCAGCATGCAGCCCATACATCTGGTAGACCAGCTCTTGGCCCTTACTTTAAAGAGGACATTTCTCCTATTCCCCCACCCACTTTTGTGACACGGCCTAACCTAGGTCTTGGTACATGTTAAGCAATGTTCTACCAGTTAGCTTCACCCCCAATTCTCACGGTTTGTTTGTTTGTTTGTTTGTTTGTTTGTTTTTTGGGTGTTGTTTGCTTGTTTGTTTGAGGGTCCCACTCACTATGTAGCCCAGGTTGACCCTGAACTCCATCCTGATCCTAACTTATCCCATGCTTTCTGTTTTATCCTCAACTGTCTCTTAGCTTCCTTAGTAACATGATTTAGTTCTTTTCTTACCATGCTTCCCCCGTGCCCCTTAAGGATGCCTGCAAGGGCAGGCCATGATTTTCAACTAAGTTCTGAGGCATGTTCCATCCAGAGGAGGGGCCAGCCTCCCTCCCGATCCTTCCCAGCTCTTTTGGCTGTCTGACTGTGCAGCCTCAATCTCTTCAATGCCAGTCTCCTTCACTGCAAAGGGGGCCCAACCCCAGCTTCCCAAGGTTGCTGAGGGGGCTGAGGCATGGAATATAAAGAAGGTAACAGCTATCCAGCCTCCTGGCAGAGCCCTTCCTTTCCCCAGTGCCCCGCAGACAGCACTTACAGTAATATATGTGCACCATAGGAATGCAATTATTACGTTACAATCAACTGGGAACATTGTTCTCTACAAGAGGCCCAAGCACAAAGACTTCCAGAAGGCTGGACCAGAGCAGCGAGGGCTGTAGGACCATGCTGGTGGGGGTGGGTGGGGCAGCAGGGGAGTGAGCCTGTTCTTTCAAGTTGCACAAAAGCCAACAACTTTCCTTAAATAGAAGCAGGAAAGGGCTTGTGTGAAGGATCTGAGAAGTTAACAGGAATGGGAACTAAAGGAAAACACATTCCATAATAACGGATAACTGGAGCAATGATTCATTTTTAAAAGAAAGCTTTGCCTGGTGCTGAGGGGAGTGTAGATCACCCCCCATCTTCTGCAGGAGCCTCGGCTATTCTTATCAGCTTTGCAGAAGAGGGGTTCCTTGGTTTTTGTCCTTCTCATTGAAGCCTGGTGCCCTCTCAGCTGACCTGAGAAAGTGGAGGTCAAGCTGACCCTTGTGACTCCTCACTTGGGGCTGGAATCCCAGACTTCTTGGGTCTCCTGAGCTAGTGCATAAGATTCCAGAACTTCCTCACAGCTTTCTCTCCATTCTAGACAAAAACAAGAAAAAACCCCCAAAACCAAAAAAACCTTGCCATGTTAACATTTCTCCATGTCTCTGTCTCTTACCTACACACACACACACACAACACAGGCACATTCATGTAACATAAAACTAACCAGTTTGCTAGAGAGATGGCTCAGCAGTTAAGAGCTTTGATACTCTTTCTAGAGGACCTGGTTGAGTTCCCAGCACCCACGTGGTGGCTCAGACCATACGTAACTCCAGCTCCTGGGGCAGCGATGCCCTCTTCCGGTCTCTGTAGACATAAGGCAAGTGGCACACACATACATGTAGGCCAAACACCCATCTACATATTTAAATAAACGATTTTATAAAGTGAAACTGTAGAACTAGAGTTTCATAAAGGTTACTCATTGTCAGAGCCCGAATGTGCAGAACTAGAGTTTCATAAAGGTTGCTCATTGTCAGAGTCCGGATGTGCAGGGCCAGACGTGCCTGAGGGAGAGCCAGAGATAGGACTTGCCAAACCAGCTATCAGCCCCAAGGACATTGATCATCTGTAGCCACCCCCTCCCCTTCCTTCACCCCCCTGAGTGAGATGAGCCACCCTACCTGCCTGCCGAGCTGCTAGAGAGCACGTACTCCTTGCTGATGTAATTTCGCGCCGAAAGTAACTGTGCACCATTTGAATTGACCAATCATGTGTAACCGCGTGAATGCCCCTAACCTCCCCTATATAAACCCCCAGAGTTTGGAAGCTCGGGGTCGATTCCTCTGTCTCCTGTGTGATACGTGTCGACCCGGGACCTCGTTAATAAAAGCTACCTCTTGCTGTTACATCAAGAATGGCTACTCGTGATTCCTGGGGGCACCCCACCCCGCGATCGGAGCGAGAGATGCGGCTCCCTGTTTAGGGGTACGCTCTTTCAAAACCATGGTGACCCCGAGATGTTATAAGGTTCTGTACACTTCCCAAACATTCTCACCCCAGAAGGAAACCACAGACACAGCAGACCTCTCTCTGCCTCTGCCCAGTCCCTAAAAACCACCAAGCTATGTCCTGTCTACATTTTCCTAGTTCAAATAAAGGCACTCATGGAAACCATAGGTAACCCGTGGGTCTGGCTTTCTTCACACGTTGAGGCCCGGGAACATGCGCTCCATTCCTTCTTACAGCTACCGAAGGACCACGGTGGATGCTCATGGCATGTCTCACCCTGGTGCATCTACAGAGATGCTTGGATCACCTCTTGGCCATTGGTGATATTCTATAAAACTATTTATGTCACAAACACTTATGAAGGCAAACACCCTTTCACATGAAAAACTAAAATAAAAGAACATTAGCTCGGGTAGCTGTTCAATTTTTGTTTCAAGGCAAGAGTCTTACGTACCCTAACCTGTAGGGTAACCAACCAAAAATCACTTTGAACTATTTTTCCACTCTGTGTGTGTGTGTGTGTGTGTGTGTGTGTGTGTGTGTGTGTGTGTGTGTTTTGAGAGAGGATGTCTCTGTGTAGCCCTGGCTCTCCTGCAGCTCACTCTGTAGACCAGGCTAGCCTTGAACCTTGAACTCACACAGTACCCTTACCCACAGAGCCAGATCTTGGGCTCTGATTTTCTTGCCTCCACTTCCAAGGTGCTGGGATTACAGGTGCGCACCACCATACCTAGTCTACACACCCTAGAACTCCAGCCAGGACTTTAGGCTCACTAGGCCAGCACCCAACCACCCGGGCACACTGGCAGCCCAGCCTTCTGTTTCATTTGTTTGCTTCCTCGTTTGTTTACAAATGGGGTTTCCCCTGGCCATCCTGGAACTTGCCAGAGATCCGATTGCTTCTGCCTCCCCAGAGCTGGGATTTAAGGTGTGCACCTCCAACTGACTGACTTAGTCTTTTTCAGAAAAGCCATCCTAATGAGTGCTGTTTGATTCCTCAGTTTCAGCCAGGGTGAGTTCTTTGTTAATAGGCTCTTGTTATATATAGCCCAGGCTGGCCCTGTATTACCACTCATCCTGTCCCACCTGGGATTACTGGTGGGTTTCCTAGCTTTGGCTTCATGTTGACACCATCACTGACTTTACTTACCTCACTTGGATGAGTAAATGCTAATATTCTGCTGTGAAGGGATCCGGGTGCCCCAGCTCTGCCACCCTCCCTGGCTCTTCCCACCCGCTGTTAGGAATCCTATTTGCACCTCTAGTGTATGCACAATGCTTGGCACAGAGTGGCCACCCCCAAAACTTCCCTAATGCCAGCCACCAACTAAGGCTCTGTGTCATCTCCTCACTTTCGGATGGCATCCTTACTCCCCAAAGTCCTACTTCACTCCAACAATGCGTTTTACCGTCGCCTGCTTGTGAAGAAGACTGAGCCATATCATTCAGAATGATAAACTAAACTCCCGGCAAGCGACCGAGTGTCTCGGGTGTGACAAAGGTCACCCACTGGAGACTACTGATAACTGGACACTAATTCCGGAAAGTCCAGGGGACTTTGGCCAGCACACACACAATCAGTGAGTTTTGTGATTCCCCCCACCCCACCTCCCTCCCTAGCCTTGTCTAGGTCAAGAGAGCAATTCTGCTTTTTTAGGGCAGGGGGCATCTAGAAACCAGAACCATGTACCCTGCAAATGAAACTCATTCCATCCATCCTTCCTCTTGCTCTCCCACCAAAGTAAAAAGGCAGGCAGAACATCCTAAGTTTCGGGGTGCAAGAGATCGTTGATTAGAGAAGGGGATGCATTGACTGAGTTAGCAGGCCCCGTGGGTTAACGCGGGCGTCTAGGATTCAATCACCTAACGTTCTCCTGTGGCGGGGTACCCGGGAAAGAGTGTGGGAGATAGACGGTCCCGGACTACAGCTTCGCAACTGGGCCCAAGGTTCCAAGTCAACTACCCTCAGCATTCCCACCAGCTCCAACTGGGAGCAAGGGTCCTGCCCGCCTAAGTCTAGTGACCGTACCGGGGGCATTGGGGACACGGGCACAACTCCACCCAGCGCGACTCCCGGTTCTGTCTGAATCAGAGCGGCCCGGCCCTGGGGACCTACCTTGCCGTACTTCTTCAGTTTTCGCCGGTACCTCTTCTTGGGTTTGTCGCCTGGCGCCGGCTCCTCCAGGGAGTCGTAGCGCTCCGGCAGCGCAGCCAGGTGCACCCTGCGTGCGCTCGGGGTCCCGGCGCGCCGCCCGTCCTCTTCCCGCTCACAGTCCTGGCTCTCCGGGTCCTCGTCCTCGCCCTCCAAGTGCTCCACGATAGCATCTGTCTCCTCGTCACCGGCGCGGCGCAATCGCCCCAGGGGCCCTCGGCCCACCAAGCTGCTCGCCTTGCTTCGGAGCCGGGCGCCCACCGTCATGATGCCGCGGAGCTGCGGAGAAGGGCCCGGGCTAGGAGGCAACCTTTGCTCTATGCCCCGCCCCGCTCCTGCCCCAGCGGACCGCCCCGGTCCGGTGCGCTCCGGCAACCGTAGGTCGCAGCACACCCACGCGGTGGGGTCCAGGACTACGGGCGGAGCGACAGGCGCGGGCTTAGCCAGACCGGACATAAAGCTTTCCGGAGAACCCTACAGCAGAAGCCAGAGCTCAGGGCAGGCAAGTTCGGCTGCACTGGGAACAGAATCCAAACAACAGACCTACTACAGGTGCAGGCACTTAAAACTGACCGGGCGTGGTGCACACACCTTTAATCCCTGCAAGTGGGAGACTGAGGCAGGTAGATCTCCGAGCTCAAGGCTATCCTGGTTCACAAGTTCCGGGATAGCCAAGGCTACAAAATAAAACAAATAAACAAATGGTGGAGATGGTATTGATCATGAAGGTTCCTCAGTGCTGGCGAGGATGTACTGACAGGGTCATGAAAATATTATTTTCAGGCCTGGGGATGTAGCTCAGTTAGGAGAATGCTCCCTTAGCATACACGAAGTCCTGGGCTTTTATCCCCAGCGGCACAGAAGCCCCAGAAAGGTGGTGGCACGCGCTTGTAAATCTCAGAACCTAGAAGTGGAGGCAGAAGGATTAAGGGTTCAAAGTCATTCTTGGCTACCGTGAGTATGAGGTCAGCCCGGGCTACATGATACCTTGTCTCAAACACAAATAAGGAGTGCGTTATTTAAGAAAATGGTAACGCGCTGAGTGTATTTCACGTATATTTTTGTCTTCACAACGTTTCTCTGCCTGACTATCGGCATGCCTGTCTCCTATCAAAACATTCCATACATACTTACAACTAAGTAAAGGGTGGAGTCCGTCCTTGAAAAGCTAAGCAGGCATTTAGACAGCTCGTTCTTGGCAGTGCAACCTGGACAACAGCTATCAAACCCTGTGTGTGTGGGGCTCTCACTCCGCTTTATAGGAAGGAGAGATGAGATCAGTTTTTACAGAAACGAAGCAAGACTGGCTTCTTTGTTGTTTTCAGATCAAATCTTCTTACATTAAATTGATTCCTGAACATTTTAGAGACATGGCAGTGTTTTGTTTTATAAAGATTCATTTAAAAAAACCTATTTTTAATTATGTGTAAGTATGAACAGAGTCTTTGGCCCGGAGCCGGAGTTACAGACACGTGATGTGGTTGCTAGAAATCCATCTCTGGTCCTCTGAAGGAACAGTATATTCTCTTAATGGCTGAGCCATCTCTCCAGTCAGTTTCTAACATTTAAACTTTCTTCCTCCATGGCCAGACATCTCCAATAGCCCCTTGTTCAGATACCTGGAAGCAGTTCTTCCCACAGTTAGTGAATGTGGCTTCCACTTTGGAATGAGAAACACCTGCTTCTATACTTGTTTGCATTTTTTTATTTAATGTCTTCTGCAGAACTAGATCTTTTTGGTGTCTTAAGAGGTTTTTAAAGCATTATTGCCCCTTTGATCTGAAAGGGCCAGAGTTGAGGTCATTCTAAGGCCAGTGGGAAAATTCCACCTCAAACCTCCAAGCACAAAGACCCCTCCCTGGAAGGTAGGGCTGGTTTAGTTCCCAGAGCAACTGCAAGCCAAACTGACAAACAAAGCCACCTGTGACTCCCAGCAGACCTCCCCTTGACTCCCAACCGTTCCCCTGATAAGTCCAGAATGGTCCACTAATCACGAGTCAGCTTAGAGGTCACTTTGCCCCATCAATAATACCCTGCCTTTTTACCAATTGTTTGCAAGGTATATAACTCCCTGCCAGAGTCTGCTTGGGGTCTTCTCGCCTTGAAGTGGGAGGACCCCGACGTGTTGGAATAAAACTCCTCTTGCTATTGGATCAATCACCGTCTCCGTGAGTCTCATTCAAGAGGTCCCAGGAGAGATTCAACTCAGACCTCACAGATCTTGTGTTCCTGGTTTTGAAGTCTTTTCCATTCTTGCTTGATTTCTGTACTTTTTTTTTTCTTCTGGAGCATCTCATACAGATTCTTCACTGGAGCTTTTTCTTCAGTTTGTTTCTTCTTCATCATTGTCATCATCACCATTGTGAATTCTGATTGAACCCCTTCTGGGAACCCTTGTAAGGAACTCATGGAGGTAGCGATCGATGCAAAAGCAAGAGGAGCTTTATTGATCCAACACTCACTGGGGTTGACTCCCTTTGGAGAGAGATGACCCTGAGCAGACCTTAATAGGGAGTTATTTACCTTTGATAGAGACATACTTCAAACAATAGGGCAGACCAATGAACAGTGGTAACTAGGCAGGGTACTATAGGTGGGGCGAAGCGACTTCCAAACTGACTTGTGGTTAATGGACTTTTCCGGGACTTTTCGAGGGGATCAGATGGGGAGTCACAGGTGGCTTTGTTCAACAGTTTGGCTTGTAACTGTTCCAGGAATGAAACTAGTTCTACTCCTCCTGGAAGGGGTGGAGGTCTTTCTGTGCTCGGAGGTTTGTGGTGGAATTTTCCCACTGGCCTCAGATTGACCCCAACTCTGGTTCTTTCATCATGATCATGATCATGATCATCATCACCACCACCACCATCACCTTTGTCCGTTTTACTTTTTTTTTTTTTGGTAGAAACTTGTTACCACCTTCAGTGGAGATAGCTTCCCAGAAAGACTCAGGAGTTTTATATTTTCCTCACTTCTTTTTCTGTTTGTGCATCTTTCACATCTTTCATAGCTACTGGGTGCTGTCCACTTATATGTTTAGAAAAACCAAAAGAAAGAAAGACTCACTACGTAGCGCTGGCTGCCCTAGAAATTCACTATGTAGACCAAACAGGTCTGGAACGGAAACAGATGGATTCACAGAGATGGGCCACTCACCTCTGGTCTCCAAATGCTGAGATTAAAGGCGTAGGCTACCACACCCAGCTGGGGTAGGTTTTTTTTGGAAAGAAAAAAAACCACACACAACGTATTTACCATTGTAGGTGTGGTAACATACACACACACACACACACACACACACACACACACACACACACACACACCTTTAATTCATGTGGATGGAGAAGCCGAGGGGGTGGATCTGTGAGTTGGAAAGCCAGGGCTACTACTATGTATCACCTAGTGAAACACTTTCCAGTATATATCATAGCATCATCTATATTTTTCTAAAAACACAAGGCCATGTGCTCACAGTGATAGAAAGTGACGCAGCCTCCTGGGGACAGGAGAGGGGATTTCTGAAGCATGCATATGACATCATGTCATACAATTCTAAAACCTGGGATTTGCACATAGCATTCCCAGAGTGCACTGACTCAACACACTTGGGACATCATGTTTGCTTTCTGGTTGGGTTTTATTGTTGTTTGTTTTTTTTTTTTTAACACAGGGTCTCACTATGTACTTCTGACTTACATGGAACTCACTGTGTAGAACAAGCTGCCTCAAACTCATAGAAATCCTCCTGCCTCTGCCTTCTGCGTGCTCCTTGTCTCTTTCTTTTTATTGTTATTGTCTTTTCCTTTTTTTTGTTTGTTTATTTGTTTGTTTGAGGCAGGGTGTCTTAGTTAGGGTTTTACTACTGTAAACAGACACCACAACCAAGGCAACTCTTATAAAGGACAACATTTAATTGGGGCTGACTTATAGGTTCAGAGGTTCAATTCAGTATCATCAAGGCGGGAGCATGGCAGTGTCCAGGCAGGCATGGTGCAGGAGGAGCTGAGAGTTCTACATCTTCATCTGAGGCCACTACAAGACTGGCTCCCACATGGCTATGAGGAGGGTCTCAAAACCCACTCCCACAGTGACACATTCCCTCCAACAAGGCTATGCCCACTCCGACGATGTCACACCTCCTAATAGTGCCACTCCCTGGGCCAAGCATATTCAAACCACCTCACAGGGACTCTCTACATAGCTCCAAGTTTCCTGAAACTTCTTTTGTAGCCCAGGTTGGCTTAAAACTCATAGTAAACTGCTTGCCTCTGCCCCCACCAGGTGCTGGCACTAACAGCAAGTGCCACTCCACCCGGCTGCTTGATTGCCTTTGAGACTTCAGTCTTGCTATGTCCACCACGCTGGTTTTGCATGCCTAGGCTCATCTGGTCTCTCATTTCCAGAACATATCTTTTCCCTTTTTCCTTTTTAAAACTTTTAATTAATTAATTTGTGTGTGCGTGTGACTTTCCCATCATCCACCCCAATCCTACTTACCTTCCCATCCCTTCATATCTGCTCTCTGCTCGACTTCTCCCCACCTCCCCACCCCCAAAATACCAAACCAAAATAATTTTAAAAAATATCACTGTGGAAGCTTCAGTGTGCACTGTGCACCCTTCTGCCTTCTGCCCAATCAGCTTTACTTGCAAATGCTCCTGTTGTAAGACCCCATAGTGGCCTTACCTCAGGAGTGCCACCCACAGAGCATAGATTGACAAAGTGACCGCTGCAATAGCATGAGGGTATAAGGTTTTTAATCCACGTACGTGGGGTTGCTCATCCACACAGGGAGAGGCAACCCTGAACCCAAAAAGCACACAACTTTTATTCCTTACAGAGGGCAGACTTCAGCAACAGGGTTAGCTGGTCTATTCTCATTGGTGTACACAGGACAAAGGATCTTGTCAGGTATTGGCTAGCCTGCTCAAGGGGCTGTTCTTGGCTCAATTAATCACTTTCCTCATCCAGCCCTACACCTGGCCTTGGTGAATCACTGGGAAAGGGCTAAGTTGGCACGTCCCTTAGAGGGGGGTGAACTGGGTGGTCAGGCAGGGTCAGGATGACATCTTGCGGTTGTTCTTGGAATTTACCACAGGGAGGGGTAGGGGGTCTTTCTGAGAATAGTTGTTTTTTCTTTGTTTTGTCTTAATTAGCTTAGTCAGAATCTTGATCACCAAAACTTTATCATATCACTGGGCATCCTGACGTCAGATGTATCTCTCAGAAAGGTCACAAGTTTGTCATAGGCATCCTGACCACCCGATGTATTTCTCAAAACCTTGTTTTTATAGCTTTGTTTTTCACATCTATGAAACTTTATTTCTTCATTCCTCTGCCTTCTGCCTCACTACCAATGCTAGGACTCCTCTCAGATATCCTGTTGTAGCCCTGTGTCATGGAGGTCCTGCAGCCTTGGATCTGAGACTGCCCCTTCACACACTCCAGCAGTTCATAGATAGGGTGGGTGTTGTGGTGGACCAACTCAGAGCCCCAGATCTGAGTCTGGGTGGGAGCTGAGTTGGTCACCCCACCAGCAAGCCTCTGTCATCAGAGCCAGCGCTCCAACACTGCCCAGAGAATGTGCCAGGTCTGCTCTCTAGAGCGCTGTATGTGGGGGCCAGGGTGGGGGCAGCTCTCCCTTGCCCATGCCCTCCTGGCCAGCTCACCCTCCTTCCAGCCCCCAGGGCCAGCTCTATTATGCTGCCCAGGCAAGGGTCAGCCCTGGACTGCAGTAGCCCATAAAGGACAGGGCCAGCTCTCCTGACTCACATCACCAGAGCCAGCTCTCCCAGGCTGCTCAGGTAAGGGACAGGCCAGCTCTTCTGAGTGCGGTGGCCTGTAATGGATGGAGCCCACTCAGCGCAGTGCTCAGACATCAACATGGCCTCAGGAGGCAGCCCAGCCCAGAAATGCCTGCATGACCTTTGTTGGTAACATGGGCCTCTGACATTGACACAGACACTGACCATGATATAGGACCATGGACCCAGACATGGCCCTTAGCGACAGCCCAGGCCAGGACATCCCATGGCCTCAGGTGGTTGTGGAGCTCCTCATATCCGCCTGTTCCTCACTACCGTCACTGCCGAGTCCTCGGTTCCACCTCTCCACTGTACAGGAACCTGGCACCTTTGCTTTCCCCTCCATCTCTCCGTGGCTTACGTTTTCTTTCTCCATCATGTATTTGCCCATCTTGGGGCTGGACTGGGCACTTGGGTGTCTTTCTTCTGAGCCCTGTGGGGCTGAGGGATGCCCCTTGCTTTTCATATGGGTGTTTACCTCTGAGTTCTGGGGAATGCAGAGTTAAGTAGAACACAGTCATGCAAGAGAAAGCGAGGACATGTGCCAGGAGGAAAAGAGGCTGGCAATATTCACCACTTGCAAGTGATACGCTCCTCTGTTTACAAGGCCTGGGACAGTCCATCCCAGACACTGGACAGTGACCTACTAAAGACTGAAACTAGATCCCCATCTGTCCGTGTGTGTGTGTGTGTGTGTGTATACATACATATATATACATATATGTACATATACACATATACATACATACACACACACACACACACACACACACATATATATATATATATATCTCAACTCAATTCAAGTAATGTAACTCTGAAACTGCTAGAAGAAAACAGTTCAAGATAAAGGCTTAGGGGCTGGAGAGGTGGCTCAGTGGTTTAAAACGCTGGCTGCTCTTATATGGAGAGCCCAGGTTCAGTTACCAGCACTCACCTCGAGGCTCACCACTGTACAGCTCTGTGGTCTGTATTTGTTTCTTGCACTCTTACAGTTCACACTCTCACAGTGTTCTGCTTATGTGCATGAGGCCAAATGCACAGAGACCAGACCCTCTGAAACTCTAAACAAGCAAGCAAGCAAGCAAGCAAGCAAGCAAGCAAACAAATCCAATTCCTCCTCTAAGTTATTTCCTTCAGCAAGTAGCCATGGAGCAAAAGGGAAAGCCCAAAGGACCAGAGAAAGTGTTTGCAGGCTCTAGTCAGTGTGAAAGAGGAAAAGAACTCAGAACAGCAGGGAGACTTCACAGAGCCTCAGGGCAGCACACGGAGACTTCACAGAGGGTGAGGAGGTTTCTTCGGGAAGGTAATATGTTATCTGCATAAGGGACAACCATTCCTCCCTGCTGTGCGGTAAGGCAGCCATCACAAGGGATGTCTCCTGGCCAGATGTTGACAAGTGCAGTTGGATAAACTCTTACATTTTGGGTGACTTGGAATGTTAGAGCTCCCCCGCAAGGGCATATGTAGGTCCCATTCTTTTGATCAGGAGGAAATAGTTTTCCCTTAATGTGGCTCACCAAGTGTGATGGTTTGTTTATGCTCTACTCAGGGAGTGGCACTATTACAAGGTATGGCCCCGTTGGAGTAGGTGTGTCACTGTGGACATGGGCTTTAAGACCCTCATCTTAGCTGCCTGGAAGCCCGTATTCTGCTAGCAGCCTTCAGATGAAGATGTAGAACTCTCAGCTCCTCCTGCACCATGCCTGCCTGGATGCTGCCATGTTCCCATCTGGACAATAAGGGACTGAACTTCTGAACCTGTAAGCCTCAATTAAATGGTGTTCTTATGAGACTTGCTTTGGTCATGGTGTCTGCTCACAGCAGTAAAACCCTAAGACACCAAGCCTCCAGCAAGGCTACTGTATCACTCCCCACTTTGAAGAGGTAACCCTGGCATCATCTAGGAGATGGGTTGAGACTGAGGAATAGATATATTAACCTGTGGACACCAGGAACATTCAGAGATCCATTCCCAGAGATGTTTACCCAAAAGGATTAATGTCTGGCCTGGTGCTTCACCTCTGCTCCTTCAGTTTCCAGGCAGGGCTCATGCTAGGACACGAGAGATCAGAACTCCTTCTGACCTTCTTGACCAGAGAACTGCAGACATTCCTCAAACAGCTGCTTGTGGAGTCCTTGCCATTCTCAGTCTGTCAGTGTGGGCAGGTTTGGGGTCCCTGTGAGACTTTTGCTTTTCACTTGCAGATAGCTGATTGCTTTCTGTGTTCACATGTGATCAGTCCTTGGTGTCTCTCTCTTACACAGGGCTCTCACCCTGTTTCTTCAGGGTCCTGCCTCTGTTCTCCTCTGTGTTAACTACCTCTCTTCAATTCCCTCCTCTAGACATAATTGCATTCTTAGGTAGTGAGGGTTCTGGCCTTTGTACACGAATCTGGAAGGGATACAGTTGAGTTCATGACAACCTTGACAAAACTTGGGCACATCTGTCTTGATATCCTTGATACTGGAGACCAAGACCATTACTGTTCCAGCACAGAAGACCCTGGGAGATAAACCCATTATCAGAAGCATGGCTGTTGTGTGCACCACCTTCTACATCTTAGGAGAGCTCCAGGTCTATTTATTTTAACTTACTCAAGGGGCCTGGTACACGCTACCCACCCCTCCTAGCCTCTCACATTAGATAGGCAACTTAGGGGGAAATCACATTCTTTACCACTCTGAGAACCTCTCATTACTAATATGGAAACTGTCTTCCAAAAGAGCAAGGACATTGCACAACTAAGAGTCATGAAATATATCACCTGTGCCTGGACAAAAAAAGAGTATGGGAGACCTCAGAGAGTTAAGAGTAACTGCCTATTTGAAATAGCTTACATAAAAATAAGAACAATTTTCTATTTGTAAACATAGAAAAACTTTGTTTAGTAATAAAGCTATAGTTTAGAAGGAGAAAGATACCACAGCTTTGAAGTTACATTGTTTATTAGTTTATTCTTATAGGATACAGTCATGAAGAAACGTATTGTTGGAGCTGATAAAAGAAGGTTATGACCCATATAAGACACAGAATAACGGATTTATTTTGCAAAGACTGAAACTCAAGGTGTGCATGTGCATGCATGCACGAAGGCATGTACACACATGTGGGGATGCGCGCGCACAAACACACACACACACACGTGGATAAGAGTGCACATACACAAAATTATGAATCTCAGCTAACCTTCAATCATTTTGCCACTTACTTATTTCCTTCTCTCTGTGTGTGGGGAGGTATTATGATCAGAATCTCAAGACTGAGTTATTGGTGTTCTTTTACTGGCTTTCTTTCCAGTTTCCAGTCTATTCTGCTAGCACACGCCGCAGCCAAAGCTGCCTCCTCCTTATCAGGAAAAAGCACTAACTTCACTCTTCACACTCCCTACACCCAGATCAGTAGTTATGACAACACCAGGCTCCTGCCCATGGTCTTGCCCTCTCTCCAGCCCGGGAGGTTGACAGCAGAGGACCACTCTTGCTCTTAGGTTTGGCTGGGATGTGTATTTGTGTGGCCCTTGCTGTCTGTAGCCTGTTGCTCCTAGAAATCAGTGTTGCCGTCCTGTTTCACATATTACAGTCCAATGACAGTGGAATAAAGGCCAGTGAGTGA
Source organism: Rattus norvegicus (assembly GCF_021556685.1). Taxonomy (NCBI): domain Eukaryota; kingdom Metazoa; phylum Chordata; class Mammalia; order Rodentia; family Muridae; genus Rattus; species Rattus norvegicus. The sequence continues at coordinate 99,034,371 of NC_141546.1, forward strand.
GGAAAAGTGCATTTTATGATTAAAAACATCAACTTAACCCCCTGGCAATGGGCAAGGGGACACCTTGGTGGTGGTGTTCTTATACATCAATTAGGGGCAGGCAGATGGCAGTCCTGGGTTCATCCTAGCTGGATGCCTGGCTTGATGGCCAAAGCTGTTTTATGCCTAGGACACAAAAATGAAATCAAATCAAATCAAATCCAGGCAGCACAGTGAGGGAGGAAGATGCTTTCCTCCGCATCATGCAGGAAAGATGCCCATAGACCTGGCCTCTGCCACATGGCATGGGACAAAGACATACAAAGCCCCATTTACCACCAGGGAGACAGAGAACTGTGAACCGCCATGCTAACCACACACCTGCCCTCTGCCCACTGCACAGGTGGGCTGGAGATGCGTGCTTGCTGTCACGTCCTGTAGCACAGAGGGAGGATGTTACCCAGGGGCCCTGCCAGTCGCATGGCCAGCCTGCAGCAGAAGCCACCACAATGTGCGAGTATGTGGTGGTCAGAGGGAGAGACAGAGAAGTAGGACAGCCTGGGCATCATGAAGAGATGGAACTGGAAACTCATGGGTGGGAGAGGAGTATCCTGTTATGAGTGACCAGTCCTGCCACCTGAGGCCATGGTGAGGGCCCAGCCTGAGCTGCTGCTGAGGGCCATGCCTGACTTCTTGGCTATACAGTAGCAGGGGTAAGTGCCGATGTCTGTGACTCATATCACCACTAGAGAACATAGGGATGTCCCTGGTGGGGCAGCTACTGGGGACCACATGAATGTCCAAGGACTGTGCAGAACTTGCCCCGCCCCTCACCAGTCCTAGTGCTCTGTAAAACCAGCCCCATCTGTTGCTTGCAGCAGCACAGGAGAATGGGCCCTGCACTTTACCCAGGCAGCACAATGGAGCTGGCCTTGATGACGAGGGTGTGGGTGAGCTGACCCTGTCACTTGTCTGCTGTGGGGTAGCATGGGTGCAGGGATGATGTCCCCCTCCCCTACCTTTCCCCACCACCTGCAGTAGAAGGGAGAGCTAGCTTTGACGGCATGAGAGTGGGAGAGCTGGCCTGGCCTCCTCACTGGCTGACGCACCCGTGGAGCAAGCTCTCTACCTTCCCTGCACAACATAGTTGAGCCAGCCTTGATGGCAAAGGCATGGATGAACCAGTCCCAGTGTGTGAGAGTAGGCTCATAGGGTGCTGCACTTGGGAGAGCAAGCCCTGTACCTTGTCTGCACTGTGGAGATGGCTCTGGTGGTAGTGGTGCAGGTGAGCTGGCCCTGAGGGCATAAAGCAAGTTAGTTAACCCTGCCTCCTGCCAATGGTGGCATTGGGTGGCCTAGCTGGAGCAGTTCTGGAGCACTCCCTGGTCGTGTAGATAAGGGAGACCCAGCTTGATGGTCAGCCCAGCTGCCACCCACACCCAGATTCAGGACTCTGAAGTGGCCCACCCCAAAATTAATCTTTTGCAAATGCTTGGAATTCCTGAAAGGCTCTTATTGGACCAAAGCTGCAGGATCTCCTTGACACAATAGCTAACCGGAAGGAATCTCAGTGAAGATCCGATATTGATGGGATCACAGAAGCCAGAGACCTCGAACCAGACCAATGACTCATTGCAATGAGCATTTGCAAGTGAAGATGTGTGGACAGAGGGATACACTCTGGGACACACCGTGACACACTACAGCTTCTGGGATATGTTTTCTACATGTCATGGTTTGAATATGCATGGCCCAGGGAGTGGCACTATTAGAAGGTATGGTCTTGTTGGAGTATGTGTGTCCCTGTTAGATTAGGTATGTCACTGTGGGTGTGGGCTTTAAGATCCTCATCCCAGCTTCCTGGAAGTCAGTCTTCCTCTAGCAGCCTTCAGATGAAGATGTAGAACTCTCAGCTCCTCCTGCACCAGGCCTGCCTGGATGCTGCCATGCTCCCACCATGATGATAATGGACTGAACCTCTGAACCTGTAAGCCTCAATTAAATGATGTTCTTATAAGACTTGCTTTGGTCATGGTGTCTGCTCACAGCAGTAAAACCCTGACTAAGACACTGTGCTTTGTTTTTGTATGTATGTTTTTTATTTTTTGTTGGGGAGGTTGCAAGAGTGAGGATGAATATGAGGGGATGGGGAGAGGAGCAGGACTGGGGTGCATGACATAAAATTCACAAAAAAAATCAATAAAATGTTTTTAAGAATCAACTTAAATCTTTAGAAATTAAAAAAAAATCACATGTCTAATTACTTAGTTTGGATGCATGTATGTGAACTGTATGTGCACCTGGTGCCCTCGGAAGTCAGATGAGGGTGTTAGACACCCTGGACTTGGAATTACAGTTGGTTATGAGCCATCACGTGGTGCCTAGAAACAAACCTGGTCCTCATCAAGAGTAGCTGGTGCGCTTTACCGCTGAGTCATCCCTCTGACCCCCCCCCCAACTTAATTTCTTTCTTCCATTCTCTTTCGTTTTCCCTCCCCCCCTCTCATTTTCTTTGGGGGCAGGGCAGCAGGGCCTTACTATGCTGCCCTAGCAGCCTCAGACTTACAGAGCTCTGCTTGCCTCTGCCTCCCAAGTGCTAGGACTAAAGGCTTGCATCATTGTGCCCTGCAAAGAGTTTTATTTACTGAAAGAGTATCCTTCGCTAGAAAGAACTACAAGATCATGCAGCGAATGTGTGGACGGGTGCAGTGGCCTCTTTTGGTAGGACAGATGTCACCCTGACCTAGGGGACGCAGCACCCAGGAAACACTGGTAATGTGTCTTGCTGAGTTTGCCAGGCATTTCCCCCAAATCAGTAGACTCTGAAGGCGGGTCAGGAAACAGGAAGATGTAAAGTTACAGATGCACAGGTGCAGGTCACAGGACAACTTGTGGAGGTCAGTTCTCCCACCATGTGGTTCCCCAGGTCATCAAGCTTGGCAGCAAGCACTTTCATCCACTGACCCATCTTCCAAAAGACTGTTACCCAAGTGGGTAAAAGGTAGCCCCCATGTTGTTTACTTCTGCGCCACATCCCGGGACTCTAGTTCTAGTCCCAGAGTGTCTAATACCCTCATCTGACCTCTGCGGACACAGGTGCACACACAGTACACATCCATCCATCCAAACTGAGCAATTATACACATAGCCTGCTTTAAGGCTGCTGAAGCTGGACTGGAAAGCCCCATGCACCCAACTGCTTTCAGTGATGTTGTAGCAAGCACATCCACAGTGCACATTTCATACTTTACAGTCTGCTTGCCTTGCGTAGGTTGCAAAACTTCCCAACATCTTCTAGCCACAGATAAGACAACCTGGGGCAGATGCCACATGGATGCTGCATTTGGAGCTCTAATCCAGTCTCTCTCTCTCTCTCTCTCTCTCTCTCTCTCTCTCTCTCTCTCTCTTCCTCTCCTCCCTCCCTCCCTCTCTCTCCCCCATCCCCCTCTTTCTCCCTCCTCTCTCTCTCTCTCTCCCCCCCTCCCTTCCTTTCTCTCTCTCTCACTCCCCCCACTCTGGTTTGGGATCCTGGACATTCTCTGGGAGAGCCCTTTACTGTGAGGGTTCTTCCCTGAAGCACTCCACACTACATCCCAGGGACACTCTATGCATGCCATTCTGCTGCCACCTCATGGCCATGCCTGTTCTCTGATCGGTCGCCGGCCTTCAGACTGAAAACTAGCATATACAGACAGCCTTGCACAGAAAAATGTCACAGCCGTGTTTTCTGGATCATGAGATGTTTGTCTTTTGTATTTTTTATCAAGGTTTTGCCCCCCCCCCAATCCGTGTGTGTGTGTTTGTGTGTGTGTGTGTGTGTGCATGCACGTGGAGGTCAGCTTGTGGGAGTCAGCTTTCTCCCACCATTGGGATCTGGAGAGGAGACTCAGGTCATTAGTTTTGGCAGCAAGTCCCCTCACCCAGCAAGCCCTCTGGCCAGGCCTGAGATACTCCGGCTTTAGTTTCTCATTTGACTCACCTCAGTTGATATGGCTAGACTTTCTCCTTCACTCTGTAGGGCAGACTTGTTCTCCATTCTGTATTCTGTTCTTCATTCTGCCTTTTCTGCATCTGCTCATGCCTAAAGATGCTGAGGTCGTTGACTATTGTGAACAATACTTCGGTGAACGCAGCATTCGGGTCTCACTTCAACATGCTGATTTCCTATCAGTTGGCCATTTACCCATTAGTGGGATCGCCGGATTATATGGCGGTTCTGTTAACATCTGAAGAGCATCCATACCGCTTTCCAAAGTAACTGCATGAGTTTACAGACCCCACTAACGGTGGGCAGGAGTTCTCTTTCTCAACAACCTTGCCCACACTCACTGAGATCCTTATCTTTTTGGCAATGCTCAGATAGGATCCTCTTGCTCTCACTTCCCTGGTACCGAGATTACACGCAGGCCCCACCACTCCCTGCTCCATAGTGTGGCTTGTAAGTAAATGCATTTCTGAACTGTGATTTTGGACACTTTCTCCATATACTCATTGGCCATTTGGGTAACTTTTGAGCAGTGGTTTACTAAGATGCCTTGTACATTTGTAAGCTGAGGTTTCTTGCTATTGAGTTGTCTGAGTTTGTGTGTATTTTAGAGATTAACTATCAGGTAAATTATTTGCCGACAGGTTTGTGTTGTAGACCATCTCTCCACTCTGTCAATTGCTGCTTATCTGTCCACGGGCTTCTTACATCAGACCTGAAGCATCATTTTAAAAACATTTCTCTTTCCCCCTCTTGCTGGCTCACTGGCTGTAACTGCTGTGTTTAGGGGTTGTGTTAAATGTATGGTATAGGGGCTGGGGATTTAGCTCAGTGGTAGAGCGCTTGCCTAGGAAGTGCAAGGCCCTGGGTTCGGTCCCCAGCTCCGAAAAAAAGAACCAAAAAAAAAAAAAAAAAAAGTATGGTATACCTCTGACTTACCGTAATCCATCTTAAGGTGATAGCAAACCACACATGTGGTGTAAAGCACTCTGCGAAGAACCTCTAGGCTTGTGTGCTGTCACCATGAAGTTTTGCTTTCACACGTCACAGGTTGTGATGGCTGATCTTGTCAGCTTGGAAAGAGGGACCTTCCTGGAGGAACTGCTTCCATCTGGTTTGCCTATGACCATGTCTACGAAATATTTCTTCCATTGCTAACTGATGGAGGAGGGGTCAGCCAACTGTGGGCGGTGTCATCCCTAGGCAGGAGGGTTTGGGCTGTATAAGAAAGGGAATGTTGGGATTGTGCCAGTAAGCAGTGTTCCTCTGTGGTTTCTGCTTCCTTTTCTGCCTCAGTTTCTCTTCGATGATGGACCCTAATCTGTAGGCCAAATAAGCCTGCCCTCCACCCCTCACTGCTTTGCTCATTGTTTTCTGGTAGCAGCAGAGAGCCGACAGGAGCAGTGTTTTGCTCTCTCGATTCCTTTAGGAAATGCGCGGTCCCATCTTGTACTCTGCTGCCTTTTGTTTCAAAGATTCCCTTGCACATTTCTTGTGACTCTGTGAGTGTTGAAAACTGTGCTTCTCCTGTGTGACAGCTGTCTTCCTCCTTGTTTTGGAAAGCTGTTTTATCTGGGTAGAGAATCCTTGCTTGGCAGTCTGTTTATTTATTTATTTTCAGTATTTTGGACAAGAAACTGGTCCTTACTCGTCCTTCTTAGTTTTATAAGAAGTAACTGTTATGAAAACCAGATGTAGCTTTCTTTGGTATTTGTTAACCAAATACTATCAGCATATGATCGCAAGCAAATTTTCTAAAACCTCCAGCCATTCTGTCTTGAAATGTCTTTAACTCCCTGCCCCCTCCCCGACGGGCTCCTCCCAGTGTGCAATGATTTATCTTCTGTTCCACTTTGGAATGGTTTCTCCTGCCATCCTCAGCTCCACTGCCTTTTCTCTGGTGTCCACTCTCCCCTCTGTGGAGTGCACATCTCTTCCTCGGACTCTGTCAACTATGTAACACTCCCACACATGGATTATGTCCACAGTAGTCATTTCTCCACTTCACACACTCTTGCGCCTTTTGGAACACATCCCCGAGTCAGTACTTATCTACTTTTCTGGCTTTAAACTCGGAGACCTGCCTGCCTCTGTCAGCTGGGATTAAAGGCCTGCATAGCCACTGCCAGAGATTCCTATGTCTGCTTTGAGTTGTGTCTTTCTCTGCATGGGAGCTGCAAGTCCAGGGCTAAGGGGGGCAAACCCTTCTGGGGTGGCAGGAGCAGAGTGCTCTTGCCTGGGACTCGATGACCCCTGAGCTATTTTCAGGCCTGCCTGTCACTGACCGTAGTGTCCTCAAGGTCTATGCCGATCAATCTCTGGCCCTGGGGCTCTTCTCTCCCTCTGGTTCTTGCCTTGTAGACCTGGCCTTGTCTTGGCCTCCAGTGTGCCCCATGTGTGTGAATGTGCATATGGAGGTCAGAGGTCAACCTCAGGTGTCATTCCTCAGGAGTTGCTCACCTTGTGTTCTCAGACAGGGCCTCTCACAGTGGCCTGGGTGGTCTCCAATCAGGCCAGTTGGTCAGCAAGCCCCAGGGCCCCACTTCTGTGTCTCCTGAGTACTGAGATTACAAGCGTGCACCACCACAGCTGGTTTTGTTTTGATTTTCTTTACATGGATGCTGGGGATCCGTTGTGGTAAAAATAAAAAAGCAGCAGTACAGGTTCCCGTGAGTTCTCACTCCAAGTGGATCTATGGGAGCCTTGAGCTCCTGCTGTTTCTCAGCCAGCCGCTTTCACACAGTCCCCTTGGTGGGTTGTTACCACGCCTGACACACACACACATCTCGTTCTGCGGGCCGTTCTATCGTGGCAGCACATCATGCTAGCCAGGCATTCTATAGCCGAGCACAGCTTCCAGAACTGAGACAGGTTGTCTCTGCCTGCCAGGAACATTGCTTGCATCCTCTGTAGCCCGTTAAAAATCAAAGCTCTAGAAACTTGTAGTTTAAGAATTAGATTTGTATGTTAAATTCTCGATCTACAATCCACAGAATAAATTCACTGCCAATTAACATAGAAACCACCCACCAAGACAAAACTGACCTAGACCACCTGGATTGGAATCCTTCTCCTCATCTCCACTCCCCTCAACCACTTCCTAGACTTTTCCTCGCCTACCCTTCCTTCTCATCCAATGATAGGCTTCGCCTTCTCCTGGACCCCTTGCTGTATAATGACTTCATCCTACAGGAATCAAATTCAGGTCTTCCTGCTTACAGGGAAAGCACCTTGCCAACCGTGCTATCCGTAACAGCTCAGATTTCTTTAAACATCACTATTATTGGGGTTGGGGATTTAGCTCAGTGGTAGAGCGCTTGCTTAGCAAGTGCAAGGCCCTGGGTTCGGTCCCCAGCTCCGAAAAAAAGAAAAAAGAAAAAAAAATCACTATTATTATTTAATGTGTATGACTACTTTGCCTGCATATATGCTATGTATGTGTTCTGTGTGTGTGTTTGATGATCACAGGGGCCAGGAGAGGGTATCAGGTGTCCTGGAAGTGGAGTTACAGATGATTGTACCAGGTGGCTTCTGGGAACTAAACTCGGGTCCTCTTGAAGAGGACCTTAACCTGTGAACCATCTTTCCAGGCCCCTAGCTCTGCCTTCTAAACAATGGAACCAGGACATCCCCCTTACTGTAGTGCAGGCTGGCATTTCCGCCAAGGCAAAGCTGGGCTATCACACGGTACACCATGCATTCACGGGCTCATATCGATGTCCGCTAAAACAGTACCGTGAATGCTAGCACCGCACACACCCTCTTACGGTGTCTTGCTCTATTTATCGCAATGTCGGTGGAACATATACCTTATTCTCCTTTAAAGGCTCCCTGGCTCCATCCCTTAAATCCCCTATATATTCTCCCTATATGTGTCTATTAGATACAGATTTTTATTTGTTTCCCTAGAGCCCAGGACCTGATGCCTACCCACTCTCAGTACGTTTGCTGAGCTGATGGACAAGCAGACGAAGTGCAGGTTGAGATGGCCAGCACATCCTATAATTCTGCTCGCTGCTACAGACCGTACCATGTGGCCCTGGCTGGCCTAGAACTTGCAGCTACCTTCCTACCTCTGTTTCCTTACCGCTCTGACTGTCTTCACCTTCCCTCAGGCTCCTTCTCCCAGACAGTCTTTCCCACTCTGATTTTCTTGGCTTTCCTTGCCAGTATCACCCAGAACTCATCCTTTCCTGCGTTTCTAGATCATTTCTTACCTTTTGTTTTTGCACTTCCAGTGCTACCTGGCTTTGCCTTCTTGACAGCGCTCGTGTTTTCGTCGGCGTCACAAAGGAACCGCAGTCCTGGAGAGGTGGGGACTGTCTGTGCAGATGCTTGCTAACCCCAGCATTCCAAGAACACTGTGTACTCACGGGAATCTAGGCCCGGAATGGCACTTTCAGCCACAGAGTATCACTGGGTCAAGGTTCTGAAGTAGGTTTCATCTTCTTGCCATTTATTTATTTTTGCTGTTAAACAAAATACGATGTCCTATTTTCTTTTTCTTTTTTCCTTTTTTTTTTTTTTTTGGGAGCTGGGGACCAAACCCAGGGCTTTGCAAGCGCTCTACCACTGAGCTAAATCCCCAACCCCGATGTCCTATTTTCTAACAAACAATATAAACTATGCTTCCACAGAGCCAAGGAAACCCTGCTACCACATAGCTGGGTGTTTATGCAAATATATTAAATTCCTTCTACGTCTTCAAAATGTTATCACGAACATATAAAACAGAGGATAGATAGTGAATGTCAAATTTTTAGTTCATAAAAACAGGGAAATAAACTTCCCTTCCATGAAGCACAGAGGTCGGCTGGAGCGAGAAAACGTTAAGTATCTCTGGCCTCTGCCTTCGGCGCCATCTGGGAGCCTCTGTCCTGGAAAGTGTTTCAGTGAGTGCGATTCCTGTGGGAAGGCAAGGCTTTCTTGCCATAATGACATCCCGGGAAGCCCACAGCCTGTCCCTGGCTTGCTGAGTGCACTTAGGACAGGGAAGAGCACACTCGGAGGGCTCGCCAAGCAGCAAACAGGTGACTCACAGCCCGAGAAAGAGCAAAAGACAAATGCTTTATTATGAGATCTGTTCAAGTAAGGTTTCAGTGTGCACCAGTGAGTGAATGCGGATCTGCATCGAATGTTTGGAATGAACACCAGGTTAAAAAGGGGCTACACAGTTTTGTTTTGTTGCTCCCCCCACCCCCAATACCACCCTTTCCCTAAGGCAAGAAAACACACCATTTAGAACAGAATGTTACAGAAGGAAGCTACATCCCGGTACAGTACAGAAGATAAGACCATCTTTGTCCGCAGGCCACCGTGGGCCAGCGCGTCACCTACTCTGGCAGCATTCCAGCGCAGGTTCCAGTGACAGGCGCTGACCACGCACTGCTTTCCTTTGAACGACAATCTTTGAGTACATTTTCTATTTCTCAGGAGTGTGCAGGTGGGGCCCATACGCTGATATTACAGTAATTACAACATTAAATAACATTGCACAGTCAACCTCCAAGGCTATTCAGTAGAAAATAATAAGTATTTAAAAAGATGTGCCTTTACTAGTGGCTTTACGTCGCATACGTCACTAATTATGAAAGAAGGCAAATGACCAATCACAAAGCTCCACACGACAGGGATAGTGATGTGGAAGAAACATGAGAACTTGGGCAAAGTATCGAAAACGAAGGCGCAGAGTGAACCACCAGGCAAGCGTAAGTCCACAGTGAGCAGGCGTGTGGGGAGCGCACCCTGCTCACAGGCCTCTCCGCACTGACAGATACTACAGTGGTGGGGATGGGTAGAGGCTGGGAGGACACTGGGGCGATGCTCCCAGTGCGGGTCAATTCCTGAGGCAGCATCGTATCCTAGCCAACGCGATCACCAACACTGTACAGATGAGCTTGTGCTATACGGGACGTCCGACACGCTCCTGTTTCCGCAGTTGCCCTGCGTGCTCCGAAGGCAGCAAACCTGGTTTGTTTCCCAAAGGCCAGGTGAGCTGCAGACTCTGTCAATCTCTGCTGCTAATTAGCAGATCAAAAGACAGGGAGCCAAGAAGCTCCGTAAAGACTGAACTCTTCCCTGGGGTGCTTCTGAGTTAGCTCAAGGCCGAGCTGTGGCTTGTTTTCATATGTGGAAAGTCTGGGTGCCACACCATAAACTTTCTCTAAGTCCTAACCACAAATTGTCTGACCCAGGCGAAGCCTGAGAAAGCAGGAGGAACTGGGGGGGGGGGCATCGACCCACTGTCAAGTTCTGGTTTAAATTAAATATGATTTTAAAATAATTTTTATAAAGTTCATGCTACAATTTCAAAGACTATTTCTGTGCGCTTTTAATCCTGGACACAATTTTCAAAATAGCATGACGGAGGTAAGAGTTTTAAAAACACACCAGATGTAAGTAACAGGGAAATCCTTTTCAACTCACAGCATTAAACGTACATTTCTGTGTGGAGATCTAGACAACTATACAGGTTTTAAAGCAATTATATTTTATTATACAACTCTATGAACAGAAAATGAACAGAAATACACAATATACTTACCTGTACATGTGAACCTACTTTTGAAGCTACGGTTCTTATTATAGCTCGTACTGACTTGAATTTTACAGCTCATAACTATGTATAACCTTATTGCATTAAGGACGATTTCTGCATGGGAGATTCACAGCTGGACCACATCAGCTGTCGCCAGTACACTCAGAGACGGTACCTCAGATGTGGGTGCATCTTCCCTGATCCCGAAGCCTACACATCTCTACAGCTTAAGCTCATTTGCTATTTTGGATGCAATGTTCTTAAAGGCAATAGATGTCCCGGATATTCGCTTGAAGCGGACCCCATTGAGTGAGAGCCGAGGCAACTTGCAGACCTCCATCTCCCACTGTACGAGGCTGTCCTGCCGAGCGTCTCCGTGAACGCAGAAGAGCAGGAACCTCTCTCTCTGTTCATAGTCACAGGTGTTGGCATCCAGCACCTTGCGGATCTCTCTCACCATGTCATTGGGGTCCATTGAACTAGTGGTCTTCATGCTCCACGTGAAGCGCAGCGACCTCGGCTTGGCCTCCTTACCCTCTTCCTTGTCTTTCGGCTCCCCCGATGAACCTCTAGTAGGCAAAGGGGAAACGAAAACAAAGGTTCTACTCAGCAAAGAAACCTCAGCCATGAAATGTGAGTGACAATTCCAGGCCTAATGAACTTATCCAGTTTGCATGCAGTCAGCCCTCAGAGGGCTAGAGATTTATGTCACTGCCCTTCCATAAACAGGCCTGGGCGCCATCTGCCCTCAGAGGGAGCAGACGTGCACGCTACCACCGTGCTGTAAACAGACCCGGGGCACCATCTACCTTGGCATTTAGCATCTTCAGGCTAAAGCAGCAAACTGTCTTAAGTGCATCTGTTCCTGGGAAGAAATTTGCAGCTGAAAGTGAAAATGTAATTGCTTTTCCTGTGTTTTTGTGGTCAGTTGTAAAGAACAGATTTGCCATTTACCACAAAGATAGACATGTCCCCCCATGTGGCCCCACGAGTGTACGGGACACACACACACACACACACACACACACACACACACCCACCCAACTTTTACGAAGACACACAGACACACATCAGGCACCACTAGGATTCCCCTTACAAAACACAGTATCAAAGTATAAACATGTATAAACATTTTGGTTTTTATCCTCTTAGTTAGGAGCAATGTCATGACTCCAGAGGAGAGAGGTTTCAATCCGACAGTCAGGGGGTGAACCACAATTCTGTCAGGGTATCTTGCATATGCTTGCTCTGGTCTTTGCCATTTCTCTTTGCAAACTGGTTTGGGAGGCGCCTGTGGGCTTCCCCCAATCCTGTCTCACTCTCTGCTCTCTCCTGGTGGAACATACTGGCTTCTATGCTGTTCCCCTCCACAGCTCTGTGCTCTCCTCTCTAATGTCTGCACAGGTCAGGAGGCTTCCCTTGGCTCCATGGATAACCTCCTCTTGCCTTTCCAATCTTTGCTTCTTTCCTTCGTCGCAGTCCCTAGTCTCCCCAACTCCTGACCCAGCATGGCCACCTCCTGTTCCTCCACTCTTCCTTCTCTCGTCAGGCCGTTCACAGCACTGACCACTTATCAGGCTTCTGACCAACTGACCTCTTGACAGCTCCTAGATCAGACGCTCCAGTATGTTTGCCTGTGTCACTCCGGACACACCCCAGCCATCCACAGCCACACTGGGCACAGGCGATGACTGGCACACTGAATTTCTGGGTAGATTATCTCACAAGTAACAGTGAACCAGAGAACCATCTCAAGTAACCACAGGACGGTGAACTAGACGGGTTTCCAGGACACAGAGTGCCTGGTGTTCAATACATTGAACTGTTGTCTCAATATAGATGAGCTGCAATTTTTGCCATAAACATTCCTCACTTGTGATTTAAGGAAAAAATTATATCTTTGAAAGGCATTTATGTCTCTTCTAGAAATGTACATATGCATTTTCATATAATACATAAAACATGCTATGAAATATAAAAAGGAACATAAGAGTTTGTTCCTTTCATTCCCAGATATCAGAGCCTCAAGAAAACACAAGCTGCGGACTGTTAAATGGATACAAAGTATCTATTTCATTGTCTTCTCTGGGGAAACCCAGACCGCATGCCAGCATAGAGTTTTAGGATGTGGTGCAAGATTGAATACTCACCTACATACATCACTATCATCAAATCCTCCCCATGTTAGTGAGCTCAGTGTTCTGCACCGTCCCAGGAAGGCTCACCTTAGTGACGCCACATCAGAGAGAACAGTACACTTTCACCTATAATCCCTTGTTCTGACCTACTTTTCTGACAGATCAAAAAGCCCAATTTTTATCAAGTATGCAATTCAAATTTGTGAGTTACAAACTCAAAGCTGTGAAACTTGAGTTTAATTACATGCTGGGTGACATTGGGAAAACCTGCCACACTTTGAAGATAAAGGCTCACAGTGCAGATGCTATCACATGATCACGCTGCCCACCGTCACTGAGAGTGCGAGCGAGCATCTGGCACCCATGGCTCACCTGGCTGTGTCGGTTCTGCCACTGGCTTCGCCTTCACTTGGGTCCCTTAAAAATAAAGAGAAGGTTGAGATTTAACACTTTTAAAAGTAAAAAGAAGATCAAGAAAACCCACAACCAAAATGACACTGACATCAGCTCGCTCTCTATCGCTGGGCCTGAGTCCTTCTTCAAGCTCTCACCACAGCATGATACTGTCGGCAGGAGGCATCAAGGGAAAGTTGTTTTAAACTCAATCTTCCCATTCCAAGCTACAACTATAATTTAATATTTATCTTTTGGCTTAGTTTAGTGTAATCCCAGGTTAAGTAGGGTTTAATGACTACTGACATCGATATTGAACTTTACATTGTTCCATGCACTTCTAGAGGTTGTCGCTCAGTTGAGCAAACGTGTTCGTCTTGCAGCTAAGCACAAAACTTGTGTTGTGCAGCTAAGGCCGTGCTTAGGAGATCATAGGCCAAGAAGACATATCAGTGGGCAGAGTTCTTTTGTGCAAGCATCAGGCCCTGACTCACATAAAGCACATCTTCTGAGACATCCTGGAGGGCCAGGGGTCAGTTAGGCTAGCCCAAGCAGTGAGCCCTGGGCTCAAGGAATAAGGTAGAGAGTGATAGAGGAAGGAACACACACACACGCACACACACACACACACACACACACACTCTCTCACACACACTCTCACACACTCACACATACACAGACACTCACATACATACATACATATATATATATACATACATACACAGTGCTGGGAGGAGGGGAGGGGAGAGGAGAGGAGGGGAACAGAGGAGAGGAGAGGGGAAGGGAGGAGAGGAGAGAGGAGAGGAGGAGAGGGAAACTGAAATTGAGAAAGTGAGCCCAGGGTTGAAGAGGTGGCTCAGTGAAGAGCACTGGCTGTTCTTCCAGAGGACATGGGTTCAATTCCCAGCACCTACATGGTGGCTCACAACTGTCCATAATTGTAGCTCCATAGGATAGGCTGCCCTATTCTGTTGTGCATATATGCAGACAAAACAGACATACACATAAACAAATCTTAAGAAAGAAAGAAAGAAAGAAAGAAAGAAAGAAAAGAGTGAGCAAGCCAACACAGTTTTCTAAAAGTAAATACTAATTCTTAAATACACAATGAATTATTTTAGAAGTGCCAAGAATTCTCACACAGTAGGTCATCAGCCTATGCAAGTAGGCGAGGCTAAAACCAGACAATTATAAACAGAACAGTAACCTTACCTAGATATCCGTCTGTGAACTAAAACCAGACGTTTTGTCTTTACGTTGTCTTTACGTTGAAAGTGATTAATATTTTAAAGTCTTCCAAAATTCTAACTACCCTGACATTTAAAGGTAAATAAATAAACTGAGTCAAGTTATAGCCTGATGGTCAAACATTAAGAGGCAGCTTATGAGAGAACAAAAGATCCCTTGGGAACCTAGGAAAATCACCATCTCGAATGCTTACATTTTTAAAAAAAATGTTTTAGCCTTTCCACATTTATATTTTTATGTAAAATGCACAAAGCAGGATCAAAATCAGCACAGCCTCCTCCTATCTAGTGTCCGAGCACAGAGCTGCTGCATACCAAACTCAGTCTGGGCACTAATCAGTACGCGCATCTCCAGCCTGCAGGGTCTAACTGTGGCCCTTTCCACGGATGTACTGTGAAAACAACAACCAGTTTTCAGAACCAAAAAGGATAATAACATGAATTTGCATTCTCAAATACGGTTTCTTAAATTTCTGGTTTTTTTTTTAAATAATTACCATTTTTACTAGGCAGGATATTAAATACTCAGTGCCATCTGTAAAAGTTACTTTTTTTTTTTTTTTTTGAAAAGACCATCTTTTAACTTTATTTATTTATTATATATAGATACACTGTAGCTGTCTTCAGACACACCAGAAGAGGGCATCAGATCGCATTACAGATGGTTGTGAGCCACCATGTGGTTGCTGGGAATTGAACTCAGGACCTCTGGAAGAGCAGTCAGTGCTCTTAACCACTGAGCCATCTCTCCAGCCCTGTAAAAGTTACTTTATCAGAGCAAACTGAAGTAAATGCGTTTCTGGGCTGGTTCACCGTGCAGCGCCCTGCTGACCCTGCAGCAGGGAGGAGACACGTGTATTCAGAAGGACTGTGCCATCCTACGCAATGACACAGAGGGCACTGCCGCTGAGGTCGAGCTCTACACATCCACAGTGGGATTTCCCTTACATCTCACTGGCCCTGCTTTAGCAGTTGAAACAGCAATCGGCCCCCATGCTGGCCCGGCCTACTGAGGAGAGGGCAGTAGAGTCTTACAGCCTAAGGAGCTGGCTCGAAGTGGGGGGAGGCGGACAGGCACACGGAAGCACAGCTGGCTGCCAGCTCGTGCAGCTTAGCATGGCTCTGGGATACAAAAGCAAATCCACACAGACAGCAGCCTATGCTCGACTGCACACACAGGCTGTTCCCTTTCACCTAGGAGCACTGCAAGCCTGGTGTCGTAGCAGCAGCAAATATTGGCAGGCATGTGAGGCACAAGATTCCAAGGAGAATGGACATCAGCATAAACTCCTGTGGGTGTGAAGACGTACCTCTGAGGTGGGAAGAATCAGACAGGAGGAGGCGGATGACATGAGCCTTGTTTGCCCGTATAATTAAGAGCCCCTTTTCTTCCTGTTTCTTTTTGTTTTTGCAGTGTCTGGGAATCAAACTGGAGGCCTTGAGCATGCTAGGCAAGCTACACACTCAGGCCTACCGGATGGTTTTACACAGGAGTGACTCACAGATTTATGGTGCCAAAACTATGTGTGAGAATGAAGGAGACCTGGAAGGAGGTGAAACCTCACAGCGGTTTTGACTGTGAGGCAGGCAAGGGCAGCAAAGGCAGAAGCAGCCACCCTGACTACCCTGAGAAGGGCATTTGCAAAGGTGGGAAAGAAGCAAAGAGAACTCCAAGGTGACTGGGAGGACAGCACTACCTACCACTTCTTAAGAGAGGAGGAGGGAGAAATGTGTCAGAAGCTGAAACTGACTGAGGATATAAAGAGGCAGAGCTTGGGCTACTGGGTCCACTGGACGAAGCCCTGGAAGCCTGAGGCTGTTAAAGTGAGATGGTATCTACTGTCACAAGTCCAGCAGATCACCAAGAGAAGACAGGAAACTGGCATAGAGACAGTCCAAAGTCTGTCCTGCATACTCTGATATTTAGGGTCATGGGGAGATGTAAGGAAACCTGGAATTACCAGCCAGGGAGCCCTGGAAGGGGCAGCTGGTTTGTGAGGCAGGAAAACCAGCCATGAGAGGGACGTGGTTCAACCTTGAAAGAAATAACCCTCCTCACTGCTCTATCTCCTGCGCCAGTGACCAACAATCGCACTAGCACCCTGCAATGGCTGCCAACACCATCCTCTGACTCCCTGTTGACTGCTGGCTTCTCTCTTCCTCTTACAAGGTGCCACTCTGCACACCTGTCCGATCTGCATAAGGTCACTGATGGTCTGCCTTTGAGGATTTAAGGGTTGAAACTCAGCTGTGTGGTCCTACACATGGAAAAGGGGGAGGTTGGTAAGTTGCTGTGGTTGGAACAGCAATCCACCTTCCTTCTGTGTTCTGAGATTAACGATGTGAGGCACCACGCCCAGCTTCTCCATTCACTCTGCTATACCAGGAACACTGAAGACACAGCAGGTAAACACCAGCGTTTAAGCAATCAACACTGAACAATGAAATCGTTCATTGGTTCAAGGCTTAGCTCGTATGAATGTATGATATGGGCCCTAAACAATCAAGCCTTGTCTGGGACTCCTAGCACTTTCCTTGTTAGCTGCACCTGCTTTAGCCCACGGCTTACTGCTCACAGATTTGTTTCTTCCATGACGGGCTCAGATCCCACCCTCTCTGTCTTTACAGCATTCTGCACAGCACAGTGACTTTATGTAGCAGGGCTCAGACCTCGCGGCTGATATTAATGGGTCAACTTTACATCGGTCTGCATTTGCTCCGCATTCCTACAATGTGCGTGCAGTGCTTTGTACGAAGGACAGCTACACTGTCCCACTAGATTATGAGTTTGTTAAACACACATTCGTCTTGTGTTGATCCTGACGTTCAGGTTTTTACGTTTTTCTTGCTTCTTATTTTTATGTGCACTGGTGTTTCACCTGTGTGACTGAGTCAGATTCCCTGGAACTGGAGTTACAGAAAGTTGTGAGCTGTCATGTGGGTGCTGGGAATAGAACCTGGGTCCTCTGGAAGAGCAGCCAGTGCTTACTTACAACCGCTGAGCTGTCTCTCCAGCCTCTGATATTCAGTTTTTAAGTAATCATGTGACTTAAATTTATTATACAAAGACAAAAAAGTTAAATACATATATAATGTATATATTACACACAACTATATCTATGTAATATATATAATATTACACATAATGTATACACATGCATACTCTATTAGCCTAGTGGGTAATGTGCTTGCCACCAAGACTGGTGCTCTGAGCTGAATCCCTAGAATTCACAGTGAAGGGAGAGATGACTCTGTGAAGTGCCCTTTGATCCCCACTTTCCACGCGCTAAGGCATGCGCTTCTCTTCCCCACCTCAGTAAATAATAACATAAAAGATTTAAGCTAATTATTGCTGGCCACTGGTGTGGTAGACAGAGCAGTGAGGAGCAGTTCTTAGATCTTTCAAGCTTAGATATGTATTTATTTCCTTCATCTAAATAAAAACATTTTAAATCTTAGCTAATTTTAATTTTCTTTTTTTTTTCCCTTCTGAGACAGGGTCTCTCTCCAGAGCCCTGGCTGTCCTGAGTCTCGCAATGTAGACCTGTCCTTGAGCTCAGAGATCTGGCTGCTTCGTCAGTATTGGGATCAAGAGTGTGTACCACCTCAGCTGGCAAAATGTTTTTTGTGAAGTTGTGGCTCTGCTCTATAAAAGCTCTAGATTTCCTTGTGAGATGGGCCCTCTGCATCCCAGGCTGGGTGCAGATCCGAAGAACTTCTGCTCTTCTTGTCACCTGAGTGATGGCTTCCACAGTGCTAGCCCTGGACGCTGGGCGACCCTGAGCTTCATGCATGCCCAGCAATACTAGACCAACTGAGCCACATCAGCCCTTAAGTTCTCATTTTAAATTCCTCTCTCTCAAGGAAAAAGACTATTCTTCCTGGTGTTTTACTCCCAATTTCTGTAAAAATTAGTGAGATGCCATGAAGCCATTCTAGAAAAATCCTAGCACAGGTGACAGGAAAGCACCAAGCTCCTCGTTAGCAGCAGACAAAGTGAGCGTAGCCCCAGCAGACTGACCTGCGGACGAACTTGGAGGTGATTTTGCTGATTATCCCAGTTGACGTCCCCCTTCTGGCATGTGCAAGTGCAGCTGTGTCATGGGACGGGGAGGCAGGTGGTCCGCTATAAGCAGCACTGCGCCGCTCTCGGAGCTGCTCCCCGTGGAAAGTGCTTCGGCTGGAGCTCCCTCGGGGGAAGCGGGTCCTGTCAGGAGTACTGGCACTAATGCTGTGAGCAGACGGGGAAGCAGCAGGCACTCTCTGAGCTGTACTGCTGGGAGAAATTAAGATCTATTATCAGAAGAATGACATGGAGTGGCTTTCACTCAGCCTGGGGACTGGGGAGGGAAAGGTGTGGTTTTTCTGTTGGCCCAATGACTTTTACTCACATTAGAAATGAGGTGCATGGGAGAATTCATTTACTACATCTGTATATAAGAAGGAGATGCCAATTTAAAAGTGTACTTTTCTATGCCTTGTAACACTTGTGACATGAACACGAAGCTGTCAGAATCCGGAATGCCAACCTGAGTGTAGCACGTGGGCTTTATTATGTAACGTGCATACCTGAGATCCCAAGTGCTTCCAAATCCAGAAATTGTTTAGGCACTGATGTCACATGACACATGAGAAATTCCATGCGTGACCTCATGTGACATCCACTGAGAACGCACTATAAAATGATCTTAAGGCTGTGCGTGTCAGGCGTGCTAGACATCTCAGTGAATTTCAGGTTGAAATTCAAGTTCTAGCCCATCCCTCTCTCATTATGCATGGAAGTAGAACTGGAAAATGTCCAAAATCCAAAAGGCTCCTGGGCCTAGGAAGTCCAGACAAAGGGCATTCAACTTGAATGCTTTTAACATATGTTGCTTAGCAATGTAAGAATAATTTTTATTGTTTGTCAAAAAACCTTTCATAACACCACCCCATGTTTCTTGAGACCCCAGGATACTGTGCTGCACAGAGCAATCAATGCGACTGATGGGACCTAATCACTGAGGCAGTCACATGTTAAGGAGCCGAGTTTCAGAAATCCCACATGTGGTGATACTTAGAAACGTGAACTGAATTTTATCCCCGAGTGGCTCCAGCGTGCCTGCCCCACTGCTGAGACCCACGGCTGTGGTGCCAACAGGATTTGGTTCTGGGTCCCATTTTTTGAGAGGAGGGGTACAGTTTCAAGACAGGGTTCCTCTGTGTAACAGCCTTGGCTGCCTGGAACTTGCTTCATAGACTAGGCTGGCTTTGAACCTACAAAGCTGGCCTGTGCCTCCCAGCACTGGGATGCACGCATCACAGCTGACTTTGTGTGCCTCATTTTACTCACCATCTATTTTATTTTAAAAGGTTATTTACTTGTGCGTGCCATGGAGCACGTGTGGAGGTCAGAGACAACTCCTGAGAGCTGGTTCTTTTCTTTCACTGTCTGCCTTCCAAGGACAGGATGGAGGCCATCAGTCTTGGCGGTAAGCATCTTTACCACATGGTGACCGGTCTCGCCATCCATTAAAATTACTTAAGTGGTAAATTAGGCAGCAGCGCTTAATGGGTGGATTAAAAATATTCTTCTGGAAAGTGATTTCAAGTAGTTTTAGATACCTGCGAACACACACACTTCTTCTCAGAGAGCTCTTGAGGAGACTGCAGAGAAAGCAATGTAAGCAGGACTCACCCAGGCCGATAAGCTTCAGAGCCATCTTTAATGGTTGGCAGTGTAACTTTAATAGGGTGGCCAGAGGTTGACATAGACTTCTGGTGGCGGGGACGTGCTGAGGGGCCAGCAGAGGCCACAGTGGAACCTGTGGAGGACATGCTGCTGGCAGACATCTCTGTAAGGCTGACGTAAAAGAAGACGTACAGTTACTGAAACATGAGAAAAAGATTTCCAAATCTCTATCAATTGACACTTTCATGAGTGAAACACTTGAAGTAACAAACACATTCTTAGGAATTAATGAAACAACTTCCCATTTAAGGTGCGTCTGTGAAAAGCTCTCAGTTCTTGCCCTGTGCTTGGGAGTCCTAGGAGGCAGGACATATTTGTAGATGTCTGTCACCTACAAACCAGATGATTACTGTTGGAGTCTTTTTTCACTTATTCTTTTTTTTTTTTTGGTTCTTTTTTTCGGAGCTGGGGACCGAACCCAGGGCCTTGCGCTTCCTAGGTAAGCGCTCTACCACTGAGCTAAATCCCCAGCCCCTTTTTTTCACTTATTCTAAGGTTAGCTTCGTGTGATGTGTGGCTGTAAATCTTCCTGTATTCTTTAAGCATTAAGAACTCATAATTATAGGAAAACGCCATTTCTGCAGACAGCAGCTCCTTCAGCTTACATCATAGTGTCTTCTCATGCCATGAGCGACAGGCTAGGTGGACATCAGGAGCTATAGTTAGCACTGGGTATTGGAGAAACAGTACGTTTCAACTGTCAAGCCCGCAGGATGTCAGAGCAGGAAGCTACAGCCATCCTTGTGTGCTGTCTCCTAGCATTGAAGGAAACCAGTGTGAGAACTGACTGTGCTGCTAGATGGTTAGAGCTGACATCACCAGCACGTGCCTCATCCTTCTGATGGGATATCAGTGGTTTTCCCACTATACTAGGACTCAGTAAGAAGCCTGTAGTTCTACCTCCGGTTGAGATGACCACACTTCTTTAGAGGAAGGGAAGGAAGCTCTCATTATTTGGGTATCATGTGAGTTGCTGATGGGTAAGGGGCAGACGGATGGCTGAGCAGTGTACACGGAGAGAAGGTTCAGTCTCGAGGGTCAGGTTGGGATTGCACACGATGCTTTGGTACTGAGTGATACTCGAATCTACATTTTACTCAGACAACTGGCAGTTAGGAGAAGTTATTTCTTACGTCACCCAATACACTGGCACCCTTCCACTCTGGTACCAAGGCAAACGGCGCAGCGAGAGCGGCTACTCCAGCCCGAACTGCTCTGGTCTCCTTCCCTGTATCCACAGAGCTACAACACTCCAGCAAAGCCACTGCTGCTGGGCTCGGGGACCTTCACCTGCTGTCTCTTCCATTCTGCAAGGCAGCGTACCGGTCCGTGCTCCTCTCACACACATATGTATTTCTCCTCGTCATGCTACCGCCAGAATATACGTTGTTCTTAAAGAAGAAGAAAAAAAATCAATTTCAAAATTGTAACTGTGTTAGTGTGAAATCAAAGAAATGTGTTTAAAACTGTTATTAGAAAAAGTACACAGCAAAATTTTAGTTGAGTAGAATCTCACATAAGCAAGATCCGGTTTTTCTTCTTTCTCACATTTAGGTGGTTAGGAATAAAAAGTAAAGCAAAACCAAATACTGTTGAGAGGTTTTGTCTAGAAATGTGGCATTTGTGTCTGGGCTCGGACAAGGAAGTGGGCTCAGGTGAGACAGTGCCCACGGGGCTGTGTGTACTGCTTTGCTTGATGACCACCAGGAGTGACCTCTTGGCTTATTGCCTCGCTTGCTTACTCTGTCTTTGATCTAAGAACTGACCATGTGTTCTGGATGGAGCTGGATAAAAACAAACAAAAACAGGAGCCCCCGTCACACCCGCTACTTCTTTAGTTTACAATTCCAGCCAGCACTGGAAGCGACAGGAAAGTGGTGTCCGTTTACTCTGCCCAGGAGTGGCAGGTGGAGTAAGGGCAGAGCAGAGAGTAGTCTGCCCTCGATCTCAGTGAGAAGAGGCCGTGTGGACGTCGTTCCCTCCAGAAGCCTCTACAGCCACAACAGCATAAGGACTACAGCAGGTGCGTTAGTGTGGGCCTGGCTGAGGGTCGACAGATGCCTGTGCACTGTGGTCTAAGAATTCAGCCTATAATCCCACATTTGAGTTAGGAGACAGGCTAACCTTGACGATGTTACCAGTATAAAAACGGACAACTCTGATATTCTGCTTTTTGTTTCTGTTTAGTTGCTGTTTGTGGTGATGAGAACCCTGGGACTTGCAGATGGTAAGCAAGCACTTTAGCATCGAGTTGCACCCCAAGCCCTGGAGAAGTGACTTTCAAAAGGGATTAAAACAATGCTTCTGTTTCATTCTTTAATGAAAAATATCTGCTTATCCAATCTAGCTTTTACTTGCCTTTAAAATATAGTCGCTGTAACATTTGTTTAGTATGAGCAGTTAATAGCTATTTCCTTGGGAGTCAGATGCAGAAGGGGAAAATCCTAAGCAAAGTTGTTTAAGTGTAGCTTTAAAAATCTTTCAGGGCTGGAGAGATGGCTCAGTGGTTAAGAGACTGCTCTTCCAGAGGTCCTGAGTTCAAATCCCAGCAACCACATGGTGGCTCACAACCATCTGTAATGAGATCTGATGCCCTCTTCTGGTGTGTATGAAGACAGTTACAGTGTACTCATATGCATAAAATAAATAAATCTTAAAAAAAAATCTTTAGTGTGCTGGAGAGACATCTCAGTGGTCATCTGGCAGAGGCCCTGGGTCTGATTTTCAGCATCCATGTGTGTTGGGGGTTCACAGCTTCTTGTCTAAGCTCCTGGAAATCCAATGCTTCCTTCCAGCCTCTGAGGGCCTGGCACAGACATAATAACCACTCACAGACACACACATAAGTAAAAATAGCACATCTTAAAAAATGAAGGAATAACAGAATTGTAGGAGGATGACATCACTCCCAAAGAAAGGCTGAAAAGATCATGACACACGTGTCATTGATACTTAAAAGAAATCCCACAGAAGGATCCACCCCAAGTTATTTTGCAAGTTCAGAATGGAAAGTAGCAGACAGTGAAGTGAAAACTATAAACTTTGGCAGAATCTTCTGGCTTCTGGTCTTTAAAACTGTTAAATAACAGTACAACTGATGTGAATGTAATGCTTTTTAAAAGTAAATAGATACAGTCTGAACACTCATTATTCCCCTCAGCACTAAGGGCTCTGAGGAAGTCTCTGTCAATATACAGAGACTGCAAGCTTGAGGAGACAGTGAACAGACGGAGCAGCGCCCGTCTAAGAACCGAGTGGGTCACAGCTCTGAGCAGCCTGGAGAATGTGGACGCACCTCCTTGCGGACACAGGACTTGCACAGTTCGCAGCATCGGGATTAGGATGCAGTATCACATAAGGACAGACAAGGAGAGGACAAAGCTGAGGGCCATGCCAAGAAGGTCCAGCCTGAGGGGCCGGCAGGCTACTGTGGAAAGTGGTGGAAAGCCTGGAACAGTTTGCTACTGCTGTGTTGGGTACTGACCTTCAGAACAGTTCTCTAGATGACAGAGTAAGTACTGAAAAACAACAGTCTGTATCATCTCCAAGCAGATGAGGCAGCGGAGGGTAAACAGTCACACCACCATTATTTATTTTTATTTTATGTGGATGAGCATTTCGCCTGCATGCATTGTAAGTGTATCACATGGAGGCCAGAGGCGGCTGTCGGACCCCTGAGCTGGAGTCATGGAGAGCTGAGCCACCGTATGGGTCCTCTGTGAGAGCAAGCACTCGTGCTTGTGAGCCATCCCTCTAGACTTAATGTAGTACCCGTGTTTAAAGTGGCCTGCACACCTACCCTTTAGACCAGGAAGTGCTAAGCTGATTGTATATTTGAAAAAAGTACTGTTGCAATTACCACACAGAATACTGGCCCCAGAAACCATAGCCCACTTGTGAGGAAGTGCTGGTTTTGCCTTGGTATGTCACTGAAGATTTTCTAATGAGTATTCCCTCCCCAGTACACTTGATAGAGGGATCCTCTTCCTTCTGTTGACTTAAAAATTATCACTCTATTTCATTCTTGTAACTCCCCCTTCCTTATGTTCTTGAATTAATGTCTGCTCACCTGTGTTGATTTCTGAACATTATTCCAATCACCTGCTCAATAAGGCAAGTGTTTATGTTTTAATTTCTGCCCCGTTCTTACTCCCTGGACACTGTTGAGAAATTTCAGTGTGTGTGTGTGTGTGTGTGTGTGTGTGTGTGTGTGTGTGTGTGTGTGACAATGTGCATATGTGTATGTGGGGGGATGAGTGTGCATGTATATGGTTGTGCTTACGTGTGTGTGTGTGTGTGCTTGTATGTATATGTGGAGGTCAGAGGATAATTTTCTCTCCTCTCACTCTGAGTTCTTGGATGTCAGACATGGGGGCAAGCATCCTTATCCACTGAGCCTTGCTAAGGTATTTGAATACTTTTGGCTTATATATTTTATAGCAACATGTATGTTCTCTTCCTGTGAGACTACCCTAAGTAGTACAGTGTTTTAAAATAGTCCCTGTGCAGCCAAACAGCCGACACATTTTATGCCTAAGAATATAGGTATCATGTTTAGATATAAAGTTCTAGGCCTAAAAGTGTTTTTGTCCTTCTCTAGAAGACTTCATCTTCTAGCATCCACACTACTGATGAACTATCAGGAAGCAATCTAACTATGTCCTTTATGCTGGCCAGCTCTTCTGCTGACATGGCTGAACACGTTCACCTTGCTTCCTGTGTGTCTACACAATCCACCTTAACAGTCCAGGAGCACAAATGCTTTCTGGATTGTTTGTCATTCTGGGTCTTCTCTTTTGACTGTTATCATTCCTTCAAACACCCACTGCCTTTATGTACCTCAAACACCCACTGCCTCAGATGTCACTGCCCTGTCCTCACTCACTTCCAGATGTCACTGCCCCGTCCTCACTCTCTGCCCCTACCCCACCCCCAATCCTCACTCACTCTCCATCACTCTTCACCCTGCTATCTTACAGGAAAGTACTGTGGCCTGTACTTCTCTTCTAGTGCCTGATTTAATTTCCAGAGTTGGGCATTTTAAGAGACCTCACAGGAGCAAAGTTGACAAATTATTAATGAGTCTGCCCTCAGATGGCAGTTTGCAAGTAAATGTAAGATTAAACTCACCAATGTAACATCAACACTAGAGGCTGAGGTAGGACTACTCTCCCTATGAGATCCAGGGTAGCCTGGGCTATCCAATGAATCTGCCCTCTAAACAAGAACAGGGCAACAACACAGAATTCTCCGTACTGTTTCTTCTATTACACTCACAAGCTGTCTGCCCCCTTTCCATGGTTTTTAAATTATGATTCATTTTGAAACATTTAAAAAGACAAAAGACAGGATTTTACAAAAAACCTCTGACACAGTTCAAGTGCTGACACAGGAGAGCTCTGACTCACACTTGGGCCAGCTGAGGACTTTTTCCTGTCTGGCCCCACCAAGGGGCTGGCTGTGACTTCGCTCTTCGAGCCCACGGTGGTGCTGCCAAGTCTGCGGGCTGTGTCTTTGTCCCACTCCTCTTTCTGTTCACTCTCCACGCTGTTGGCCTGAGGCCTTTTGGTGTATGAGACAGCAGGGGGGATGGAGGGACCGGCTGCAATGTGTAGAAACAGCAAGGTTAGCTGTAAAAGAATGGATATTCTTCCTGCCAACAAAACCCTCCTATGCTAACAATAGCCCATTTGTGTGATTTACACTCTAGACCAAGATTAAATTGATTACAGGGGTCGGTTCAGACTCCCCACAACAGAGACCCTATGATCAATCACTCAGCGGTGCCCATTTAAGAAGGCCCCAGGAGTAAGAGAAACAAGGTGTTTTGTTTGAGCAGCACACACTGGACAGGGCCAGCCTGCCTCCTTCTTAGACATGCTCCCCACCATGGTCACTGAAGCGCCTCTGCTTCTGGTTGGCTGAGATGCTTCGCTGGACCTTCAGGTGAGCAGGTGACTGAAGCGTGCTGTTGTTCAGGTCACTGCTCGGCCGGGATCGCTGACAAAGGTTTCCACTGGACAGTGACTCACCACCTTCGAACTGTGAAAAGAGATCACCCAGACTTTAGGACAGAAAAGTGAAAACAAAATGATCTGAAGTTGTAGGAAAAGCAATGGAGGCTGAAGAGAGACTTCAAACTGACAAGCGAGAACGAGGGAGCTGGACATTAGGCCGCTCCCACTAGCACTCAGAATCTGCCAGTCAAAACACCAAGTAACAGCCACAAACCACTCACGGCATGGTAACGCATAGCAGACTGTCCTGAGCGTTCTCCATGATACTTTTTTAACCATTGGTACTCCAGGGGAAAAATACCAAGGTCAAGGACACCACTGGGATTCAAGCAGGATGAAATCTAAAACCTTACACACACACACACACACACACACACACACACACACACACACACACGTATACATGTACATGTATGTATGTACACACAGAAACTATTAAGTATACTTTACACTCTGAACTAAAATGTTTGGTTTGTTTTTCTACACTTACAAAACACAATTTATTTTGTTGGCTCTGATTATAAAATGACTTCCCTTAGCCCTGACCGTGGTAAGTGTGTGTGTGTGTGTATGGGTGTGTGTGTGTGTAGGTGTATGTGTATGTAGGTATATGTAGGTGTGTGTGTGTGTGTGTGTGTGTGGGTAGGTGTGTGTATGTGTGTGGGGTTGGGGTGCTGACACACAGCCTCTCTGCAGTCTGAAGCTGTGTGCTGCTGTGAAGCCCCGAGTCAACCCCTGGCATTGGTGGGATTCGGGACTGGTGCTGCTCACTCAGCAGCAGGGTGTGCAGCTATTGCAAGGCGGCATCAAGGACTAACACAGTAAACCTTTTCAGTGACCCTAAGTGCTGAGTAGTATTGTCCACATCTTACAGACAGGAAGCCTGAGGCACAGAAAATGAGGTGCACGGTTGATGGCTCCAGTGAGGACAGTGAACCTGACATTCTCCAGGCACAGTAGCTTCCATAGTTTACTTCCAATCATTTGATTTTAATATATGCCTGGACTTCGTATTTGAATTAATAAGAAAATTAAAGTGCCCAGAGGCCATCTGAAGGCCAAGTAGGACAGTCAGAGAGGCTAGAGATAACTACTTGGGCCATTTCCTCCGAGTCTCTTGACTAGGCCTCATTGATACTACACACCATTCAGCTGTCAGCCCCTTTGAGACTTCCCTTCTCCCCAGCAATTCTTAGCCTTCTCAGTAGGCTTGTTGAGAGGGTCAGATGAATTAACTAACAGTTGCGAGAGCCTTAGAATAGCTCTTAGCACACACCTGATGATAGACATGTCTCTGATAACAACCCCCGAACCTTAACCAAGCCCTTCCTCCAAATCCAGATCCTTATATTCAACAGCTAACAGGGTCTCCTCCCATCATCCTGCACTGGGCTTCTCATCTACCCGAGAAGCACACACCTTTCTGACAGGTCACCTCACACAGGCAGGTATCTGTGAGAAATCAGGGCTTACCCTGAAAGAAAAAAGTTTGAAATTGCCCCCTAGACAAAAGTTGAAGCCAAAAGCGGGCCCTGGAACTGCCTGTTCCAGAAACTAGCTGATCACAGAAAGAGTAATTGCACCAGCTGGTTCAGCCACTTTGTTCCAGAAACTAGCTGATCATAATAGCAGCTGACCATAGTAGCAGGAACTGGTTAACCATAAAGTTAGATTAAAACCTTAAAGAACAATCATGAGAAACAGGAGGTTCTTCCTTGTGATTCGGTATGGTTTTTCCTTTAAATATCCCTTCTCCCAATCATTCGAGGTCAAACTCCTCTACCCCTGTGTGGGATATGAGTCTCGACCCAAGTGCACTGGTTTCTGTCGTCCTTATCAATAAACAATAAACCTCTTGTTGATTGCATCAAGATCAGTCTCTCGTGAGTTCTTGGGGGGGGGGGTCGCATCATCCCGAGACTTGGGTGAGGGTCTCCCTGCTCCGGGGGTCTTTCAACCCCACTTCCCCTGGTCAACCAGTGTCATTAGTTTTATGCGTTTAAGCCACATAGACCTTCTGGATGAGCCTCACTGTAGCTTGTTGTAGGTATCAACTCTCTCATAGGTCTCAGAGAATCTGCAGCACACACCATAATGTATGGCGGGGCTGGTTGCTTAGCTCTACCTCAAGGGTTGATGGACAGGAAAGACATCTTTGGCTTTTGCCTCATGGTGTAAGTATAGTTTTTGATAGAAGGCGGGTTCAATACACTTCAGTTGGAACATATGATTTACATTTACATAGTTACTACTTAATTATGAGCGACTATAGCCTTTTTAAAGACCGCCTCTCACAGATGTCTAATCTTCTGCTTTCAATGCTCTGGCATAAAATTACCAATGCTCTGAAATTACTATTTCAATTTATCCCTCTGTAGCTGCTTTCCCAAGGGTCGTTTACTTGTATGTTCTCCACTTTCTTTTTTTTTTTTTTTTTTTTTTGGTTCTTTTTTTTTCCGGAGCTGGGGACCGAACCCAGGGCCTTGCGCTTCCTAGGTAAGTGCTCTACCACTGAGCTAAATCCCCAGCCCCTGTTCTCCACTTTCATACAGTTACTTCCTGCATCTGTCTCCTGAGCTGGACCTCTGCAGGCCACGAGAATCCCATAAGTGCACAGAGGCCACTTGACACAGGCCAAGGCCACTCAGCCTCTGTCTCTCGGGTCCCACTCTACACTCTTCCAGCTCCACCTGCCTCTTCTTGCCTCCACCCTGTTCCTGTGCATTTGGGATAATCACACTGCTGCCGACTGCACAGTGTACCCCACAGAACTCTGAGGACGCCATGCTCAAAGTCAAGACGGTGGTGGAGCTGCTTGGTCTCATGAGACCAGTAAACAATTTAGCCCCTTGGTTCCTGGTCTCTAATGAGACAGTCAGGATCTTTGTGATATTTTTTGTCCTACAAAGAACCGAATACAGTTACTAACATATTTTTATCTATTTAATTCAAAACTTATATATATATATGTATATATATGTGTGCACATATATATATATTAATTTAAAATGAGGAAACCCACTTACCTCAGGTGGTTTTCTACCTAGAAGAATATAAGTAGCCATAACCTCATCATATTTCTGGCTTACTAAGGCATCATTGATTTCATCTCGTGCAAAACCCATGGTGACCATAATGTCTAGAAAAAAAAAAAAGGAGGATTTTTCTTAAAATGTACTGACGAAGTAAATGTTCAGCAAAAGCACAGATTTGCCAATACTGTTAGGGAAAACTATTTCTCAAAACACCTGAAGTGAGTTTTAACTATGAAATCTTTTGGATTATTAACCTATGGGTAGAGTATACTCAGATATTATACATTTATCATTTTAAAAGATTTGTGTATTTTTATTAAGTGTTTTGTCTGCATATATCTACGCACACTACATGACTACCTGGTAGGTATAGATGTCAGAATAGAGCATCAGTCTCCCCTGGACTGTAGTTACAGATGTTGTGAGCTACAATCTGGGTACTGGGAATTGAACCTGGGTCTTCTATAAGAGCAACAAGTGCTCTTAACCGCTCAGCCATCTCTCCAGCCCCCATTTCGAATTTTTGTGTGTGTACAGAATTATTCATGCTATAGATTTAATATATTAACCGTATTTTTCACACCGTGGGACATTTCTGAGCTGGCCTGCTCTGTCCGCACAAGGCCAGCACTGTCTAGGCCTTACACAAAGCCTCACTTGCTCTTCTTCCTCTCAGCACAGCCTCAGCTACTCATGAAGAGGACAACATCTCAAGCCGAGAACGTGCTTCCTTTCTCATCTGCACTTCAGTTTCTCTTTTAAGGCTTGACTGCCACAACGCTCCCATCAAGTTCTTAATGAGGACTGGGGGCAGGAGGGTGGACTCTGCTGAGCAATGAGAGGAGAAATGGGGAGGCGATGTGCCCAACGCTTAGAGTTCAGTGTTAGCCCTTGCTGTGCTTTCAGTCTGCTCAGTGCTAATGGTTACAGTGCCCACACTCCAGGGAGGGAGTGCAGAAAGCAATAGTTATGAATTTGTCTAATGCATTTTAATTCTTGTGACAGTTGCTAACAACTGAACAGGAGCACAGATGTATACGAGAACGAAATAAGGAAGCTGGATATTTTAAGTTTCAAAGTCCCAGTAAACACTGCCAAGCTGGACAATGGACTCCCCCGTGCAGTCACGGATGCCCTCACAGACCTTAAATACTTACCTATTCTTTTTGCATCATTGAGATCAAGCTCAGGCTCAGAATATGGTTTTAGCTCTTCCTCTTCATGACCAACGTTCATCCATCGGTCTTTCATTATTTGCTAGGAAATAAACTCTAAGTCATGTCTGGTGAATTACAACATTCAACCCACTCCAAATGTGAAGTGCATTGGTTCACGCAACAAGAATCATGTGACACTTTCAAATAAACTTATTCTATGTACCTTAATTAACGGCCCAACAGGAGGTGTGGGTCTCTAGGTCACCCATAATCTTATCACAACTATATTACCCACTACTCACCAAAGGCAATACACAAATAACCCTCCTTCCACATTGCTTCAAAAGGACTATTTCCAAACTGCAACGTTTTACCATAAGAACATGACTTTGACTTTTGCTTCATATTTATATATAAGAGAAATTAAAAGGTTTATTTTTTGGTCATGCATTTATTTTAAAATCCCATACCTCAGGAAGAGGAGATTTTGGGGAATTGAAATCTAGGCTGGTCTGTCCAGGTAACTAAAGAATGTGGGAAAGGATGGTGGTAAACATTTAAGTCTGAATTCAGAAATCAGGTAACTGTCACAGTGAAAATAGGTATTGGTGTGAATTATCTCAGTCCAATAACTTGATGCTGTGAACATCAGCTCTGGGCTGTTTAAGACAGTCCTGTGGGGACAGTCCACAGAGTGAAAGAAAACAGCTACAGCTGGGTAATGAGGTTGTATCTGACATATGTAAAGAAGACCTTTAAAAAGGTCTATGTAGTTATGCCACAAACTACACCCTAAGACTTTTACTACTGGCTAAAAAGCTGTGCTTGTACATGGAGGAGTGTTTTGAAATAGCTGTTTTAAAGAACAGTTTACAGATCCCCCCAACACACACACAACGTAAGCTTACTAACTGCAACTGGTATGAAGGGCTGGAGAGATGGTTAAGAGCCCTGGCTATTCTCCAGAGGAATTTATTTGATCCCCAGTGCCCACAGGTGCCCTACAGCATCTGTGACTGCAGTCCGAGGGGATCCAGTGCTGGCTACCATAGGCACCAGGCAAGCACATGAGGCACAGACATCTATGCAGGCAAAACATTCACACACACAGAAATAAAATTTTTTTAAAAATTACAAAAAATAAAAAATGAAGTTGCGTCTGCCACCATCTGGGTCCTGGTCTCACAGGGCACTTTGGAGAGCAGACAGGCACGTGCACAAGCTGAGGCAGGCTGGCCTCGGTCACTGTCCTACCCTCCTGTGGTGGTCTGAACAGGTAGAGCCTCCCGAGACTCATGTATCTGGATGCTTGTCCAGAGGACGTGGCACTGTTAGGAGTGTGGCCTTGGAGGAAGTGCGTCACTTTGGAGGTGGGCTATCTTCAAGCTACATCTAGAGTGAGACAAAGTCCCGTTCGACTACCTTCAGATCCAGACGTAGACCTCTCAGCTCTGTCTCTAGCACTATGTCTCCCTGTACACTGCCATTCTCCCCACCATGATAATGGACCGAACCTCTGAAACTGTAAGCCAGGCCCAATTAAAAAAAAAATTTTTTTTTTTTAGGAGTTGCCTTGGTCATGGCGCCTTTTCAGTGATGGAGTCCAAACTAAGACATCTCCTAAACCCTGCTGCCTGCAGCTATGACTCTGTACCCCTTGGCTGTGGGCATCGACAAGGGCCACAAGGTGACAAAGATGGGGAGGGGCCGAACAACTTGCTCCTCAGTTGCTAAGGCTGTGATCCTCACCTCCTCCTTTGTAGCTAGGTTTATCTGCCCAAACTTTGAGGTCTGAACCATTTTCATCATTTTAATGTCAAGAATGAAAGAATAAACATCTGCCTAACTATCCCAGTCAACACTTAAATCAGTAAATTAGTCATCTTTGAGGGAAGCAGTCATCCTTATCAGTAGCCCGCAGAGAGTGGTAAGCACTGTCTCCCAGGTGACTCTGTCCCTTCTACTCTGCCCTATGAACTGCTGCTTTACCTCTGGGAATGTTACTAACATGCAGCTGAAGGGGCTTCCTGGATATAGTACAGGGGGTCCCACCTACACCTCTAGCCTCTTCTAGCATGGCACGCATACACAAACCCACATACATATACGTGATTTAAGTAAATCTTAAAAAAAGTGGACCCCAGAGCAGGAGCGAGGGATGCTCTACTGAAGTCCCAGCCCTTGAGAGCTGACAGACTGGTGGTTTTTCATTCTGAGCGGTCCATGCTTTTCTATGAAAGGTTGGAAGTTAAGCTGGGAGGAGGGACACAAAATGGGCTTTTACTACAGACAGCAACATTAGCATGCCTTTCCGCCCCAGAGGAAAACCACAAAAATCCTGAGCTAAAAGCTAATCACACTTAAACAAATAACATAGCTAAAATACCATCTGATCCACTCCAACAAAGCACTTAGTAATTTCCCAATTCTTTAACTCCCACCAACAAAAAGTATATGTGGAAGTAGAATGACGAAGCCAAGCTGGGCTAAACAGTGCAGGGCTGTGCCCACCTCACGGCGGATGTGCCAGCAAACCCAGGCTTCTCTGGGTTTAAAGTCTAAGAAGACTTTAAAAGTCCAAGCCAGGAATGAGTACTGAGTCTCTGAAATTTCTTAGCACAGCCCAAATATTCCTAAAGACAGATGAAGGGGCTAAAGGGATGTTTGAGATTAAAGCTCTTTTCTAAGGTCTGGTTCCCAGACCTACAAGGTAGCTCAGAACCATCTATAACTCTAGTTCTGGGGGATTTACCACCCTCTTCTGGCCTCCATGGGTACTGCATGTATGTAATTCACAGGCAAACCTTATACACATTCAAAAACAAACAAGCAGGCAAGCAAGCAAACACCCCAACTTTAAATATCAAAGAAAACCCAGATGGGAAAAATGCTTAAGACCATCAGTTATCTTAGTTACAGTGTAAGAAAGGACCTGGGTAACAAGAACCTGGGCCGGTTCTCTAACAGTTAGGCCATATAAACCAGTGTTGTAGAGAATGCATGGGCCATGCTCTCTGCTTACATATCTGTTAAGTTCCTGTACTCGAGTGTCTACTTGGTGTCACATGATTTCAGAGAGTGAAGAGTTAGCTGGGTTAGAACTTTTAGTCATTTTCAACCTTCAAATATCTGGTCAGCCTTAACCAACATAAAGGTTTTTTTGTTTTGGACCAGGTAGTTTCTGACAAAGACTAGGTTTGTCCTCCTCAAAAGTCAACTTTGTCTCCACCGTGTCAGCTTTAACAACTCACCAAAAAACCAAGAAGAAAGAAGCCCTGGAAAGCCCTACTGTGTTTTCTGAATAAAGAACCATCACTTTTCCTGATGCTGAAAACACAAATTAGACACAGGCTAAACAGAGCCATGCTCTGCAGCTGCACCGGGAGCCCTGGCTTGGCAGCCCTGGGCTCCCCTCCCTGCGAGAGCACAGCTCGCTCACCTCCAGGCTGCCCCTCTTTATGGGGTTCAGCACTAGCAGTTTCTTCAGGAGGTTCTCGCAGTCCGTGGACATGTAGAAAGGAACACGGTACTTCCCTCGCAGGACCCGCTCCCGGAGCTCCTGACAGAGAAGGACAGCATTTAAGTGGCAGCTGACTTTGCCGCTCCTGCGGAAAGGGGCTTCAGCAGCAAACGGGCATATACCTTTAGATTCTGGCCATCGAAAGGCAGGGAGCCACTGACCAGCGTGTAGAGAATGACGCCTAGACTCCACACATCCACTTCCGGCCCGTCGTACTTCTTGCCTTGGAAAAGCTCAGGGGCAGCATAAGGCGGGCTTCCACAGAATGTGTCCAATTTGTTCCCCACTGTGAATTCATTGCTAAAACCAAAGTCAGCAATTTTAATATTCATATCAGCATCAAGGAGAAGGTTTTCAGCCTAAGAGGAAAATAATAAAAAGGACAATGTAAAAAGCGTACACAAAATAAAAATGCTACACCTGCTTCAGACTCTGGGCTCGCTAGCACATGCCTCTCATTTTAAAGTGTAACATTAGTAAATGCAAATGCAGTTGTCCCTGTCTAAGTCTGTGGAAGTCTGAACCTTGACACCTGAAAAGAAAAGCTCACAGGAGCTATGGACACATTTTCCCCCGAAGTTTATTTTAAATGTTTCTAACTTCATGGTAAGAGCGATCTTGAAACTGGACCTTAGCAGGACCTAATCTAAGGAACGCATATTGAAATGACTGCTTCACCTCAGACATAAGCCAACGTTAGCCAGGGGAGCACCATTTTAACAGGGAGTCGATGCTAAGCTCCAGGGTCTGTCTGGAATGACTGCCCAGGCGCCTGGCTCTCCTTTACTCAGTCCTACGTCCTCTCCTCTGGATGCTTCCTCAGCAAAGTACTGATTAGGGAGAGGAAACAAACTGGAACAGTTTGGCTCCCACAGGCTTTATTTTCAGCAATGCTTGCTGTTCTAAAAGTAGAACCCTGTCTAGAGTCACGTTCCATAGGAAGCAAAGACTCTGCTCCCGTGTTTGAGAGGCTCTTCCTAAAATTCTAAAACAATCACCCAAAGATAAAAATGGAAATGTCTTCTATACACGCAAGCGGCTTAATGAACACTTGCTCTGTGCCTGCTTCATTTCAATTCTGTTTCCAACGGATGAATAAATAGAGCAGTAAAGCCACAGGTTAGCTGGTAGATGTGCTTGGTCAGAGTCTAAGGGGGAAAATGGATCCAGATGAATCAGAGGACCTGGTTCTTCACTGGAGGACCTGCCGTGTCTCTCCCGCCTCCAAGTCTTCTTTCTTTATTTTTCCCTTTATGGTATTCTAGCTTATCTCATATTTGTGAAAAGTGTAACTACAATAGTGGTGGCTAGTGTTAACTGTCACCTTGATGAGTTAAGAGTCACTTGGGGCAGGAGGCCTGTGGGGACACTGGCCCAGACCCTGCACCTGCCTATAATCTCAGCCTGGGGATCTGAGGCAGGAGATTGCAAGTTCCAGGTCAGCCTGCGCTAGCCACACAGTAAGATTCTGTCTCAAAAACCCCAAACCAAACCCAAACCCAAACCCAAACCAAAGCCTCCCAACCCTTACTCCCTAACCCACTACACCCTCTGCACCCCCCCCCAAACAGGAAAAAAGAAAGAGAACCCAAAAACTCAACCAAGTAATCAACAAATAAAAGTGGGTTCAGATACTATGCAAATGAATGACTCTGGGAGAGTCACATTAAACCAACACTTATTGACTGAGAACAACAACAACAGCAGCAGCAGCAACAGCAGCAACAGCAGCATGCCTTCCTGGTATAAGTAAGGGCCCAGTCTCCTTGACCATCTGTAGTAAGGTGGACATACCCAGTTTCTCCAGAGCCTTCTAAAGCAGTGAGTGGTTCTTAGCCTGCAGTCCTTTAATAGAGTTCCTCACGCTGTGGTGACCGCAACCATAAAAAC